>NC_091798.1:23478000-24100000 GCF_041296235.1 Equus asinus | reverse complement strand
TTCAGTCCCTATTATTGCACATTTGGCTGGCACAGAGATTCTCTTTAATCATTTGAAATATTGATATTTAGTCTCTTCTTGACTTTCAGTTATTTCAAGTTCTTGGGGGTGTTAATCTTCCTATTTGTAAGGTCTAGTGACTCCTGTTCTTTTTTTTCTGCTTTATCTCCCCAAATCCCCCCGGTACATAGATGTATATCTTAGTTGCAGGTCCTTCTAGTTGTGGCATGTGAGATGCCGCCTCAACGTGGCCTGACAAGCGTTGCCATGTCCGCACCCAGGATCCGAACCTGCGAAACCCTGGGCCGCCGCAGTGGAGCACACAAACTTAACCAGCCCCTAGTGACTCCTGTTCTTAATGAATCCTTTCCTCATATTCTACAATTTTTTAAAGCTCATCTTTAGTGACAATTTTCCTCCTTTGGAAATCCTAAGTGTCCTAGATGGTGGAAGTGTTCCTCTGGAATAGGTACCCAAGGTAAGTCAGCCCAGAACTAATTTGTATGTTAATTTCTCAGTTTATCAAAGTGAATAGGATGATTTTAGATTCTGAACCAGTCTATAGTGCAACTTGGGGTTTTGATTTCTAATAGAAGACTTTTTTTTCCATATACAGCCCTAGGTAAAAACAAATTCCTCTTTGTGCTTTCTCTGGGTCAGTGATAAAAATTTTCTATTCCTTTACCAAGGTTGAGAAGCTCTTCCAGGGTTTTGGCTTTATGGAGAGATTTTAGTTTCAGCTTTTCACCTTGAGCAGGGTCAAGACCTCATTTCCTCTTCTAATGTAGGCATTAGAACCCAAGGTTATAAAGGCTGAGACTATTTCTGAGTCTGAAAACCACCTCCAGGACCACAGTACTAGTTTTCAGCTTGTTGGTCATTTTGGCACAGGGGGATTTAGTTTCCCTTCCAGCGAGTTTAGTGAGGTATTAAATTGTTCATACTTAAATTCAACATTTCTAGACAGTTACAGAGAAGGTATTCCATGTTAGCTAAGTCTATAATGTTTTGGGACTATAAATTCCCTACTCCATAAGGGTTAGGCAGAAGATTGTATATGTATGTGGATGTGCATTATTATAGGAGGTGGGTCCACAACTTCAATCACATTCTTAAATAGGTCTATAACCCAAACAAAGATTAAGAATATTTGTTTTTAAAACAAGAAAAAACCCAAATAAGCAACCTTAAAGTACACCTAACTGAACTAGAGAAAAAAGAATAAATAAAGCCCAAAGCCAGCAGAAGGAGAGAAACAATAAAAATCAGAGCAGAAATAAATACTATTGAAACGAAAAAGGCAGTAGAAAGGATCAATGAAACAAAGAGCTGATTTTTGAGAAGATAAATAAAATTGACAAACCTCTAGCCAGACTTACAAAGAAAAAAAAGGGAGAAAGCTCAGATAAACAAAATCAGAAATGAGCGAGGAGAAATAACAACAGACTCTGCAGAAATACAAGGGATTATAAGAGAATACTACAAAAAACTATATGCCAACAGAATGGATAATCTAGAGGAAATGGATAAATTCTTGGACTCCTACAATCTCCCAAAGCTCACTCAAGAAGAAGCAGACAATTTGAACAGACCAATCACAAGGAAAGAGATTGAAACAGCAATCAAAAACATCCCAAAGAATAAAACCCCAGGACCAGATGGCTTTCCTGGGGAATTCTACCAAACTTTCAGAGAGGATTTAATACCTATCCTTTTCAAGCTATTCCAAAAAATTAGGGAAGATGGAACACTTCCTAACACATTCTATGAGGCCAACATCATGCTGATACCAAAACCAGACAAGGACACCACAAAAAAAGAGAACTACAGGCCAATATCACTGATGAACACAGATGCAAAAATTCTAAACAAAATTTTGGCAACCAGAAGTCAGCAATTCATCAAAAGGATCATACATCATGATCAGGTGGGATTCATACCAGGGACACAGGGATGGTTCAACATCTGCAAATCAATCAACGTGATACACCACATCAACAAACTGAGGAATAAAAACCACATGATCATCTCAATATACACAGAGAAGGCATTTGACAAGATCCAACAGCCATTTATGATAAAAACTCTGAACAAAATGGGCATAGAAACTACCTCAACATAATAAAGGCCATATATGACAAACCCATAGCCAACATCATACTCAATGGGCAAAAACTGAACGCCATCCCCCTGAAAACAGGAACGAGACAAGGATGCCCTCTATCACCACTCTTATTTAACATAGTACTGGAGGTCCTGGCCAGGGCAATCAGGCAAGAAAAAGGAATAAAAGGAATCCAAATAGGGAGGGAAGAAGTGAAACTCTCGCTGTTTGCAGACGACATGATCTTATATATAGAAAACCCCAAAGAATCCATTGGAAAACTCTTAGAAGTAATCAACAACTACAGCAAAGTTGCAGGGTATAAAATCAATTTGCATAAATCAGTAGCATTTCTATACTCCAATAATGAACTAACAGAAAAAGAACTCAAGAACACAATACCATTCACAATCGCAACAAAAAGAATAAAATATCTTGGGGTAAATTTAACTAAGGAAGTGAAGAACCTATATGATGAAAATTACAAGGCCTTTCTGAGAGAATTGGATGACGACATAAGGAGATGGAAAGACATTCCATGTACATGGATTGGAAGAATAAACATAGTTAAAATGTCCGTTCTACCTAAAGCAATCTACAGATTCAACGCCATCCCAATCAGAATCCCAATGACATTCTTTACAGAATTAGAAGAAAGAATCCTAAAATTCATATGGGGCAACAAAAGACCCCGAATTTCTAAAGCAATCCTGAGAAAAAAGAACAAAACGGGAGGCATCACAATCCCTGACTTCAAAACATACTACAAAGCTACAGTAATCAAAACAGCATGGTACTGGTACAAAAACAGGTGCACAGATCAATGGAACAGAATTGAAACCCCAGAAATAAAACCACACATCTATGGACAGCTTATCTTTGACAAAGGAGCTGAGGGCATACAATGGAGAGAAGAAAGTCTTTTCAACAAATGGTGCTGGGAAAACTGGAAAGCCACATGTAAAAGAATGAAAATTGACCATTCTTTTTCACCATTCACAAAAATAAACTCAAAATGGATCAAAGACCTAAAGGTGAGACCTGAAACCATAAGGCTTCTGGAAGAAAACGTAGGCAGTACACTCTTTGACATCAGTATTAAAAGGATCTTTTCGGACACCATGCCTTCTCAGAGAAGGGAAACAATAGAAAGAATAAACAAATGGGACTTCATCAGACTAAAGAGCTTCTTCAAGGCAAATGAAAACAGGATTTGAAACAAAAAAACAACCCACTAACTGGGAAAAAATATTTGCAAGTCATATATCTGACAAAGGCTTAATATCCATAATATATAAAGAACTCTCACAACTCAACAACAAAACATCAAACAACCCAATCAAAAAATGGGCTGGAGACATGAACAGAACATTTCTCCAAAGAAGATATACGGATGGCCAATAGGCACATGAAAAGATGCTCATCATCGCTGATCATCAGGGAAATGCAAATCAAAACTACACTAAGATACCACCTTACACCAATTAGAATGACAAAAATATCTAAAACTAATAGTAACAAATGTTGGAGAGGTTGTGGAGAAAAAGGAACCCTCATACACTGCTGGTGGGAATGCAAACTGGTGCAGCCACTATGGAAAACAGTATGGAGATTCCTCAAAAAACTAAAAATAGAACTACCATATGATCCAGCCATCCCACTACTGGGTATTTATCCAAAGAGCTTGAAGTCAGCAATCCCAAAAGTCCTATGCACCCCAATGTTGATTGCAGCATTATTTACAATAGCCAAGACATGGAAGCAACCTAAGTGCCCATCAACAGATGATTGGATAAAGAAGATGTGGTACATATATACAATGGAATACTACTCAGCTGTAAAACAGAACAAAATCATTCCATTTGCAATAACATGGATGGACCTTGAGGGAATTATGTTAAGTGAAATAAGCCAGGGAGAGAAGGATAATCTGTGTACGACTCCACTCATATGAGGAATTTAAAATTATGGACTAAGAACAGTTTAGTGGATACCAGGGGAAAGGTGGGGTGGGGGGTGGGCACAAAGGGTGAAGTGGTGCACCTACAACACGACTGACAAACATTAATGTACAACTGAAATTTCACAAGATTGTAACCTATCATTAACTCAATAAAATATATATATATATATATAATTCATAATAAACTTATTTGGTTTCTGGAAAAAAAAGAATATTTGTTTTTAACCTTTGATGTGTTGTCTAAAAGGTTACAGTTAAGATGCTGTATATTCCCACAAAGCCAGGAATTCTTTGCACTTACCTTCTCTACTATGTGTATCTGATTACATTTTCTACATATTTTAAGCTAATAAATCCCCATTTGTCTTTCATATGCTTTCGATATCCTTAATTGCAATAGACTTTTAAACACATTTGTTTACCTAATGGCCAACATGACATAGATCCTAGATATCTCCTTTGCATGCAAAAGTATAAATACTATAAGAAGGAGGAGGAAGAAGAGAAAGGGTGGGGGGAGAAAAGAAGAACTAATCTAAGAAATTAATATAGTACAGAAAGAGAGTGTTTCATTAAGTACAGTATGAGGATGGTTAAGTTTTGAAGACAATAAGAAGATGTTAGCCTTCAGAGCTAGGGATCAGCAGTTTTGAGTGTCCATCTGGTTCATAAAAATGGCTCCTTGATTAAACTGCCTGATCCCCTACCAGGCAAAATGCACTGTTTGGCAAACATGTATATTTGATATATATTTATATATTTGAGATATATATATATATAATGTCATTACAATTACGGTATTGAAATGGTTGAATAATTCCACACATAGATTAGATTAGGGAAGAAATATTCTTTATAGAAGATTTTGTTATCAGTTGGGAAAACAGACAAAAGAAAAATTGAGACGGTATCAATTAATTTTGTTACTTAGCCAGGCTGGATTTTACTGAAATATACTATCTAAACAAGCATAGATAAGATTATCCATTTCTCTGGGGAAATTATCATCACACACATGCAAGTAGAAGCTAGAAAAACAACAAGACAATATTATAATTTATAAGGCTGGTCTTCTGTTCTGGAAAACTATATGCAGCTTAATGTTTATAGCTGACGTACTGCTTTGACATTCTTTTTTTCTTTTCTGCTTTTTCTCCCCAAATCACCCCAGTACGTAGTTGTATATTTTAGTTGTGGGTCCTTATAGTTGTGGCTTGTGGGACGCTGCCTCAACATGGCCTGATGAGCAGTGCCATGTCCACTCCCAGGATCCGAACTGATGAAACCCTGGGCTGCTGAAGCAGAGCACGTGAACTTAATCACTCAGCCACAGGGTCGGCCCCTGACCTTCTTAAATGAAGTAAAATACAGTATAATATTCCTAATTCACTTCATTTGCTTCCTCCAGTAGCATTATTATTAACTAGCAATAATGGTATTAAAGATAAAGGTATAGTTTCTGTCTTCTAAGGGCTTACTTTCCAGAGCTTCCTTTTAAAATATTCTTTAAGTTATCTGACGATTTGTACATTAACAGCCAAATCCTGTAAGACTTATCATGAGTAAAGAAGATAAACTTTCTATGGTTTTATCTATTTATTATCTAAGGAAACATTATCTTCCCCAAAGTTCACTAGACTGCAGGAGTTTTCCATTCAAAAGCATGTGTTTTCCATACGTTTCTCTGCTGGCAACTAACAGCTCTGCCTCCTCTGCCCATCAAGAGGAGCCGTTATATTGAGAAGCCTCACTGACACAGTGAAAATAACAAATATGGAATTCAGAACCAGACAGGCAAACCTAAGTCTGACTACTGGCTCTGCCATTTACTAGTGTGACCTTAACAAAGCAATTTAACTTGTGATCAATTTCTTTATCTGAAAAAGTGGGGGAGTATTATACTCAAGTCACAGGATTGCTGTGAGAATTACATGTAAAAATGCCTAGCTCTCAAAATGCTAAAAAGAAAAAGCAGTAACAACCAGGATGAGATTGCGAGGCACGGCCTCTTCTAGATGCCTCTTTTTCTCCGTCCCTGTGAGTAAATACTGTCCAGGTCTTTCCTGTTCTGTGAAATGAGTTATGTAACACAGATAAAATTTCTGCAGTTCTAGTTTGTGGACCTCAAGCTTCTAACTAAGGTTGATCTTCTCAAACCTATTAATTTATTAAATTTCAGCTATGTCCTTAGCACTCTTCTTATATCTGGAAAAGACTGTAAAATTCTCTAGAATTCCCGAAAAATCTCACATCTTGGCAGATAGCAATGAGAATATATTATCAACCCCTGGCCTTAGGAGTCTCGAGGTTTGATTCCTTGAACTAAAAGACTTCTGAAAGCTGCTAAGATAAAAAGAGCCTATAGGGAAAAGTAAAACCTCAGAGAGCAAAATCTTCCTTTCTCCTGATCTGATCCCCTGGTTCCACTTTCTTTCAGTCCTGGGTTAAGGATTTGAAAGCAAGCAGTCCCACTGTGAATTGAAGCAACGTAATACACACCTTAAAAGTTCTTTCTTTGAGGCTTTGGTATACCCAGTGGGGAGTAGTTTTACTTTCTAAATAAGTAACAATAGAAGATGGATGTTAGACATGTAACTCCAATCTCAACAGAAAGTATCTTTGTCTACACACTTAATAGCAATTGAAAAGTAGAGGTTAATACCACTCTATTAGAACGTTTGCAAGGGAGTTAAATTCCACCACTCTAAAATGAAAAGTGACAAATTAGTTTTCTCTAGATACTTCCCTATGAAAATCAATTCCTTGACTGATAATTTATATGGGAAATTTTTTGGTTAAAAAGGGCACTGAGGGGGAGTGTAACTTTGGACAAATCACAACCTCTCAGACCAAGTGCTCTCCTCTATACCCTTGCTGTTCAAAGTGTGGTCCACATAGCAGAAGGATTGGCATCACATGGGAGCTTGTTGGAAATGCAGAATATCAAGCTTACTATACTCTTGTATAGGATACCACTATACCCAGACCTCCTGACTCAGAATCTACCTTTTAACAAGATCACGTGTGATTCACGCATACGTATAAAAGTCTGGCAAGCACAGCTCTATACAAAAAGGGGGTTTGACTAAATGATCCTAAGGTCCTTATAACTGATTCTTCTCATGAAAACCAGACCTGACACTGTTGGAGCCCATATTCTTATGTGGAAATAGTTGGCTGGAGCTGAATAGCAGCTCCCCCTTTAGACGTAAAAAAGAGATGCCTTCAGAGCTAAAAATTCACTAGCTATATGTATTTTTAGGCTAAAGGAAAAAAAATATTCATTTACCTTGATGGGAAGTAGTGAGGTCCAGGTAGGAAGTAAGGGTGATGAAAAGAGAATCGCGGTGGTGTCCCAAACAATGTGGCCGGATGGCCAAGGGGAGGGGGCTGGTAGACATGTGAATGTGGAATAGGAGGAGGCTGGGGGATTGGAGCACTTCTGGGACAAGTGGAAACGCTGGGATACTCCTTGGGAGGCTGGATGGTTGAGGTTGCAAATCTGGCATGGGCAGTACTTGCACTAGTTGGAATCTTGTTAGTGCTCTCCAGAGAGACAGGAGTGGCTCTCTTCACAGAGAGACTGGCTCCGGAATGCAGCCGATGAGTGTCCGTTTGAGAGGGCCCAGAAAAGTGCTGGGGTGGGAGTGCTGGACAGAGGGGCAGACTTGGAGCCTGGACAGCCACCGGGGCCGTACTGGAGACGCTGGGCTGGAAAAGTGGGATGGGGTTTGGGCGCTGGACTGCAGGGGTGGGCAGCTGGATGGCAGGTGGGGCTTCACCTTTAGAAATAAAAATAGCATAGGTCAGGCATTAAGTGAGTCACTCCATGTTTTTCTTTTTTCAGTAGAATTTAATAAACAGTACAACCAGAAGTTTTCACTAACCACCTTACCTAATAGCATCACCACATCAAAACACTCTTTTTCTTTTATAGCATTTTGAACAAACTGAAGTCATCTTGTTTACTTATTTTACATTTTTGTCTCTCTTTCCCATTCAGATTCTCAGTGCCATGACAAGAGAGACCCTTTCTGTTTTATTCACAGCTGTATCCCCAGGGCTCACAATTCTGCCTGGCACAGAATAGGCCCTCAACAAATATTTTTTTGATGAATAAATAAATGAATAAAATTATTGAGTGATTGAGTGAAAGACGAATCCCACAAATGCTGGTACGTACACACAAACATTTCAGAAAGAAATAATATGAAACTACTGACTGGTTACTTTTAAGGAACAGTCATTTGGGAGAGCAGACAGGGCAATAGGGCAATAAGAAAAGCTAGACTTTCATTTTAGACCTATTGGTACTGTCTGAATTTTCTTTTCTCTAAATATACTAATTTTATTTTAAATATTAATAGAAGTTTCAGCTTAGTGGTATGGGTCTTTTATTTATTTTGTAGACTTCTCTATGTTAAACTAAATTATGAATGACATTTAATTTTTTAATTGAGAAAAACTAAAGAAACAATCACTAAAATTATTTCACTTTATTGTATCCATTGTGAATACAGAAGGAAATTCCCAAGTGACGATAAGACTTGCCACAGGTCAACAATTTGTGACAGATATGAAAGGAATATTATTGCAGCAGGGCATGACAGATAAGGCAGAATTTTTAAAGGTAGGTGAAATGATCATGTATTTGATCTTTCTGTTCCTGAAGAATAGAGGACTGCCGATTGAGTTGCTGAGTTATCCAAATGACACAGCCTAAATTTAACTAAACTCTCCCAGAGAAATACAGAGAGAAGCCAGAGCAATAGATTCCTGGTCTGGTTTATTCCAGTGTAGTTGGATCTCTGTTAACACAGAAGACGTAGTCCAAGAACAGACTGTACGGTTAGAAACGTCTCTGTCAGAGGCTGAAAGGAGTGTGGATCTTCTCTCAGCCTTGTCCAGGGAAGACCTTCCCCTCCTTCCCTCTCTCCAGATAAGGCAGATAATGGCCCCTCTTAAACCCGGAGGTAGGGCATCTGTTTCAAGATGGCCTCTGAGCCAGGGTGTAAAGGAAGCTGCCCTCATTCTCCCTTGGTGGGGTTACATGGACTAGCCCTCCCATCTGTGAGCCAAGGCCTTCGTCAGGCCCTTCCCGAGTAATCAAGCACAAAGTCATCTCCCTCCTCTACGCTCCCTCAGAACCTGTAAATCTGTCACTTATCATGAAATAGTGTAAATATTTGTTATTTGCATGTCTGCCACCCCTACCACAATCATGAAACTGGGTGCTTGAAAGCAGGAACAGTTTTTTGTTGTTGTTGTTGTTTAAATTGGCACCTGAGCTAACAACTGTTGCCAATCTTCTCTTTTTTGTTTTTTCTGCTTTTCTCCCTAAATCCCCCCAGTACCTAGTTGTATATTTTAGTTGTGGATTCCTCTAGTTGTGGCATGTGGGACGCCGCCTCAACATGGCCTGACGAGTGGTGCCATGTCTGTGCCCGGGATCCAAACCGGCAAGAACCTGGGCCGCCAAAGCGGAGCACGCGAACTTAACCACTCGGCCACGGGGCCGACCCCAGGAACAGTTTTACTCATGTTTGCATCCACAGTATCTGACACAAAACCTGGTTAATAATACTTAAGAAAAGTATGACTAGATGAAAGAAAAACAAACTAGCCAATAAGCCTCTAGCTGACAGCTCTTCTCCCACTGATCTGGTAAAGGAGAACCTTCTCCTCCAAACAACTACGAAGCCAGGCTGACTCATAAAATCTCTCAAAGTTGTTTTAATTGAATAATCACTGTACTCAAGACCTCTGCTCCTAAAATCTACCCTGACGCAGATTTCTTCTCCCTACATCCAGTACAAGAAGCTCTTAGTCTTCAGCAAAGAAGTATGGTTATTCTAGGCAAAGGAAACATAAATTACAGGAGCTATACAGACCATTGATATTATTTCAGTTACTGAAGAAGGAAGAGACATCTTTCAGCTGATGCCAAATGCTCTTCTCTACCAAAGATATCTCCATAAAAGAAGTGGTACCGATGAGGCATAGGGTAATAATCATGCACTCATTTAATTCAAGAATATTCACTAAGCAGCTAACATGTGTCAGGCACTGTTTGGGTCTGAGGTAAAAAATAATTAGACGCATAGAGCGTGATATGGAAGTATAATGAAGGTGTCCTAAATGTCAAAACTCAGGTTGCTTAGCAGGAGGTTAAAGTCAGCAGCATCCAGCCGTCACTGATAAACTGTCAGAGAACAGGAAAGACTTATGGAAAGCACAGAGCTCTCATGTATCAAACTGTAGGTAAGGTATGGGAGAGACTAGCCAGTCACCCATTTTCTCTTCTTCTAGCACACAGATGATTACATTTCCCAGCCTTCCTTGCAGTTAGGAGTTGTCATGTGGCCAAGTCTCCCCAGTGGAATGTAAGTAGAAGTGATGTGCACCACTTCTGAGACTGGCCCATAAAAACCTCTTGTGCATGATCCTCCATGCTCTTTCCCCTTTTGCAGGCTCATGCACACTAGTACAGTGGCCTTAGATGAGACATATTAAAGATGGCAGAGTCACAGCATAGAAGAAGCCTATGCCCATGAATCAACCCTTGGAAGAGAACCATCTACCAACCAGAAATACCTATTTTGGACTTTAAATGAGCAAAAAATAAACCATAATTCTGTTTAAACCATTATTTTTAAGTGCTTGTTAAAGCAGCTAGCATTATCTAATCATTATATGAGGTAAAGAGCAAAAGTTTAGATCTATAGTATAGCATGACAATCACAAAAGAAAAAGTTATTAATAGATTCAAGAATTCTTGAAAATCTCCCACCACCTGCCCCCAAAGAGGAAGAATCCACTGCCTGTGCTGAATGGATGAAGGGTGCAAGAGGCTTGACTTGCATGACTTGCATGACTGGGATGAACAGGGAAGGAGTGGCAAATGGAAGAAACTGAGGACAGACCAAATTTCTCTACAAGAAAAAGCTGTATGGAGGTAGTAAGAAGGAGAGGACGACCAGCATCTGTGGCGTAGCAGAGAGAAAGAGAGACAGAGAGCGAAGAAAAGGAGAGAGAGAAATAGAGTGAGAGGCAGAGACAGAGGTGAGGACAGAGAAATCAGAGGAATAGTTAGGCAACTTCTAAGAACAGCGGGACTCTGGGGAGAGACAAAGGTAATGAGAAGCCCCAAGAAGACTTACAATATGTTGAACCATAGGATTCCTCCTTCCCTGTCCCCTCAAGAAAACCTACAATAAAGCACTACGTCACTTTTCAAGGAATTTTCAAGCCAGATTTGTGTTTCTTATGGACATAACACTTTGCTGGAATGGACCATAAGGCAGGGACAAGACTAGCTTTTTTCAGATTATAACAGTATCAGAGTGATGGAGGGTTTTCTGTTTTGTTATAGTAAACAAGAAGAGGTGGGTAAACCCAAATGGTACCATAAGTCTACTACAAAAAATTAAAGCAGTAGTAAGCATTTTTTAAATCAAAACTTTAGAGAAAAAGTATGAATTCTGAAGAGTGAAAGACGTCAAATGAGTTAAAATGTAAAAAGGAAAACTCATTTCAGACATGAGAAATAAAATGTAGAGAACAAAATAATATCACCAGAAAATTCACATATGTATAAAGTGACATTTAAAGGCCAGTCTAAAATAAATATAGCTTCTACCAAAGTTCCAAGAGCCTTTAAAATAAACAAATTTGAATACTTAATATAAAATGAAAATGCTAGCATAAGTGGCATCAAAGACATCTGATAAAAAAAATCTAAAATAATTCTGGACTATGATGGTGTAAGCACTTTCGGAAACTAAAAACAGGAGAAGAGACTGAGATGTGGCATTGAATGTGAGAGAAAGTAAATATAATGCACTGCTTATAAAAAAACACCAAACAAGAAAAGTACTATAGATTCTATCAAACAAATAGTAAAATTAGTTATATTTGTATCTATGCTTTCTACAGCTTCCTTATGAACTCTGACAGCAGAGACTGTAAAAAGGTCTTTGCATTGTGTCCCCGGCACCAAGTCTGATCCATAATCAGTACTTAATAAACATTAGGTAGTTGGGGGCACGTAGGCAGATATGCAAACGTGGCACTGGAGAACACTACAAATACTGAGAAAGCATCTAAGATGGAAACATTCACCAAAACAAGGGAGAATACCAAATTACATTGGCAGATTTCAAATAGATTGACTAATGGGATAAAAATGTACTGGGATGATCTGGTACAGGACAAATAATTGCTTATTAGAACAAACAAGTTTAGTAGAATACACAGTAAAATGAAATAAGCTTGACTAAGAACCAAATAATGGATTAAAATTACTAGAAAGTGCATGAATTCTGTTTGTGAAATATTGGGCAGTAGTGATCACAACATACATTTAATTTTAAGATTCTAACAAAAAAATATCTACCCTGGGGTTATTAGATTTTTGGAAGTACAGATATTGGCTAGGAAAAAAAAGGCTGATAGAGATAACTCAAATTAAAAGTTCATAGACAAAGGAAGGTTATTTTATATGATAATGCTAAAAACCCAGAAGGAAAAAATGTGTCTCAAAAATCAGAAAGTCGTTGTGGTTAACTGATCAAATCAAAGAGAACCCATCAAAATGGGAAGACATCATTTGACAATGAAAAGCGTGTCCAAACATGTAAGACAGAGAAGCCCAAGTGTGAAGTCAGATGCAAATAAAAATTAGGAAGTCCAAAGGAAAACTGAAGGAGTCACAACTGAGGGACCTCAAAGTCAATACTAAGCAACTCTTTAAATACTTTTACAGAAAGAAGAGACTCAGTGGAATGGTCATTACAGTATAAAAGGCAACTGAAATAGAGAGACTCAATAAACCCCTTCCTACTAAAGAAGACCTTAAGAAGATTTCTGAATCCTAATTCACCTTCATAGCAGGTAGGTTAAGAATATTAGATCAACTGCGGTACAATGGCAAGTTCACAGAGTGTTCAAACCCAAATTGACAAATGAATATAACTAGATCTCAGGCGGCATTCGCCTAAGAACTGCAGAGAAACTCAAAGTTAGAACTGAGAAACTATTTGATAAAGTAGATACAACTGGTCTCTCTACCAAAAATGCCATGCCACAGCATTTTCGGAAAGTCAATATAACTCCCAGTTATTAGAAGTGATGACCTTGAGAAATATAGCTTGGTGAGTCTGTTTTCTACATCTGAAAGCCTGGTGAAATCTATACAATATGTTAGTGCACAAAGCTTGCTAGAAAAAAAAACAGAGCAAATTGTTTCTCTAAGAGAAAAATCATACCTCACTAACTTGATATCTTTCTTCCATGGGAATAAAGAAAACAAGTTTAAAAAATAAAATTACCCTGACTTTATATTTAGTATATAATGTAAAATTAGTTGAATGAAACAAAAAAAAAAAGGGAAGATACAAAAACTTGCATCTGCAGATGATAAGTGATTAAAAGTATGATTCCCCTAGGGATTTGTGCTAAAATTTGTTCTTATTTAATAGTTTCATAAATGATTTAGAATATAAAATATATAGTAAAATTTCCAAATTTGCAAGTGATACCAACTCCTCTAAGTAATATAATGCCAAGCTGATGAGAACAAACTAAAAGAACATATTCCAAAGTTGCATGATTGGGCAATACAGTAGCAGATAAATCTTATCATAACTACTAAGGTATATATCCGTGAAAATAATTCCCTAACTATGCTTATAAGATAAAGATCTTGTTTATCATTTGAGACCCAAGAAACAAATCTTTACTCATACCACATGTCACCAGAAATAAGAAAAATTGGAAAAAAAAAAAAAGCAAACAAAAACAAAAGATCATCATCTTGCCTTAGATTTGATTACTGCTGTGTATGGCTCTGAAATGCTTCCTACAATTCTGCCTGTCATACTTAAATAAAACATCATGATGCAAGACCTCTGCCAACATTAGAGGAAAATCTTTCTATCCACCTCAAATCTTTGCGCAGAACTGCACAAAATTAATGTTTTGTATAAAACTGTCAGCTTCCTCAAATGAGAACATTGATAAATCTGTTCCTGGAAGGAGAAAACAAACAGCATTTAACTCTAGGTAGAAACAGATGGAAGAGAGGTCTTGGAAAAGGGATAAAAAGAAAAAACATTGATTATGAAAGCAGAGATCCTATTTAAATAAGCATAACAGACAAAACAAAGTAAGTTAACAAAAGCATAATTAAGCCTAGGTTGAAACATAGGATTAAACAAGATACTACGAAATAGTGAAGGGTGAAAGTCCCTGACTGTGCTGGGAGAGAACAGGGTGACAGGATCAGCTTTCTGCATTCTTCTCTGGAGCCTAGACATCTTGAATGCAGCTTTGTTGCTATCAACCACTGTAATGATACACAGGGGAAAAAAACCATCACAAACGCATAAGATTCTAATCAGTCAATTTTTAAGATACCTAAACCTCTCAGCACGCAGAGGTGGCTTTATTACCAGAAGGATCTGAGCAGGTGGAAACTGGAAAGAGCAGTAGTTTTAGGACAAGTGGTAGCAAGTAGCGAATGTATAAAGCTCTGCCTAAGGGATGGTTAAAATAGGTGCTGGAAGAACAAATCAATGATGGACAGCCTCATAACAAGTTATTAAGATACTAGATTCTCAATTTGAGTTTCTTAAAAGCAACAGCCAGAAATGTTGTAAAGAACTGATAATAGAGGAGAAATTTAGGGAAAGACAGTAAAATGAATCAAATATTTGGTAGAAACTAGATTACTTCCATTGCTTTTCTAGAGCAGCGAGAGAATGGTCTTCATATATCAATCATCATTACTAAATTCCAGGACAGGATGCCTCATACACCATTAGCAAGGCATTCTTTTATGCTGATAGTGAAGAGACACTCCTATTTCCTATTGAATTACCTCAGTCATTTCCTGCATTATCTGCCTAATCTATGGGCTCATCCTGATTTGCTTAAAAGGTCTGAGGTTTTACACATGGAATATTTGCTACTCTGGCAAACCAAGTGCTTTGAACTCTACTGAAATTTTTCCTTCCTGATTTTATGTTTTCACTTTTTCTCTTCTTACTTTTTTTAATGTTGTTCTAAATTCTTAAGCTAAGAGAAACAAAATTTCAACTGAAAAGGTAAAATTTTCACATAGCTATTAAAAAATTAATAATCTACATTAAAACCAACTCACCAACTGGATGAGTGATGGTGTTCTGTAGGCTGGGAATTACCACAGAGTAGGTAGGTGAGCGATAAGGATAAATTGTTGTAGGATTCGTAGAGATGATATTTTGTGTGGTACCAGAAAATACATTGGAAACACTTAGAGGGAAGCGTTTTCGCTTCCCTGGACGAGGCTGATAAACCCAACCTATAGAAAAAGATAAACTGTTTTAAATTTGAACATATAGACCCTATTTAGCCTTTAAATAGTTCTTTTCACATTAAAAATCCAAAACATTTCTAAATTTAAAAAAATAAGTGATGTCTAAAGTGTCCTTTCCAGCTCTATGATACTATTTCTGTGCATTTTAGCATATATATCTATATAGCTCCTAACTAGTGGGCAATGTTGTAACCCATAATTCAAAGGAAGAGCAAGCTCAAATGTCTTATATCCAAAGACATATATTGAATCTGTAGTAAAATCAACATTAAAGGCATTGAGTTCGAATCCCAAAGCTTTTCCTCTTCCTGTAAAACAATGCCCCAGTAAGATAGTATTTGTCTCCTCCTGTTTCCTCACTTTCCATAAGATACAATTGTCCATATCTTACAATGAAATGGTCACTAATGATCAGTCACTATTTTCATGCCTAGTTCAGGAAGAGTCACTCTCCTAGACTTGGCAATCTCCAAGTCCACAAACAACTCAGTTTCCTTCCAAAGTCAGAAGAGAGAAGTTAAGGCAGTTGTAGCCACTGTATAACCAGGAGAATCACTGGTTCCCTGTAATTGCTGCCTCTGACCAACCCCCTAGACCCTCACTGCTCATACTTCAGAAAAAAAATGATTCTTTTCTACCATGCAAAGTCATGTCAGCCATACACTGTGCATTTACCCAAGCTTAATCTCAACGTCCTCACTTCTGGCAAGGAAATCAGAATTCATTTCAAATGATATCATGATAAAGATAAATCTATCAATCAGAAGGCAGGACTATGTTCTGATAACCATCCAATATTAAAATGGAACATGAGAACCCCTGCATTCTCATTGTCTTTGTGTGCACTGCATATTTTTTTCTGTTGCTGTGATTTTAACACTTCATTTTCTAGCATATCTGCAAAATTATAGCCTAGAACTCTGGAGATTTACCTTAAGTTCATATCTATACATTTAATCAAAACTACAGTAGAACTGTATGTCTCCTGGTTTGCATTGTTTGGCAAATATGAGACCAGATATCCCTCTACTTGGTTCTAAGGAAACTGATGCCCAGTATCAATTCAATCACTTCTATAATATTAGCCATTATTCTCTTTATTGTACATATCAGATTAGAAAAAAATTATGCATATTCGTCCTTCAATATCAACCTAACCTAATCTTTATCTAAATAAATTAATTTAAAAGAAATTAGAAAGAGCCTTTGTTCATTTCATTTGATTACCAGGAAATTCCTCTCTGTGCTTTTCTTTAATCTTTTGTGCTTCATCATAATAGGGTTTCTTTTGTTCTTCACTAAGTTTGTTCCACTCTAACCCGAGCTGGACACTGATTTCTGCATTGTTGGCTGCTGGGTTAGCTTTGGCTAGTGCTGGCCGGTGGATCCTTGCCCAAACCATAAATGCATTCATGGGTCGCTTCACATGACCATTTCTGTCCTTACTGAAGGGTGTGTCTGGTATTCCTACATGACAAAAATTAAGAGACTAAATTAATGTGCCACACACACACAATTTTAAAGTGAAGTGCACCTCCATCTATATTTATTCTTTAAACATCTGGAGAAAATACACACTTCAATATAGCCAAAGAACTGCCAGTATTCCAGAATTCCTCATAACCCCTGAACTCAGCATTCTAAACTATAGGTTAGAATGACTATTCCTTTCGTAAAAAAGAATAATATGATTGAAGATCTAGTGGAAGTAATAATGCTGAAGACACAGTAAACTGCTGGCATATTACCTCTCTGAGCTTTATTAATACCTCTAACAATAATTAATATTTTTTCCCATTAAAAATATTCTATTACTGGGGGACAGGAACTATGACTTATTAATGACTATAGCCTTGGGTAGGCATCCCCTAAATGTTTAAAGGAACTCATTTACATGCTGATGTAGTGGCCATTCAAGCAAAAATAGTTATAATATTATAATGCTATATTACTTGTATTTCATTATGAAGGTGGAGCTCCTGCAAGGGGGGTCATCAACACTAGTCCCATGTCCAGGGGAAAAATAATAAAAGTGACTTTTTGAGAGTCACAGAGCCAGTTGAAGTTACAATAAAGGAAGTTGGCCAAATTCACATCTCTTACATAATTCATCACAAACAACTGTCTATAAACTTCTTATATTGTTTCTCTTTATTTTAGGGTTACTTGATATGCAACATTCTAAAAAACGCACAAAGAATGAAATAAGAATTACAAAGAAAGCTTTCCCTTTCTCTCCTCTAGAAAATGAAAACAAAGCTTAAAAACTATTGAAGATAAAAGCAAGATGGGGAGATAGGGAAGAATAATCAGTAAAAAAAAAAAAAAGGAACAAAAACAATAAAAAGTTTACAAAATCATGAAGATTAATACGACTTTCCATGACATTCATTGGCATAGTATTCTGTCTGAATTAAATCTTAAAATAAGAATCTTCTAAGTATATATTTGGAAATAATGGATAGAAATAAAATATCTACTTGTAGTTGTTACTGCTGTAACTATAGTCGTTTCTTTGAAAACAATTTTTCTAGCTTATTCTACAGCACTTTCATTTTCTGTAAGTCCTTAGCTTCTAGAATACTAAAATGTTACATTTAATCATGTACTGTTTTCTCCTAGAAAAATGTTTACTGTTCATTTTTACAGAAAACAAATCCCCTTTAAATTCAGTACAAACTTTCCTGTTTAACCATTTATCGTTAAACACCATTTTTTCTTCTGTTTCTTGATACACATAAAAATACTGACCTACTACAACACAATATTTTAAAATGTTGATTATCTGCAGCATGTAAACTGAGGGCTTTGTGTTACCTAACAAAAATATTTCTATGTTTGTGTATAACCATTAATCACATCTAAATCTCATTACGCACTGGGCCTAAAAATAGATTTTTTTTTTTAATGTTTGGGAATCTTGAAGGTGTTAGTGTATTTTACTGGTCTATGTACAAATCAATCAGAAGTGACACCTGTGCAGACTTTGCCCTGAAAAGAATCGGTTCCATGATTTTATTTTCCTAGTTTAGTATCAGTTACGGGGCAACACAGATGAACTTTGAAAACCAGATTCCCCTGCCGTCTAATACCTGCATCTGAGGGAAGCACGGTGAGCGGGACATCTTTGGTTTCAATTTTTACAGAAGGCTCCAGTAAGGACTGCATTTTAATAGGCACTGGTGTCAAGGGGACCTTGGTCAACCGTATCAGCTCTGACGGAGGAGGTCCCTGAAACTGAATCCGGGCCCCAGGGGGGACAGGGTGGAGAGTCAAAGGGATCCTGAGGTCTTGCTGATGCGGACCAAAGGCGTTGGACGGCTGGCCCAGGATGACCTCCTTGCTGCCGTGGACCAGGCCATTGGACGCGGGCTCCGCGCCGAGCCTGCAGTCCTCGCGGAGACTCTCGGGCTGCTCCGTTTTGATGACTCCTTCTCGGAGGGCCGCCAGGCTTTTGCCTTCCCCGCCTTTCGCCGCGTCCCTCATGACCTCCTCCACCGCCAACTTGCCCTTCTCGTCCCCTCGGCGGCTGCCGACGGCCAGTCCGGGGCCTTCCGCCTTGGCCGCCCTGGAAGCCCTGGGGCCCGCCTCGACGGCCCTCCGCGGCCCCACCGATGGCTCCAAGCCGGACCCCGGCTCCTGCTTCTCGGCCTTGACGTGCAGCGCCCGGGGCTGCACCGGGTGCAACTCGGGCCTGCAGGGGGCGCCCTCGGACGGGGACGGAGGCGGCGGCGGCGGCAGCAGCAGCAGCTCGGGCCTCAGCTGCAGCAGCCGCGCCTGCGCGGGCGAGGCGGCGGCGCCGTCGTCCCGGGCCTGAGGCAGGGATGGCCCTGGCGGCAGCAGCAACACCTGCTCCGGCTTCACCTGCAGCAGCCGCCGTGCCGCGGGCTGGACGCCCGACGCCGGGGCCTCCCTGCACGACGAGGCCATGGCGGCCGCGCCCAAGCCGGGCGGCAACGGAGGGGGTTCGGCGGCCGCTGCCCGAAAGGAGGAGCCCTCGACCGGCAGCGGGGGCGGAGCGGGGCGCAGCGGGCGCGGCGGGGTCGCCCGCGGCAGTTGGCGCGGCTGAGGCGGCGGCTCCGGCCTGGCCCCCTCCATGGGGGAGGGGGACGCTCCGGCCTGGTCCTGGCGGGGATTGTGAGCTCAGCCGTTTGTTGGCGACCTTCCCCCTCCCCCTTTCGGTTAAGACCCTTCCAAGGCCTTTGCTACCCAGCACCCCACGCGGTTCAAAAAGCCGCCCTCCCTCTGGGCCTCGCCCAATCACAAGCGTCCCCGGGCCTCGGCCCGCCCTCCGTTCTCGCCTCGTGCTGAGCCCTCGAATCACCCGCGATGGCCGGGGCCGCGGCACGTGCTGCCCATTTTTCCCTCTGACTCTCCCTCTCTTCCGGAGTTCTCTTCCGCTGTAGTCCTTAGTTACCCCGCCCCCGCCTGGACCGGGACAATGGCGTTGCCCAGGAAACAGTGCAGTTCCACGCTACTGACCTCCAGGGGATAAAATCCCGTGAGTCCTTTGCACTTACTGGGGAACTGGACGTGCTGTTTGCGCTGCCAGAATACGCGATTGGCGCTGAGCATCGACTGGGCCTTTGGATCAGTATCGAGGGGAAAAAGGGGACATTTTGCAACTTCTCAATAACCCCATTAGTTGATCTTGCTAGGAAGAGTGTTCGACTTTCACTTAATCACCAGTCCTGTGGGCCCTACTTGCAAAATACATCCCAAATTCATCCACTAGTTTAGGTTTCCTCCACCATTACTGTTCCAAGCGTCCATCATCTTTCACCTGGATACTGCCCTGTAGCTGATCTCCCTGCTTTTCACACTTGTGCCACTACATTGCAGCTGCCAGGGATCTTTCAAAAATACAAATCTAGCCCTGTCACACCCCACTCTCCTAAATCTTGCAATGGCTCCCCATTGGCCGCATGATAAAGGTCTAATATTCTTGGCAAAGCCTTTAAAACCTCAAATGGCTTGGGCCCTACGAACTGCTACTGCGCAGCGTTTAGCCCTGGTTCTGTGTGGCCTCTCATCATTCTCTCTCCTATCTCAAGGGCCTTTGAATATGCCCCCATAGATCGTCGTTATTTCCGTTAAATATCACCAAGATGAAGAAATGATACCCTGACTAAAAGCTATAGATTTATCTTGAAGCAGATGATTTTTGCAACACGTCACCTCTCAAAGACCTGCCCCAATTCTCCTTCTGATCCCCTGTTGTCAAATGTGGAAAACCGGAGTTCTCACACCTGGCAGGGAGACGACGGCAGTGGTTCTCAAACGTTTTTTTAACTCAGGAGCCGTTTATGCCCACAAAAATAATTGAAGAGTGTCAAGAGTTTTTATTGATGTGGTTTTATCTATTAATAAATTCCACATAAATAAAAACTGAGGACATCAAAAAATATTTAGCTATCCATTCATTGAAAATGTCAATAATAAATCCATTACATGTTAACATAAGACATTTTCATGATAAAACTATGTTTTTCCCCAAATTAGAAGTGTGGTATTGTGAATCTAATATCTAGCTTAGTAAAGAAATCAGTTAGATTCTCATGTCTGCTTCTGCGTTCAATCTGTTGTGATTCGCATGCCACATAGGCTCTGGAAAGCTTCACTCATGAAAGAATGAAGTGGAAAAGGCAAATATTGCCTTAGAATTATTATGAAAATAGCTGTGAACCTAGCAGACTCTCTGAAAGAGTCAGTCCCTGAGCCACACTTTGAGAACCACTGAACTAGAGTTTAAACAAAAGAGCCAAATATGTGCATGAACAAAGGCTGGTAAAAGAAGCAGACATATCAAGTTAGTATTGATTTGTTCAAGACTGGTTCATATTCCAATCTAATTTAGTAATTCAATAAAAGTGATGTGACAGTCCTCTGTAATAGCAATGCGAATAGTATGCGGGAGTGTATTGTATGCAGAAAGCAACCTTTTTTTCTGTAAAAAACAGCTTTATTGAGGTTTGGTTTATATATCCTACGTTTAAGTTAAATGTACAATTTGATTTGTTTTAATAAATTATAAAGTATTGTAAGCATAACTGTAATCCAGTTTCAGAACAATGCCATTAACCCTCCAAAATTGGGAAAGGGAACCCAAAAAGTTCCCTTGTTCCCATTTGCAGTCAATCTCTGCCCCCACCTCCAACTCCAGACAGTCACTTATATGCTTTCTGTCTCTATAATTTTGCCTTTTCTAGAAATTTCACATAAATACAATAATATAATATGGAGGCTTATATGTCGGGCTTCTTAGCATAAGGTTTTGAGGTTCATCCAGTTTGAATTTATCAGTACTTCATTCCTTTTTTATTGCAGAGTAGTATTCCATTGTGTGGAAATACCAAATTGTACATGGATATTTTATTGTGTCTCCCACTCATTTTGCTATCCATTCACTAGTTGGTGGACATTTGGGTTATGCCTAGGTTTTGGCTACTATGAATATGACATCCATTTGTATACAAATATTTTGGGGAACATAGTTTTGTATCTCTCTTGGGTAGACAACTAGGAGCAAAATTCTACATTATATGGTTAAGTGTATGTATAACATTTTACAGAAGTGTCAAATTGCTTTGCAAAATGTCTGTACCATTTTGTGTTTCCACCTGTAACATGTGAGAGCTACAGTTTCTCTACCTCTTCTCCAACATTTAGTTCTTAAGTCTTTTAAATTTTAGCCATTCTGGTGGATGGATGGTAGTAAATAATTGTGGTTTAAAATTGTGCTTTCACAACGAATAGTGACGTTGAGTGTCTTTTTATGAGCTTTGTTGCTATTCATATATCTTCATTGCCTGGTGTCTATTGAAGTCTTTTTGCCCATTTTTTAGATTGGGTTGTTGGTTTTCTTATTGTTGATTTTTAAGAATTTTTAACATATTCTGGATAGAAGTCCTTTATTAGATATATGTTTTCAAATATTTTCTTCCAGTCTATGTCTTGTCTTTTCATTCTTTTTATTTCATTCTTAATGGTATCTTTTGAAGAGCAAAAGTTTTTAACTTTGAGGAAGTCTAATTTATCAATATACCTTGGATCATATCTAAGAAATCTTTGCCTAACCTAAGGTTACAAAGGTTTTGCTCTCACGTTTTTCTCTAGCAGTGCTAAAGATTTAGCTCTTAGATTTAGCACTATGATTCATTTCAAGTTAATTCTTATGCAAAGAACCTAGATCCTTACATCACACCATAATGTTGTTCCGATACCGTTTGTTGAAAAGACTATCCTTTGCCTGTTGAATTACCTTAGCACTTTTGTCCAAAATTATTTGACATTGTATGTGTGGGTTTACTTCTGAACTCTATTCTGTTTCTGTCTTATTCTTTGATCTATATGTCTATCTTTATGCCTGTACCACACTGTCTTGATTAGTATGGCTTTATGGTAAATTTTGGAATTAGGTCATATAAGTTCTCAAACTTAGTTCTTTTTCAAAAGCATATTAACTGTTCTTGGTCCTTTGGATTTCCATATAAATTTTAGCATCAGCTTATCAATTTTCACCGAAAAAAGCCAGCTAGTATTTATATAAGAATTACGCTGAATCTGTGGATCAATTTTGGAAAAACTGACATTTTAACAATATTGAGTCTTCCAATTTGCAGACATGGAACATATCTCCATTTATTTCATTCTTTAATTCTCTTGACAATGTGTTGTAATTTTCAGTTTACAGTTCTGCACTTCTTTTGTTAAATTTATCCCTGAATACTTTTTTTTTTTGATGCTGTTGTGAATGTGATTGTTAATTTCATTTCTGGTTGATTGTATATTGATTTTATATTTATATTTTCTTGTCTTATTTGCACTGGCTAGAAGCTCAAGTCCAGTGTTGAATGGAAGTGGTGAGAGTGGACATCCTTGCTTTGTAACCAATGTCAGGAGGAAAGCATTACCTTTCATTTTCAAGTGTGATGTTAGTTGTAGGTTTTATGTAGCTGCCTTTTATCAAATTAAAGAAATTTCTTTCTATTCCTAGTTTGTTGAGAGCTTTGTCATGAATGTTGAATTTTATCAAATGCTTTTTCTACACCTATTAAGATGATCATCTGACTTTCTCTTTATTCCGGGGATCAGCAACATTTTCCAGAAAGGACCATATAGTAAGTATTTTTTGTTTTGTGAGCTATATGATCTCTGTGGCAACCAATCAATTGTGCTATTGTAGCATGAAAGCAATTATAGACAACATGTAAATGAATAGACATGGTTGTGTTCCAATAAAACTTTATTTACAAAAACAAAAGGCATGGCAGATTTGGCCTAAGGGCTGTAATTTGCTGACCCCGTTTTACTCTATTGATAGATGCATTACATTAATTGGTATTCAGATGTTAAGCTAACCTGCATTCCTGGATAAACCCACTCGGTCATAATGTATAGTCCTTTTTATACATTACTGGATCCAACTGCTATTCTTTTAAGAATTTGAGCATTTATATTCATGAAGGATATTGGTCTACAATTTTCTTGTCTTTGTCTGCAGCTTTGGTATAAGGGTAAAATGAGCTGGAAAGTGTTCCCTTCTCTTCTATTTTTGAAAAGATTTGTGTTGGATTGGAATTATTAATTTAATAAATGTCAATAGAATTCATTGACTTCTATAGACTGGACTTTTCTTTGTAGGAAGTTTTTTAATAACTCAAATAATTTAATGTCTTTACTTGATATAGATCTATTCAGATTTTATATTTCTTCTTAAGTCAACTGATTATTTCTGTCTGCGTATTTGCCCATTTCAACTAAGTTGTCAAATTGTTGGCATAAGGTTGTTCATAATATTCCTTTATAATCCTTTTAATTTCTGTAGAGTTCAGAATGTTTCTTCTTTCATTCCTAATTTTGGTATTTTGTGTCTTTACTTTTTTCTTGGTCATTTTACCAAAATTTTATCAACTTCATAGGTCTTTTCAAAGAAACAACCATCAGTTTCACTGAGATTCTCTACTGTTTTGCTAGCTTTTTTAAAGAAATGTCTTCTGGTGTGGTCTTTATTATTCTTCTACTTACTTTGAGTTTGATTTGCTCTTCTGTTTCTAATATCTTAAGGTGGGAAGCTAAGTTAATTGATTTTTATAGGTTATTGATTTTAAATCTTGTTTCCTTTCTAATATAAGCATTTAAAGCTATAAATTTCCCTTTATTCCCTACTTTACCATTGTTCCATTAATTTTGATATGTCATGATTTTATGTTCATTCAGTAGAAAATATATTCTAATTTCCTTAGTGATTTCTTCTTTGACCCATAAGTTATTTAGAAGCACGTTGTTTAATTTCCAACTATATGGAAATTTTCCAGATTGCTTTCTGCTATTGATTTCTAATTTAATTCCACATGGTCAGAGAACATACTTTGTATTATTTCAGTCCTTGTAAATGTTTTGTGACTTGTTCTATTACCTTGCATATGGTCTATTCTTGAGAATCTTTTGTATATGCTTGAAAAGAATGTAGATTCTACTGTCATTGGGTGGAGTGTTCTAGTTGTTAAGTAGCATTGCTCAAGTATTCTATATTCTTTCTGATTTGCTGTCTAGTTGTAGTATCAATAATGAGTGAGAAATATTGAAATATGTAACTATAATTACTGAATAGTCTATTTCTCCTTTCAATTTTGTCAACTTTTGCTTCACTTATTTTGGGGCTCTCTTTTTAGGTGCAAGTATATTTGTAATTGCTGTATCTTTTTGGTAAATTGACCCTTTTATCATTATGAAATGTTTCTCTCTGTCCTAGTGATATTTCTTGGATTAAAGTCTGTTTTAATATACCCTCTCCAGCTTTCTTATGGTTACTGCTTACTATGTATACCTTTTCCCATCCTATTACTGTCAATTCATTGTATTTTAAATATAAAGAGTTTCTCCTGTAGGTAGAATGTGCTTTTTAAACTTGACTGTTCTACCTATTGATTGGAGTTTTTAGTACAGTAAAATTTAATGCAATTATTGATGTGCTTAGAATTGTGGCTGTCACTTTGGAATTTGTTTTCTATATGCTTTTTGTTCCTCTTGTTTCTCCCATACTGCTTTCCTTTGGTTGTACAAATATCTTTAGTATACCATTTTAATTCCTCTGTTGATTTTTTTAGATGAGTTTATGAATTGTAGTGTGTGTGAGTATGAGTGTGTGTGCATGCTTTTGGTTTACAATATTCATCTTTAACTTATCACAGTCTTTTTCAGGTTAATACTGACTTAATTCTGGTAAAATATAACAACATTTCACCAGTAGAATTCCATTTCCTCTTCATTCCTTTATGCTATTATTGTCATATATTTTACACTTATGTATGTTACAAACCAAGTAATCTAGTAATATATTTATTGGTTTAAACAATATTGAGTTTTTAAAAGAAATTAAGAAAAGAAAGAAAAATTATAGTCTTTTATATTTCCCCACATATTTACTATTTTGCATGCTCTTTTTTCCTTTCTGTAGATCCAAGTTATTGTCTAATGTCATTTCCTTTAGTATTTCTTGGAAGGCAGGTCTGCTAGCAACATATTCTCTCAAGTTTTGCTTATCTGCAAATATCTTTATTTCACCTTCATCTTTGAAGGCTAGTTTCACTGGATATAGAATTCATGGTTGACCTGCTTTTCTTTTTTCTTTCAGCACCTCAAATGTGTCATTCCACTACCCTCTTTTGTTTCTGAGGAGAAATCAGTCAGTAATTATACTTTTATTTCCCCTATGCATGATGAGACATCTTTCTTTTGGCAGCTGTCAAAGTTTTCTCTTTCCTTTTTGACTTTCAAGAATTTGGCTATTGTTAGTCTATGTGTGATTCTCTTTGTGTTTATCCTACTTGGGATTTGTTGAGATTCTTGTATCTGTAAGTTTTGTTTTAAGTCAAATTTGAGAAGGTTTAAGTCATTATTTCTTCAAGTGTTTTTTCTACCCATTCTCTTTCTCTTGTCCTTTAAGGACTTCCATCAACATGTGCTGGACTCCTTACCATTACCCTGCAAACCTCTGATGCTCAGTTCATTTTTCTTGAGTCCTTTTTATCTCTATTCTCTGGATTGGGTAGTTTGTATTGATCTATCTTCAAGCTTGCTGATTCTTTCTTCTACCATCTCGATTCTACTGTTGAGCCTATCTAGTGAAGTTTTCATTTCAATTGTACTTTTCAACTCTAGAATTTCAATTTTTAATAATTTTCTATTTGTTAAGGTTTCCTATTTGTTATTTTCATACTTTTATTTAATTCTTTGAACATATTTATAATAGCTTCTTTGAAGTTTTTGTTTGTTAAACCTAACATCTGGACCCCACTCAGAGTAAGTTTCTTTTTACAGAAAGCTATCTTTTGATTTGCTAATGAGTCTGATAGATTTTTTGCTCTTATGTCTCATGTAAGGGCACCAATAATGATTGTCAAATAACATAAGATATCAATTTCAGTAGTTGCTTCCTTTATGATTTATGTAGGGCATAGCTGGTGTTACTTATTTATTTACTTAATGATGGAAATCTATCTGTAGTGACCTTTTCTTTCAGATTCCTTGTAATGGGTTGAATAGTGCCCCCCTCAAAATTCATATTCAGAACCTCAGAATGTGACCTTATTTGGAAATAGGGTCTTTGGAGATGTAATTACTTAATGATTGAGAGGAAATAATACTGGATTTGGGTGAACCTTAAATCCAATGACTGGTGTTCTTATAAGAGAAGAAGACAGATGCACAGAGAAGGTGACATAAAGACGGAGGCAGAGTTGGAGGGATGCATCTGCAAGCCAAGGAATGCCAAGGATTGCTGGAAGCCACCAGAAGCTAGGAAGAGGCATTAAACAGATTTTCCCTCAGAGCCTCCAGAAGGGCTCAATCTGCCTACACCTTGATTTCAGAGTGCTGGTGTCCAGAACTGAGAGCCAACATGTTTCTGTTGTTTTAGGTCCCAAGTTTGTGGTACTTTGTTACAGTAGCCTTTGTAAACTAACACATTCCCTTTTCTTCTCTCTCTTTTCTTAACAGAGAATGTGCAGCAGAAAGTTCTGGGTTTAGTTCTTTTTTATGACTGCTACCATCCATTGACTAAGGTCTAGAGGAGAGTTTCCATTCACTGATTGATTTATTTATTCATTCAACAAATATTTACTGAACCCCTGGAATGTGCCAAGCTCTGTGCTAGACCCTAGGAATATAACAAGAAATAAGACAAGTGATTCTTCTTTCCTTACACAACTTATCTTTTTAAAAGGAAATGTTAAATTCATACCAGAACTGTCCAAGGTAAAAAAATGTCCCCAAAGAAGGTTACTTAAAGTGAATCCACTAAAACAATGTTATGGACTAAATGTTTGTGACCCACAAAATTTGTATGCTGAAACCCTAACCCCCAGTGTCTGTATTTGGAGATGAGGCCTCTAAGGAAGTAATTAAGGTTAAATGAGGTCATAAGGGCGGGGGCCTGATCCAATACAATTAGTGTTTTTGTGAGAAGAGACACCAGAGAGCTCTGTCCACTTCCGCTTCCCTCAAGAACACACTGAGGAAAGGCCATGCATGTGAGGACATAGTGAGAAGGTGGCCATCTAAAAGCCAAGAAGAGAGTTCTCACCAGGAACTGACCCTGCTGGAGATCGATCTGGGACTTCCAGCCTCCAGAAGTGTGAGAAAATAAATTTCTGTTGGCCATCCAGCCTGTCGTATTTTGTTATGGCAGCCCAAGCAGATTAATACAAACAGGAAAAATATCCATACTAGTAGTATGTAGTAGTATATAGTAGTAGGAAAAGGGTACTTTTTATCCTTAAAAGATTATGAAATGAGTTTAATTAAACTTATATTTTAGAAATTTTAGATTATAATTGCCAATACATGCTAATTCTTAGAACAAACACAGAATGAACCAAGTACTAATTTTTTTTTTTTTTTGAGGAAGATTAGCGCTGAGCTAACATCTGCTGCCAATCCTCCTCCTTTTGCTGAGGAAGACTGGCCCTGACCTAACATCCATGCCCATCTTCCTCTACTTTATACATGGGACGCCTGCCAAAGCATGGCTTTTGCCAAGCTGTGCCATGTCCACACCCGGGATCCAAACTGGCGAGCCCGGGACCACCGAGAAGCAGAACGTGTGAACTTAACAGCTGCGCCACCGGGCTGGCCCCCAAGTGCTAATTATTGATGGAGGAAGTTGGACATTTCTTTTTGGACCTTTAATGCAGAGAGCTGACTTAATTATTCTTCACAGTTCCAGCAGAGTATTATCTTTGGTCTGTGCAAGTACCCGTATTAGTTTACTATTGCTATTGTAGCAAATCCCCACAAATTTACTGGCTTTAAACAACACAAATTTATTATCTTACAGTTCTGAAGGTAGAAGTCTTAAATGGGTCACATGGGACTAAAACCAAGGTGTCAGTAAAGCTGCTTTCCTTCTGGCAGCCCAGGGGAAGAATCCATTCCTTAGCTTTTCCAGTTTCTAGAGGCTGCCCACATTTCTTGACTCATGGACCTTTTCCATCTTCAAACCAACAATTGCATCACTCTGACCCCTGCTTCCATTGTTACATCATCTTCTCTGGTGCATTTATTTCCCTTTTCCATCTTTTGAGTACCCTTGAGATTACATTAGGCCCACCCGGATAATCTAGGATTATCTCCCTATCTGAAAATCCTTAACTTAATCACATCTGCAAAGTTCCTTTTGCCGTGTAAGGTAACATAGCCCCACTTTCCTAGGATTAGTACACGGACATTTTTGGAGGGGTCATTATTCTGCCTACAGCAGTCCCCATTCTTGTTTTGTTTTATTATTTTATTTTATGACTCTTCTCCTTCATTTATCATTTCCGTTCCCATTCCAGTTCTACCCTCCCTCACCCCCATCCCCCAGGCACCCACTTTAATGTATTTAATGTGTCCTTGGTTGTGTATGTATCATTGAGTTATATACAGTGTTTCGTATATACATGTATTTGTTTTTTAATTTACACATATCATCTTAGATATAGACTCACTTTATGTCTTATGTTTTTCACTTAGCATAATTTTTTTAAATTTCTTTTTGCTTACTTGTATTTTCTACAGTAGATGTTTCACTGGATTTTTTTTAGTTTATTTTTTAAGTGTACAATTTAGTGATTTTTAGTATGTTCACAACGTTGTGCAAAAATCACCACTAGCTGCTTCCAGAATATTTTCATCATCCCAAAAGGAATGAACCCATTAGTAGTTACTCGCCATTCCCCTTTTCCCACCCTCTCAAAACTATTAAGCTACTTTCTGTCCCTATGAAGCCCAATTGTTAAAAGATCTATCCATGTCATATAGGTAAGTCTGGTTCGGAGCTCCTGACTTCTGCTTTCTGTGCATCAAGCACTTTTTGCTTCTACATTCTTCTAATAATGGACTCCTAGGTTGCCCACAGTGAATTCCTACCACAACCAGTGTTGTCATGCACATGATCCCTCAAATCTGTACGACATTTTCTCTGCAGATATACGCAGAATGGGATTGCTGGCTCATAGGTATGCACATTCACCGCTTCACTAACTAAACAGATTTCTCTCCAAGGTGGCTATTCCACTTCAAATTACAGTACATGAGGGTTTCCTTTTTCCCTCTTTCTTACCAACACTGGGTTTTATTCAATAAATTTTGCAAATCTTATAGATCTACAGAAGTATCCGAAGTACTATTGTTTTACTTTGCACTTCTCTAATCTTTAGAGAGGTTGAGCATTTCTTCATACACTTAGTAGTTTTTCCCCATCAGTGATATGCATATTCTAATCATTTACCATTTTATTATTGGGTTTCCTGCTTTTTCAATGTTGATCTGCAGGAGTCCCTTGTTTATTATAGATTTTCAAACATTGCAAATGTCTTCTTCTTGTCTGTAACCCATCTATTCATTTGTCTCTGATAGCCTCTGTTGAACAGAAATCCTGAATTTAATGTAGCTGCATCCCTCATTTTTAGGGTCTTGCTTAAGAAATATTTCCAACCCCAAGTTCCTCAAAGAAATTCTCTTTTATTTTCTTCCATGAGTTCTGTAATTTTACCTTTTATATTTAGGTCTTTAGCGTATATGGGATTTTCCTTCATATATGATGTATAATAGAGATCCACGTTCATTTCATATGGTAATCTAGTTATCCTAACAGCATCTAACGATCCATGTTTTTTCTCCTACTTTAGCCTGTCTCCATGTATCAAGTGGCCCTATATAAGCAGTCACATGGAGAGAACTGCAGCTTCCTGCCAACAGCCATGTAAGTGAATCGTGTTGGCTGCAGATCCTCTACCCCATTCAAGCCTTCGGATGATGACAGACACAGCTGACATCTTAATTATAACCTCATGAAAGACTGAGCCAAAACCACCCTGCTAGTCTACTCCTGAATTCTTGACTTAAAGAAACTATGTGAGACAATGAATGTTTATTGTTGTTTTAAACCATTAAATTTTGGGATAATTTGTTACACAACTGAGAATAATTAATACAATTTTTTTAATTGAAGTGTATTTGACATACAATATCATATTAGTTTCAGATGTACATCATAGTGATTCAATATTTATATACATTACAAAATGATCACCACAATAATGTAGTTACCATCTGTCACCATACAATGTTATTACAATATTGTTGATTCTATTCCCTCTGCTGTACATTACATTCCCATGAGACTTATTTTATAGTGAAGTTTGTACCTCTTAATCTCATTCACCATTTTGCCTGCTCCCCAACCCCTTCCTGCTCTGGTAATCATCAGTTTATTTCCTATATCTGTGAGTCTGTTTCTGTTTTGTTTTGTTTGTTCGTTTGTTTTGGTTTTTAGATTTCACATATAAGTGAAATCATACAGTATTTGTCTTTCTCTGTCTAACTTATTTCACTTAGCATAATACCTTCTAGGTCTATTCATGTTGTTGCAAATGGCAAGATTTCATTCTTTTTTATGGCTGAGTAATATTCCATTGTGTGTGTGTGTGTGTGTGTGTGTGTGTGTGTATATATATATATATATATATACCACATGCTCCTTATCCATTCATCTGTTGATGGGTACTTAGGTTGCTTCCATATCTTGGCTATTGTAAATAATGCTGCAGTGAACATAAGGATTCATGTATCTCTTCAAATTAGTGCCTTTGTTTTCATCACATACATACCCAGAAGTGGAATTGCTGGATCAAATGGTAGTTCTATTTTTAATTCTTCGAAGAACATCCATTGCTGGCTTTTCCATAGTGGCTGCACCAACTTACATTCCCACTAACAGTGTATGAGGGTTCCCTTTTCTCCACATCTTTGCCAATTCTTGTTATTTTTTGTCTTTTTGATAATAGTCATTTTGACAGGTGTGAGATGATATCTCATTGCAGTTTTGATTTGCATTTCCCTCATGATTAGTGATGTTGAGTATCTTTTCGTATGCCCATTGACCATCTGTATGTCTTCTTTGGAAAAATGTCTATTCAAGTCATCTGCCCATTTGTGTGCGTGGGTGAGGAAGATTGGCCCTGAGCTAACATCTGTTGCCAATCTTCCTCTTTTTGCTTGAGGAAGATTGTTGCTGAGCTAACATCTGTGCCAATCTTCCCCTATTTTATATGGCATGCCACTGCAGCGTGGCTTGATGAGCAGTGCTAGGTCTATGCCTGGGATCTGAACCTGCGAACCCCAGGCCACCAAAACAGAGCACTCAAACTTAACCACTACAGGGGCTGGCCCCGTGGCCGAGTGGTTAAGTTCGCGCGCTCCGCTGCAGGCGGCCCAGTGTTTCGTTGGTTCAAATCCTGGGTGCGGACATGACACTGCTCATCAAACCACGCTGAGGCAGCGTCCCACATACCGCAACTAGAAGGACCCACAATGAAGAATATACAACTATGTACCGGGGGGGCTTTGGGGAGAAAAAGGAAAAAATAAAATCTTTAAAAAAAAAAAACAAAAAAACTTAACCACTACGCCACTGGGCCAGCCCTTCTGCCTATTTTTCAATCAGCTTGTTTGGTTTTTTGATATCACCTTGTGTAAGTTCTTTATATTTATTTTGGATATTAACCCCTTATCAAATGTATGATTTTCAAATATCTTCTCCTATTCAGTAGGTTGCCTTTTCATTTTGTTGATGGTTTCCTTTCTGTGTAAAAGCTTTTTAGTTTAATGTAATCCCATTTGTTTATTTTCTCTCTTGTTTCCCTTGCCTGAGGAGACTGGTTCCAAAAATTATTGCTAAGACCGATGTCAAAGAGCTGACTGCTAATGTTTTCTTCTAGGAGTTTTATGTTTTCAGGTCTTACATTCAAGTCTTTAATACACTTTGAAATTATTTTTATATATAGTGTAAGATAGTAGTCCAGTTTCATTCTTTAGCATGTGGCTGTCCAGTTTTCCCAACATCATTTATTGAAGAGACTGTTTTTTCCTCGTATATTCTTGCCTCCTTTGTCATAGATTAATTAACCATAAATGCATGTGTTTATTTCTGGGCTCTCTATTCTATTCCATTGATCTATGTGTCTGTTTTCATGCCAGTACCATACTGTTTTGATTATTATCACTTTTTAGTATAGTTTGGAATCAGGGAGTGTGATACCTCCAACTTTGTTCTTCTTTCTCGAGATTGCCTTGGGTATTCAGAGTATTTTGTGACTCCATACAAATTTTAGGATTCTTTGCCCTAGTTTTGTGAAAAATACTATTGGTGTTTTGATGTGATTGCACTGAATCTGCAGACTGCTTTTGGTAGTGTGGCCATTTTAACAATATTATTTCTTCCAATCCACAAGCATGGTATATCTTTCCATTTATTTGTGTCATCTTCAAGGTCCTTCATCAAAGTCTTATAGTTTTCAGAGTACAGGTCTTTCACCTCCTTGGTTAAATTTATTCCTAGGTATTTTATTTGTTTTGATGCAATTGTAAATGGGATTGTTTTCTTAATTTGTCTTTCTGAAAGCTTGTTATTAGTGCATAGAAACACAACTGATTTTTGTATATTAATTTTGTATCCTGCAACTTTACTAAATTCATTTATTAGTTCTAATAGTTTTTCTTGGAGTCTTTAGGGTTTTCTATATATGGTGTCATGTCATCTGCAAATAGTGACAGTTTCTTCTTTCTTTCCAATTTGGATGCCTTTTATTTCTTTTTCTTGCCTAATTGCTGTGGCTTGGACTTTGAATACTATGTTGAATACAAGTGGCAAGAGTGGGCATCCCTGTCTTGTTCCTAATCTTAGAGGGGAAGCTTTTAGCTTTTAACCACTGAGTATGATGAACTCAATGGTGGGGCTTGTCATATAGGGCCTTTATTATGTTGAGGTGCATTCCTTCTATACTAACTTTGTTGAGAGTTTTTATCACAAATGGATGTTGAATTTTGTCAATGCTTTTTCTCCACCTATTGAAATGGTCATATGATTTTTATCCTTTCTTTTGTTAGCATGGTTGATTGACTTGTAGATATTTAACCATCCTTGTGTCCCTGGAATAAATCCCACTTGATCATGGTTTATGATCCCTTCAATGTATTGTTTAATTCTGTTTGCTAATATTGTGTTGAGGATTTTTGCAGCTATGTTCATCAGGGATATTGGCCTGTGATTTTCTTTTTTTGTGGTGTCTTGGGTTTTGGTATCAGGGCAATCTTGGCTTCATAAAGTGAGTTTTGAAACATTCCTTCCTCTTCAATTTTTTTGGACTAAATTGAGAAGGATAGGTATTAACTCTTCTTTAAACGTTTGGTAGAATTCATCTGTGAAGCCATCTGGCCTCGGACTTTTGTTTTTTTGGGAGGTTTTAAATTACTGATTCAATTCTACTACTTGTAATTGATTATTTGGATTTTCTATTTATTCATTATTCAGTCTTGGAAAGTTTTGTGTCTCTAGATATTTATCCATTTGTTCTAGGTTTTCCAATATGTTGATGTATAATTGTTGGTAGTAGTCTCTTATGATCATTTGTATTTCTGTGGTGTCAGTTGTAACTTCTCCTCTTTCAGTCTGACTTTATTTGGGCCCTCTACTTTTTTAAAATTTTGTTTTGTTTTATTTATTTATTTATATATTTATTTGGTGAGGAAGATTGTTGCTGAGCTAACATCTGTGGCAATCTTCCTCTATTTTGTGTGTTGGATGCCACTACAGCTTGGTTTGATGAGCAGTGTGTAGGTCCATGCCCAGGATGTGAACCCATGAACCCCAGGATGCTGAAACAGAGTGTGCAAACTTAAACACTGTGCAACTAGGCTGGCCCCTCCACTTTTTTTTAATGAGTCTATCTAAAGGTTTATCTATTTTGTTTATCTTTTCAAAGAACCAGCTTTTAGTTTCACTGATCTTTCTATTGTTTTTTAGGTTCTATTTCATTTATTTCTGCTCTGATCTTTATTATTTCCTTCCTTCTACTAACTTTGGGCTTTGGTATTCTTTTTCTAATTCTTTTAGATGTAAAGTTAGACGGTTTATTTGAGATTTTTCTGGTTTCTTAAAGTAGGCTTTTATTGCTATGAACTTCCCTCTTAGAACTATTTTTGCTGCATCCCATAGATTTTGGAACATTGTGTTTCCATTTTCACTTGGCTCAAGGCATTTTTTTATTTCCTCTTTGATTTGTTCATTCACTCATTGGTTGTTTAGTAGCATGTTGTTTAGTCTCCACGTGTTTGTCTTGTTTCCAGGGTTTTTTTTTTTTTGTAATTGACTTCTAGTTTCAGACCATTATGATTGGAAAAGATGCTTGATATGATTTCAGTTTCCATAAATTTATTGAGACTTGGTTTGTGGCCTAATACATGATCTATCATGGAGAATGTTCCATGTGCACTTGAAAAGAATGTGTTTTCTTCCCTTTGTAAATGGAATGATCTGTATACATCTATTAAGTCCATCTGGCCTAATGTGTCATTTAAGGCCAATGTTTCCTTATTGATTTTCTGTCTAGATAACCTGTCCATTGATGTAAGTGAGGTGCTAAAGTCCCTTACTATTATTGTGTTTGTCACTTCATCTCTTATGTTTGTTAATATTTTATTTGTGTCTTTAGCTGCTTCTACGTTGGGTGCATAAATATTTATTAATGTCATATCCTCTTCTTAGATTGACCCCTTGATCATTTTGCAATGCCTTTCTTTATCTTTTGGCACAGTCTTTGTTTTAAAGTCTATTTTGTCTGATATGAATATTACTATAACAGTTTTCCTTGCATTTCTGTTTACATGGGATAACTTTTTTTTTTTTGCAGTTGATTTGAAGGTGATAGTCACTTAAGTTCTAATGCATTCTGAAAGCACTACATTTTTACTCTCCCCCATGTTTTATGCTTTTGATGTTATATTTTACATCTTTTATTTTGTGTATTTCTTAAATACTTATTGTAGTTATGGCTGATTTTACTACTTTTGTCTTTTAACCTTTATGCTAGCTTTTTTTTTTTTTGAGGAAGATTAGCCCTGAGCTAACATCTGCTGCTAATCCTACCCTTTTTTGCTGAGGAAGACTGACTGTGAGCTAACATCTGTGCCCATCTTCCTCTACTTTATATCTGGGACGCCTACCACAGCATGCCTTGCCAAGTGGTGCCATGTCCGCACCTGGGATCCGAACCAGTGAACCCTGGGCCGCCAAAGTGGAATGTGAAAACTTAACCAGTGTGCCACCAGGCTGGCCCCTATACTAGCTTTTTAAGTCACTGATCCACTGCCTTTACTAAATATTTGCCTCTACCAGTGACATTTTTTTTTCTTTCATATATATTCTTGTTTCTAGTTATAGCCTTTTCTTTTCTGCTTAAATTGCAACTCTCTATCAGAGCAGGTTAGCAAATACATAATTATAACATTAAAGACAAAGGGAAGGAAAACATCAAAAATAATTATAATCATTCCTTTTAACCACAAATTCACAACACAAAACAGAATAAGTTGTGACAACAATAACTTAGATGTGGAAGGGAAAGGTATGGAACCTGCTTAGACAAAGGAAATAAGAAGTTATCAGAAAATGCTATCTCATCTACAAGATCTTTTATACAAACCTCATGGTAACCACTAAAACACTCAGAACAGAGATGTAAATGATAAAGAGAAAACTGAGAAAACCATCATAGAGAACCACCAAACTGAATTGGCAGACCAAAATACATGGGATGAGAAACAAGGGAAATGCAGAACAACTGGAAAACAAGTGATAAAATGGCAGCATTAAGCCCTCATATGTCAATACTGACTTCAAATGTAAATGGGTTGAATTCTCCAATAAAAAGATACAGAGTGGCTGGAAGGATTGAAAAACAAGACCCAACAATATGCTGCCTCCAGGAAACACATCTCAGCTCTAAAGACCAACACAGGCTCAGAGTGAAGGGATGGAAGATGATACTACAAGCTAATAAATGAAAGCAGATGTTGCTATACTTATATCAGACAAAGTAGACTTCAAGATAAAAGAGGCAATGAGAAACAAAGAGGGGCAGTATATTGATAAAAGGGACACTCCACCAAGAGGACATAACATTTATAAACATATATGCATCTAATACAGGAGCACCAAAGTATAAAAAGCAACTATTAACAGACCTAGAAGGAGATATTAACAGCAACATGATAATACTACAGGACCTTAACCCCCCGTTTACATGAATGGATAGATAATCCAGACAGAAAGTCAACAAGGAAATAGTGAAATTAAGTGAAAAACTAGACCAGATGGACTTAATAGATATATATAGAACAATCCATACAAAAACAGCAGAATACACTTTCTTCTCAAGTGCACATGGGACATTCTCAAAGATAGACCATATGTTGGGAAACAAGGCAAGCCTCAATAAATTTGAGAAGATTTAAATCATATCAAGCGTCTTTTCTGACCACAATGCTATGAAACTATAAAACAACTACAAGAAAAAAGCTGAGAAAGTGACAAATATGTGGAGACTAAACAACATGCTACTAAACAACCAATGGATCGTTGAAGAAATTAAAGGAGAAATAAAAAAATCTGGACACAAATGAAAATGAAAATAGACCATACTGCCTCATACGGGATGCAGCCAAAGCAGTCCTAAGAGGGAAATTCATAGCAATACAGGTCGCCCTTAACAAACAAGAAAAATCTCAAATAAGCAATCTTAAACTACACCTAACAGAACTAGAAAAAGACGAACAAACAAAACCCAAAGTCAGAAGAAAGCAGGAAATAGTAAAAATTGGAGCAGAAATAAATGAAATTGAAACCACAAGAAACAGTAGAAAGGATCAATGAAACTAAGAGCTGCTTCTTTGAGAAGGTAAACAAAATTTACAAACCGTTAGCCAGACTCATCAAGAAAAAAAGAGAGAAGGCTCAAATAAAATGAGAAATGACAGAGAAGAAATTACAACAGATAACATAGAAATACAAAGGATTATAAGAGAATACTATGAAAAACTATTTGCCAACAAATTGGACAAACTAGATGAAATGGATAAATTCCTAGACTCATACAACATCCCAAAACTGAATTAAGAAGTATTAGAGAATCTGAATAGACAAATCACAAGTAAAGAGATTGAAACAGTAATCAAAAACCTCCCCCAAATAAAAGTCTGGGACCAGATGGCTTCTCTGGAGAATTCTCCCAAACATTCAAAGAAGACTTAATACCTATCTTTCTCAAACTATTCCAAAAAATTGAAGAAGATGGAACAATTCCTAACACATTTTACAAAGCCAACATCACCCTGATCCCAAAGCCAGACAAGAACAACACAAAGAAGGTTAATTACAGGCCAATATCTCGGATTAACATAGACGCAAAAATCCTCAACAAAATATTGGCAAACTGAATACAGCAATACATTAAAAGGATCAAATACCATGATCAAGTGGGATTTATACCAGGCATGCAGTCATGGTTCAACATCTGCAAATCAATCAATGTGATACATCACATTGAGAAAATGAAGAATAAAAACCACATGATCATCTAAATAGATGCGGAGAAAGCATTTGAAAGATCCACAATCCATTTATGACAAAAACTCTCAATAAAATGGGTATAGAAGGAAAATACCTCAACATAATAAAGGCCATATAAGGTAGACCCACAGCCAGCATCATATTCAACAGGGAATAACTGAAAGCCATCCCTCTGAGAACAGGAACAAGATAAGTGTGCCCACTCTCACCACTCTTATTCAACATAGTCTTGAAGGTTTTGGCCAGAGAAATTAGGCAAGAAAAATAAGTAAAAGGTAGGCAAGTTGGCAGTGAAGAAGTGAAACTCTCACTGTTCACAGAAGACATGATTTTATATATACAAAACCCTAAAGAATCCATCAGAAAACTATTAGAAATAACCAACCACTACACCAAGGTTGCAGCATACAAAATCAACTTATAAAAATCGGTTGCATTTCTATACTCTAATAACAAACTAACAGAAAGAGAACTCAAGAATGCAATCCCATTTACAATCACAACAAAAATAATGAAATATCTAGGAATAAATTTAACCAAGGAAGTGAAAGACGTATACAATGAAAACTATAAGACATTATTGAAAGAAATTGATGATGACATAAAGAAATGGAAAGATATTCCATGCACATGGATTGGAAGAATAAACATAGTTAAAATGTCCATACCACCTAAAGCAATCTACAGATTCAGTACAATCCCAATCAGAATCCCAGTGACATTCTTCACAGAAATAGAACAAAGAATCCTGAAATTCATGTGGGGCAACAAAAGACCCCAAATAGCTAGAGCAATCCTGTGAAAAAAGAACAAAGCTGGAGGCATCACAATCCCTGACTTCAAAATATACTACAAAGTTATAATAATCAAAACAGCATGGTACTGGTACAAAAACAGACACAGGGGTCAATGGAAAAGAATTGAAAGCCCAGAAATAAAATCACACACCTACAGACAGCTAATCTTTGACAAAGAAGCTAAGAACATACAATGGAGAAAGGACAGTCTCTTCAATAAATGGTGTTGGGAAAACTGGACAGTCACATGCAAAACTATGAAAGTAAATCATCTTTCACCATACACAAAAGTTAACTCAAAATGGATCAAAGACTTGAAGGTAACATGTGAAACCATAAAACTCCTAGAAGAAAATATAGGCGGTACACTCTTTGACATCAGTCTTGAAGGATTTTTTCAAATACCATGTCTACTTGGGCAAGGGAAACAAAAGAAAAAATAAACAAGTGGGATTTCATCTGACTAAAGAGCTTCTGCAAGGCAAATGAAACCGGGAACAAAACAAAAAGACAATCCACCAACTGGAAGGAAATATTTGCAAATCATATATCCAACAAGGAGCTAATCTCCAAAATATATAAAGAACTCACACAACTCAGCAAAAAAGAAACCAAACAACCTGATGAAAAAATGGGCAGAGGATATGACTAGACATTTTTCCAAGGAAGATACACAGATGGCCAATAGGCACATGAAAAGATGTTGAACATCACTAATCTTCAGGGAAATGCAAATCAAAACTACACTTAGATGTCATCTTACAACCATTAGAATGGCTATAACCACCAACACAAAAAATAACAAACGTTGGAGAGGATGTGGAGAAAAGGGAACCCTCATACGCTACTGGTGGGAATGCAAATTGGTGCAGCCACTATGGGAAACAGTATGGATATTTTGCAAAAATTAAAAATAGAAATACCATATGATCCAGCTATCCCGCTACTGGGTGTTTATCCAAAGAACTTGAAATCAACAATTCAAAGAGACTTATGCACTCCTATGTTTGCAGCATTATTCACAATAGCCAAGATATAGAAGCAACCCAAGTGCCCATCAACTGATGAGTGGATAAAAAAGATGTGATGTGTATATATATATATGTGTGTGTGTGTGTGTGTATACAATGGAACACTGCTCAGCTATAAAAAACACAAAATTGTCCCATTTGCAGCAACATGGTGGACCTTGAGGGTATTATGTTAAGCGAAATAAGCCAGACCGAGAACGACAAACACCATATGATTTCACTCATATGTGGGAGATAAACAAACACATGGACAAAGAGAACAAAGCCCTGTGGCCGAGTGGTTAAGTTCATGCGCTCTGCTTTGGCGGCCCAGGGTCTCACTGGTTCAGATCCTGGGCGTGGACCTAGCACCACTCATAAAGCCATGCTGAGGTGGCATCCCACATGCCACAACTAGAAGGACCCATAACTAAAAATATACAACTATGTGCCTGGGGGCTTTGTGGAGAAGAAGGACAAACAAAACCTTTAAAAAAAAAAGAGAGAACAGATTAGTGATTACCAGAGGGGAAGGGGGTTGGGAATGGGCATAAAGGGTAAAGGGACACATGTATATGGTGACTGAAAAATAATAGTGTACAACTGAAATTTCACAATGTTATAAACTATTATGACCTCAATAAAAAAAATTCTCAGCACAAGAAACAAAATTTCTAACTACGTATAGTGACGGATGTTAACTAGACTTGTTGTGGTGATCATTTCATAATATATACAAATATCTAATCATGTTTTGCACTTGAAACTTATATAATGTTATATGTTAATTATACCTCAATAAAAAAAAGTATGAAAAAAAGATTCTCCCTTTGTCTTTAACTTTTGCCATGTTAATTATAATGTGTCTTGGTGTGGGCCCCTTTAGTTCATCTTGTTTGGGACTCTCTATGCTTTCTCAACCTGGATGGCTGTTTCTTTCTCCAGGTTAGGCAAGTTTTCAGCCATTATTTCTTCAAACAAGTTTTCTGCCCGTTTCTCTCTCTCTCTTCTCCTTCTGGGACCCCTATAATGTGAATGTTAGTATACTTGATGTTGTACCAGATGTCTCTTTAACTACCTTCATTTTTAAAAGTTCTTTTTTCTTTTTGCTGTTCTGATTGGGTCATTTCCACTGTTTTGTCTTCCAGATTGCTGATCCATTCTTCTGTATCATCTAATCTGCTGTTGATTCTCTATAGTGTTTCATTTCATTTCAGTTATTGTGTTCTTCAGCTCTGATTGGTTCTTTCTTATATTTTCTAACTCTTTGTTGAACTTCTCACTGTGTTCCTCCATTCTTTTCTGGAGTTCTGTGAGCATCTTTATGACCATTACTTTGAACTTTTTATCAGGTAAATTACTTATCTCCATTTCATTAGAATTTTTTATGGGGTTTTATATTGTTCTTTTGTTGAAACATATTCCTTTATCTCCTCATTTTGTTTGACTTTCTGTGTTTGTTTCTATGAATTAGGTGAAACAGCTACCTCTCCCAGTCTTGAAGGAGTGGCCAAGTGTAAGATTATCCACTGTGTAGACTCTGTGTGCTGGACAGCTTTGGCAGGCTAGCTAGAGCTGGAGTAGGCACAGGCCTGGGGAGTCCTGAGGTGCACTGCATCCAGGCTGCCTTGTTAGGCCAGCTGGAGCTGAAGTGGGCATGGGCTGGGAGTCCCAGGGTGCACCACACCAGGCCACCCTGGCTAGATGGCTGGAGCTGATGTGGGCCAGGCACCCAGAGTACACTCGGGCTGCTTTAGCAGGCTTGCTAGAGTGTTTTGACCAGTGCTCCCACCCATGCTTTGAAAGTGGAAGGGGAATGCAAAAAATGGTGCCCACTGGTGCCTCCAACCCCAGAAAGAATTCCAGCAGTTCCCTGCTTGTATGGAAGATGCTCTAGGGTTAGTAAATGGATTTCCTTCTCATGTGGTCTAGGTTCCCTTTGAACTGCTGTTTTTTTGCTGTGCCCAGGTTGGGCAAGGCAGCCCATGGGTCCCTCAGTGATATCCCTGCCTGCTGCAGGTTGCGGGATTGGTGGTGGGGTTCCCATCAATACCGTGTCTTGGTCTCTCCTACTCATCTCTATCTGGTCACTCTATTGTTTTTGTGCAGAAGCTGTTCTTCTTCTTCAAGAGGATTGCTCTGTGTGTAGGTGTAGATTTGATATGTGGTGTGTCTGTGGGAGGAGGTGAGTTCATGGTCTTCCTGTGTTGCCATCTTGGACCACTAATAGAACTTTAATACTGAATCAAGAGCAAGTGGAACTCTTTGGTCTCCATCACACAGTGCTCTGCAGTTTCTATTTCATTGTTATCAGAACCAAAAGCATCCAAATTGATAGAAAGGGAAACGAAAATAACATTTGTTAAATACTTGTAATATGCTTGAATTTTTGTTAACGTGTTTTTCTCCCTAAATTGGTAGGGTAGGGGTCTTGTCTTAATCAATCCCCAGCACCTTCTATAGTCTCTGATTTAGAATGGTTGCTTGAGAAATGTTTGTGCAATGAATAAATAAATTAATAAATAGTGAGTAAATCCATAAATCAACACGATGATGTTATTGGCAGGCAGTGTAGAAAAATTGGCTAAGAGCCTAAGTTCTGGCCTTGCTTTTGTGGCTTCCAGTCCTGGCTACACCATTTACTAGCTATGCGACCTTGGGTAAGTCACTTGATCTCTACAAGGCTGTTTCCTCAGCTACAAGATGGGGATGACAACAGTATATAGCTAAGAGACTGTTGTGAGGACATTAAATGTTCTGTGTAACGGTCTCAATACAGATTTTGGCACCTAATAAACACTAAACATGTTAGCCATTATTATTGAAAAAGGATAGAGGAGAGCCAACAGTGATCCCAAATTTCCAAGCCTGGTGAGTGGGAAAAGGAAAATAAATCTGGCCAAAATTCAGTGTGGAAATGGAAAAGCTGAGGTTCATCTTCAGACACGCGTGAAACAAAGCCTAGCTATAGTTCGAGAGTGAGAGTATTTTGGTTATATTTATATAGAGAGAGTTACTCTACTTAGATTCTGATTTATATTGCAGTTACTCATCCTGAAATTCTACAATTACAGAATTGTACTTTTAACTATAGTAATTTAAAGAGGAGGGTAACTTTAAGATTGCATCTATCGGGAATGAAATCCAGGTGGATGGTAGTTTCTGAGATTCTGCATAAGAATGTGTTCCCAAGTAGTGATCATTAAAAAGAAAATATCACAGAGAGAACAGATCTCCTTAAATGGTGTAAATATGTGCAGTGTCAGTGATGTGCTGTGACTCGGTCTCTGAAATCCTTTGAATTCTCTTTGCAATTTGATGTTTCTTCAGAGAAACAGAGGAAAACTATGCCGGAAATATTTACAGGCAAAAATCTATGTATTAGTGTTTCCCAGCTAGCCAGAACAAGTAATAAAAATCAAGCATGGGTATTTGTTAGCATGAGCATGTAGTATTTGTTATGCAGGTTTGTTTTTTTTTTAGTTTTTAAAATGAAAAAGAAGATCTCACTAAACTCAGATTAAGAAATAATTCTTCCCAAGCAAATTACTTAAAAATTACGTACTGGATTTTCTTTTACCCTTAATTTCCATTGCTTAGGAATGAGTAACAGTATAAGCCAAGTAGAACGTCAGTTCACATTCTAGATTCCACTTTTAGATGGGCATGCAGATTTCAATTTCTTTTATCCAGTAAACCAGCCCAGCCACTGGAAAAAAAATTAAATTTAAATATATCTTTCTGTATCAATGTCACTACCAACTGATGGCCCATTTAGGGCCAATATTATGGGCCACTCAATATGCAGCCCTATAAATAACTCCTAGTTATGTGGTGGAATTTATGCTTCATTGAACATGACTCTGCCTCTCTATCAGTAATAATATCTATATTATTTCAAGATGTCTTAATACCTTGCCTTTTCTAAAAAGAATTAAAGCTCTTTGTAATTTAGGATCTCAAAACATTGTATGGACACCAAATTCTTTGTTTTTCTTTTTCCATCCATCTCTTCCATTTAATCAGCACTATTTAAAATATTGAAATAGATTCTCATTAGCCTAGCTGCCTCTGGGTTTTCTTCACTCTTATTACCCTTCATACAATAGCCAGATTAATTTTCCTAAAACACTATTAGATAGATCAAGGCCAGAGTCCTTAGCTTGTACTTAATAGTCTCAAGTCTGATTTTGTCTCTCATAGCTTTTCTCCCACTCCCTACTTTCCATCTCTTGGTGGGTCTCCACATGTCGCTCAATCTACCCTGCATATATTACTCACACTCCTGAATTTATCCAGAATGTTATCCTATTCTCTTTCAATCTATATAAATTGCTTTTGATCCAACTCAAACCCGATAAACAGAATGTTAAGTGGAATTTTTCCTCTTGTTCTGAAATTATACCAAAGGCCCAAAGCTGAGAACATAAGATGTGAATTAGCCCGCCTCTAAGTTCAAAGAACCCCTCCTAAGCCACTAGTAGTTTGGGACCAGCTATCACCCTGAAGGGATTGCTGAAAGAAGCCAGCACCAGATCTGCTATATCGACCACCTCCCCACCCTCCATTGATAGAGGAATAAGACTGAGCAGGAGAGGGGCTGGCTCCGTGGCTGAGTGGTTAAGTTCGCGTGCTCTGCTGTGGCGGCCCAGGGTTCGGATCCTGGGAGCGGAGATGGCACCGCTCGTCAGGCCAAGTTGAGGCGGCATCCCACATCCCACAACTGGAAGGACATGCAACTAGGATATACAACTGTGTACAGGGAGGGTTTGGGGAGATAAAGCAGAAAAAAGAAAAAGCAAGAAAGATTGGCAACAGTTGTTAGCCCAGGTACCAATCTTTAAAAAAAAAAAAAAAAAAAAAAGACTGAGCGGGAGAAAGTTACCTGCGTTGAGGGAGCACAGAGCTCTTGACCAATCTTGAATACCAACACTAACACATTTTACTAACTGGGAAGTTATGGGATCTGGTCACAATTCTCTAAGGGAATTGCTAACCAGCAAGAAAGGAGAACATGAGAAAGCAGTCATTGGGAGAAAAATGAAGTTAGTATTTATTTATACCCCAATGAATTGAGACTTTTAAAAACTCAATTTCATATACAAAAAAGGAACTTACAGCTTAATCTGTCAACAAATATATATTGATTGCTTCCCATGTACCAGGCATTCTTCCAGGCATGGGGGATAGAGCTTTGAAAAATATTAAGCAAGGTCCCTACCCTCTTGGAACTTGTAAGAGTCTAGGAGTTGTGCTGGCTCCAGGCATGATGTTCCAACAATGTCATCAGAAATTTTTTCTCTATCTCTCTGATTTTTTTTTCCCTTTGTATAGGCCTAATTCATGGGCAAGCTCTTCCTTCTTGAAGGCAACATGGCCACCAGTGTAGCAATTCTAATGGGAAGAGAGTCTATTTTTCCCAGTCCTTCTGGCAGAGTGCCAGACTGTCTCATTGACATGGCTTGGGTTAGGTGCACATCTCTGAATCTGAATGGCCAGGTCGTGGTCATTGGTAGTGCCACCAAGAATATTTGTGCTAGTTGTTCACTGCAAAGAGGACAAGCAGGGGCTGAAATCCAGGGTGGGACATACTTACCATACCTTTGCCTGGTGCATGACTATGTCTGCCCAGAGAGGGGTGTCTTTTTCTAATTCACACTGAGACACTACAGGGGTCTTGGTCGCGTGTTCACCCTGGAGCAAAGGTGAGATGGGATTATCCTCACCTGAACCACACGATCTGAGGATGGAGAAAGGACAGTTAGGGTGCCGTTGCCAGAAGACAACGAATACATACAAATGAATGTTGGAGAGGCAAAAACAACAGCTGTCCATTTCATTCCTTAAAGGCATGGAAAGGCAAGGTGATAGAGTGGAGAGGACTCTGGACTTGGCATCAAAAGGACTGGGTTCTAATTCTAGTTCTGGAAGGTGTGGAACATTGGGAAAATCACTTGGTTAGGTTTGGCTCCCACAAAGTTTGTTTTCTTTCTTATAAAATGGAGAAAATTATTGTTCTACCTCCCCACAGTCTCATTGAAAGGAAAAAAATAATGTGTGATAATAAGGTATGAAAATATGGTTTGGAAACTCTGTTTCTTTCACCTGGAAGATATTATTATTATTGTTGTTATTATTATTATTATAATTTATATTCTCCCAGTCAGTACCTTGCCCCGTACTCTAACATATTGAAGGTACTCAATAGATGTTTATTAGTTGGCTGATCCATGATGGAAACTCACATTACCCTGGGTACTTTTTTCCAAAATCGTATACAAGCAAAATACTTTGGCAAAATGTTCATTCAGCATTAAAATTCAACAATTCCAGGGATATATGAATAAAGCTGTGTTTTGGTCTCATCATTCAGGTCTCAATTTAAATATTACTTCCTTAGGGAAAACTTCATGGACCATCCCCAGCCCCGCAATCAGGGCAGGGCCTCCAACTTGTTTCACACTACTTAACACAATTCTAGTCCAAGACTTACTTGTGAAACTCTTTGTTTAATGTCTGTCTTCCCCAACCGACCATGAACTCTACTGTGCAGCACCATGGCTGTCTTGTTTTCTGTTGCATCCTATTATGCATGGCATGTAGTGGTAAATTAATAAATATTTGTTCAATGAATGAGTAAATTCATGGGATTAAGTGGAACAAGGTCAAGTGGGCTAGGAAACATACATCTAATTTTCCCTTTGTGTTCTCCTAACATCTTTTTCCAAGCCCTCCAGTGACAACATCCTCACAACTTCTGGAACCTCTGCTAAGTAAAGAAAGAATGGGTGGTTGACTAAACATGTCCCTTTAATAACAATCAATGACTATTTAGAAATAAAATCCGTTCACTGACCTATGCAAACTACATCTCAAAAATGCAGGACAAATATAGCAATTTCAAGGCCCTGTAGTCATTAATTTATTCTGGAATAATAGTTCTAAATTTTATACCCGTGTATATCCTGGTATGTCCTAATGCTCCTTTCTGCCTCAAAACCATGGCAGAACTAGGCAGTCCCTTCCCGGAAGCATTTACGTTACTCCCAGCCAGAAATTTGATTAGAGTGATTCAGAGGAGGAAGGAGTCTTTAGAGACAAATTATTCCTTCTTCTTACCCTGCTCCACCCTGAATTTCATTTACATAATGCAGCTCTTAGTGCAAATGAAATGAGTCAGCACTGGGGAAGACAAACTGAAATATGACTTTCATACCAGAGACAATTACTTTTCTTTCTGTCAGCCTCAGTGACTAAGTGATCTTCTAAGTAATAGAAATTTTTAAAAAATAAAAGTCAGTGTCCATTTAGGTCATAAATATCTGTTATGCAGAATGTTTTTACTTTTAACTTTGATAAGATACACACAACATAAAATTTACCATCTCAACCATTTTTAAGTGTACAATTTAGTAGTATTAAGTACATTCACATTGTCATACAACTAATCTCCAGAACTCTTTTCATCTTGCAAAAGTGAAATTCTATACCCATTACACAATAACTCTCCTTTCCCCTCTCCCCTTATTCCCCAGCAACCATCATTCTACTTTCTGTCTATGAGTTTGACTACTGTAAGCACCTCATTAAGTTTCTGGAATCATACAGTATTTGCCTTTTTGTGACAAGTGCTCCCTGCCTCCCGTCCCCAGCATGGGCCAGACCTATTACTGAAGGGGCTTGGAGCAGGAGGCCCTGGGACTGCTCTATCTCTCTGCTCCTACTCCAAACACCTGGAGTGGAGGTGGGAGGCATGGTCTGATTCTGAGATCCTCTGCACCACTCCCCTCTTTTCAAGGCTTAATTCCCATTGCGGGCTGGTCTGGGGTATAGGCAAAGCAGAGGCCTCCTTATGCAATTGGCCTTTGACCTGGTGGTGGGAAGTCTTCTCTCTTCCTGCTTTGGCATGGTGCATGATTGTCCTGGGGCCATTTTTAGTACCAGCCTGATCCTCCAAGGATCCCTTGGAGAGGAGCAGCCATCGCTCTGCTTGGCCCTTTCAGGTCTCTCCAGGAGGGGTGACTTTACTTGCCCAGTGACCTCAGAGGCAACTTCCAGCTCCTGCCTCCACCTCTAACCTCCAAGCTCCTTCTTATGGGACCAATGATAGATGATGAGCTTTTCCAGGCTCCAAAGGCTGAGGAGGACTGCAGGGAGGTATCCCATACTTTCCTCAGGCACATCAAATGGTTGTTCCTTCTTAGCTACTGGCCCAGACGGCTCCAGAAACCTCTAAGGATGATGCAGTCACTGGTCTCTACATTCACGTACACACCCAGACTTGGGGGGAGCATGAGAGACGACACCTATCAGGATCTCCCACTGACTCTCCTAGTGCCCTCCTACAGTAGCAGCACCAGGAAAACTCTGCAGGGCCCCAGTCATGAAGTGAGGAAGCAGTCTTCCCTTCTTACCTGTCCTTGGAGCCTCCTCTACCTGCCATTATTGTCCTTGCCCCTGAGGGAGGGGGAGGGCAGGTGGTGGAGGATGGAAGTATGGGGAGGGAAGGAAGTAACATCTCACCTGGAATTCCCACCTAATCCTCCTGTCCCTTCTTTTCTTTCTCTGACTTCTGCTTTTATAGACTAACTGAGAGGGTGATGAGGGGGAGGAAAGAGAGCAGCCTAGAGGAGTTGGGGTGATGGTTCAGGGTAAGAGGGCCTGTTAGACTGCCCCTTTATAATCCCTGTTGGCTTCTGTGGCAGAAACTTCCAGCTGTCCATGCAATATCTTTCTCCCTTCTTCCTTTCTAAAAAATTCTATGTTGTTGGAGACAGCCAACTGTCCAGCTAAAAGGACTACATTTCCCAGGCTCCCTTGCAGATAAAGAAGTCCCAAAACACATTAGCAGAAGCTGTGTAGCTTTAGTAAAAGCACTATAACGAGAAATGATTCAACTGGGAGATGTGACCTTTTGCTCTCGTCCCCTTTCTCCTTCTTCCCTCCTGGAACACAGATACAATGGCTGGAGCTCCAGCTATCAAGGATAGAAGCCACATACCAAAATTGGAGGACCCAACCTCAATGTGCCAAATAAATGAGATAGCCTATGTAATGTGACTAGTATAGGGCCTGGCACAGAGTAGATGCTTAACGAATGGTCCCTGGTATTAACTGCTAAACCTAAGGCAGATCTCAGGAGAGTTCTGTTTTGGCTTTTGACCTGCCCTTTCTCAGCCACATTTTCATAAGTCGTCGAAGGGAAAGGGAATTCTGAGCTGGATCTAGTTCTGCTACTGACTTCTTGCATGACTTTGAGCATGTCTGGTAATGTTCAGTGCTTGTTTTCCTTGTTGGCAAAATGACAAAGAAAACCAAAAAATATCCTATCACAAAGCATGAGCATTATATATTGGAATCGCATTTATCTTAATAGTCACCCTCTATTTTTGGCATGTGATACAGATTTTCCATTAATGATAATGACATCATTTCCCTTTCAAATGAATTCACTGAAATATTAAACAGTGAGTTTTTTAAAAAGGGGCAAGTGATTTGAACACATACTTCACAATAAAGGATATCCAAGTGGCCAATAAGTATAAGAAAAGATGTTCAATATTGTTAATCATCATGGAAATGTATACCACAAAAGGTCTACTACATATAATCCAAAATGATGGAGCATAATTTTTTTAAAAATTAACAATATCAAGTGTTGGTAAGGACATGGAGCAATGCACACACTGTTGTTAGGAATGTAAATTGGTACAAACATTTTGGGAAAAGTACGACATTATCTACTTAAAGTGAACAACTGCATTCTCCATAACACAGAAATTCCAGTCTTAGGTATATACCCAACATAAACTCAGGTGCATGTACACTAAGAGACATGTACAAGAATGTTCGTAGTGTTACCACACAAAACTGGGGTTCTCCGCCTGATGTGTGTTAAGCAAGCCAATTAATTATGGCATCAGCCTTCATTGGGGAGAAATCAAATTTTATTCTGTGAGATCAATCTTCAGGGAAGACAGGGGCCGTGTGCACTCAGATCTGTATCCTGATTCAGGATATGGGGCGAAATTTAAGAGGTTAGGGAGAACAGGCTGGCATGCGGAAACACTGGTGGGACAGGTTTTGATTGGTGGGGTTTCAGCATTAAGGTTTTAAACATTTATGTCAGGGTTCTAAACATTTTTGATGAGGTGGGGAAGGAATTTTAACACTGGATCTTCCTGAATGAGGGACCCCTCACTTCTGATAAGAGTCTGACTTTGAAGTTCCAGTCACGTCCTGGTCCTTGGGTTCCTTGAGGAGGAAGATCTTTGGTTCCAAGGTCATTTCAGGTCACAATCTCTTCTTTTGCGCATGCCCTGTCTACGTGACTTTGCAGTTCTTCTGAAAATAATAGGATCAGTTGAACTGGTCCTGAAGGGCCTGTGTTGCAAATAGTAGCATTTTTCATAGTACCCCCCAAACTGGAAACAACCCAAATGTCTATTCAACAATACAATGGATAAACTGGTCCAGTCATACAGTGGGATACTATAGAAGAATGAAGACTAATGAACTACAGTTACACTGTGCAACTTGGTTGAATCTCTCAAACATATTAGTCTAAAGAAACCAGATGTCAAAGAATACATACTGGAAGATTCCATTTATATAAAGTTCAGAAATGAGCATAAGTTACTGATGCGAATGAAGGTCATTACTTTTGGAAAGAAGGGGTGGTAATAATTTTGAAGGACTCCTGGGGACTGGCAATGTTCTCTTTCTTGACTGAGTGCTGGTTATATCATGTTTTGTGTACTTTTCTACAAGTACGTTCATTTTTGAGAAAAAAGATTTTAAAAGAAGAGAGTTGACAAAGAAAAATATTAATAAAATAAGGTAGTACATGGATATGACAAAATTCAGAGTGACTATATTTGAATAAATTATGTTTGAGGATTAAGGGATTGGACGACCCATGTACCTCTATAATTTAAGGATTCACTGAGGTGCTAAGTGATTGGCACAGGCAAAAACTACTGTATAGCTTGTGAATGAAAGCAGAGAGAGAAAAAGGGAGATGGTACTGAGAAGTGGCTAAGAGCTTGAGCTCTGCGGTTAAAATGACTAAATTGGAATCTTTCACCTGCCACCTGCTGACTCTGTAATGTTAGGCAAGTTACTTAACCTCTCTCCACTCAATTCCTACATCCATAAAAATAGGAATAATAATAGCACCTATTTCCATTCCTCTCTCCTAGCTTCTGGTGACAGCTGGCAATCTTTGGCCTTCCTTGGCTTGTAGAGGCGTCACTCCACTCTCTGCCTCCTTCTCCACATGGCACTCTCCTTCTGTGGCTCTGTTTTCTCTTATAAGCCATATTGGATTAAGGGCCCATATTGGATTAATGACATCTGCAAAGACCCTATTTCCAAAGAGTTACATTCACAGGTACCTCAGGTTAGGCCTATAACATATCTTGTGGGAGGACACAATCAACCCAAAACATAGAAAAGTTGAAAAAAATAGTATAATAAATACCCATGTAACCACGACTAGATTCAATAATTGTTAACATTTTGCCACTTTTTCTTCATGTATCTCCTAAGGTTAAAGTTATCCTTCTATAAGACCACATTCTCATCATTATCATGCTGGTAAAATTAACAATAATTCCCTAATATCAACTAATAAATAGTTGCAGTAGATTGCATTATTGTTCAAAATTATTCATTTCTCCCTTCCTTGTAGGAGGGTTATACATCCCTGCCCTATCATCTTTGCACTTGACTATATGTTACATTGCTTTAGCAGACATAATGCGAACAGCAAGATGTATTCTATGGTGCAGAAGCTTTTTGAACCATTGCCTGGGTTTTGGAATGAGAAGACACATGGATCAGAGCAGCTGCCTGAAGGATTGCCACAGCCAACTAGGAGCCTGCAAGCGACCTGAGCAAGAAATGAATCTTTGTTTTGTAAGCCACTAAAACTTAGGGCTGTTTATAATTGCCAGTTTCCCCAGTAAATTTAGAGCTACAGGCATACCTCATTTTATTGTGCCTTGCAGATACTATGTTTTTTACAAGACCCTCTACCAGCAAAAAATATTATGACTCACTGAAGACTCAGATGATGGTTAGTATTTTTTAGCAATAAAGTATTTCTTAATTAAGGTATGTACATTGTTTTTTTAGACATAATGCTAACGCACACAATATACTACAGTATAGTGTAAACATAACTTTTCTATGCACTGGGAAACCAAAAAATTCATGTGACTTGCTTTATTGCAATATTCACTTTATTGCCGTGGTCTGGAACCAAACCTGCAAAATCTCTGAGGTATGCCTGTATTTTTAATATTTTTCATGCCAGTATGCAGTCCAGATTCTCACATTGCACTTGGTTCTTATGTCTCTTAAATCTCTTTGATTCTGGAGCAGTCCCCCACATTTTCCTCCTTTCTTTATTTCCCTCCCTCTTTTTTTTCCTTTTCCTTTTTCTTCTTCACGAAATTTACTTTTTGAAGTTGTCAATAATTTTATATAATATCCCCAATTGTGAATTTGTCCCATTATTTTCTCTTGTGTGTTTTAACTTTTTACTCTAAGTACTTGATTTTGGTTGCACATTGACATCACCTTTGGATATTATACCAGTATCTTTGTATGTCCCCATCACATTACTACAAATGCTATCCATCTTCTCCCTTGATGCTCACAATAGCTGACAGGGAAGCAAGGGAGAATTAGTGTCTCCACTTGACAAAGGGGAAATCTAAGCCTCAAAGACAAAAAGTAACTTATGTAAGGTCACATAACCAAAAAGTAGCAGAGTCAGGACATAAATCTATGACATCCCCATCCTTCCTGTTGCTTTGAAGTATATATATATATAGGCGCACTACTTCAGCTCTTCACCCAATTGCCAGCAATTTTGTTAGATATCTTTGAGAGTAATATATATATATATTCTATCTCTCCTTGCATGGATGTACAAGAAACTGGTAACAGTAATTGCATGAAGTAGGGAGTTAGGAGCCAGTGACTTACTTGTCACTGTACATCCCTTTATATCATTTGAATAATTTTGTTGAGGATAAAAAACTAATGTAAGTACGTAATGAATTCAAAAGAGCTTTATAAATCATAAAACATCATATAAATATTAGAGTTTTATTGTTGCTATTATCTACCAGCAAGAGGAAATCAAACACTGGGTCTTTGTTCAGCGGTGAAAAAGTTGCATAGGTTAATTTAGTACATCTATACGTTAGAATGAGTTCATTTTTCTTTTTAAAATGATGCTTTGGAATATTTAATGACATTGGAAAATAAGCTGAGTGGGAAAAATATAAAAATTGTATTGGTGTCTGATTCCAATTTTGTGTGTTGTGTGTGAAAACAGACGTATATAAAAAGAAAAGACACAGGAAGGAACCATCCACAATGCTTGCACCGGGACAAGGGAGATAATGAGGTGTTAATTTTGTCAATTATATTTTTCAGTATATTCCACATTTTATGCAACAAATTAATAAATGCTATTTAGAAAGAAAAAGATCACAACTAAACCTTCGAACTTGGTCAGAAAGGAATTTTTAAAAGCTTCCTCAGAGTGATCTATTCCAAGACCAGAGGAGAAAGGCGAGGAAGCCGAGGAAGCCAGAAAGGTAACCTCCTCCATGGTCCGGGCGTTGGGTTAAGGACTACAAGGAGAGGCGAGAGAGCTGGGGACCTCCACTGCGGCTAGAGCGGCCACGAAGGGAAAGAGGAACTTCCGGGGCGGGGCTTCCTGCTGCTTTCCCTTCCGCGGGGTGGGGGATGTGGGCTACTTGCAACGTGAAGGTTCGCGATTGCTTAGCCGCCGCTTCCGTCACTCTGAGACGGTGCCTGAAATTGGGGGTGGCCATGGCAAAGAGCAAGTTCGAGTACGTGCGGGACTTCGAGGCTGACGACACGTGCCTGGCCCACTGCTGGGTGGTGGTGCGGCTGGACGGCAGGAATTTTCATCGGTGAGCAGGTTCAGCTTGTGGCCGAGTAGTGTGCGCCAGCGCTTCCGGGGAATCCAAGGCCTCCTGTCGCAGTTGCAGCTCGTGGTTACCGGGGTAACGCAGCAGCCAATGAGCGCGCGGCGTTGAGCATCTCCCTACGGGCTGGCCGCGACGTGCTTGAACGCGAGCTGGTCAGGGTAGTTAAATGGGGCAGGATGCTGCCCTGTTGAGAAAGTGGCCTCGGATGACCGTGCTAAGTGAGCAGAGACCTGCTAGCAAGGAACTGGTGGAAAAAGTCACTCTTGAGTGCATTACTTCAGCTCTTCAGCCAATTGCCCAGCTATTTTGTTAGATATCTTTGAGGGCAGACTATTCAGAGGCCTGTTTAGGCCTTGCTGTGGGCAACACTTTAAAGTATGGTCTTGTTTCATTGTCAGTAACAGGCCACATGGATTGGATTCAGGAGTAAATATGGGTCAGAAAAAAGGGAGAAAGAAGTGTAAAAGAAAGATGGGAATTTATTTTTTTTAAAGTGCTACTTTAACAATAATGATTATTGTAACTAACATTTATTTATTGAACACTTCAAAGAAGCCAAGGAAAATTATATTTATCTTCTTCGAATCTTCAGGACAATCCTAGGAAGTAAAAACACATTTTCTCCATTTCACAGAAAAGGGAATCTAGGCTAAGCCGTTTGCTCCTTTTTCTTATTTGATCAGGACAAGAAAAAACTAGAGTTCTTAAGGAAATAGATTCAGTTGTGGCTAGTGCAATGTTTGGACTCAACACTATTACAGTATCTTCCTCTTTGAATATCTTCTTTGATCTGTATTGTTAATGACAAGCTCTCTTCCATCCCGGCCCTTTTCCCCTCTTCTTTCCCCTATGAAGGTTTGCTGAGAAGCACAACTTTGCAAAACCTAATGACAGCCGTGCTCTCCACCTAATGACCAAATGTGCCCAGACTGTAATGCAAGAACTGGAGGATATTGTGATTGCATATGGACAGAGTGACGAGTATAGCTTTGTGTTCAAGCGAAAAACCAATTGGTTTAAAAGAAGAGCCAGGTAATTCCATGGCCTAGCTCCTAAATATTTCCTACTAGCATGTGGTTTCTGCTTATCTTAATCTCAGACTTACAGACTATAGATGGTGTTTTCAGTATTTACAACTGCAGAATGTATGTATATTTCCTGTTTAGAGTATTGTACTTCCATCTGATATCTGAACATTCCATATGCCTCTTTATCTGATGCTTTCCCCTCCTTTCCCCATCAGCTTAGCCTCTAGACTGATCAGGCATTAAACATTGAGACGAGAACTAGAGACCATAGAGTATAATATCAATGATTCATAGGTTGGCTTCAGTCATTGACAGTCTATACATGCATTGCGGTATTGCTTAAACTTTTAATTAAGGAGCATCTCAGTGCAAAATAGACAAATCCGAGATTGGATTTGGCAGTATTTTGAAACTCTCACAGGAAACAAATCATATAATAAATTGGTAATGTTTTTACAACAATGGTTCCCCTCCCTCCAAGACTTAAAAAAAAAAAAACTCTTGAGCCATAAATTCATGTCATGTCCTACAGAGAAAAATTTGGTATTAGTAAATTACTTATAGGACCGGAGGGAGAGGCGAACTGCATTTCAAATATATAACTGAAATATTAAAATAGTTTTTCTTGGCCCAACGCATTTTATCTCTGGGCTGCACGGCAGTTTGTGTTATCTGTTGCACCCACAGATGCGTGTGGTTCCACTGTCATGGTGTGGCGTTAATATCATGTCTTTTTTCTCTTCTTGCTCCACCCAATGTGGCTTACTTGCAAGTAAGTTCATGACTCACGTGGCCTCCCAGTTCGCCTCCAGCTATGTGTTTTATTGGCGGGATTACTTTGAGGAGCAGCCCCTTCTCTATCCCCCAGGCTTTGATGGAAGAGTAGTGGTGTATCCTAGCAACCAGACCTTAAAGGACTACCTCAGCTGGCGGCAAGCAGATTGTAAGTGAAACCAAATAAACAGATGTAAATACCAATTCCATACATTGGAGGTGGTGATCTGGTACAGATGTGGCTCGTGTGTATTTTGTTTGAAATGAAATATTTAAAATTTTTTAAATTAGTTGAAAATAATTTAAAAATTTGGAAATTTTATATTAATATTTGCTGTTTCTAGCTTTTTTGAAAAATCAGATCTGGCATTACGTGGTCTACATTCCCACTTAGTGCTGGACAGAAGCTGTGCAGTGACTGCTGCATTTATACACACACGCCCCCACACAGGAGCCAGTGTGCCGTAGGCTCTACCTTTCCCTGTTGTTCCCCTGGGGTCACCTACTCTGCTTTACATGTTTATGTTCGTGCTGGCCTCAGTGGGTATTTGAGTTGTGACCTCTGCCTTATATGACTATGATGAAATGTTCACAAGACTTTTACTCATTTGGTGTATCTTGACTTTGCCAGAACTGGAAAAGAGGTGGGAATAATGTAAATCAAATAACTTTGAAAGTATTCCTAAGCTTAATGGACAGGTTAACAGATTTGTGTGTAAAGCATAACTGAAATGACAGAATAAAACTGTTAGGAAATGAGGTTTTTTTCTGTTTTACCACCTCCCCTCATGTTCCTGTGTATGGCTTTGGGCAAGTCACTAAACGTTTCTGAGATCTCTTTACAGAGGAGAGAGGCGGGGCTCTAGGATTCTTGGACACTTGAATATTGAATAAAGATTCTGTATGTATAAACAGTGCCACTTTGTTCTCTTCACAGGTCACATCAATAATCTTTATAATACAGTTTTCTGGGCACTTGTACAACAGTCTGGACTAACACCAGCGCAAGCCCAAGAGAGATTACAGGTAGAAAGATCTTCCCGTATTAATACTTGGCTGGGACAGTTTTCTGTACACTCTCCCATAACAGTTTGCATTCTTTTGTAGCTCTCTTTATAGCTTTGTTTTGAAAGGATATAAAAATCATATTAGTGGCAGCTCGCTTGCTTGCTCTGTGACCCTAGCAGAGTTACTACTCCTCCCTGTGTCCTCAGCTGGAAAATGGAATCAGTGCCACTGGCTCTGCGTTCCCACATGGTGACAGTTGGCTGGAGCTGCAGATTGGCTGCCCTCTGTAGACAGGGCATGTGCTCTTCTTTTTGATGTCAGTCCCATCTGGCCTCTTCCCTTGTTGCCATTCCCTGCTAGGCACCTAGAGTTTCTTGGGTTTATGACCCCTGTGTATTGTTAAGAGTCTAGGCTCTGGGGACCAAGTAATCATACTCAGATCATGCTTCTGTTTAATTTTATCCTCTCTGCCTTCATTCTTTATAGGTAAAATGTGGAAAATAATAGTTCTTACCTCATAGGTATATGGTGAGAATTAAATGGCATGATGCCTGTAAAACACATAGGATAGTACAAAGCATACTGTGAGTACTTAATAAATCCTGGCTTTTGTTATTAGATGACAGTGCTATTTATAGGATGACTAACTCTAAAATGAGGTGCTCTGTTGTAACAGCTCCTAGTACAATGCCTGGTACATTATAATTACTCAGTAAATGGTTGTCATTATTAACAATAGTGATGAAGATTTATATATGGCAATAATAGGAAGGCTGGTAATCTGTATACAGAGTTTGGAAGAGCCAAGTTTAGACTTTGATTCTTCTTATAAGAATAAGAGCAACCTTCAGCCTAGGGAATTTATGTAATCTTTCTAAGCTTGAGTTCTCATCTCTGAAATGGAGATGGTCATGAGGGTCAAATAGGAAGATAAACATAGTGTATCTTTTACAGAATAGGTACACAGTTACTGTTCATTCCTCTCACCCCATCACGGTCATTTCTTGTGAAGCCAGTTGTTTGCTACAGAAGAGAATCTTAGGAATTTAAACACTGAAATGAGATTGAACTACTGTTAAAATGAAAGTTCATTAGTATCTATAAGACGTTTGATAAAACTCTTCCACTTCTTGATTTCTTTGTGGAAGTTTAGACAGAGGGTGGAAAGGATAGGTGGCGTTAGGGGAGAGAGAAGACTTATAAAGCTTTTTATATCTGTTTTTATTTCCCCAGGGAACTCTTGCAGCAGACAAAAATGAAATTTTGTTTTCTGAATTCAACATCAACTACAACGATGAGCCACTGATGTACAGGAAAGGGACTGTGTTGATATGGCAGAAGGTAATGCAGTTATGTCCAAAGAAAAATGGAGGTCAGGGAAGAAGAGAGCCTGTGCCCATCCCAAGCTTTGTCTTGCCTGCCACCTGTATGCTGATGTGACTCCAGTCACTAGCATGAATTAGATCCTCTCCAAAACAAAATGTCACCAATGATTATTTTGGATGCTTATTTTGTCGGTCAGTGCTCATTTTGTCAGTTTCTTTGTCATTGAACTTCGTGATCAGGAATCTTCCCTCCTATAAGTAGAATCACAGAATTTTAGAACCAGTACACTTATTTTTCTGTCATAAGCTCTCCCCAAATCAAATAAATCCCCTTTAAAAGGGTACAGTGCAGATATGAGGATTTTTGCATTCATAGAACATTTAAAAAATACTTTCTGCCACACTAGATAATACCATTGAATGGTCTGTCTATCCCAGGACACCTGTGATATGAGGCACTAAAAGATGTTGGATATGAGCAATCTCTCACTTGCAGAATGTTCATGAGAGTCCCCAGGCATTCATACTTACCTTAATATTCTGTAATAAGTCTGTATATTTACCTAAATCCTTAATTCTACCAATGTTTTCTCTCTGTACCAGCTCCTGGGCATAATGATTTCTCTAAATTTATTTCCTTCCGTGTAAAGTAGTTTTTTCTGAAATGAATGTTTTCAAGTATTAATGGGTACCTTGAGAGCTAGTCATTCCACTGGTAACTTCGTTGCCTTTATTAGTATTTTTAAAATACATTTGTTACTTGGCACAGACTTACATAATGCAAGTGGGAGAGCAGAAATACTCTTAATTTCTATAGTTATTGCTAACAAGGATCCTTGAATCCTTCCTTTGTTCCTAAGATCTCCTTTCAGAATATAGCAACATAACTTTGAAAAGTATTTTTTTTTTTTTAAAGATTTTATTTTTTTCCTTTTTCTCCCCAAAGCCCCCTGGTACATAGTTGTATATTCTTCGTTGTGGGTCCTTCTAGTTCTGGTATGTGGGACGCTGCCTCAGCGTGGTTTGATGAGCAGTGCCATGTCCGCGCCCAGGATTCGAACCAACGAAACACTGGGCCGCCTGCAGCGGAGCGCGTGAACTTAACCACTCGGCCACGGGGCCAGCCCCTGAAAAGTATTTTTAATTGTAAATAAGTTCATGTTGAGATATGTGTGTGCGTCTACCTGATAAATATGTATTAATCAGAAGTATATGAAGTAAAAATGTGAACTTCCCGCACATCTCCTTCTCTCCCAAACCGACTCTAGTTAACAGTGTCAATATTTTAACTTTTTCTCGTAGGTGGGTGAAGTCACAACAAAAGAAGTTAAGCTACCAGCAGAAATGGAAGGAAAAAAGATGGCAGTGATCCGGACCAGGACTAAGCCAGTGCCCTTATATTGCGATATCATCGGGGATGCTTTCTGGAAGGAACATCCAGAGATCCTACATGAAGACAGCTGACCCTTTGCTTTTCAGTCCTGGCGTGCTTAACCCTGCACGGCCCCCCAAGTCTCCTGGCCTTAGGTGGCCCTGGCATCTCTATCACCCAGAAGAGTGTGCCGGGAGTGACTTGACTCTGGTTGGGAGGGGAACGGGAGAGGAAAAGATGGACGGGGGGAGTGTATCTTGTTCTGCTTTAAGTGGAACACCTCTTTTGCAGTGTTGGAACATGTTTCCTTTGGTAGAAGTGCAGTTTTTTTAAAATCACGATACTATTTTTATAAAGCAAGAACTATTTATGCCTTCCAGAATGAATCATTTTTAGATTGTGACATCAGTCTTATAAAAACCTGTCAAGCTCTTTCCACCTGTGATAGAAGACGAGCCCAAACTTTACTCTCACCCACCTATTCTTAACTACAGAATCCAGTGACCTGGAAAATCTCACCTTTCCCACACATCTACTTGCATTCATCTTTGGCAGACCTGGCATCAGTATGGGTTGATGGCTTCACGATGCTTCTGAATTCAGGAATTCCTGGGAAAACTCAGGCTTGGTGCCAGTCTCCAATTTGGCAACTTTGGCTGAAGAAATGAGTAGTAGTTTGCATGTCCTTGTGTAAATATTCCATAGATTGATTTTGTGGAGTTGTCAGCATGATCATCATCATTTTCTCGCCAGGACCATTGTTTCCAAGGCCACTTAACCTCTTTCTAAGAAGAAAGAATTATGTGTATATATGAGAGAAAGAAAACGTGAGTGAGGATGAATGAACAAGGAGGGAGAAACATTTACTCCATGTCCTCTAGATACTGCAGTTTTAAAAGTCACCTTCCTTTTGGACTTCCTGGAAAGGATTCTCAGCTAGCCTCCATATAATCAAAACAATGACATTTGCATTGCAGAGCTGAGGGGTCAGCATGCCCCTTGGGGGTCAGAGGTGCAGGTGTTAAGGGAGTCTTCAGAGACCCACCTGCCGAAGGGCCAGCGGAGGTGGGTGAGGAGCAGCAGACAGCAGCTGCAGTCTGCGTGTGGCCAAGCTGCTGGCCTCTGAAGGGGGCAGGTGGTGGGGGTAGGTGGTGAGACAACTAACAGTATCTCTTGTCCTCATTTCATATTTTAGAGGAAAAAGATGATTTGGCTCTATTAAGAATTAAGAGAGAGCCCACGTCCCAGTGCCTGGTCTTGCATTGCAGAATTTACAGCCAAGAAGAAGATGTATTTTTGAAAGTGTGACAGCTGGGCTCATCCCTCATTAGTTGACACCGCATCTGTCAATGCCATTTTTCCCCTCCTGTTCTCACTCCCCGGGAGTAAGAGATAGGGCTCATGTTTGGTAATTGATAAAATTTCTTTGAAGAAAAATAAAGGTTGCAACTCCCTTGGCCTAATTTTTCATTTCATTTTTTCATACAAATGCAGTATATGAATCCAACTTCTGTGTCTGTGTGTGTGTTTTACATAAGCCAGGATACACATACCTTCATCAGAGTAGTGGTTCACAGACTTCTGGATACAAAAATTACTTGGAAGGCTTGTTTTAAATGCTGACTCCAGGCTCCCTCTCCCATGAAGATTTGGGGTTCAGATTTTTAACCCCAAAGGCTTCTGATGCCTATCTTTGGGTGTCCATCTACTGCACTTTGGGCAACAAGATACACTGTGGTAGGCCAAGTGAAGCAGTAAGATAATGTAGCTCTTGACTGGCAAATGTAACTTAGTGGTAAGTCAATTTATAGCATTTTATATCAAAATAAATATAGATACACATAGGCATTAGAGTACAAACTTCCGAGACAAAGCCATTTAAAGAAATAGGCTTTCTGTGGATGCTATATGATACTACAAAAGCTATCACGATTTGTCGTAAGATATGGGAACAAGCCCTTATTCATTGAATTGTCAGCAGTTTGCAACTTTGAGTTTCTTGGGCAGGGAGTTTGAGCAAAGGAATATCCTGGGCTTAATACTCATGCCATAATTTACCCTGTAGTGCCATTACTCAGAAGCTCGACGCTCAGTGTTTTTCACATTATCCTTGTTGCAGTATGTATATATTGCACAGTTGTATATTAATTTTCATCTTGTTCTCTTAAGGTAAAGATTAGTATTCTCTCAGGCTTCCTTTCCAAATCTAAGGAAACTTTAAAATACACACAAAAGCAGCTAGTATAGAATTAATACTAGTTAATAGTTTGGGGGAGTGGTGGTAGTTAAAATTATTTGTGTGGCGTATAGGTGACTGGAAACATCTTAGGTCTGTTAGATGCGGGGGTAATACCTGGGCCTTTGCTGTCGATACTTTAATATCCAAAAACAAATGGCTTCCTGAACGGTGTCTATAAAGTGCAACCAGGTCTGGTAAGTCCTCCATCATCCTGTCTTCCAAGAGCTGGATCCTCACTTCCTCCAGTTGCTTAACAATGCTGAGAAAATCAGTGATAGAATGAATTTTCTTGAATACCAAGGTCTCTGGTGTTAGTGCCAATTACTTTTTCCATAGGGTGTAGGAAATGGAGCAATGGGATCCACCCATCCTTCATAGTTTCACTGTCCTTTTAACCAAAAATTACCTAACGTTCACAGAGCATTTGTTATGCACTCTACATCCACACTCTCTTCATTCTTAGGACAATTCTATGAGGTAGGTACTATTTCTATCATATTTCAGATGAGATTGTAAAGACGCAGAGAAGCTAAGTAAGTCCAGATGGGCTACCCCCAGTGGAACTCAGCAGGAAAGCAAACGGGGACCTTGGTTGCCCTCTTCCCGCCAGCTCCAGCTGCGGGTAGCCTGCACTTCCAGAGAGCAGAGAAAGGCTTGGGGAGCTTGTTAAAACGCCGGTCTCGGCTTCATCCCCAGGGAATCTGGACTGTTAACAAACACCCAAGTGATAATATAGATGGAGAAATACTGCTTTAAAGCAGATTAAGCTGTCACCGGGCGCTGAGCCGCTGGGGGCCCGGCGGGTCGCAGTGTCCCGCCACGCCCCCGGCGGGGCAGAGCGCGAACAGATGCTGCCCCCCGGCGGCCGCTCCGGCGCAGTGAGGCCCCCGCGCCGCGGCTGCGCAGTGCCGCCCTCTGGCGGCTCCGCTCCTTCTTCCCATCGGCCTCGGCTTGCGGGCCTTTCAAACATGGAGGAGCGGGAGCGGGGGGCGAGGCCGGCTGGCGCCGGGAGCCCCGCGCGCCCGCCCAGCCCGCGCCTGGACGTCAGCTCTGACAGCTTCGACCCGCTGCTGGCCCTGTACGCGCCGCGCCTGCCTCCCATCCCCTACCCCAACGCGCCCTGCTTCAACAACCTGGCCGAGTATGAGAGCTTCCTCCGGACCGGCAGCCGGGGCGGCGGGCGCGGGCGGGCGCGGGGCGCGGCCGCGGGCTCGGGGGGCCCCGCTGCCGCCGGGCCCTCGGGCAGGACCCGCCGCCGCCCGGACGCCCCCGCCCCGGACTCCGACCGCATCCAGCGCCTCCGCCGCCTCATGGTGGCCAAGGAGGAAGGGGATGGGGCCGCCGGGGCCGCCGGGGCCACCGGGGCGCGCCGCCGGGGTCCGGCTCGGAGCAGGAAGGCGCCGCGCAACGTGCTCACGCGGATGCCCTGTGAGTCCGGCCCGCGGTCCGGAAGCGGGCGGCCGAGGGGGCTCTGCGGGCTGGACGGGGCTGGGCGCAGGGCTGCACGTCCGAGGGGCAGGGTCTGGGTGAAGGTTTGCAGAGATAATCGGGGACCGTGGGGAGGTTCTGCTTGAGTCCTGTGGGTAACGGGGGCGTGGGGAGGGTCGTCTTGGCTGCAGAAGGGTCTGCAAGAGCGGTGGGGGAAGAGTGGAGGCTGTAGAGGGCATAAGGAGCCCTGGGGAGGGGCCGCCTGGGTAACAGGTGGAGGAGGTCTGCAGAGATGATGGGGTCCGTGGTCGTGGTTACAGGGGTGATGTGGAGCCTGTGGAGAGGAGCTGCAGCAGTGATGGAGTGTGGAGAGGGCGGGGGGCCTGGAAACAGGACGTCATAGGGAGGGTCTGCAGAGGTGGTGGGAGGTCTTGGAGACCACAGACGGAGGAGGTGGTGCACAGCCTGTATCTGGGGAAGGAGAGTGTTTGGTCAGTGGGGTTTGAGGATGATGGGATGGAGTGTGGAGAGATCTGTTCGGATAGCAAAGGGGACAAAATGTGATAACCCCTGCACGTTGACAGCTCATTCTCGGTTTCTGTAAACGGGAGAAGGGCCGCGGGGTCTTGATACACTTGTGTTCACGTTACCAAATCACGAATGTTGGAATGCAGCGACCACAAAGTGCCCCTAAGACAGAGAGTGTTTTACAGCCGCTCTGCCAGGCTGGGTGCAGGACTGTGTCTGTCAGGCTCCTATTACCACCATATGCGCGGGTTATTTTCAGTTCTGAAGGTGTAAATGGCACACGGGGATTTCTTGGAGCCTCCTAAGAGTTCCTTGGAGTAAAGCTGTAAATAGCAGAGGTTGCTAATGTGTGAGTTAGGTCTTGTATAAATGGAATAAAAACAGCCCAGAGTTACATCTTTTGTCATCTGGCAAGCAGTTCTGACATCTGCCGGGTGAACACCATGACCTACTTAGCCATTCAGAGCATCTGTATCCTGATAGCTAAATTGTGACATTATTAAATCACTGCCTTTGGAATGGAAGGTTGTGCTAAGCAAGGGGATATTTTGTTTCATTCCTAGAAATGTGTTTATTGAGAAAGAAACATCCTGAAAAGCTGTGTGCTGTGGAGGGTGCCTTTGTCAGGTGATTTCTTGTGCCTGAGCATCCCCACCCAAGCCAGGGTTTACCCCAGCTCGCTTGCCCAGCAGTAACACAGATAGAATATGCATGTTCTTAAAGTGGGAGCAGCCTGGGGGGCCTTATTCTGCCTATGCTTTGTGCAGCTGTACAGGGTTGAAATGCACTTCAAGTCTCAGATGGTAACATTTCTTTCCATTTGGCCAGTTATTGCTTTGCTACCGAGATTGCCAAGGAAAAGAAATATTTCTGTGTAGTCTGCTATGACAGAGCTTCGTGAAGGCCAGCTTTGTCGACTTCCCACGACTAAATATATGTCTGAAATCAAGGTCTCAGAGAATGTGTCCAACACACTGAAAATTTTAGTCACGCCTCTGGAAACAGTTGGCCGTACATGATAGAGATGAGTAGCCATCACAGAGTCGATGACCTTCAGAAAGAAAAAGAAAGGACAGAAGCATAGGTGAGGATTAGATTTATTTAAGAAAGTTCCTTTAAGAGGTCAGCTTTAGGTCTTGACATTAAGGAAGGCCATAGTTGAGGATGACAATAATTATTTGAAAATCAGGCTATTGAGGTGTAATTTATATGTAGAAAATTCACCTCTTTTTTTTATGGTTAGCAATTTTTTTATTGAAGGTGGTAGTTTATAACATTGTGAAATTTCAGTTGTACTTTATTATTATTTGTCAGTCACCGTATAAATGTGCCCCTTCACCCCTCGTGCCCACCTCCAATCCCCTTACCCCCTGGTAACCACTAAACTGTTCTCCTTGTCCGTGTGTTCGTTTATCTTCCACATGTGAGTGAAATCATATGGTGTTTATCTCTCTCTGTCTGGCTTATTTCCTTTAACATCACACCATCAAGGTCCGTCCATGTTGTTGCAAATGGGAGGATTTTGTCTTTATGCCTGAGTAGTATTCCATTATATATATGTATATACACACCACATCTTCTTTATCCACTCATCAGTTGATGGGCATTTGGGTTGCTTCCACATCTTGGCTATTGTGAATAATGCTGCAATGAACATAGGGGTGCATAAACCTCTGAATTGTTGATTTCAAGTCCTTTGGATAAATACCCAGTAGTGGGATAGGTGGGTCATATGGTATTTCTATTTTTGATTTTTTGAGAAATCGCCTTACTGTTTTCCAGAGTGGCTGTACCAGTTTGCATTCCCACCAGCAGTGTATGAGGGTTCCCTTTTTTCTACAACCTTTCCAACATTTGTTATTTTTTTGTCTTGGTGGTTACAGCCGTTCTATCGGAAATAAGGTGATATCTTAGTGTAGTTTTGACTTGCATTTCCCTGAAGATTAGTGGTGTTGAACATCTTTTCATGTGCCTATTAGCCATCTGTATATCTCCTTTGGAAAAATGTCTGTTCATATCCTCTGCCCATTTTTTGATCGGGTTATTTGTTTTTTTGTTGTTCAGTTGTGTGAGTTCTTTATATGTTTTGGAGATTAACCCCTTGTTGGATATATGATTTGCAAGTATTTTCTCCTACTTGGTGGGTGGTCCTTTCACTTTGATCCTGGTTTCCTTTGCCTTGCAGAAGCTCTTTAGTCTGATGAAGTTCCGCTTGTTTATTTTTTCTTTTGTTTCCCTTGTCTGAGTAGACCTGGTATTCGAAAAGATCTTTCTGAGACCAATGTCAAAGAGTGTACTGCCTATATTTTCTTATAGTTTTATGGTTTCAGGTCTTACTTTCAAGATTTTGATCCATTTTGAGTTACTTTTTGTGTACGGCAAAAAGATAATGATCTCCTTTCATTCTTTTGCATGTGGCTGTCCAGTTTTCCCAACACCATTTATTGAAGAGACTTTCCTTTCTCCGTTGTTTGTTCTATGTCTGTGAAGAGTGTCATTGGGATTCTTATTGGGATTGCATTGAGTCTGTAGACTGCTTTAGTTAGTATGGACATTTTAACTATGTTTATTCTTCCAGTCCATGTGCATGGAATATCCTTCCATTTCTTTATGTCATCATCAATTTCTTTCAATAACGCCTTATAGTTTTCATTATATAAGTCTTTCACCTCCTTGGTTAAATTTATTCCTAGATAGAAAATTCACCTTTTTTAAAGTGAGTTTTGGCAAATTTTGGTATAGTCGTGAAACTGACCACCACGATCAAGACAGAACATGTCTATCACCTCAGAAAGTTTCCCCCTGCCCCTTTGTAAGTCAGGTGATCATTTTATTGTTGCTAATAATAGCTACTGTTATTGAGCACATCTGTGCTTTACACTTTGCTAAACCCTTTAGATACATTATATCTCATTTTTCCCCTGGATACTACTTTATCGATGAGGAAACTGAGGCTCCTTGAGCTTAACTACTTGCCTAGGGTCACATAGCTACTGAGTTTGCAGGTGATACTTAAACCTGAGTCTGTCCAACTCCGGGGCCCATGTGCTTAACCAGTATGCTCATCTCAGGAGAGCGAAGAGAGTACATTCTCGTATTTCCTTGCGTGTTTTGGTGAGTGGAGGATGCTGCATATGTGATGCTAGGGTTCCTGTCCAGAGCAATGAGAACTGAATTTGGGTCCAGAGAGGGATTTGTTGCTAGAGTGCTTTGAAGACCCAAACCAAAGAGTTTCTGTTTGAGTTTGTTATGCTAGAGAGTGGGAACCATGCTGTATATTCTTAAGCAAAAGCACTTTTAGGCTGATGTTTCTAGGAGCTGAGTTTCCAGTAGTAAAATGTTTTGGTGGGTAGAGCACAGCTCAGGCTCAGTGCCTGCGTCTGAACACTGGCCTCTCCACTTTCCAGCTGTTTTCCTTTAGACAAGTTATTTAAACTCTTTGGGGCCTCAGTTTCCTCATCTATAAAATGAGTTGTGAGGTTTAGGTTACTTAACACATTTAAAGCATTTACAGTAGTGATGTTCCCTACCACGTAGGGAAGTTCTCAATGAATGTTAAATGTCACTGTTATTGTTGTAGGTTGTTGTTGTGGTTATTATTATTTTTAGACTGTCATGATTAAAAGCCCCCGGTCAGGATGCATATAACCTGCCTCTATTCAGTGTTGGCTGAGCTGTTTGCTAGGTCAGTAACCTTGAGCCAATTATTTAAACCTTTCTGGGCCTCAGTTTGCTCATCTATAAAATGGGGTGGAATAACAGTACCCATGTGTTAGAGTTGTGAGGATTAAATAAGATAATGTATGTAAAGTGAAACTTCCCTCAGGGCCTGGCTCGTACCAAGGGCTCAGTAATTGATGATCATGATGGTGACAGTGATGACAATGATGTTGTTGATGTGATTGATGGGAGCTAGGAGGCTGTTGCAGTAAACCAGTCATCTGCTGAGGCTCTGGACTGTATTTTTGGTTGTGGAAAGAGAAAGGAAAGGGCAGGTCTGACTTATTGAGAATCTATTGACCTGTATTTGGAAGGGTGTAGCCCAAAGTAGTGGCAGTGGAGAAGGGGATTTGGAAGAATAACTTTCTTAAAAATAAAGGGTGTGTGTGTGTGTTTGTCTTAAGTTTTAGAAGCCTGTGTGTATTTATTCATTTATTTATTTATTGTCATATTAAGTTTCAGAAGCCTGACTTGAGCTCCATTTGGAGTCTGTCACAGAGTCTCCTGGAGGAGATTCAGAGGGTGCATTCTCATTCAGAATGTGGAGCTCGTTTTCGCCTTGGCCGTTTGCTCTGATAGGTGGTGCTAGTGTATTTTTGATCACACAAGGACAGAAGTGCTCCCTGAAATTACACCTTATTAAATCTTTGGAAGAAAAAGAAAATCAAGAGAAAGGTAGAGATGTGAGAGTTGAAAGACTTGAGTTTGCCATTTGTTTAGTTAGAATAAGAAATTGTTGTTAAGATATATGCTTGTCCTTTCTCTCTGTCTTGGGGGTTTGGGGGGGAAGTTGTGCCCCTGTTTTTCTCCAAGTTAGAAGAGGAATAGTCTTTCCACTCTTCATGGAAACACCTGTGTGTGTAGTGGTGGTGGTTGGGGGGGTGGAGAGGGGCGCGTGCAGTGAATGTGTGTAAGCAATGGGAGTAATCCAGGCATTGTAATCAGTTTCTAAGGAATTGAATTATAGAGACTTATTCCTAAAATGAATCTGGAAGTTAACTATTCTAACCTCAACTTATGAATGAGGAAATTCAGACTGGTAGAGAAAGTTACTCACCAAGGTCACACAACTAGTTAAAATGAAAAGTTGTTTACAATGCTTGACATAACACAGTCTGTAACACATACAGATATGTGTACATGCACACACACACACACACACACATACCCATATAAATCAAAAGTTCAAAGAATTTTAAAATCTTGCCTCTACAGAGGAAGGGTAGATGATGAAGGTCAGACCAAGGTTCTCATGTTCCTTTCCAAGGCCGCTGTTTCTGCCACTCCGCCTCCAACTGTGCCTTCTTGCTGAATCTTCAATCTGGCATAAGCTCCTACCTCTCACCTGCTAAGTCACTTTCTTCCAAGAGTATTTTCTTTTGTTATTTCATCACTGCCATCATTTATAAGCCAGTCCTTGAGTGAGGGATAAGGAGAGCATGAGTAATCAACCTAGTTATCCACACTAAGTGCAGGACTCTTCTTCCCCTTTTGCCACTAAGAACAAAACAAAGGGAGCTTTTTTGTTTGTTTACTATTAACGGCAATAATTGCCAAAGAATTTTCCTTGCAAACTTGGGAGGGAAAAATTGAGACTGTGTATGTGTGAGTGTGAGAATGTGTGTCTGTATGTGTGTGGTTTTCTTTTGGGAGGTTTTATATAGTATAGCCAGCATACTGTGAAGGCTAAGTTAACATGAAATAATAAAAATAAAATTCATTCCTGCTCCCAAGCTCTGAAAAAAAGAATCCATCATAGTAAAAGCTGCAATTGATAGTCTCAATATTTTTGCCCTGAATTGTCATACTGCTCTTTTTTGCATGATGCTTATCAGCAGTCTCATAGGAGCCAGATGCTCAGTAGGTGTCTTTATACCATCAAGGCTTGGAATTCAACCAGTCTTCCTCCTAATGTGAAGATGATGTGCATTGAAACATTAGTGACCCCAGAGAGCTTGTGCATGGAGTAGTTCAGACTAGGGGGGCCAAAAGGCCATTCTCTTAGAGGATTACATTCATGAGATTCATGAGAACTGTCCTGAAAAAAAAAATTGCCTAACAAGGCACAGAATTGAGAACAATCTAGCTGCTCATGTGTATATTTAATGTGGTCTTTCTGTTTTGTCCAAAAAAGCTTTTAAATGATGGTCCAACTTAGAATTAGTGACATCAGAGAAATAAGCTATATAGGTAGTGGAACATTTGGATGACAGCCATGCGTGTGGTTTACCCACCTTCTGGTGGAGTCTTGCCTCGTTTCAGTGTATGTTGCCTGTACTAGCCGTGTTGTCCATTGGGCCTTCCAGCTCCCGCGGTGAGATTGCCTCTGCACCATGTTGCCTTGTGCTGCCAGAGATGGTTGGGGGGTCTTGGTAGTTAATCTGGGGAATGAGAGCAGATGTTCATGCCATGCTGACCGTTCTCTTGTTCCAGTGCACGAAGGCAGCCCTCTGGGTGAACTGCATCGCTGTATCCGGGAGGGGGTAAAGGTGAATGTTCACGTCCGCACGTTCAAGGGACTGCGGGGCGTCTGTACGGGCTTCCTCGTCGCATTTGACAAGTTCTGGAATATGGTAATTAAGCCTTTCTCAAGGGGCTGGAGGACCTCCTAGGGATTAAATCTTTTGTAGATCTGAGTAACCTAATTCACCAAAACCTACAGAATAACTTCCCAGAGGAACTGGAATCTTTGCATTCTCTTGGCCAACACAACAAAGTTCTTTTTATTGCTTCATTTTCCTTCAGACAGAGGCTTTCAACTGGGGCAGCTTTGCCCTTCTCTCCCTCCTGGGGACATTTGGCAGTGTCTGGGGACATGTTTTTGAAGATCACAACTATGGGATGGAGTGCTACTGGCATCTAGTGCGTAGAGGCCAGGGATGCTGCCGGACGTCCTGTAATTCAAAGACAGCACCCCAACAACAATGATCTGGTCCAAAATGTCATCAGTGTCAAGGTTGAGAAACCTAGCCTTAAGGAGTAGTTACTTATTTCATCTGTTTGGTAATTTTATATGGATTTCCCAGCAGCCATTCTTTGATTCATTTAAAAATATACATTGACTTCCCATGGGCTGGGCACAGTGCTAGGTACAGAAATTTCAGAAAGGAACTTTCACGCTACAGTTTTGGGAACAATAGATAAGGATAGATGGGAGGCAGACCTATTAATAAACAAGCCACTTTGCATGATGTTTCCTTATGAAGAAGTGTACCACGTGCCCCCAGCCATCTGAGGGTGTTCACTGGACGTTTGTAGGAGAGAAGGGATGTATTACAGCACAACCATAATACAACGCAGTTAAAATAGGAGCCACCAGGGCTTTCCAGTGCTGCTTTTCCATATGGTCTTCCATCTCCAACTTTTCTTTTCCCTGTGCTTTATCTCCATCCCTGCATTCTCCTGGATAATAATAGTTGCTAATATTTATTAAGCCCTGACTCTGTGCCAGATACTATACTAAAGACTTTATATAGATTATCTCAGTTAATGAGTTGAAGGTCTATTACTATTCCATTTCACAGATGAAGAAATTGAGGCTAGAGATAGTGGAAGATTAGCCCAAGATCACACTGTTAGTAAGTGGAAGTACCAGGACTTGATCCCAGGTCTTTCTGACTCTTAAAACCATGTTTTCAACTGCTATGGAATCAGAAAACCCGGATTTTAAGCCTAGTTTTACCACTTGGTAGCTATGTGACTCTAGGCAAGATAATTTCTCTCAGCCTCAGTTTTTTCATCTCTAAAATGTAGGAAGAAATATTCTATTAGAATTTTACCTTTGAGGGGGAAGATTTGAGAGGGTATACTTGATGACTGGATGGTAACGATTATACTGCCAGCTTCTATTTGTAAGGTGATGTACACTTTTCGCAGTAATTTCTCATACACAGTCTCATTTGAGTCTAACACCTGTGCGGTGAGGTTGATCTCTCAGTGGCAAGAATTCACTAGCAATTCTGTGGGCAGCCATGGTTCATCTCTGTTGACTGCTGTGATAAGATGTAGAAACTGAAGAGGGAAGGAAGCAGTTGAGTAGTGTTTCTCAGAGTGTGCTCTAAGGCCGTCCTGCCTCAGCATTATGAGGTTTCTGGTCAAAACAGAAAGTTTCTGGGCTTCGTTCCAGACCTCCTGAGTCAGAATCTCTAGAAGAGTAGCCTTGGATTTATAATTAATAAGCTTCCTAGATGGTTCTGCTCCCAGGATTTAAGAACCTGTGCCGTGCAGTTGTAAAGGCCGCTCACCATAGAAGAAGCGTGTCTTTTGTGCTGGTAGCAGCTTGGAAATCCTACTCGGAATCTGCCCGGTATTACCATTTTTTTCCTGCCCCAGAGCTGAGTCACCTGTTAAGTTTAGTTCTGCTACAATTAGATGTTATTCTGCCTTTTTAAAGTTTTCCTGAAAGCTGTAAAAATAATGTCTTTAATTCTGCCTCGTTTTTTCCCCTTTGGGCTGTTTCTCTAGGCACTTACTGACGTGGATGAGACCTACCGGAAACCTGTGCTAGGCAAAGCATATGAACGGGACTCTTCACTGACTCTCACTAGGGTAGGCGGCTCCCCGCTTCCTGAGCCCCCAGCATGCTCTCAGGGTTAAGAATCAAGGTCACTGAGCCGGGTGACTGGGGTTTCCTAGCGGGAAAGCCGTGTTGCTGTCAACCAGCCATGCCTGGACCAAAGTCTTCCTTAGTCTCTCTTCTGTGCATCCAGCTAATCTCACATGAGTCTGTGCTTCTGACCTGCATGTTGTTTGAGCAACAAGTTCCTTCTTATAAGGCTTAAAAGTCTTTTAGTTTTATACTATAGAAATAAGCAAGTGCCTTTTCTCTTGACATACTTAATGACTTATCTGAGCTATGGCTGGAAGTAGAAAATTCATTACTAACTTTTTAAGAATTGCCAAGCAAGAAGTCCACAGAGCTTAATTAAGGAATCTGGTCTTTTTTCTGTGTATTAAAAGAGGGATGTTGAAGGCTAGAAGAGAAGGCTGATATTTGTCATTGCTTTCCTTATAGCTGTTTGATCGACTAAGACTTCAAGATTCCTCCAAGAAGGAAGCAGATTCTAAGTCTGCAGTTGAAGACTCCACTCTGTCCAGATACTCCCAGACATCCACTTGGAAGGTGGCTTCAGTGTGGGGAAGAGGAGACACTGACCGGGGCTCACGCAAGCGTTCCCGCTCCGTCCCTTCTTCCCTGCAGGCGTCTACAAGGGAGGAATCCCGGTCAGAGCTATCAGGGAGGACTACACGGACAGAAGGGTCAAGCGCAGGGGGTACCTTTTCCAGGGCTACCACCCTTTCCAGGGGCCAGCCCCGTAAGAAAAAGCGAAAGCCCAAAGTGGATTACCAGCAGGTATTCACTCGACACATAAATCAGATTTTCATTCGAGGTGAGAATGTCCTCCTGGTTCATCTTGCACAGTGACCAGCTCGGCCTCACTTGAGCTTTGGTTTTAGAAGTAAAATGCATGAATTGCTGCTATGCTATATCCTAGTATCCCAGTGAAACTCTGAGTTGGAATGATCCTCTCTGGTCCTGCATGTGCGGAGCATAGAGCCAGGCTCAAGCCCTCTGGGAGATGAGCTCCCTGAAGGGGAGATAGGCCTTGGAAGGGCGGGTGGGTGTTTGCACTAATATCAAGGCAAAGTCTGTACAGAGGTACATGCATCTGCTTTGGTATCATGGTCTACTTCAGACACTCAAACTAAATATAGGGTCTTCATTTGAATTAAGGGTCATGGTATGAATTGAATTCATTCTACAGACACTATAGCATGGGGGAGATAAAACCAGCTTGAAAAAGAGTGATCTCATTTCTAAAAGCTAGTGCTCTGAGTACTCAGGAATTTCATTCTAAGAGTAGCAGTATAGGCTGCCCTGGAGCCCTGCACCCATGTGTTGTAACTGACCTTTGAATTTTGCTCTACACCATTCTCTCTTGATTAGGAAATGTAATGTATTATCTTTGAATATCTGTAAGATCTCAGAAAGCTACGAACTTATGTAGGAGTGAAGTTTGCATAGGTTGTATGCTCAAAGGAGCCAGCAATGAAAGCTCTGTTTTATCCTTCTCCTTATTATCTGTCTTCCCCTTAACCAGAGGTAGCTTCTGCGAATGGCATACCAGATGGGACTGTAAGATGCTCGTGTGGTAGCTTCTTGTCCTTCTCTCTCACTTCTGTGGCATGGTGCTAGTGCATGTACCGTGTGTATTGTCCCTCTGTACAGAGTGTAACCTGTCCTTGGAGCTTTATGGCAGGGGACTGTGACCTTCATGTCTGGCTTTAAAGAGTTCTGCGTGAACTCAGTGATGCCGATACATCACGCGGCTGAGAGTCCCCTTTCCAGGCAGGGCTGGCCCTGTGTGGAATATCTTCTAGAATGGTTTTCCATCAAACAGGGGTGGTAGTTTTATTCCCTTGTGTCAGGCCAAAGAGGTTCTCACAAGTACAATGGGTGGTGTCTGTAAGGGACACTTTACTCACAGCCTGGCTTGAGTAACAGGACCCCACAGCACCCCCTAATGCTTCTACTTGAATCTTATTATATGCTTTCTCAATCACCAGTGCAGAATAGGCTGTTTCTTGACACAGACTGTTAGGCAATATTGATTTTTTGTTTTGTTAGTTTACATTTGGTTTTATTTTAGATAACCTATGTTCAAAGTAAGAATAAGAAATAGCTAACTAGTTAAAATGTTTGAAAAGAGAAACTTCCCCTGCTGTATTTGTTGTGTAACTTAGAGAAGCCTTCTGAGCAGCAGGGTGCATAAAGTCTATGGAGCTGGGACACCTGGTCCTTCTGCCTCCTGGGCCGCTGGCTTGTCATCCAATGCAAGGAGAGCAGACGCACCCCTCTGTGCTCAGCTTTTCCCCATCAGACACCTACCTCACAGGAGCCCTGAGACAAAGATTTTCAGGAAGACATTTTAAAGTCTCCAAACATGTTTACATGCCATGAATAGTTTTTAGTAACTCTGTTTCATTGCTTGGTAAGAATTCTATGTCTTATGAGCAAGGCAGGTGCTACATGAGAGGGTAGTCTCTGTAGGTGTCATATTGATGACGTTGTTGTGACCAGAAGGCAGTGGCATCTTTGGGAACTATTTCCCATAGTCCACTCCTTTCTCCTGAGGGACAGTGGCAGTTCTCAGAATATCTTCAGTAAGAGAAAAGTAACATTTCTATGCTGCTTCCCTCACTTCCCAGGCCCACCCTGTTCTGACCATTATCAGAGAGAATTCCCCTGAGCTTTTCAAGGGGTTCATATGATAGTTCCAAAGGGAGAGTGTGCATCTAAAAATGACACGTCCCCAAAGGGGAGTTTGTGGAATTTTTTGGTTTTCTTGTTTATTTGTTTTTATTTTTATTTATTTTTTATTTTTACTTCCCCCCAAAGCCCCCCAGTACAGTTGTATAATTTTTAGTTGTGGGTCCTTGTAGTTGTGGCATGTGGGATGCCGCCTCAACGTGGCCTGATGAGCAGTGCCAGGTCCGTGCCCAGGATCCAAACTGGCAAAACCCTGGGCCACCGAAGCAGAGCGTGTGAACTTAACCACTCGGCCACAGGACCAGCCCCTGTTTTTGTTTTTAAATGCGTTTTAAATATACCTTTAGAGCCAGATCAGATGCACTAAACATTTAGAGAGGTTCCAGGTTACAAGCTTAAGTGAATAGTTATCTTTGGAATCTGCCAATCTAAATTCTCTTCTAAATATTGTGTCTAAAATCTCAGTTCCCCAATTAATGTCATCTTGTTTAGTCATCAGGCGCCCCTCCCTCTTGCTCTTTACCAATCTCCTCCGTTTGCCTGGTCCCCATCTCTCTGTCCTCTTGTCACTCAGCTAGAAGCTATAATAGACACTAGATTTTCCCAATAAAGTGGAAATTTGGAATCAAAAGGAGTCTAATCAGTTTCCATTTATTCTGGTGCCTGATTAAATCTAACCCGATTTATTTTAAACACTTGCTGCTTTTCATATTTGCATATAATTTTCATATATCCATGTAAGGATTGATTTACTTTTCTGCCCAACTTAACAATTCTGGCTCTGAAAATTATTTTAAAACGTGTGTGATCTGTCATATGTGCCCATATGCCCCCGTTTATTTATTCCATTTGGACAGTGATTTGATTCTGGAATGAATACTATCTAGTAATGTGCTATTTTGTACAAAGCATTATAATTATTTTTTTTAGGGAAGTCAGTTATTTTTAATTATTGTCTTTTCCTTATTATTGGAGAAGTTTTTCAAAAAGAAGAAAAAATAAGTCCTAATAATGTATATGTTATTCAAAAAATATGATCATCTAGGACATTATAATCAGTTGCTATGGAAATAATTGAAACTGATTTGTAGTATTCCAGGGATGTGGGCTTGGGACACTTGGTAGGAATAGTACTTATTTTTGAAAATCCAACATTGGTTCTTCAAAGTAATGTCTAGATGTGGGAATGTGTTTTCAAGACAATTCACAGGGCATTGCTGTGCACCTGAGGTCTTCCCAGGAGCATCCGGCTTTGCTAGATAGTAACCAGGGATTGAGAAATGGAAGGTGTGCTTTCACGCTCAGAACCATTTCACGTGCCGTTCTTTGTACACAGTGGTGATCCTACTGGTCTACCACCAGGAGAGCTTGCACTGTAAATGGTTTGTTCTAGTATTTGGGAAGCATTTAGGCTTCTTTTCAGAGACCATCTTGTGACAGAGGTGTGCCATTTGTGAGGTGGTAGCCAGAGTTAGCAGTGTCGAAGGCAGATGACTTTAGACTGGTTGGTACCTTGTTCTCTGTGCATGGTGCATGTCAAGTCAGAAAGCCCGGACACCATTAACATTAGTCTAGGTGCCTGGAAGTCCTTGCTATGTGTTGTTAGTGGGTCAGGAAGGGTTTCATCTATCCTGGTGGGGAAATAGTCCAGGCGCACCTTTAGAGATAGTCAGATCGTGAGCTATGAGCTGCCCTTAATCCTCAGAAGCCTTGCAGAAATCTGGGTATACCACTTCCACCCCTTGAGAAAAAATGGAAATCTAACTTGATGCAGAGTGGATATTTGTATTTCTCTTTGCACTATTCCCACAGCAGCTGACATGGGCAAAATCATGAAATAGAATTGGTTCTGTAAATTACTTCTTTAAATTTTCTCTAAATTTTGCCTTTAGAAAAATTAAAATCATTCAAAGACAGCTAGCTGTCACTGGTGCTGCCCCAAAGCTTTCCAATCTTTGTATTTTTTATGAATGAAATGGTTGCTGTGGGAAGGTCAAGGTTCATCTAAGAACATCATAGTATAAATATAATGGTTTTGCAACTGTTTAATTTTTCTCTTCCTGTGCCAGATATAGAATGCAATTGACCCCTTTTCAGTAGCTTCTGTTCATCAGCCTGTGTTTTCCTGGGCAGACAGCTTTTCTTAGTGATTGTAAAGCAAGAAAATCCTATCTAGGCCACTGTTGCAAATGTGGGTGGTCAGTCATTACTTTAGAGGAAATTGAGTGATGAATTTAGGATAAGCCTTTGGGGTTCCCGTCACAGTTTCCTGGCCTCTGAGGAAGGGTTGGGCCACCTTTGTTCTCAGTGTTTTGAGTATTTTTCAAATGTTTGTATGTTCTCCTGCACTCCTCCAATAAAAATGAAAGCTCTCTGTTGAGAAATGGCTTTGGATGGTTCGGAGATCTAGAGGAAAAGAAGTGAGCACACCTGAGACCTTCAGTTGGTCTTTTATTTATTTAGAATAAAAAGTAAGTTTGATAAACTACCAGAGTTAGTGCTTCTTTAAAAACACTCTGAAAATATGGGAACTGTCCTTCAGGAAAGCTAGAAAAGCTATTCCCAATACATTGCAATTGCTTTTGATTTTTAGTCCTTTGGAGCCAATATCTGATGTTATGTTTTTAGAGCTGTAGGGGGAAAAAGGTGTAAAAAATTTTAAGGGGTGTTATTTAAGCAATTATGTGTGAGCTAGGTTCTAGGGCAGCTGTCCAGTTCTTTTTATGTTGTCCTGACAGTAAAGCAGATAATAAGCAATGTCTTGAAAAGTGATTTGCTTATTTCATACTGACATCTAAAGGCAGTAGCCTTCTGTTTGGCAACCTGGGGGTTACCCTCTGCACCATGACTTATTAATGTCCTTTAGACAAAGCTAACCCTGGAAGACTCTGTGTATTTATAGTTTCCTGTTCATGTACCAGCTGCTAAAAGAAAAACCATAGCTTGTAATCTTGTCTTGAAATTACTCCTAATTGTTAAGTTCACCGAAACCCTTCCTGTTTAGGGAGGATTGCTGCTAGTAATGTCGGTTTGCAATGTTCTGCTTTGGGGATGTGTCGTATGGAGGTCTGGAAACAGTAATAAATGATTGTATTCATGTGCCGGCTGCCTGTCTCTGCTGATTTGGGGAGTGGCGGAGGGGAAGAGGTGAGGGAGCCTGCAACCGAGTGAAGACACAGACCTAGAAAGTTAAAACATCTCAAGCCTTCTGCAGTCTCCTTGTTGTGACCTAGTGCTTTTTCTTTACCAAAGCACACACATCCAGATCACTCTCCTTGAGGTAGCTTTGTTCTTCCAAGTTTATTTGAAGTTCATGCTTAGAAAAGGAGGTTGGCTCACATTGCGAATTATCTCTTCTAAGCCCCAAGCAATGGTAATTGCCCTGTGAATTTATTCTACTTACTAGCTCACTGGCATTAATCCACTATCTTCACAATCTGCTGAGATCACGTTGACTCTGCTCCCCTTTGAGGGTTTTACCATGTTTGACTAATTGATCCTCACATGGTTCCAGAATTATCTGAATTTACCACCAGCTTTCCTCTGCACATGTACAGGAAATTGAGCTGCTCAAAGATTTGCCACGTCGATTGCTTGGTCTCCTCTGTGTGCCTCCAGAAATGTCACCCGGGCAAGGTGGGCAAACAAAAATCACATTGGTTCCTAGAGAGGGAAACCTCAAGTTAACTGTCCAGACCCAGTTCCCCACTTGCAGAGAGTACATTAAGTTGGGCTTGGCTGACATTCAGGAAATTCTAACCACCACAGTGGAGGAGAGGGAGGCAAGACCCACAGGCTCCAGTTCTGGCTCTTGCTTGTTTTGTATCTCAAAGACTCCTGATTAAATGAGAATATCCTCATTCATCAAAATAAAGGCAAAAGAGTTGGTTGGCTTGACGTTTAAAATACACAGTGACAGTTAAATATTGGCAGGGGAGTGGAGGCCTGTGGAATGAGATGTATCTATCACTCTTCCCTGTGCTTCCTGGATAGGAGTTCCTCACCCAAGCTCCTTCTCTTCTGGATTCTAAGTGACGTTTTCCGGTCTGCTCCGTTACCACTAGGTGGCAGTGGGCTAAAGAGAACTGCTCACCTAGAGGCCCCAGAAGCGCCTGAGTCTCCAGATCTCCAGTCACTGCCACAATCCGTTGTTAAATGCTCACCAGAGTTGTCTGCGATAATGAAGGAAAAACAAGCTATAATTAACCCCAGTGGCAACTTAAATGTTTCTTGCCAATGTTGAATTTACCTAATTTGAAGCTTAGGAAGCCTGACTGTTGGCGATCAGCCAGTGAGTGTGCTTGGGGAAGGGTCCTGGAGAGAGAGATTGCCCAGTGGCCAGTGTTTCAGGGAGTCTGTTGCTATTCTCACATCAGGGGTTCCTCATTCCGTCTCAGAATACCGTCGACTCCGCCCAGCCTCTTCCCACCTGCTGGGAAAACTGTCTTGATGCCCCTATTTCTCAGCAGCTGTCTCACTTTCGGAAACAATTCAGTTCGCCACAGTCTGGATGCCTGAGAGCCCATTGGTGAGAAAGGTTGCAGAGTGGAGCCTCCGCTCCCAGACTGAGCAGACGCGCTCCCAAGTCAGAGGGAGATTTACACAGACACAGAGAAGTCCGTTGTTGGAGGGTGGGCACCAGGGGCAGAAGGGGTGGGTGGGCAGTGCTGGTAAGACACCTAGCACTTATGTCAAGGCCTTCAAAAGACCTCTCAGCCTCAAGAAATGATTCCCAGCAGCTGTGGGGAAGAGAAATACACTAGGAAATAATAAATGGATACTGGTCTTCAAATGAATAACTGGAAATAAGATTTTAGCAAAGAGCTTTATCACATGCCTTTTTGGACCTTGGCAACTTGCACCACGTTCCACTCAGCCACGCTACGTGAAGGGGCAGAGGACAGATCAGGCAATAGGAAATACTGCCGTTTTTGAGCATTTCAGCCCTGTGCCAAGCACTGTACATTCCTTACCTTGTTCAGATACAACCACCTTGGGAGGAAGATTTTATTCCTATTATATATGTGATGGAACAAAAACAGAAAGGTTAAGTAACTTTCCAACATCTCTGCTAATAAATGGCAAATTTGAGATTCCACCTACATCTGTCCAACTCTTCAAGTTGATTGTTAGCCAACTGCACCTTAAAAATACAAAATCTCTCAGGCACTAACCATGAACCTTAGAGGGCAAGCTGAGAGTCATCCCCTTAGACTGATCAGAAACCAGAGGGCTGAGTTAAAATATGGCTTGGTGGTTTGCTTCCAGCGTCTCTATCCTGTCTGATTCACACTGTTCTTTGACTGAAAGTGGACATGCACACGGGGCCTCATGGCTTCCAGAGAGGACCACGGCGGTGGGCACCTCCAGGGCAGTGGGCCAGCTGTGGCCCTGGGAAGAGTGGCTGCCAAGTGAGCACCAGGGGGTATTTCACCCACCAGTTAGGTTGGCCCTGGAAGGAGGATGGATCCAATAGTCTTGTTATAAAGAAGATGGAGTGACTAGTGGTCTACCCCAGCTCTTCAGTATGCATTTAGAAAGTCTGCCATTCCTTTCTGTCCAACGTTCTCCAACACTTGGGAAGAATGCTTTCTCTCGGCCTTGACTATAAATTCATCTTGTTAAAAAAAACTTTTCTTAAGCCTAAACTATGGATATGCTAAAGTTACAGAAGAAATAAAGATCACGTGAAGGCCTGTAGTGTTTCTTCTGAGTCCCAAAAGGGGACCCAAGCAGAAAGGTTTGACACGCTGTCTGCCTATCTTGGAAAATTTCCCTATAACTTGGTGAGGTGTTAATTTCAGAATGTGGCAATCCTGGGAGGAGCCCACTATCCTATGCTCTTTCACTAGTTCCTTCTGAGCCTCAGTTTGATCTCTAAAATAGGGATAATAGCACCTGCCTCATAGGGTTGGTGATGGCAACTGCTCGGCCCAAACAGCAAGGACTTAATGTCATTTATACTGTGATAAGCTGGCGGTGTGATGCTCAGCAGCTCTCTTTACCCCCTTGTGGTTGCATTCCATGTCCCAAGATCAGGCCTGGCAAACAAATGGACACAGCAGAATGTTGTTCTCCTCTTTTCTAGCACACAGGTGCTTGAAAGATTGTTCCCAGGCTTCCTGAGTTCTCCGCGCTTCCTCACTTGGCTCTCCCTGGGTTAGAACTTCAGACTCTCATCAACTTCACTGCCAGGAGAGCTGTGTACTCCCCCCAGAATGACATTAGGCTCCATGGGACCTTCATTAGTTGGGGTTACGAGAGGACCACAGGGCACTGGAATGGTAATTTCCTACATGGGACCCCAGTGACCCAGAGCAAGCTAGCTCAGCTGGTCTGAGCCTGTGGCTAATGAGGGAAGGGTCATGGTTTCACTCCTGTGTGGGCCAATTAGTGTCACGTGGAAAAGTACGCTCCTGGGGCATCAGGCAGCAGCCCTATATGTGTGTGGCACTGGTCACCAGGATCGTTCAGTGTGGTCATCGTCACTATCAGAAATCCAACCCAAAGCCTCCATCTTTCTGATTATTACAGAGCCCATTGTTTCCAAAACTTGGGTCATTTGCAAGAGCACCTTCATGATTTTTGCATTATCCTAAGCAGACCACTGCATTTTTTATTTATTCAATATTTTTCTCTAAATTGACTCACTTTTTGGCTTACATTTAAAAGGAAGCTGGGCATCACTACCATCAGTGGAAAATTGGGAAATTTACCCTAAATTGAAAGTACACATTAAAATAAATATACAACTATTAAAATTAAAATGTCCATCTTCATACTATCTGTAAACACCTCCTGAGCCACAAGTAATCATCGTACTGTGCGTTAATAAATGTTGCATGTGTATAAGCTGCATGATAATACGTTGTTCTGTACTAAAGTGGTCACATCAGCAGAAACAACAATATAAAGCAATTGCTTTAGTGGGAAGAGTCGGGATCAGTGACTGGGGAGTTTCACACTTGAAGCTATGAAATTGTTCTTGCAGGGATTTCAACAGCAAAGGTCTTTCTAATAACCAGAACTGTGTAGCTATAAAACCTAAACTCTGAACAAATGTAGGGTTTAATTTACATCAAGCTTTTACTCAAAAGTCATGGCTTTTGTTCACACTCTCCACTGGCACTGTCCTTAACGCTGGTCTTCTTACACATCCTTATTATTACCACCCGTTTTATGATAAACAAAGCACAAACATGCAAAGCAGGTGTGTTGGCTATGCAGCATCTTTGTTCCGCTCCAGTCATGAGCCACTTCACGCTAATCTCCCCGGTTGGCCAGTTCCTTATGGAGATCAAGATGTAACCAATAGTGCTGTTGGTAATAAAAATGTATGCCCTAATTAACTGAGCATGTTACAGCCAATCTAGTTATGAAAATGTACACTGGAGGACAGATACACATAAAAAGACACACACGCACACACACATATGCGCGCACACACGCTCTTGGGCCTCTTTGGGGTTCAGAGAAACCCTGGTCACTTCCGTTATTTGAGGTTTCCAATACATTAAAAAATGAAATGTCAAAGCAGAGTTGTAAAAGTTAGGGTATATTTTACAAATTCAAGGCAGCCTTCAATGCTCTCTGTACCTGTGGGAGGGTACGCAGCCTCATTAGGAGGTAGAGCCACAAGTCTGTACCTGAGGTCTTTGTGAGTGTGATGTCCAAAGGGCCCTGCCTCTCCACCCCAGGTCCGGAGATGAGCCCCACCAGGAGCATTGACTTACATGGGGATCTGGGTTCAAATCGTCCATAAAGCAGAGCGTAACATTTTAGCAATGTGGAAACACAGAGTGGTCTGGGGTGGGGAAGGGCGGGAAGGTGAGCAGCTTCCCTTTCCTTCTTGTGTCCCCCTTACCTTGTGGATTCTTGCTGCGCCCACTCCTGTCATGTCAGTGCTGCTTGCCTTATCCCACTTATTGCTTTCTCATCGTCCTTGGAAAGCCATTAATTGGTAGCAAGAGGAACAGACCATTTTATAAGTGCCAGAAGACGTACATAGACCAGAAAATCAAAATATTAAGAAGCGGGATCGCAGTTATAGCTTTCTTTCATTGCACGTGGACCTGATGATTGCTTTAACCACAGGAATTACTTTAATGACCGTGTGCACGTGTCACACACACACACACAGAGTAAAGAGCAGGAAAGGACTCCATGCTGTTAACATCTACAAAGCTCTCATTGCACAATACTTGCTGGAACAGTAAGATTGTGTAATTGGAGAGTGTTTTGTATGTATTTACATAAAACAGTGTAAAAGTAGTATTTACTCAAGAATAACCTATTAGGCTTCTGTTTGTATGGCCTTGTTCTAAGACCGATGCTTGCTTGTGATCTTTGCCCCTGAGGGCAGAAGGCGATTAGTTCAATTGGTACTCTGGGTGAGGAGTCTGAGGCCCGTGTGTGGCCTCCTCCCTACCCTTGCTGGGTCCAATTATGCCTCAGGAGTCCTCTCATCCTGCCTCCTCCCTGCCCCCAAGTTCATCTGAGCACATCTGCTTCTCCATGAGAAATGTTTTGGCGGAAGCTAGCCTCACCTGTACTGAGAGTCATCTGTCCTGACTGGCTTATAGTCACTTTATTTAAATAAATAAATCATATATATATAGTCACATTTATATACCTTTTACATATTAATATATACATCATTTTAATAGAGAGACCAACATTATGACATCAAACCAAGAGCCATATAGAGATTCTGACTCCAAAATGGTTGGGAGAAACTATTTTAAACTCAGATGCCAGAAGAAGCTGGAAGGATTCTGACTGTTTCCTTCCAGCTCTACCTTCTACTTCAGTCCTTCCCAGATATAACCTTCAGCGAGCATATCTTGAATCTAGGCTCTCTCGCACAGAGTGGGTATTCAAAATTTAATACTAACCCTTCATTTTGAAAAATGTTATCAGGGACCTAGTAGACCTATTTCAAGTCACAGAGATCTTACCAGAAAGTAACATACCTGCGGACTCATCCTGCAAACGTTGACCCAAATGGTAAGCCATGGCATTTTGACTTATATAATTGATGCCTCGGTTCTTGGGGCAGCTGGAACCTCTGTGCCAGTCATCTCCAGCCATGGGCATCAGCGGCTTCATCAGGGTCCCTCAGGGATGGCTGAATGGAACAAGATGCTAAGGGGTGGGCTGTGGTTATGTGAACATTGAGCCTGACGAGCCTGGTGACATCCAGATTGTTATGCTCCATGTCCAGGAGTTGAATGCAGCAGCTAAGAAGTTGCTTTCCATGTCAAAAGCCAGTGGTAACAAATGCCACTGCCCATCACGGGAAAAGGTGCAGGGTAGCTACTGAAGGAGTTTGTGTTCCAGGTGCCAACTGGCTACGTAATTTGCAGGGCCCAGTGAAACATGAAAATATGGGGCCACTTGATCAAAAATCGTTTCAAGATGGAGATAACAGATCATTAAACCAAGCACAGGGTTCTTCTAAGCATGGGGCCCTGTGTGATTGCATAGGTTGCACACCTCTGCAAGGAGCACAGGACCAGGACAAAGTGGAGCCGGTCAGAAGTTCAACAGGGGCAGGGAGAGGGGCAAGGTGCCCTTGGCAGGCACAGCACTGAATTTGTCTCCACACATATTGGGTTCTTTCTCCTGTTTGTGTCTGATGTGCCTGTTCAGTGGTGTCCGTGCTGGGTGTGCTTAGTAACTTCTCTAGCTATGCGTGAGTGGTCTACAAATTAAAGCAGTGTCATTTTGAAACACTTTGCTTGAGAAAATTCCCAAAGATTTGAAGTCCATTCACATAATCTCAAGGAATTTCAACAGTGCAACTGTCAATGCAAGAAAAGGAAGAACTGTTAGATTCTGTAAATATGATTCAATTACAAAATTTGGGATGGTTTCAAAAAATGTCTTTCTTTTTGAATATCACTTACTTGTGTTAACAAAGTTTATCATTAGTGATGACTAGCAAGAATTTGAAGAGACCATGATTAAGAAGTCTTGATTGGATTGAAAAAGTCTTCATCAGGAATTGCTATTTCAAGCATAAAATCTGATATTAAAAAGCCATATTCATAAAAAGCAAATGCAAATTTCTCATTAAAAATTAAAGAGATTATTTTGTTGGAAATTTTATACAAATTCAGTATTAATATCTTCCCTAAATTTTGAATTTTATTTTCTTTTAATTATATAATATAAAGAAAGAGTAGTGACGGCTTTTGCCTAACCCCCTATAGATACCCCAAGTCTCCTCCAGTTTACCCCCGTGTAACCTTTAAAATATTATCATTTTCTATGTGTGCTATAAAGTGAAAAATGTTGGGAGCAGCAATCTAGCCAGCAGCTCTCTCCAGGAATCTGAAGCAACTCATCTGCTTTTGCCCACGGGGGTGGCAGAAGCTACTGGGATCTGATTTGGGAAATCAAGACATGACTGAAAACTGGGTTCCACCATGAGACACTGCACGTCAAGTGCTCAGAACAATGCCTAGAACACAGGAAATACTCAATGAATGGTAGTTACTCTTACCTGGCACCTTGGATCACTAATAAATTGACAAATTCTGTTGATTCTATGTCCACAATGCCTCAACTCTGTTCCCAACTCTACTTTCTATTCCTCCTGCTCCACCCCACCGTAATTTAGCATTTTATCACTGCTCATCTGATGCTTATATTAGCCTCTTGTCCTTCAGCTTTGAGGGTCTTCATTTTTGAGCCATTTGGTTCAAGTAAGATACTTTAGGTGGCAAGTAACAGAATATCAAACTTAAACTTATTCTTTCATACCTTAAAACATGCAAAGTTTCCAGAGTTGGTTCAGCAATTCAACAATATCAGGGCTCAGGTTTAGGGAATGTGTGCGTGTGGTGTTTTGTTTGTTTGTTTTGCCTTACCCCTCATGGTCTCAAGATGGCTGCTGTAGCTCCAAGTATCACCTCCACTCATGACAACATCAAATGCATGGAGGAAAGGTGTGTTCTCATTGTGTGTCTCCTTTTATCAGAGTGGAAAATTCTTTCAGAAAGCCTCTTAGAGTCCTTTCAGAACACATCTACCTTAAACAAATCATAGGCAAAGGGCCATGGAATTACAATAATTGGTTTAGACATCTCACCATTTATCCTTGGTCCTGGGCCTACGTTCTCTAAGCATAGTACTAGTCCTGTACCCAAACACCATTGGGATTCAAAGCCAGGAAAGAGTGATGGCTGTTGAGTAAACCACCACCAATTTCAGCCAGTCCTTCTTACACACCACTGCCAGATTCATCAAGCATTTCCTGCTTGAACGAGAGTTCACAGTCTGCTGGGTCCCTTCACCTGGAATTAAGTGTTTGGTCACCAACCTAGAAGACAAAGTCAGATTTCACCACAACATCCTCTTGGAGCATCTTATACTTTTCCTTCATAGTTGCTTTTCACCCCTTGTAATTATACATGAATTGAGGGAAGTGCATGGCTGGTATCTCAACCCAACCAACTCCAGAATATAAACTCCGTAAGGACTGTGTCTGTTTTGCTCAGCATTATACTCAACACCTAACACAGTTCTTGGACACAGCAGACATTCATAAATATTTGTTGAGTGAATGAATGTCTATACCTGTCAAACGGAGCGAGCAGCACTTCCAACAGTTAGATATTTATTCTGGCAAAAGCAGGTTTCTATGTAGCTATCAAAAGAGGTTGAAAGAATTTGGTACCTCAACATCACCAACATTTTGTTAAAGGACTAATTGCCAAGCCCTGTGTGCACGTGGGACCATTAGTAATTCTGTAGCTATGCAAATTAAAACAGTGATGTATGATTTATAGCTTTAATAACATTCTGAAGGCTCTTAAATTTTAATCACTTGCAACATCCTTTTTAATATTCAATTACTTTATTAACTAATTAGGTCACTTGCTGAAAAAGCACATAAGGCTGGTGCTATTTTAATATCAGCTGAGCCTCACAAAATACCTTTGAAATGGTGCAAACGGTTTATTTATTTTAAACAGATCATTAAGGTGCTATAATTAATAAACCAATTACGATAAAAAGGCCCGATAGTGATGGATGCACAAGTACAATAACAGTGTCCGATGGATTAGTCATTTTTATACACATACATCAAGGGGCAAAACTTAAATGAAAACCCACTGTAAAAAGTGCTTTCCTAAATAAGTAATTTGTGCAATGAGCGATAACCTGTCACGGCAAAACTAACTCGAGGCTTGTTCATTACACAAACCTGTAACATGTACCTTCGTCTCATCTAAGACATTCAGGAGGGGAAAGTCCACAGCACGCGAAACTTGGTGTTCCTTGATTACTTACAAGGGCCTTAATTTGCAGACTAAGCCGGGCACTTCACGACTTATCAGCGTGTTGGAGTGAGCCGAGCCTCCCAGAGGAGAATCAGAAGGAGACACATCCAGGGTCAGCAGCATCCCTGCTTATTGATTTCTTAGCACCGTGTTAAGGTCTTCAAAGCAAACAATGTGAACAAAGGAAGCTGAGGCCAGGCCCGCGGGGATTTTTCACCCAATGTTCTCAAAAGGAGACTGTGGCTGCGAGCGCCAAGCCTGCACTGCTAATCCAGAGAGATGCTGGGACTGCGGCTGAGGTGCGGAGGGGCAGCCCTTAGATTCGGAGCAGAATTCTGTTTCTAAGATCAGGGTGAGGGGAGAGGAACCAAACCATTTCACTGGGCTGGGAAAGAACATCATCAAATCCTAGAGGCCAGGTAATTTTTCTGGGTAACAACAATATAATAATAAAAACGTAATAACCACCACTTATTATTTACTATTTACTTACTAGATACTGTGTTGACTGCCTGCCTTATCTTCTTGGATATCTCAGGGTATTTGTTTAGGCAATATTTATTTACTGAGCACCCACGGGACCAGGCACTATACTAGGCACTGGAGATACCGGGATGAATGGGATAGACAAGCTCCCTGCTCTCGTGGTGTTTACAGTCTACTGGGGAAAAGAGACAAAAATTATACATTGCAAGGAAACAGAGCATAAACAGCAGCTTCAGGCAACGCAAGGTGCCATGAGGAAAATCAAAGCAGAGAATGGGAGAGTGGGATGGAAGGTGACTGGCGCAGCTCTTTTTGACTGAATAACAGGGAAGCCTTCTCAGAAGAAAGTAACGCTGACAAACGGTCCGGAGGGTCTTGAACAACTTAGAATTCGTTCTTCTCCCAGTGTCACCAGTTGTTTTCTGCTTTGTGTCCTTGTCAAGTTCATGGAGAAGAACAGGGAAGGCAACTAGGGAAAGAGATGGAGAGGTGGGGTGGGGGTGAGAGGTAAGAGAGAGGCTGAAGGAGAATGGGGCATGGCATCATGATGTTGCCATTATTATTGTTTTGGAAGTGCAGACACTCTTCTGTAATCAGACTCCAAGATGAAAGTGCGTGTGTTATGTTGTTAGTATGTGGGCTGGTAGGTAAAAAACTGCGAGCAGAGTTGTTTCTCATCCCTTACTTCTTCCTGCCACGGGCATGCTCTGCAAGTGGTTCCATCTATGTTTTGTGTACAGTGTTTCCCTCTGTTTTAGCATCTTCATGAGGTATTGATGAAACTTTAAAATATTCATACATTTCCACGTTGTCCCATGGATACTAAGTTCTTTGGAAAAAGCAACCTATCCCAAACAATAAATCTGTTGTGGTGCTGCTCAAATACGTGGAAAAAATTATCATTCTGCCTCGTTCTCTAAGGGAAAACATCAGAAAGCACCCCCCCCCTCATAATCTCCATCAATTGTGAATTAAACAGCATTCCAGTAAAGTGGGCCACTCAGTTCCTGGGCCGCTCACCTGGTAACCACTGGAATTTTTTTTACACCCATGGGGACCAATATATACCCAACTCCCAACACAGGCTGAATTATCTCTGAGAAATGTGTGAAGAACATTCTTTTCAAACGAGACAAGTAAAGGGTAAATACAGGCAGAGCCCTGTATTAATGAGTAACTACTTTGGTGGCTGAAGTTCCATCAGTGTCAAAAGAACAAAAAGTCTTTCTCTCTTCACGGACCCAGAAAGGATCCCAACCGTGAAAGGAAGTGAAAGGAGTGACTAGTATACTCTAGCATGAAGGAAGACAAGGGCTGTGAGTTTTGCAGTGAATTTAGGCAAGAAAAAGCTAGTTCTTGCATCTTTCATGTCCCCGAAGGAGACTAGAAACCCTTTTCAAAGTCTTCACACAAGTCTCTCTTTCTCATTCTCGTGACTTTCTCCACCACACGGTTCAAAATAAACTATTCTCACTCAATTTTTGTTCCATTTAATCACTAGAACTGTAACAGCATTATAATCTATAAATTGTTGCAAATGTCTGTGTCTGCCACGATGAGTATGAAATAGATCTTTGCTAAGGAAAGGAATTACTGTAAACTGTTTTTATAGAAAAATTGATTCTGAGTTGTAAATGAATACTAAGCAAATTTGGGAACTCGGTTCATTTGTGGCTCGGGTCTTTTTTCCTTTTTTAAGTTTGGAACAGGAGCAAAATAGTCGGTTCTGAGCTCTCCAAAGGACTAAAAAACAGGCTACACTCCTTCACAAGTGAGGGTGCGCTCTTGGACTTGTATCTTTCACATAAGAGTGGATTCCTCAGCGTCCTCTGCACTCTCTGACTTCCCCTCCCTCAGGGATAGATAGGGTGAGAGAGAGGACGTGTGCCCAGAGCAAATCGTCTGCAAACACACGGATAGTGCACGTCCTGGGGTTTATCAACGCCTTTCCCACACCTGGGAGTGACCAAACGTTTTTGGTTGAATGTCCTATCTGTAAAATGGTATTTCCTGTCCCACTCCCAAATATGTATATTTACAACAAAGATATCAGTTCCACTGTCAGTCTGTATATTAATCAGTAGTAAAATTGACTTTTCTATATTTTGGATAAAAGAAATACAAGTAGATATTCCATCCTTCTCGTGCCACAGCCAGTCCTCTTGCATTCTCCCAGGGCTTGTGATCACCACTCTGAACAATGGAAGTAACCTGAGGTAAACATGCTTTCTTGTAGACAAGTGCCCCACATTGATGGGGAACAGATCTACTGCTAAGAGCACTTTGGGCATTTTTTTGCATAAGAATCTGGTTGTAAAATGCATTAAACAGAAAATCTGGCCTTGACCTTCCCAGGAACTTCTCTTGGTATCACTGGTCAAAGCTTTCAGAGATGTTCAGTCATTTCTTATGCGAGGGTTTCCCCAAGTTCTGCTCCTCTCATAATTACTATCACAATTTTTGCCTTGTCAGAGTACCACGATATTGTTATTTTAGGAATACTTTTCTTTAAATTTTCTGATTTTCACTTAAATTAGTATATTTGAAAAGATCCCTTATATCACTACCATAAATAGAATGCCAACCTCACTTTCTGTAAATAGAAAGAAATAAAAACGTTAAGCGTGTAATTATTAAATTTTTAAAAACCACAACTAGATATCACCTCACAACTGATAGAATGACTGTCATCAAAAAGTCAAGAGATAATAAGTGTGGGCGAAGATGTGGAGAAAAGGGGACCCTTGCGCACTGTGGGAGGGAATGTAAATTGGTGCAGCCAATATGGGAAACAGTATGGAGTTTCCTCAAAAAAATTAAAAATAGAAATATAATATGATGCAGCAATCCCACTTCTGGTGTGTATGCAAAGGAAATGAAAACAAGATATTGAAGAGATTGTCTACCTTCCCATGTTCGCTGCAGCATTATTCACAGCAGCCAAGATATGGAAACAACCTAAGCGCCCATCAGTGGCTGAATGGATGACGAAGAAGTAGTGTATGTACACACCATGGAATATTTTTAGCCATGCCATATGTGACAATATGGATAGACCTTGAAGGCATTATGCTAAGTGAAATGAGCCAGAGAGAGAAAGGCAAATTCTGTGGAATCTAAATATATGTAGAGTCTAAAAAAAGAAAAGAAGTCAAGCTCATAGAAACAGAGTAGAAAAGTGGCTGCCAGAGGCTGGGGGTGGGAGAAATAGGGAGAAGTTGGTAAAAGAGAACAGACTTCCAGCTATTAGGTGAATAAGGTCTAAGGATCTAACGTATAACATGGTGACTATGGTTGATGACACTGTATGGTATAATTGAAAGTTGCAAAGAGAGTAGAACTTAAATGGTCTCATCAAAAAAAAATAAATAAATAAAGGGGCTGGCCCTGTGGTGCAGCAGTTGAGTTTGCACATTCTGCTTCAGCGGCCCCGGGTTCACCGGTTCAGATCCCGGGTGCAGACCTACACACCACTTGTCAAGACATGGTGCGGCAGGCGTCCCACATAAAATAGAGGAAGATGGGCATGCATGTTAGCTCAGGGCCGGTCTTCCTCAGCAAAAAGAGGAGGATTTGCAGCAGATGTCAGCTCAGGGCTAATCTTCCTCAAAAATAAAATAAAATAAAATAAAGATGCGAGGTGATGGATGTGCTCATGAACAAGATGGGGTAATCCTTTCCTAACATAAATGCCTATCAAATCACCACACTGTACACTTTAAATATCTCACAATTTTATTTGTCAATTATATCTCAACAAAGATGAAAAAAAACCTTTAAAAATGGCCAAAAAGAAAAATTTTTTCCATGTGCTATCAAAAATCACCCAACCAACCCAAACAAACAAAAACCCCAAAGAGCCACACTTTGGGAAATATTGCCTTAAGCTATTTAAACACTAACACCGTGTTTACCAGATCTTCCTTTCGTGGGTTTTGCTGGCTGTCTTGACCCTGGAATCAAGCAGCAGATTATATCCTCAGCTCCAACACATGCTTTCCCTTCCCATTTGGAGGCCATAAAATTTGCAGAGCACGTCCTTCTCTGCCCAGCTTCTGGCCTCACTCGGCCGTCAAGTGATGTGCTGGATGATGCAGTGTCTTGGCTCCCTCACCCATCCATTGAGAAGTCGACATTATTCTCAGCTCTGTCAAATGTCAGTGGTTTCCTTCCCATAACAGATTTGTGTTTTGTGATTTTTATTAAAAAAATGATCTTGTTGGGGGTTAGTGATGCTAAATATTTGAGAATTTACTTTTATATTTTCTGGAAATATTGAGCCCCAGTTTTTCTCCTAGCTCTATAAACAAAGTTATAGGACCACAGTTTCTCCATCTAGAAAAGGAAGCTAACACACTTGCTATTTAGCCTAGTGTAACTGAAGCATACCGGGCAGAAGAGAGTCCTTTTTTTTTGAGGAGAAAAAAAGGTTGCTACATGATGAAAGAAGAACCTGTCTCTGTAACACCCAGACAGGTGTGAATCCTGGCAACCCAGTCATCACCTTCACCCAACAGAAATGTCCTGAGTACTGTGGTGGCCGAGTCAACAGGGCCTACATGCTCCACAAGTTTATTGTCATTGAAGAAAGATGGGTGGGTCGGCCACAGCTCAAGGCAGCGGGTGGTAAGTACCCCTCAAGCGCAGCGACAAGGGCCACATTCCTCACCTTCAGCAGGTTGGTGAACAGCGTGGGCTTTTCGTAAAGTGAACTTCAAGTGTGACCTAGTGTTTGAAGACTCAGTGCCCTACAATTATATTCCACTTAGATGTATTTTGTTCTGTGCTGTACACAACTCTACATGTTTATACGTATATATTGTTGTGTAGGTGCATGTACATAAAACCATGTATAATTTAAGGGATTTTCAAGGGCAATTCTAATTCTACCCAATCTCTGCCGTATTCCTGCTTCTATAGTCAAAGTCCCATAGAAGCTGTAACCTCACTGTAATACCAGCTGGCAGGTCATCGTGAGAATTCAAAGGGAGAATGTATGTAAGCTCCTTAGCATAGTGCCTGGCATAGCGCTCATAGTAAAGGGTAAGATAACCATAATAACAATGGTATTATTCTTGTTTTCCATCCAGGGAGGGAACCATCAGTTACAAGTACTCTATGGTTATTACTAATAAAATTATCCAAGGAAAGACAGAGAGATCACCTTCCCTGGGGTTACTCAGTCTTCGCAAAGAAGAATGGGTATTTCAACAGGCAGACCCTGAACCCAGGTGAAGGTCTCCCAGGGCCTGATGCCAGGACTGGCCTGGAGCAGTGTTAAAGGAAGAGAAACAGATGCAAAGGGTTCCAGGAGTGAGGAGCCGTTTCCTTTGGTTGGCACATGTGAGAGGAGCCAGGGGATAAAATCTGGTAAGGTAGCCCATGGTTAGATGGCCTTGAATACCTGGACTTGATTCAGAGGGGAATAGGGAGCCATTGATAGTTCATGCACTGGAGAGAGATGCACAAGACATTTGAAGTGAAGGAGAAGCTAGAAATGTGGAAAGCAGTTAGGAAGCTGTTACAGGACTTTTCTGAGAAGTCATTCTGAGCTCAAACGAGAATGGTGGTAGAGGGAATAGAAAAGATATTGGTTGGTTCAGAGCAATGATAATCCTGTATATTTTCTGAGCAGATCTTGGCTATTTTATTGCTCTTTTTTGCTGCAAAGAATTATATATTCCCATCTTTTCAAAAGTTTTGATGTGTTTCTTACCATTCAAAAATGAATTTTTTAAAAAATCCTTTCCAGGTAAAAAATATGGATTTATGAAGCTGCAACTAACAGGAATTTAAATAATGACAACATTACTGAAGACTTTTACAACCCACAGCACTACAGGCTGAATCCTGAGAATGCAACTGTTATGGGAAGCCCATGAAAAATCCCCAATGTGGGGCCCACACTAGTCCTACAACAATAAGAATACAACACAGGGGCTGGCCCCGTGGCCGAGTGGTTGAGTTCGCGCCCTCCACTGCAGGCGGCCCAGTGTTTCGTTGGTTCGAATCCTGGGTGCGGACATGGCACTGCTCATCAAACCATGCTGAGGCAGCGTCCCACATGCCACAACTAGAAGGACCCACAACGAAGAATATACAACTATGTACCGGGGGGCTTTGGGGAGAAAAAGGAAAAAATAAAATCTTTAAAAAAAAAAAAGAATACAACACATAACCTTGACAGACAAAAACGCTGTCATAGATTGCACTCCCAATTGAAACCAACTGAAGCTGTCGTCTGCCCCAAGGAGTTTTGGAACGTGATGAGGTAAAGGGAAAAAGAAGAACTGAATAATAAAAGGGAGTTGTCTTGCCAATATGTTACCAGGGGTGAATGAATATTATTATTGACATCTCCTGAGTTTGCCATTTATTTGCTAGTGTCCAAGATATGCAGGTGTACATAGAAGATGCATCACAATTTTTTAAGGATTTTTTTCTCAAAAAATGAAAATTTATTTTTTCATCGTACTTGCATTGAAAATGACACAAGTATGATGGCATCCGCCTGATAGTGTCTGCCTCAGTATGACGTTGGAATTCCTTCAAATAAATGTCTCCCCTCTTGTTAAGAGTTAGAGAATATTGTTGCATATCCAAATATATGATTTCTTGCTAGATTGTGGTATAGAATATTGGCATATTTGCATGGACAATACAACCTGTTCTTCTCTACAAAACCGTTTCCCTCTGTCACTGAGCCAATCCATCAGTTGAAGTTTTTGGTATTTGTCTTTCCATCTGAAATGTGAGCATGTTAGATGAGGCGGTAGTTGGGGTGGTAATTTTCATATAGTTTTAGGGGGAAATGGAACTTAACATTCCTACAAATAAGGTAATAATCTCTGTATAGGAATTCAAGGTGATGTTTTATTTAACAAAGAGTCACACAACTAAGAGATTACAGGCGTATATATATGTATTTGATGCTGGGGGTTCTTTCAAAGACAGCTGTAATTCTCAGCTTGCGATAGAACACCACATTACTAATAAATTGCTTTCCTGTTGTGGACAGTGGGTGAGCCTCAATTCCCATTTTTTTACTTATTCCCATAGTGTGCATTTTAATTTATTTTCCAGCCATGAAATGAGAAAAAAAAAAAACAATATAAAAAGAATAAAGTCAAAGTTTATATTGAACTTTCTCCTTGAAAAGTCCAAGGGGAAAAATGGAATCTGATCCAGGGCCTTGTGTCAAACGAAGGAGAACAGAAATCTAAAACCAGCCAAATGACACTTCCTCAAAATCTAAGCACAGCATTGCCACATGATAGAGCAAGTCCACTTTGGGATATGTACTCAGAAGAATTGAAAGCAGGGGCTCAGACAGGTATTTGTGCACCCATGTTCATGACGGCATTGTTCACAATAACTCAAGGGTGGGAACAGTGTAAGTGTCCAACAGATAAATGGATAAACCAAATGTGGTACGTACATACAATGGAATATTTTTGAGCCTTAAAAGGAATGGAATTCTGACACGTTCTACAAGATGGATGAACCTTGAGACATGCGAACTGAAATAAGCCAGAAAAAGGACAAATATTGTAAGATTCCACTTATGTGAGATAGCTAGAGAAATCAAATTCATAGACAGAGTAGAATGGTTGTTGCTGGGAGCTGAGGGGAGAGGGGAATGTGGAGTTATCAGTTAATGGGTACAGAGCTTTAGTTTGGGGAGATGAAAAAGTTCTAGAGATGGATGGTGGTGATGGTTGCACAACAATGTGAATGTATCTAATACCACTGAACTATACACTTAAAAATGGTAAATTTCATGTTATTTTACATTTAAACACATAAATGTACCACACTATACACAAAAATATAATATGTGTATATTACCACAATTTAAAAAGATAAGCCAAATGAAATAGGGAAGGTGGTTGAATTTATAAGAATTGAATTTCCAGTCTTCCTCCTTGCCCTTAATATTCCCCCAAAACAGAATTGTGAGCACTTTGATGGGAATAGAGTGATGGGGATGCGTTTGGTTGTGAAAGCGCAGGCTCCTTTAGGTCTAATCTCCCCTCACCTATAGTCTCAAACAAAGCTTCTATGAATATGTCCCTCACAAAGTCTCAACCAATAACCTGGAGAAGTGTGATCCTAATTGCCCAACCGTCAGGTGGGTGTACCACTTACTGAGGGCCTCATTTAGACCAGTGAATCACTGGTTGCATAGGGAGTGAGGCGTTCTCTCAGAAGGACCCAACAGTTCCCAAGTTACCTGCAGACACAGACGTTTCCTTCTAAACATTTTTCAATTCACTGGAAGTCCTTCTTGCACCAAGTTGATCCTGCTATCTCCTGCCTTTCCCATCCGGAGATGACTCTTGTGTTTTAAAGAGTCTTGGCAAACATTTGGTTTAGTGGAACAAGATGGAGGACGTTTCTGAAACACAGACATTGTAAGCCTCAAATCAGGCGATCAGGAGAAAGAAGTTGTACATCAGAAACGTGGCCACCAGTTTGGAAAGAGTGTTAGCACAAGTGTAGAGCTACAAAGACACGAGTAGCTAACAGTTGGTTGTTAACCTCCCAAACTCAATTCAATGTGACAGTGACACTTCACAGCACATTGCATCCAATCTCATTTGAAGCTGACAAAGATGGTTTCTGCTTTACATCTATTGGTTTATTAATGGTCTACAGCCTCTTAAGCAGATGCATATTCATTAGGTAGCCAGCTGTTAAGAGGTTCCCAGATGTCGAATGCAACTCTGTCTTGGAACATATTTTTTTTTTCCTTATCATGAAACAAAGTAATTGAGGCCTTATTAAAGAACCAGTTAATTACTAAAGTGGTACCTTATGGCACCCTTTTTATCATTCAAATATGAGTACTCTTGGGACAACTAAAAAACTTGGTGAAGAGACAGTGTTTAAGAGTCAACCTTTATTATATATTTATATATAGATGCTGGATGTGTGGAGACACACACTCATATGCTTCCATGTTGGAGGATTTAAAAGTACATGAAAAGTTCTTAACAATTGAAAGATTTTCAGCTACAATATCCTTTCCTTGGTTCATTATAGGAATTAGGTCCAAAGGACAACACTGATAAACCTAGTAAATTAATTAAAATTAAAGGTACTTTAATATTTCTTTTATCTAATCTTAGTACTTTCCTGTAAAAGATGACTTGAAAAATGGTTGTGTAACTTATGCCTCAAACTTCATTTTATATTTTCCATTAAAGTTAGTTATTTTGGGGGGCTGGCCCAGTGGCACAGCTGTTAAGTGTGCAAGTTCCACTTCTCGGCAGCCCAGGGTTCACTGGTTCAGATCCCGGATGCAGACCTGGCACTGCTTGGCGGGCCATACTGTGGTAGGCATGCCATGTATGCGGTGGAGGAGGATGGGCAGGGATGTTGGCTTGGGGCCAGTCTTCCTCAGCAAGAGGAGGAGGATTGGCAGTAGTTGGCTCAGGGCTAATCTTCCTCAAAAAAAAAAAAGTTAGTTATTTTTTCACTATCAAAAATAAGATAGCTCAGGGGCTGGCCCTGTGGCCAAGTGGTTAGGTTCATATGCTCCACTTTGGCGGCCCAGGGTTTCACTGGTTCAGATCTTGCGTGTGGACACGGCACTGCTCATCAGGCCATGCTGAGGCAGCATCCCACACAGCAAAACCAGAAGGACCTACAACTAGAATATACAAGTATGTACTGGAGGGCTTTGGGAAGAAGCAAAAAAAAAAAAAAAATATTGGCTACAGATGTTAGCACAGGTGCCAATCTTAAATGAAATAAAATATATATAATAATAAAAAAGAATAAGATAGCTCAACTATTGGCAATCAGGCTAGGGTTTTCAAATTGCCAGGTATTTCTAAATGCCCTTTTAAAGCTTTATTCTAAAGATGTCAATTCAAGTATTCCCTTAACACCTTAAATCTAGAAATTCCATTTCTACTTTTTGTGTGTGTGTATGTGAGGAATATTGGTCCTGAGCTAACATCTGTGCCAATCTTCCTCTCCTTTGTATGTGGGACGTCACCACAGAATGGTTTGATGAGCAGTGTGTAGGCCCATGCTGGGATCTGGACCCGGGAACCCTGGACCACTGAAGCAGAGAGCTGAACTTAACCACTACTCCACTGGGCCGGCCTCCTTCCATTTCTACTTTTATCTGATGGCTGGGCAACTCTATTCTATTTCTCAAATGCAATAAGCACAGGAGCAAATGAAAAATTGCCAAGGGGACACAGTCTTTTTAAAAAACATTGCAGTGCGCTTTTTGAAATGGATTCCTTAAACAAGCCACCCAAGGCCATCCGCCTTTACTGCGGCATGCTCTCAACACGTCTTCTGATCCCTTGAGGAGTCTTTGTGTTACGCTACTCCAAACCTGCTGGAATTCTCTGCTTTTGAGATTTGGCTAATGTCTTAGCCTAAATTATATCACCATTTTTACAAAACAAACAAAAGGTTTCACTCTTCAGAAAAGATCAGTTTTTATTTGCTCTGTGGCTCATCTCCTGCTGGTGACCTTTAGAAAATGCAAATAGATTTCATAAACATTCAGAGCTTACTTAAAAAAACATATTATTTAACAACCACTTACTAGCTGCCTACCATGTGTGGAGGATTACATGGCATCTGGGACAATGTGGTCAGAGATCAGGGGTGTGCAAGAAAAAGCTGGCAATTAATCTGGATGGCATGTACAATCTTCAAATTACAAGGTCTGAAATATTAAGTGAGGAGTATTAGGGGATAGTGGAATGCAGCTGGATTTGGTTTCCAAAGACCTGTCCCAGGAGACCTGGCTTCAGGAGCCACTTTGATCTCTTGGAGCCCGTTTCCTAGTATAGGACAAGGGGATCGTAACTGTCTTACCTTCTTAGCTTAGAGCTATTGCGATGATCAGGGAGGAAAGGAGTGTGAACCCACTCTGCCTAATATGCAAATCTACATCATCACTGTATGAAATACTCAATTTGTATTTATAAATGGCCCTTTAGATATAAAAATTCATACCTTTCACATATAAATGAACTGCTAATCTATTTCAGGTTCAACAGTAAATAGCAAATGATTGCCATACAATTTTGCACTCAACTTTTTTAAAGTCCAAGCCAAGTTTTTCAAAGTGAGCTCTGTTGACGACCATGGCAATGAAAATGAATGGGACCTTCAGAATACACCATCTCCGGTGGTCATAGTCCCCTCAGAGGAACTTTTGAGGAGAGTGAAGCAATTAGTTTTCTCAGCACCCTAAACATCAGTTACTACCATGTCTCCCTGATTCCACTCCTTTTACATTGAGCTCCAGCCACACCCAATGAACTTCTGGTGGTTCTTTCTCCACGTAGAGTCTTCCCGTTTGTAGTTCACATGGCTGGCTCCTTCTCACCATTCCTCAGATCTCTATGTAAAACTCCCTTCTCAGAGAGGCCATTCTGAGTTACCCTGTCTAAATTAGGCCTCTCCTTCTAGTCTTGTATAACAGCAACTTGATTATCTCCTTCAGAGCACTTACGCATGCACACACATCCACATAGAAATCTTATGGGTAGGTTTCTGTTGGAGTCACCGTAGCGCATAACTCAAGGTAGTGCAGGCAGTAGGCACCTAAGTAGGAATAAACACACGGAAGAAAATTTGGGTAGTGGTCCTCTGGTTTAGTGCTCCATTATCATGTTGCAGTCTCATTTCTTAGATGGGAGGGTTTGGACTTTCTGCATTTTGATCATGACTGTTTTGCTATTGTTTTCCTTGATTTAATTTTTCGTGATTGAGAAGTGAAATATCATGAAAAAAATTTAGGAATAATATTTTAGCTGAATTTTAGGAAATACAGTTTAACAAAAGTGGTTTGTAAATTACCAGGCACAAAAGATCACATCTTCATTCATTAACAAAAGTTGATTCTGCGCCTACTAGAAACACTAGTTTCCAAAACGAAGCTCTTCTGAGATGAAAGAGAATTCTGCCTAGGATTTCATTCTTCTTTCCGTGATATAAAAACTCTGCCAAACGTACTTACTGAAGGCTGACCTTGGTGATCAGTTAGTGAAAATCTGGGGATCAAATCTATCTACCATCCGTAAGGAACTTGATGAACGTGGATGAGCTATTTCTATAGCCACACCCGTCTGTGGAGCGTTTGCCAGAGAACACAGGACACAAAGTTGCCAGGACCCCTTGCAAACAGGTCAGAGACCCTCGGTTCTGACACATTTTACTCTCTCTTCTCACAGGACGGAAAATGAGGTTCAAAAGGGGTCAATTCACCAAGCACTCAACACCTAGTCTCGCAGTCTAAGCTTTTCTAAAATACCCAATGTGGGTAAGAAACCTACTTCTTCATAATTATAAAAGTTAGTAAATATGTACCATATATCAGAAGAAATAATCTTGAAAACTGAGAAAAGCTATGGAGTCACCAATTTTTAATATTTAGTATCCAGAGTGCAAATTGATGTGACAGGCATTTTGCTTGCGACTAAAGTGAAAGGCAAAACGACATTCTTTGTACTCAAGCAGATCACCTTATAAGCAGAATAAATCAAGCGAATGGATACATGGTTACTAGGAAGTAATCTTATCCGTTAATTCTCAATAGATAGCGGCAGTTCCCCAGATGTGGCCTGAGGACCACTGGGGAGCCCCGGGATTCATTCAGGGGAACTGCAAGGTTCCACCCTTTCCAACCACACATCCCCGAGGTCCAATTTTTTTTCATGTACTTCCATCAAAACAATATAGCACAGTAGACTGAATGCAGAAGCAAGTAAGGGAATCCAGCTGTATTCTATTAAGCCAGGTAACACAGATTTTCAAAAATACAGAACAATGCCACTCATCACAAATTTCTATTTTGGAAAATACAGTTTTCTACAAAATTGTAATTTCACAGGTAATAGGTTTGTTATTATAACACCAATTACTATTTTTAAAGTTTCTCAGTTTTTATTCTGAATACTTTAAGTATTGATAGATATGATCCACATAAACAAAAGCTCTTTGGGGTCCTCAGTAATTGTTAAGGGCATAAAGGGGGTTCTGAGACCAAAGTGCTCCATGTATTGACTCTCTCTTATCTCGTTACAAAATGGGAAAGAGTGTGCTTGGAGCATGTAAAGAACACAGCTGCAAGACATACGGGTAAGACATACGGTTAAGAAAAATCAAAAGGAAAAGAAATGTAGGGTTTCGTAGTCCAGAACTCAGTTATTTAAAGTAATGACACCTATTTTAAAGAGTAACAAATGAAACCCGTTTGCCAATCAGGACTTTGAAATCCCACCAAAATCCGTGGGCAGCCAAGCATCTGAATTGGCTGCGTGCTGACTGCCCACCCATTGGGGTAAAGCATAAGTACAGCGTGAAGCCTTGCCAGGAGCTACTTACTGTGTCTGTGAAGAACAACACATTAGCAAGGTTGCCATTATTAAAGAAGGAAGACACACAAGAATTAAGGTCATAATGAGTTAAAAGTAAACAAAAAACCCACTTCCATGGATGGTTCTTTTTTGTAGTCTTGCTATCTGATTGCATACCTGGGTAGTAGAACAGCAAGATGTTAGTCAACAAAACTGCAAGAAGTCAAAAGAAAATTGAGATCTCTGCTGCTTCTAAACGCTGAGAACATTCTGAGGGTTATTTGTGTGACAAGAGCTCACTTCCATAGTTCTCTCCATCACATCTGCACTAATGTGCTAAGTAGAAGTGAGTCAGTACATTAAAAAAACAGTTCATTTACAATTTCCTTGTGTGTTAAAAAAAGAAAGTGGAATTAAATTCAGGCAGACAGGAAAATCTTCCATTAGAAATCCACTCATTAGAGTCTCTCAGGCTTTCTTAACTACATACTGCTTTTAGGAATAAAATAGGAATATGAACTTTCAGGTTTGCTGTGTAGACTAAACAACAGGCATGTGAAGTGTCTCACAGTGACTGGCACATAGGAAGTTCTTGATAGGCAAGTACTTTACATAAATAGTAATAAAAATGGGAGGCAGAGAACCATTTACAACATATGTATGTCAGGGCTGGTGGATCTCACTGACTACTTCATTTAATTATCCAACACTTCCAGATTTTGAGTTCATTTTAGAAAAAGGTGTACCAGGCCCAGAGAAGTCAGGTGAATTGATCAAGGTGCCACAGAGATAGTGAGTGGTTGAACTGGGATTACATCTGTCAGGTTCCAAGTCCACGCTCTTTCCACAATGCAACAGTCTCCCAGGAGAGGGGAAATACAAAGCCAATTTATTTCAGAAATCTATTTACCATAAGGTGTGCTCTGCGCTTAGGACAGTTAGCTTTATTTTACTAATGTATTTCATAAGTACTTGAGAAGAAAAAGTATTAACCCTTCCCTCCAAATATAAGTAACTATCGGCCTCAACTTATTAGTTACCATCCCCAAACCAAGAGCATTATAGCTATCATTTGCGCAATTTATCTTAAACAAAAAAGGAAACATCCGAAGTACTATACAAGACCACTGTACATTTATGGCTCCTAATGATCAGAAGTAAAAAAAATTCCAAGAGGAAAAACAATGAATCTGGAGCGCCAGTGGAGACTCACTCATTATATATAAATTGCTAGAATGGTAACTATTTCCCACTCCCCCACCCAAAATATTAGGCAGAATGAAACAGACAACAGAAGCTGTTGAAAAGGGAAAGGGTTTTAGAAGAGGTAGAAGGGAGCCCAACAGATTATTAAACTATTTTCTTGACAACTCCAAATGATTTTGGGGTATTCGAACCTTTCTTTGAAGTATCACTTAGTAACCCTTTCAGAGACAAATCATTAAATTGGATGGACCCCCAATGAGGCACTTCTTATTTTTCCTCCCTCGTGGGCTCTGAAATAAAAAATTCTGGTAAGATAGCAAACTGTACGCTGAGGTGCAATAACAACTGAGATGGGGACTACCTTCTGTTCTCAGAGACAGAACACAGGAAAAAGGCATAGTGCAGAAAATGCTTTAAGAAATGAATCTTAATATTAGAAAAAAATTTAAACACAAAAGCTTAGAAACAAAATATTTATTTCCTCTGAGAACCATGTATATTTGAAAGGTGACGCTATAGTTCTCAATTTAAAGGAAAAATTCATTTAAGATTAGGAGTTTTAAATATCATGGAAGATTCTCTCCATGCTGCCACCAGAACCTGGCTTGATTGCTGTGAAGTAACAACACTTGAAAGCTCCTATTCTTTGAAACTCATTTAAACACACTGAATTGTTGAAAGATTAAAAACCGCAGTCAGCTAATTACGCTCTCATCTCTTATTCAGCAAATGAATCACTTTTCATTACCACTTAGCTGAAGTACATGAATTTCTGCCTAATTAGAAATGTTGTAGATGGAACATTAGCAAGAATGGAGCGGGTCAGGATATCTTTGCTGCTTCATTTTTAATTCCTAACAGTAGAGTCTGATAGGAAGAATAGCGAAGTCATTAAATAATTTTAAATTATTTATAAAAATTACTTTGCCCAAATTATAATTATTTTTTCCCCAAATGGTCTCAAATATCTAACAGAATGAAAGAAAAAGAAGATCAACATTGATTTTAATGAACATTTTAATGTTATGTATAACAGAACATTATGAATACACTGGAAACAAAGTTTTATCAATTTAATAAAAAAAATTTCAACACAAAGTGGGGAGGTAATAATTTGATACCTATATTATAGTATTTACTTTAAAAAATATTCCCAGCTTGAGGGTGAAACAATTAATTTTGCATTCCAAACTCTAGAATCATGATTTTCATGTGAGCTTAATGCAGAATTACAGCAGGAAAACAAAAACATTTTAATTAATTTCCTTTATTTGCCATTAAATCAATAAAATCTTTGACTGCTACAGGTCTCCTTTAATAATATATTTTTAACTCCTCTCTATTGGAACCATATCGCTAATGCCATATTATATACACTCAAAACCAAAACAGTATGTATAAAATCTAAAAGCCAACATCGTTGAGTTCTAACATTTATATTTAACGTAAGGTTTTAATGGATTTTTACCTTTTCAAATTTTTGAAAAGACATCAAAAAATAAAAATAAATATTTTTCTCGACTGTTCCTGTGAAATGGTGGCTACAGGGATAAACACGGAAGGAAGCCTTGCCAAGTTAATCACTGCAAAGTAAATAATGACTGCCAAAAACAAACAAAAATACTGGAGGGTTTTTTTTTTCTTTTAAAGGAAACCATACAGCAGTCCTGAAAAAATATTTTTCCTAGTTCTGCACAGGACAATTATAGCAGAAGATACGGAAAAAGTCCCATAGTTATCACCAATTGCTTAAAGAGATTTTGTTACAATAAAAATTTGGATAGTATAATAGCAGTGTTGCTGGAACATTAGCAAAAGTATATACAGCCCAGTTACCTTTGATTTAGCCATAATCACATATGTATGCCTTTTTTGGACAAAAATATATTTTTTTATAAAAAACTGATCATCCAACTTTAATGATTTCATATATGGACTCAAAGTGGTAGTAAAAGCAACAGACCCAATTATGACAAGGAGATTCAGGGACAGAAAAATCAAGTTCCTCAGGAAAAGAAAAGTATAAAATTAGAGATTCAAACACATTTATTCAGCCCTATTCCAGTCTTCCCACAAATTATGATGTTAAAATGGGCTCTTCAATTTATAAAGGCTTTCGAAGGTCTCACTATCCCATCTGTGGTCTATTGTCACTGGGAAAAATGATTTTGACTGCCTCCTCTGAAGCGCCCATGCCTGGCCGTCTGAAATACTACATATTTCACTTTTATAAAACAGCCTTTTTGGTTCTTTATGTAGGTTTATTGTAATTAATTGATAAAAGAAAGGGGAGTTGATTAGCATTTCCATCCCAAGATCACCTATCTGTACCACTAAAAATCCTTCATTCAATCTGCTCCTTTACAATCTCTTATTTGCTAAAGTTGGCGAAATTTGCAAAGGCATCTTGCTTGGGTTGCACAGTTCCAGAAGTCATGGCTAAATTGGGCATGCCCATTCCCATTGTGCCCGTCAGGCCCATCCCAGCAGGTGACATCCCTATGTTCATGTTCATGCCCATCATGCTCTGGTTCATCATTGGAGTATTTCCAAGAGGGGCCATCCCCATGGTGCCAGTCATCACATTGGGCATGCTCATAGGCATGGGTCCTCCCATCATAGGGTTAGTTTGGGGCCGGACAGGAAGCATGTTTGATGGAGAACTGAGGTTCACGGCTCCAAAACTTTGGGTCATCACATTCATAGGCTGTTGCATATCTACCAGAAGAAAAGAGACAAAGAACTTTACCACAATGAATTTTTAAATTCATAGAGCAGAAAAATAACACAATCTTCCTGACCATCAATACTTACAAGCCCCAATAAAATTCTTTTATAGTGATTTTACAAGAGAAGTCAATTAACTCACACTGTTTACTTTCGAGAAATATTCAGTGCCTGTTAGCTCTGGTTTTTCAAAGATGTAGAAAGAGTGAAGAGTGGGCTGGGGGAAAACATGAGCACTTTAAAATCACTCTTACAAAATCTATTGTTGAATCTGACCTAACAAGTTGTCAAGAGCTATTGTGTATCAAAAGCCTTAAAAAAGTTTACATCCTTTGACTTGCTCTATTTTTAGAACATTATATTAAGGAAAAAAATCACAAGTACAAAGATTTACACAAAATCATGGAGTTATTTCTAATAGCAAAAAGCTGGAAACAATTTTTAACAACTGACAATAGAGGAACTGTACACTGATATGATGGATAACAACAAAGATCTGAATTTTTTTCTTAAGAATATTCAACACAGGAAAAATGATAATGTTGAATGAGAACTTCAAGAAACAAAACAATACAGAAAGAATTATCTTAACATTAAAAATATAGTTAGAAAAGATGGAAAGAAATATGAACTAAGAGTGATTATCCCTGGATTATGGAGTTCAGATGATTTCTGTTTCCTTGTCATATATATTTACCAGTATTTAAAAAAATTTTCTACAACACATTTTCATTTTAGTGATCAAGCCCCCAAAACTCAACACAATAAAATAAATGTTATCATGCCAAGAATACAAAGAAATTCAATGTGCCAGGAGGGATATCAAGTGTTCCATGAAAAACTCTCAAGTGAACACACAGTTGGCCTGCACACAGTGGTGTTATGTATTTTACCTTCACGGTTTGAAGTAGTCCTGGTATCAGGGCAAAACGTTCTAAGTACACAAAGGAAAGGGATGTCTTGTGGTAACTTACTCTGTTGTTGAATCATTGTATTGAGCGATGGTTGCTGGGGTTTGGAAGGCTGCATACCAGGTAGTAAGTTGTCTAGGCTGATGTTTACACTGGGGTCAGACCAAGTAGAGGGCAGGGTTTTGCTGGCTGACTTCTGGACCATATCTGTATTCTGATTATAGAGAGGATTAGGCTTCTGCAGCACTGTGCTAACATTTTGCAAAGGCTGGAAAATAGAAAAATGCTCTAAAAATTAAGCATCTGCTCTATAAAGATTATCAAATGGCAATTTCATCACAATAACTCCAAATATATACTAGACTTTGTTATAACTCCTGAAACCAAAAAGAACCAGAAATATGCTATGCTAAGGTTGTCAATATCCTGAATCACTACCTTCCCAAAAATGTTCCTCTGAAGTCCAAATAATGCTTGGTGTGGGAAAAACCAACATATTTACACTAACAATTATCCTCCCGTCACCCAAAGTCTAGAAGCCACTATCCCAGAACAACTACCAACTAAAGGTTAGCACAGCTTCAAGGAAATACACAAGTGGAAATTTATTCTTCCAAAATGGAATTCAGGATATAATTTCTCATGCTATAAAAAGCAAAACTGGAGCCGGCTCAGTGGTGCAGTAGTTAAGTGCGCACGTTCTGCTTTGGGGGCCTGGGGTTCGCTGGTTCGGATCCCGGGTGCGGACCTGGCACCGTTCAGCAAGCCATGCTGTGGCAGGAGTCCCACATATAAAGTAGAGGAAGATGTACACGGATGTTAGCTCAGGGCCAGTCTTCCTCAGCAAAAAAGAGGAGGACGGCAGCAGATGTTAGCTCAGGGCTTATCTTTCTCAAACAAACAAAAAGCAAAACCATCGAAACAGAAAATTATATTTCATCTATCCTGACTGACATTTCCCTGCTCTGTGTATATTTCTACTGCCTAAAGCACGCAACACTAGTGGAACTCAATATATGTGGACCAATTCAGGAGAAATGAGAAATTCAGGAGAAAGAAGCAGAGGTGTCTGGTAGTTACTAAGGGTAACTGTGAAAGGACAGAAAAAGGGAAAAGACTAGGAATAGAAAGAAGAATTAAAATGTACCAATGCAAAGAATCACAACACAGTTGTAATTAAGGTTGCAAATAAGTAGATTAGCTTTATGTTTAGGAAACTCAAACTGGCTTGGGATTGTTCAGTGGTGAACGGTTCAATTTAATGGTATTAGTGTAGTTTCCATGCCCATTTTCTTAATGTTAGGTCTAATTTCTGTTATATAGAGCCGTCACCTTTCTGCTTCTTTCTTCTCTTCCTTCATCCTAACACCTCAAAGAGCAGAAGCTACACATTAAAATAAGCAATTAGCATCATAAAGAAATATCCTGAACAGCTCGAATCAAAAATAGTAAGTTCCTGATACAACTCAGACATATATTCTAACCCTGCACTTTTTCTGTTCCAATTCTAAGCTAATATTAGGTGACATAGATTTAACTATAAAAAAGTGAATTAAAAAGCTCTCATTTAGTTGTTTTTATTTATGAAAATGAGAGTGAAGAGCCTATATAAACTATGTAATAGAGCAGGCCCAGAATAGGGAAGAATATTCATCATTTTAGAGAATGACTTCCTATATTAGCAATGATTGTTTGCAACCAATTAAGTGACACATTTTAAAGGATATGACCAGAGATTTTACTGAGTGAATGCTGACCATGGGTGAAGCAATATCTCTATTCTTTCTTTCTAAAAAATTTTTTTTAACTATTAAATACAAATTTATTAAGTCAACAAATTTTCAGCAATTGCCTCTGTGCAAGCCACTATGCTTGCCTTTGCATGGACTATAAGATGGGTGAGAAGGCCGTGTCCTGCAGAACCCAAATGACTATGCCAGGGGCAAGAGGGTAAGGTAAACACAACGAGCAAAAGCAACCTGTGTATCACTTGCTTATTTTTCTGTTTTACGGTAATCTACTATTAGATCAGTTAGAGCACCTCCAAGGTTAGGAACCACAATTTCCAAGGGAGGCAGACAACTTACCTGTGATCTTGACATGGGCAAACCCAGCCCTACTGTATTAGAGCTCATCATAGAGAAATTCATACTCTGGGAAGATGTCATGGTTGCCTGGGACGAGCCCATAAGATCAAATAGGTCTGAAGAATTTGAGGCAGCTGGAGGTGGGCCTAAAGCTGGTTGCGAGCCACTGACGAGTTCTACAGCTGGCTGTGAGGCAGTGCCGAAGAGTTCACCACTGGCGGCAACAGGGCCCGACTGGGCTTGGTTAAAGGCACTCCAGTCACCAAAGTCTCCATTCCCACTTGTTGCTGTTACTGAGAAAGAAAGCACGATAAGGGTAAGAAACTTTCTGAAACGCACAGAACAACTATAACAATCTATGAACTGAAACAAATTAGAGCTGATCTATGTCCATCCAGATTAACATCTGAAGATACCATCTCCATCTGGACATTATTCTTTCTCAGGAATATTCCATGAGTGTTAAAAAGTAGGCAAAGGAAAACATAAAACTCCCACATATAAAGTAAAATCCATCTCTTGCCAGGTCTTAGGTGACACAGAGAAATTACAATCAAAATTTCCCTTCAATCCAAGTTTGCATACCAAATACGCTTCCAGCTAAACAAATATGAACTAGCCAGAGACCCCAAAAAGCAAGAAGAAAATTCTAAACTGGTTGAACTTTGTGCTGGGAGATTCAGAATCTTCATGCGAGGAGACAGTAAAATCAGAGCATTCAACTAATTTCGTTCATTCATTATTTGGAAAGGTTCAAAGAGAAATCAAACTATGATTTATACCACTTCATGTAAATAACCCCCCAAATTCATGAGATTAAATTTATAAAAAAACAAAACAGAAAAGCATGGAGAAAAAATTCAATAAAATTAAGAGCAGGATTAGTAAATTTCTGTAAGAAGTTCTCACCCATTTGGCCATGCTTCCGCTAACACAAGGGCTACAGATAGCCACAATATAACCTTAGTACACTGCTGCTTCAAATGGGACTGTTCAATTTATTTACTTAAATAAAAAGTGGGGTATAGTCTTAAGAGGGGAACTCATGCTAATATAAAAATAAATAAATAAATAAAACTCTATCACTACCCTTTGAAGTATAATTATAACAAGTTTAATGGATTCAATGATAAAAAAATTGACAATAGGTTAATTAATAGACTATAATATTTAAAAGCATAACTTTTGTACCTTACTAGCTGTGTGACAAGCTACTTAACCCTCTCTGTGCTGCACTTTTTTTGTGCGTGTGTGTGTGAGGAAGATTGCTGCTGAGCTAACATCTGTGCCAATCTTCCTCCATTTTTGTATGTGGGACACCACCACAACATGGCTTGATGAGCAGTGTGTAGGTCCGCACCCAGGATCCGAACAGGAGAACCCTGGGCCACTGAAGCGGAGCATGCGAACTTACCCAGTATGCCACTGGGCCGGCCCCAAGTGCTGCACCTTTTAAAAAAACCTAAATTGTGAAGATTAACTAATACATAGTAAGTAGCACTTACTGTTTGCTATTGTTACTCTGGATTAACTGTGAAAAGACAGGGGAGAGAGACGGCACTGCACTCTCTCTCTTCTAGGTATGCTAAGTAATAGTGTAAGTCAAGCTTCTGTCAATTCTGCATACATAATATTAACTATTTGGAACACAATAAATATAAAGGCAAGTGGTATCTAAAAAGTTTTTTTAACTAGGCTAGATATAATTCTAAACCTTTCTTTAAGAAAGGGACAAATAGGTAAACATGAATTAATGAAAGTTGAAAAAGCAAAGGTGAAGAAAGAACTACATATAAACTGTCACCTGAAAGTGAGTAGCATGTATTTCCAAGTTAATTAACACCATCTCTTTGCACTCCATGTTCACTTACAAGTTGGAAAGACATTTTGTCTAGCCTAAAAGGTAACCAACCACTGCAATACTGTCTCATTATGCTAAACATCAAAAGAACAATAACATTAAGTCTTTAAAATTATATTCTTCTATTACCATACTAAAATGTAAGCACCCTCTAAAGAGAAAATAATTTGCTTAGAAAACCCAAGCTCTACTAGCAATTTAATACAAGAACTGGGCTGATATTCATTACCTCAGGGTTTTACTAAAACTTGTCTTTGATCTTCTTTACAAGAGAGACTGAATTAAGAATTTCACAATTAGTTCTATATATTAAACAATTTAAACTAATTTAAGCAAGACTGATGGATAAAGGTAAACTTTATACTGATTTTCTATTTGCTTGATCTATATACAACAGAATAAGAATGGAAACTGGGGCAAAAACGTGTTGCCCCATCTGAAAACTTTATCTGAGATGATTAATCATGGGAGGAAGAGATTTCTAGTGGGGCATATATTGTTCAGAAATGATTAATCATTGCTGCAACAGTTTCAGTCCCTTGTGTAATGGTGATCAGGTTATATTAATCACATGCATACAGATAAAGAGATGTATCACTTAGCAATATTAACATATTCAAATTATTTGCATAGTAGGCAACTTTATATACATAAAAACTTTGAGAATTATATGGGCAGTCTGTAAAATTAGGGCAATGTTTATCTTCCACTTTGCTTTGCCTTAAGTAAGGTATTAACCCTTACAAGGCATAACCACACTTCTAAAATGAAGCAGTTAATTACTCCACAATTCTGGTTTCTGGAAAATACTTGGAATTTACAAAAGTAGGCTGTCAAAATAACCCTAAATCACACTAAAAACTATGCATCTTTCTTCCTAAATCCTAAACCAGACATTACTAAATATAAACTTTAATCCAATTAATGTAACAGCAATAGATAACTCTATTTGAAATAAATATTAAGACTAATTCAGTTAAATCACCTCTTTCCTTCCTGCCTCACCTCATGTTGAAGTTTTGTTTTTTTCCTTTTGGTGAGGAAGATTGGCTCTGAGCTAACATCTGTTGCCAATCTTCCTCTTTTTGGTTGAAGAAGATTGTCGCTGAGCTAACACCTGGTCCAATCTTCCTCTATTTTTTTGTATGTGAGACACCCCCACAGCATGGCTTGATGAGCAGTGTGTAGGTCCATGCCCAGGATCTGAACCCACGAACCCGGGACCACTGAAGCACAGTATGCAAACTCAACCACTATGCCACTGGGCTGGTCCCAACATTTTGTTTTTGTTTTTTGTTGAGGAAGATTCACCCTGAGCTAACATCTGTTGCCAATCTTCCTCTTTTTGGTTGAAGAAGATTGTCACTGAGCTAACACCTGGTCCAATCTTCCTCTATTTTTTTGTATGTGAGACACCCCCACAGCATGGCTTGATGAGCAGTGTGTAGGTCCATGCCCAGGATCTGAACCCGCGAACCCGGGACCACTGAAGCACAGTATGCAAACTCAACCACTATGCCACTCGGCTGGCCCCAACATTTTGTTTTTGTTTTTTGTTGAGGAGATTCACCCTGAGCTAACATCTGTTGCCAATCTTCTTTTTTTCTTTTGCTTGAAGACTAGCCCTGAGCTAACATCTGTGCCAGTCTTTTTCTGTTTTGTACATGGGACACCGCCACAGCATGCCTGATGAGTGGAGTAGGTCCATGCCTGGGATCCGAAGGCCCTAACCTGGGCTGCCAAAGTGGAGTATGCGGAACTTGTAACCACTCAGCCACAGGGCCAGCCCCTGGCTCCAAGATTTTTGTAGTTAAACTTTTAGTATTATCTCTCAAGCTTCAGACTGATGAGATTTTACAGAAAAAATACTACAGCCAGACACTTTACAACCTTAAAAAAAAAAAAAAGACAAAATAACTAACTTACTAACTTAGGCCCTTTTCTACACGCTTCTATGGACATTATCTTTATAAAGAACCATGCCAAGTAGCATGACTCCCTATTTTAGAAAGTTGGAGGCTCAGAGGCTTTCCCAAAGTTAAACAGCTACTATAGTATATGGCAGAGGTAATAAGATAAAAATATTAAAAAACAGAGAGAGAAAAAAGACAAGTCTTTCTTATCAATCCTTGATACTTAAGCCTGTATTCTGCTTGGGGGTAGGCTTTTTTTGGGTCCTTTTTTTAGTTGAGGTATAATTGACATACAATGTTATATTAGTTTCAGGTGTACAACATAATGATTTGATATTTGTACATACTGCAAAATGATCACTACAATGAGTCTAGGGCATTTTCAAATTTCTAGTCTAACATGGATGAGGAAGTTTTGCCTGAGGTTCAACTGCTCACTGTTTAGGATGTGTCAAAATGAAGTTCAGTTATTTTTCATGGAAATGCTCTTGAGACACCTAAATTACAAAGAAATAAATTTTAGTAAGATACTCTGCCCAATCTGAATGTTCTTGAATTTCATTCATAAAAATCATGTAAGCTAAACATAAACCATAATAATCTTACTGCTAAAATAAGATTATTTATATTTATTCACATTGTCCCCCCCAACAAAAAAAAGGCTGAGAGTCACTTATGAATAAGGGCAATTTTATTTAGGTCTACCTGAGTAGTTTGCAACCAAATTTATTCATTTGGCACACTTAAGGCACTGGCTCAATAAAACACCTTAGGAATTATAAATACTACAAGGAGAAAAACACCAAAAAGAAGTAATCTGGGGGGAGAGGGGGTTGCTTGTGTTGACAATCTTTTCACTGCCCCTAGAGTTCTGGCCCACCAGACTGTATCATACCTTGGGAAGGGAAACTGCTTGATGCAGCAGCTGAACTAAAGTCAGCAAATCCTCCAAATAAATCAGCTGATCCTCCTAGAAATTAAGTACGAGGAAAAAGTTAAACTGTCAGAACCACAGAATAATTGATAGCAATTTCAGGAAGTCATTTTAACACCACATTTAACCCCAATAATAGCAGCCCCAGACCCACCATAAAAGCCAGTTTGTTGACCTAGGTTTTCATGTCACCATGTCCCCTTGAAGCTACCACAGACTCTCTTACATTCCTCAGTTCTATATCTAGTAAGATACTGACACTACAACTGTGGTTAAAGGTATCCCTCACAAGCACTTCACGAACATAAGATAGGCATGCAGTTTATCCAGCCAACTATGCTCTTTATCAGAATCTTTAATGGATGCTAAAACCTGGGTAAAATGTTGCTGGGGAATAAGACAGTCACATATTCTTAAAACATCACCCCACAGATGACTTATTAAATACAAGGGGATGAAACTACTTTTACAATGGAGAAATCGGATGGATACCACCTTAAACACCTGATCAAACTTAATGCCACTAATAATTGGACAAAATAGTATTCATGGACCTTCTAATGTCAAAGACTGAAGAAGAGATCATCACCCATGTAGAAATTCCTTCCAAAAACATTTAAGCTGAATCTAATCACGAGGAATGAATCAGACAAATACAAATACAAATCAGAGGGACATTCAGCAAAACAATTCTCAAGACTCTCCAGAAAACTGTCAACATCTTTTTAAGAGACAAAAGACTGGGACTGCTGTAGATTAAAGGAGCCTAAAGAAATGACACAAGTAAATGAAATGCATGATGCTTGATTGGACTCCAGATTTTCTGTAAAGTGCTATCCTGAAATAGCATAATTGAGACACATTCCAATTCGGAAATTTGAATATGGTCTGTATTTTAGACAACAATACTGTTTTAACGTTAAATTTCCCAAGTATGATAATTTTATTGTTGTAAAGGAGAGATAACCTTGTTGTAAGCAGATATATGCTGAAGTATACTTTAGGAGCAAAATGTCATGATGTTTGCAATTTTCTCTCAAATGGTGTACAATAAACAAACAATGTCAAAAAAGAACTAGAGAGAGAAATAAAAAAAAATGTGGCAAATTTTCTGTAGGTTTGAAATTTTTTTAAAGTAAAAAGTTAGGAGGGTCTGGTCCCATGGCTGAGTGGTTAAGTTTGTGCGCTCTGCTTTGGTGGCCCAGGGTTTCGCTGGTTCGGATCCTGGGCGCGGACATGGCACCAGTGGTCAGGCCATGCTGAAGCGGTGTCCCACATGCCACAACTAGAAGGACCCACAACTAAAAAAAAATATACAACTATGTACTGGGGGGATTTGGGGAGAAAAAGCAGGAAAAAAAAAAAAAGAAGCTACCAGTTGTTAGCTCAGGTGCCAATCTTTAAAAAATAAAAACAGGGAAAGGGGCCAGCCCCGTGGCTGAGTGATTAAGGTTCTGCATGCTCTGCTTTGGCGGCCTGGGTTCACAGGTTCAGATCCCAGGTATGTACCCACTCCACTCATCAGCCATGCTGTGGGGGCATCCCACATATAAAGGAGAGGAAGACTGGTGCAGATGTTAGCTCAGAGCTAATTCTTCCTCAATGAAAAAAAAGAGGATTGGCAATGGATGTTAGCTTAGGGCAAATATTCCTCACAAACCGCCCCCCCACCAAAAAAAAATTGGGGAAAAGCTTCAAGTTGATTTGTACAAAATCAGCTTTAATAGTTATAGGAATAAAAATGAATGCAATGATTTTGATGGATTAATTTTTCTATTCTATACTCCATGAACAAGCAAATACTGGTATTTTTAATACCCGAAAAAAATAACAGTTTTGCTGCTTCTAGACTGGTATTTTTAAAGGGGGTGAGATCCAAATCGTAAGGCTTCAAATCAATCTGCATAACAGCACATCTCTATATGGGTAAGAATATTTACTTTTGTCTACAATTTGAACACTAATATATTAAATTTCAATATTCTATTTCTCTCCAATTCAGCTATCAATGAAACTGCCAACAGCCAAAAGATCTAAAACCTTAAATAGTTGTCCTTATTTTTGTTTGCCTTTAAAGATTTCACCTAAGAGTCACAACCTTAGAAGTTTAGAGCAGCAGTTCAATTATGGTGCTTTTAGCATTATGCGAACATTATATAGGTTACATCACAGCTGCTTAGCCTGCAGTGCTTAGAAACTAGCCAGGTGGGACTGGAACATCTGGGCTGCACTCAAACACCACCAGGGACAGCTTCCAACATCTGGTGCCATTTCTGAATTGTCTTATCGCTGCAAGACATTCTGCCCCATCTGCCACACTCAACTGGGTTAATTAAACTAGAACCATCTCCCCTTCTTAATAAATGGCCAGCAGTAATAAAAGGAACAAATCAGTTTCTGATACATGTGTACCTGGTATTTCGTTTTAATGCACATTACTGTAGTCAACTATCAGCAGATATAACTAATTCCTCATTCCTTCACCTCATTACAGATGCACATATTCCCATATATCCTCATTTATCATTAACTAACTCCCACCAAGGCCAAGGTTCTCCACTCCTGCCAACACTACAGCTCCCATGTCCACTTCTGCTTTATCCAAAGGATAGTATCAGGCATTCGTTTTTCTCTTCTTTAAAGATAGACACATGATAAAATGTGACGAGGTGCACAAAAGATCAATGAGCTACATTTTTAAACTTTATAAACAAGTACATATATTAATAAAAACTAGCAGAGACATGAATGTTGCAAACAGTTGCTGCTTAATATTCATAAATTTGTCTTCTGTAATGTTCCTTCATGTTAAAAATATTGATCAAAGTATACTGTTAGGTAACAGAATGATAGTTAATCATTTACTATAACATTAAGGGATTTGAAAATTGAAGATTATTTTAATTTGCTTTACCCAAGCAGTGAATAAACATCAATATGTAATTTATTATGCCAAACAAGTCAGGGATTTTCAAATCTTATTCAGTCTGGGCTACAAAGAAAATTCAGGCTGCAGATAAAAGCACTGAATACGGTAGATTTCAACTTCAAACTGGGTAAGATATTTTATTTTTGTCATATCCTGAATTTAATATTTCAGATAATTACCTACTTTGGTTATTCCACTGCTCTATCTTCTAACAACTAAACTGAAATTAAACTATGTTCTAACAACTAAACTGAAATTAAACTATGTTCCTAACTTATCGATAGCAAATATTATTCCTCTCCATCTATACTATAGGGAGTGTGATTACAATGTGACTAACTGAAGAACACTGGGAGAAAAGAATGGAAACATACATAGGTATTTTACAAATAGAAGCCACCTTTCCTTGAAAATGATTTAACTTTAATCTTTTGAATTGCCACAGATTATGCTTCTACTTGTGTTTTACACAATGCGATCTTCAACTTTAAAAACTATCTTAAAAATTAAAAATCTCTTTACTTCACTTAGGAAAAGTTTCTCCCTTCTAGGAGGAACTATCCATACCTATATGCATGATGTTATTCATACCAAGGCCTTAAATTCAACAGAAATTTTCTATACTTAAGCATTTTCCCAGTTAACTTCTATCTAAAGGAATTTAAACAAAAGTCTACCCAAAATTGCTGCATGTGGAAGACTGCTAAATTGCAGAGCTATCCTTCAAGATTCCCACATGAGAGCTGTCATTATAAATGAACCATTTCCATCTGCCTTTCCAGGGCAGCAAGAAGGTTATTTACAATCACCAGCTGGGAACATGTATTTTCTAAAGCAATACTGTGAACAGGAAAAATACAGCTAAACTTGACAATGCTTAAACTACAAACGGAAATTTTCTTCAACAAAGAAGTTAATCTAGATTACGTTACAAAAAAACAAACGTTTGCATGAAGAATTGTAATATATATAAAATTAAAAGAAATGATAAAATGCAAAAAAATTGTAAATATATGACAAAAATTTATACATATAAGAAGATTTTTAAAAATAAGGATGAACTCCTCCAGTTACAAAAATGGACATAGGACATGAATAGACAAGTTACAACTGGCCTATAAAAACATGGAAAGTATTCAAACTCAGTTATCAAACAAACGCAAAATAAAATGAAATACTATTTTCTCCTTAACCAAAGTGGAAGATTTTGAAAGATGTTATTTTACTACTTAATAATAAAAAAAATTCGGAAAAAACCCCACAAAACCTAATGTCCAAAAAAATAAGAGATTGATTGGTTAAATAAATTATAGCATATCCATAAAATGTTAAAATTATAAAGCAACTAAAAGGTCTGTAAAAGACGACCAACTATCATAAGGAAATGGTCACGAAATCTTGGGTGAAAAGTAGTTTACAAAAAAAAAATCCTTGTCTGGAAGCCTGAAAAAGATCTGTTCCATAATAAATGCTTAAATAAACATACTGAGTATACAGAAAACATATTTTTAAAAAAGAGTATTCACCAAAATAATTAATAATTAAACTACGTATCTAAGTCATGGTGAATCACTTGTTTCCCATCAAATTTCTAAAATGAGCATGCATTACTTTTAATTAGTGAAAAGGAGAGTATGTTAAAAAATTTTACTTTTTGGAAACTTGGTTCAAACAAGACATGTTCCAGGGAAATTGTAATACATGAGCTGCTGTACTGAGGATGTAAAATGGTGGGTTCATATTCATGTAAATATCCTCAACTAATTTTAGTGATTACTGGGTACAAGGCAACAGGTTCAAATGTAAACACAATGAAAATTTTGGATTTGATATACCTTAATCTTTTAACTTTTTTTAACTTAAAAAGGAAAGAGAATTCAGAACATTGCAAATCATGTAACATCTTTCTATTTGTACTGACTGTGGTATAGGTATATTTTTCTCTTCAATCTCACTTACTATACTAGAAAAATAACTTAGGTAACAGTACGTTAATCGAGACCTAACTTCCTCAATTACAAAGGGACAAGGGAGACAACGTGGGCTTTTACAGAGGTAAGGTATATTAAAAAATAAAATGGAATGGTTTTTGGCATTCTATTTCTAATTGGCTTTATTACTCATTTTTTTTAATGTTTACTTAGAAATATACTATATGCAAAAGCCACCATTTGAGGACAGATTTTAAAAGAACATCACCATAGTGGGACATTTATCAAGACAGTCTCAAGTAAATCTTCATGAATAGGTTTCACATGTGTATTTTTAAACTTGGTAGATATTCTACAATGATCTGAAGATGCTTTTGCAGATGCTAACAAGAAGGAGGTAATAACACATATAAAAAAGAAAATCTGAGCATTTTCTCAGAGGAGATATTTATCTGGTGAGTGTTACAGATGCCATATCTGCTTAGGTTTACAGTTCACGTCCATATTACCTGCACGGCAGTACTATAAATATAGGCACATCTGGTAAATGACACCCAAATGGCATACCAAATAGCAATGCTAATATGCTACATTCTTAGACTTTCTCACGTGTAGGTGCTAAAGATTTAATATCTAATTTTTTTCCCACTGCCGAATTCAATTGAAAATATATTACTAAAACATTTAGAGATTTGGCGTAATGAAATTTATGTACTGATTGGAGGGGCTATGCACAAACTGTTTAAACATACTGCTTCAAATAGGAGATAACTTTAAAAAATAATTCTGATGCCAATCCACATTCAGTTGTTTTTTAGAGAATATTAATATAAAATAAACTTTAAGGCAAGAAACCTTCTAGATCTCATTCAGACTTTGTCTCAATTACTGTATTAGTATTAACTGCTAGTTCTATTTAATTAGTCAATCTACTGTTCGCACTGGAGAAGAAAAACCACTCAAAGGTTTCTTGCCAAGCAAAGGAAGCATGTTGATATTTAATAATTCTTTCTGTTCAAAGCAATCTTGATATCACTGAGGATAAAAGTTACATCCACTCATCTGACCTTCCTAGTTAATTCTTCCCTGATTGCTCCATTAAAACTTGCCACAGATGCATGAAAGGGGCTCTTTAACATTTCATGCCAGGAAGTCCAAAATAGGTGTTATTCTGTGTCACAATGTCTGTATTATATGACTACATGCTAACTACCAGTTAAAATCACAGTTAAAATCTTAAACATATAAAAAGACAGCACACAAATTGTTAAACAACTAATGCAGTTGTTTGTAACCTTGGGCATGACAGTTCAATAAAGTTTAAAGAATAATTTTAGGGATCATTATAGTTACAGAAAAGGGGGAAAGTGACTCGAAGAATCTCAGAAACTAGGCTGAACTATATGCCCTATGAAGTTCACTCCCAGTTCAAGAATTTTATGAGAGAAGGCAAGGAGAAGAAACTAACAGGAGACTAGATTAATTACATACACTAAACTATCAATGAAAAGTCATTTCCAACATCCACTTCCACTTCAACACTGATGTAAATTTTAAAACAATTTGGTTTTAAAATACTAGGAACAACAGATTTATTTTGCACATCACTTATATGCCAATCTTGCCATCTACATTTTAATGTGAAATGAACTTTAAAGAGGTTGGGAAAGACTGTCTTTAAATAGAAGTTGTATTTCTTAAGCTGTTTTGATTTGCAGCACAGGAGTTTATTAAAACTCCATCATCAAACACAACCTAAAATATCAATTTTCTTGAAAATAGTTTATAGGGAGTTACTCAAATAAAATCTAGCACATACTGGAAATCAAATTGAAAAAATCATTAATCCTATCTATGAGGAAATCTTGGTAAATGGATATTTTTATACTGCAGCCCTCTTAGTCAGGTAGGTAGTTACACACTTTCACAGAATGACCCTTTCCTCCAAAGCACTCTGCATGTTTGTAAGTAGGTAACTATTTGTGGCTCTTTGATTAATGCTTACTTCCTCCACTTGACCTTCCCCTGAGGGCAAGAACTCTGTTGTATTAAGCATTATACCTCAAGAACCAGACCAGTGTCTGGTTCAACAAATGTCTGTTGAATAAATGAATGAAAAGTTTAAATGAACTCTAGGTATGGCTGATGTTGAGAGACAGAATTAAGATTTAGGGAAAGAAAGTAAAATGGGCAGAGCAGTACATTCTGCTTGTAAAGAAAGCAAAGGAGCCCAAACACTTAGGGCTAAAGAAATTAAGGAGAGAGAGATTACTGAATTATCAGTCAAATATTTAAGCACTCTTTTTCTTTACTTTAGGCAATTAAACAATTCCCCCTAAATAATGCTCAAGGCTCATTATTTCATACTAAAAATAAATCCAATGCAAAAAAAAAATCATTTTTCATTCCATCTTTTATTTGGCATTTAAATAAAATTACTCTGAAATGAAGGTTACTAAAAAGAAAAAGCCTGTGGAAGCTTACCTGTTGACTGGCTAGTACCATCAAACAGATCAACAAGGTCACCAGATGACTTGCTGCTAGGCACTGAAGTCTGAAAACACACACAGAACTAATAGGCTTAGAAAACAAATTTCCACTATTTTTTCTAAATCTGCTCTACTCATCTCTAATCCCCAACTTATGCACAAATACCTGTGATTATCTTAAGTAAGGGTAGTTGTCATCTTCTAAAAAAAAAAAGAAATGACCTTGATTGAATCCTTATGGAGAGGTAAAGTATTTTTAAGTACTTCTATTCCCAGCACTGTAACAGTCCCTAACATCCATACTCTTTTCCCTAACTTCTTTTCTTACTGCATTTCACTCTGGAAAACACACCTTTCAGATCCCACTTAAATCTTAATACTATGTATCAAAATCATCTGAGAAGCATTAAAAAATACATATGCCCCAGCCTTATTACAACATACTGAGCCTTCACTGCCCAGGGTGGGATCTTGGCTGCTACCGTCTTACAAAGTTCCTTCGATAATTTCAACTCATAACAAAATCTGAGAACCACTGGATTAGAGGCCAAGATCTATCCAGCTCTGACGTTCTATGATTCTGTGAACTTTAGCAACATTCACTGTTTGTATACCACACAAGTCAGTATAGTTCTGTTTCTGATCTATCTTGACATCTAATTGTTTCATATTTAGTTCCTAAACTGAAGTGTGACGCTGGCGTTCTAATATAATTTTTCTCTTCTTCATAGTCGTAAGCACCCTGATGCATATATCCTGTATGTTCAATATATACATGCTAAATTGGAACAGAATTGCTAGGCAAACAGGGAAACACTGTAAGTTCCTAGGCATGTTAATTTGAACTTTGAAGATTAAACTACTATATCGTGGTTCAAAAAAGGCCTTGAGATTGAAAGAGATCCAAAGCAACTGAGTAACTTTTCAAGACTTCAGCCATCCAGACTTTTTTTGTAGTGAAAAACAAAATCAAAAAGCTTACACTACAAATAGAAAATATTCATGGCAGAGTGACATATGTTCAGGCTGTACTATAAGCTGATACTTAAAATCCTTTAAGATACAAAAGTCTCAATTTATCGTTAAAAAAATTACACACTTTGAATATTTTCCTCATGCAACCTTAAATGAGTTCTCCACATAACAGCCATTATGTATTTGGGTTTTATAATTATGACCAGATCCTGTATAGCCATCAGCAAGCCAACTGTATCTACAGCAGAGGAAAACTCAGACCACAGAGAAATAACAGAGGCATTTCTCCTCTTTCACTACGACTAAAGTTGAGTTACAATTTTGAGGTTTTCATCAAAACTAAAAAGATCACAATATGGGTGAAATTACACACCAGTACAAAAGTTATTTGGCAAAAGCTGACAGAGTACTTGTTCTTGCCACCGAGTAGGACTAACTTTATTTTTAGTCACCTACAATTTGAAGGATACAATAGAATAATATTTTCCCTAGCTTTTAGCTACTTCCAATGCAAAGATACGAGTTGGTTAAACACTAGTGAGGAGGGAGTGACAAAAAGAATTTAGTCTTTTGGGGCAAATATCCCTCTTTGGCAGATTTCTGTCCAAAGATTAGCTTGCGGCCAGGTATCTAGTAGGTGGATTTCATTTCTGTGGTGAATAAAAAACAAATGAAGAAGGTCTAAGAGGCAGTGCTGCTACTGATCAGTAGTGACCACATAAGTCTCCCTTTACAGGCACCATCTCTATATTAAATGAGACCATTTCCCCTGTACGTCTACTTGGTCCTCTTTTGTCATTTCTTAGAATTTTCAAATACTCCCATGTTTTCCTTACTGAATCTTGTGCTTGGTAACCAGCGGTGGTATCTAGAAGGAAACAGGTGCACTACACTCTGATTCACAACCTTTCCCAAATGAACCAAGAGTGTCATCTTTACTTTTACAAAAGTGCATAGATAATCATTCAGCAATTGGACAGGTTTCTTCCCCCAAAGAGATTTCTTATTATTAATGACTCTGAGAAATACATGCCAGATGATCTATAATTAATATGATTGCCTAGAAACACCCAAGCCTACTAACGCACTAATTCTAAAGTAATTTATAAGAGTAAAGCCATGTATAATGTGTAAACTTCTGCCATTCCCACCTTAACTGAAGCCTGAGGTGTATGAGTTGAAGCATTCTGATCTGGACTTGTTTTCTCCCCTGTGTAATGTGCTGCTGCTCCAAGATCAATGGTTTTGGAAGGATTTGCTGTGCGTTTGTGTCTGGTTGTGGTGGTCTCTGTGGCCTGTGTGATATGGATATGCTTTGTCGTCACAGTCTCCTCCTCATCTTTGAATTCACCTTTGGGAGATCTGCCTCTTCTCGCTTTCTTTTCTTCATCACTGTCGCTAAAAGATATTAAAAATGAAGCAAAATAATAAGACCAGGGATTATTTTAAAATGGAGCCCTCAGTGATTTGAGCTAAAGAATTTCAAATGTGGTAACTCCAAAGTTCCATACTTTGACTATTTGACAGGGATCAACAGAATGTTACTTAAGCTATCTGAATAATGATATCTGTGTGCTGGGGAGGGGAAGTGGGAACTCACCAAATTCTCTAGGTAAGTCTAAAACACTACTATAAAAAAATATTTACATAAATGTGGACAAATAAAAAATGTCTGAAATAATTCAAATGCTTATTATAGATTTAAAGCTTAATTAAAAAATAAAATAGCAAGATTATCATCACATCATAATCAACTGATGAGACCCTGGAAACTCAAATATCTACATTTGATGACCATTTTATTGAAACGGATTGTGTGCAAACAACTCGAGTTCCATTTATATAACATAATTCTGCCCCTGACTCTCATATACTAATGCAAATACATAATAAAAAAAATTATAATTTCAATGAACACCTTTTAAATACTATCCTATCTGAATTCAAATGATTAAACTCTCATCAGTAACTACAAAAAAATATGAGGTAATACACTTTATGATTGTGCTCTGTCTTACCATAGTAGCAGAAGATCAAACTTTTATATAATTATGAAAACTGCTTTACATAAAACAAATATATTTAAATTGTGAAAGAACACCTTTTCAGGCACATTCAAAAAATGCTTTTTTCTTTTTCTTTTCTAATAGTGGAAAAGAAAAAAATACGTAATGAGTAAAAAGTTGGGGTTTTTATACACCACGAATTAAAAATTGCAAGCACAGTCAGCATTCGGTTTTTTTCTGGTGCAAGTAGGACAGAGAGAAAAATTACCTGAAATATGTTCCATTACCTATATTACTTAATTTTAGAGTAGGTGGTTTAATTTATAAATATTCTGAAAATAAGACACTTAACATTCTTCTGAAAACTATGACTATTATTACTGATACAATTTAACTGAGACTAATCTAAAGCAATTTCTACTTAAATATAAAACAATCTGGAACAAGTAAAATCCAAGGATCAAGAAGAACGACTTCTCACACAGAACAAAGGGGTTAAATGTATTTTTATAGATAAGCATTTTAGGAAATCTACAAGTTCTGATTAAGTATTCAAAAACCCTTGTCACTGAGTAATTTCTCAGCAACAAATGACCTAAAGATTCCCACCATCAGTCCTATCAGTAAAACTGAAATTTCTTACCTTTCTGATGTCTACTTTGATTTCAGTGCAAGGTAATTTCTTTACAAGTTAAGAATATAAAACTGACTAGCACACAATGAAGTGGAAGCTTCATATTTGATTAATGCTCAAAAATTCCTGAATCTAACAATGAACTAGTAAGTCTGAAATTCTGGTAACATGCCTGAGAGGTGACATGCAACTTGGTCTAAAAATCTACTCTTCTCTCACAAATATTCCAAGATATAAAGTCCCTGGTGTCCCCTTTAGTTACAATAAATAAGACACACTATATTTTCACTCTTTAAACCTAAATGCTCTATATAAATACTGTATATCAAAGATTAGGAACTCTAGCAGATCCTGTCTTGGAGGCAACATACAAAAAAAAAATCAAAGGAGAAAGAGGAAAAAAAAAAAGAAAAGAATAGGAAGGCAAAGCAAGGGGGAAAAAATTGAGGGTGGACGGGTAAAGGAGAGGAAGTAACAACACAAGAATGTACATAGTTAGATCTCTAACCAGCCTACCTACCTGATTCCTACACTTCTTTAGGAAATAGCAACAGAATATATGGCCACTATGTTTTCTAAATCAAATAAAAAACAAACACACAGGCCATAAGAACATTAAAAAGGGAAAAATAGCAAAGAATATTTGAAGTAGGTATTGTTTCCCAAAGTTTAGTACTTATTATTACCATATAAATACTCTTTCAGTATAAAAGTGCTAGAAATGTAGTTGTAAAATAGATGTATTCAAAGTCCTAAAAATAAATTCTGGCTCTTCAAAGATCACATTCCAGAAATAGTCTTTAAAAAGACAGGAGTTTCAGGGACTTAATAAACAGGGAAACAGACTGAGAAGATACTACACAAATATTTCAGAGCCTGAATAGTTTCAAAATTGTATTTTTACTTCTTTGTAATGACCCTTAAATTTGACTTAAGATTTTTTTAGGAAAAAAGATGGTATTTAGTCACAAGAACTCACTTGAAGGTTTTTGTTCTATCACTAACTGTGTTGCTTTAGGCAAGTTCCACACAGCCCGACTGGGCCTCAGGTTTTACATCTAAAAAATAAGAGTAAAATCCTCGCTCTAGCCTATGTAATAGAGATACTGTGAGGCGCAAATGACAAAGCCCTTGTAAAACTCGCTTTGCAAATTCAGTGCTATCTACACTGCCCTTTTAACTGGCAGAAAAACTAGTTTATAGCTATATTGGTAGGTAAGAACAAAAGTGAATGCTGAAAAGTTCCAAGTATGTAAAACTAAATACAAATGCCCTACCATCATAAAATGTAGTTTATGAAAATATAGGGCTATACTCAAAAACATTTTAGTCCAAAAATCCATTTGGATTTTTTTCTGCTATACACTGGCACAGAATTATTATGAAATGTCACCGTAAGAATTAAATTTCAAACCCTTTAACTTGCATTTAAACTTAATATATAAACTTCATCACCCCTCAGCAAATGGTGGTCTAGTAGTTAAGGTTTGGTGCTCTCACTGCCATGACCCGGGTTTGTCTCTGGTCAGGGAACCAGAGCACCCATTTGTCGGCTGTCATACTGCAGCGGCTACATGTTGCTGTGATGCTGAGAGCTGTGCCGCCAGTATTTCAGAAAGGAGCACAGGGTCACCCATGGTGGACACGTTTCAGTAGAGCTTCCAGACTAAGACAGACTAGGAAGAAGGACCTGGCCACCTACTTTCGAAAAAATTCGTCACGAAAACCCTATGAACAGTAGTGGAGCACTGTCTGATAGAGCGCCGGAAGGTGAGAGGATGGCGCAAAAAGACCAGCAGGGTTCTGCTCTGCTGTACACAGGGGTCACTGTTAGAATCAGCTCGACAGCACTAACAAAAACTACCTCAGCAAAACCTTAAATCCCTGGATCACCTGATGCCAAAATGGAAAATAAGCTGTGAAAGATGTTATTGGGGGAAAAAATTCCAGTAAATAGTCCAAATAAAAACATACAGGAAATGTATCAACTTCAGAAATAAATGAACATAGATAACACGGAAACTGTCAATACTAATAGCAAATAATGTTTGACCAAGCATCTTAAAAACAGCTGCATAGTGCTCACATGGGCAGCAAATACAGTCACGTGCCACACCATGATGTTTTGGTCAACGATGGGCCACAGATAGAACAGTGGTGCCATAAGATCAGCACCATACAGTCTAGATGTGTAGCAGGCTATATTATTTAGGTATGTGTAAGTACACTCTTATGTATGCACAATGACGAAATCACCTAATGACACATTTCTCAGAACACACCCCCATCGTTAGGTGACATGTGACTGTATCCGAAAACTGGAACAATATAGAGAAAATTAGCATGCCCCTTGTGCAAGGATGACATGCAAATTCATGAATCGTTCCATATTTTTGCACAGGGCATTTTTAGGGCGATGACACTATTCTGCGTGGTTATGTAATGGTAGATATTATGCATTTGTCAACTGTACAACACTGTGAACCCTAATGCAAACACGATTTAATAAATAATAATATTTCAAGATTGTTTATCAATTGTTAATAAATGTACCAGACTAATGCAAGATGATAATAAAAGGAGAAATCGTGTGTGTGTGTGGGTGCACATGCACACGCAAGCGGATATGGCAACTCTTCATATTTTATACACAATTTTTCTGTGAACCTAAATCTGTTCTAAAAAATAAAACCTATTAAAAAAAAAAAAAGCTGAACTTCAGATAATGCTGATACCCAAAACAAAAACCCAGCTGCATAAATTTAGCACCCTTTCCAAAAGACAGAGGAGACAAAGTGTTAATACCTGCATCTTTCTGGAGAGTCTTCTCTATCTTTCCTCCGGAACTTGCTGATGGTGTCATCAATTGTGCTTCCAATTTTATCACTCAGTTCACCTAATTTATCACTGAATGGAAAAGCACTCTTGTTTTTATCCCACTCCTCATCCCATTTTGATTTGGGCTCAGGATCGTATCTTTCACCTATATAAAGCATTAAAAAAAAAAGCAACTCTAAGGATATTCAATTCAAAAGATATCTATAGTCTTTATTTCTGAAGCTTTTCTTCATAATAAAATAGTTTTCAAAGGAAAACAGAGAGCTCCCACAGTGCTGAATCAACACAATTACAGCAAGGCACAGCATGTAGTGCCAGTCATTAAGTGGCAAGAATGCAGATTCAAAAGCTTTTGTTTATGAAAACTTACAGAACCTTAATGCACAGCACAGCATATCAGGAAGTTCTTAAAGGCTGTTGAAAGGAGTAGAGGAAAACAGAAAAACCAACACAGGCTATACTAGCAAAAGAGAAATGGAAATCTTTTTGTTTTTACAAAAATCACAATGCATTGTATTTCATTCCTGTCTCTTAATGGTTTTCAATTATTAGAAAAGTGTTAGACAGCAAAAGTCTCTTAAAAAACACAAACTATAGGCAACACTACTCTGAACGCTACACATCCCAATATGCTATAATGACTCATAACTATCATTCTTCAGTATCAAACTAAATAACTCAATGGATTTCATGCATGAGAAAGCATCTTTTAATTACCGTAAAAAGAAAAGAATATTCTAACTACCAAAAACTACACAGACTAGAATCATGAAACATGCTGAAGCAGTTCAGAATGATGATCTACTCAAACACCAAATCCAAACATATGCTAGGACTGGCAAAACCTACGGATCCTCTGTGTGAATTTGAGAATGAAGAGAGCAGATCATGGCAGTGTATGAAAACCCCAAAATGTCAAGATTTGTCTTAGTCCTTGACCTTGGGGGCCTAAAGGAGAGACAGGAATTATAGGCACTAAATGGAACCTTTCCATTTCCATTTCCATGACCAAACTCAACTTAGGAGGCAAGAGTAGAAAGTACAGAGAAATCATGTGAGGTTAAAAAGAACAAAACACTGAAAATTAAGGAAAGTCAGAAAAGGAAAAGGACAATGAGAACAAAATAATCAAAGATGGCTAAACAAGCTTTTGTTCTGAATTTGGCTAACAGGTTCTAATGGCATACATGCCCTTTGGAGACCAAACAAAACAATTTTGCCGAACTGCCTGCTAAAATCACAAAGCTAAAATTTTCTCTTAAGAGTGTGAGGATTTTAAAATATGTCTACTAAATCTGAAAGTGACCATCAACTTAAAGAGAACAAACATGACAAATGAAATTTTCCAGACAAAATTTAAAACAGGATGGTTTTATAAAAATGAGTGGTTTTCCAATAACGTGTATGTACATTTCAATGATAACTAGAAGAACTAGACTTTGAAAAGAAACAAATCTACAGGAAAAATGAAAGTAGATGAAAACTAAACGGATTAGCATAGTGGACATCATACCAAATGAGTACCAAAGACACTGGATATTGGTAAGACATTATCTAATAAACTGAAAAACATATAAAACAGTTAAAGTTGACTAGTTAAGTCTCTGGATCATATATATAGCATTAAAAATAATTTATAAAAGAATGTGATGTAAATGCACAGGACATTCAACTCTATCTCTAATGCAGATACTGTGATTAGTTCACTGTGACTGAGTCTGAAAACTTACTCAATTTTCCAAATTTATCTGATATAATTACATATTGTGCTGGTAAAAAAGATTTACAAGCAAGCAGAATGAGGAAATGAGTTGCAAATAGCAATTTCTACTCAGAAACACATTAAACTGCCATGGCTATTTTGAAAAAGCTGAAGAATAAAATAACTGCTTGGGCAAATAGTCCCAAGACCTCTTACTTTTCTAAATAAAAACTCAAAACATATTTATATGATTTAAGAAAAATATCTTGCCTACTTTGAGAATTGACTTTTATATGATGCTTAGACGTAAAAGAAAGGAATTTTTCTACTGTTAGAAACATCCTTTAACAGCTAATTAAATGCAGTATTTTTTTTCTTTGAGGGTAAGAAAGGAGAGGTGCAAAGGAGTGAAGATACTTTTTTATAAGTAACTACAAGAAAAGAAGTAGAAGATTTTAAAATGGTTCCAAAGAAGGAGTTACAAGACCTCATATAATCCAAATATAACAAAACTCAGATATGAGTGGAGGGAGCTACAGAGCCCCAATAAGCCTCTCTGTGTATACACAAAAATGACCAGGTGACTGCCAGAGCTCACAGAAGACAGAATGAGTCCAAAGGGACATGTGCTGTGAAAGAGAGTTCTTATTTTCTGTATCTGTTTCAAGCACTTAATGATCTATTTAGGGAAACTATATCATTACATTAAACATAAACAGGAGAGATGAATGTTCTAGCAGCTCTTAAATGTGTTAGGAACAATAAAGTGATAGGCCTAGATGAAAAACTGGTGGTACTGTCAGTCACTTTTTTCCATGTCAAATTAACACACTGCTTAATTAAGGAAAGAGATTGAGGCTGAACTAACTTCTAAGAAGTTTATTTTTGGACAAAAATAGTGCTAAATTGGTTCTGAATTAGGAAGATGAATCTCTTGATCAAACTTCATATTTTTATGCTCTAAACAGTGAGTTAGAGAAATCTTTTTCCTTTAGAATGGTAACCCCAAGAGGGAAGGGGATACATTTGTTTTATTGTCTGTATGTCAACTCAAAATTTGCAGTCATTTAATTAACAATTAATGGTTAAAATCAGCTTCTTGAAACCACAAAAGTAAAAAATAGGAAGATTCCCAAAATTCATGGGAGCCAAAATAAACATTACATATATTTTAGTATCCTATATACTCCTGGAAAAAAATAGCATTTTGGTCTTTCATATTCCAACGATTCTTAAAATATACCCAAGAAGCTAAACTGATGCTTAAGCGCCAATCTTTCTTTGATACTCACTGTATCTGAATCCTCCAACACTGTCAGAGGAAACCCCAACATATTTGTCTTTGTTCTTCTTTGCTTTCTTTCGCTCTTCACGAAGCCTGTCGTCATCCTGGGCAAATTCAACCAATTCTTTCACCTTCTGGCGAATATTTATACCTTGATCCTTGCCATGCTCATCTGTGAGGATGGTAAGGGAAAAACAAAACCTTAAGAATTCAGTTAATATATATCAAACCCTTTAACACAAAAAACAGACATGAAAATTTCAACATAAGAAACGAACTTCAATATTTTAAAATTAATAAAAAGAGGCAAATTGTGCTACTAAATTTTGCCATTTCCTTATTAGCACATTCTAAGTCTTGAGATACAATTTTGGCTTATAAGAACATGTACAGATGAACTAAAAAGGACGACACATAATGGTGCTATGCAAGATCAATTAAAGATCCACTAAAAAGGATTACTAATAATGACCATATGAAATGGACTTATATCCATAAATGTCTTCTTTTTCTATCGTATTTTAACAAAACAAAATAAAACTCACTTTAACATTTTAATGACTTAAAGGCATCCAAATGCCTTGGTTTCCCTGTACACAAGTTTGGAAACACTAATTATCAGGATTTAGTGTAGCTGAAAAACTGAATTTTTAAAGTGCTTTTAACTGGGGTATGCTACAAAATGAAATGTGATTCATTCTGTATCCTGTTTCACATTCAAAACACACTCTGGCCTTGCTGCCTTTGCACAGTAAATATTATTTGGTGGGAGGAAAAAAAAACCCCAGCTTCAAACAGATGTGTGTGTTTTGGAGCTCTAACCTTTTCTTCCCATATGATTAAAGCTATTCCTTTATGGACACCACAGGGGACCAGTCTCCAGTGCATATTTTAATATAAACCCGAACACTCATGTTGTGTTGGTTCTGTTGTTATTAGCCAGTCTTTTCTGCAAGTTCTTGTCTTCACTAATTAATACTCTAGGGCCCCACGTCTTGGATTCTGCACTCGTCACACAACCAGCAACAGTCACATTCTAATTAGAGCGGAGAAGCTTCTAAGCTGGTTCAGGTGACTGACAACTCCAACTACTGTTTTAATTTGCTTATAAGGTTTTTCTATTGCTCACCTACAAAGTGGTAATTTTCCAGGGATCGCAAATCATAAATGTGTTCTCTGGCACTTGTAACAACACGCTCTGATCCATTCCTTATGAGGTAAGCTAGGAGCAGCAATGACTGTAAAAATACAAAGCAGCAAATGATTTATCAAAATAAATTCTGGAAGAGCTTTGGTAAATAGTTAAAAAAAGTAATTCCAACATTAGCAAATAATCTTCATGCATGTGTTTATGTGTGGGGGATTTCTTTACCTTATGTTAGACTTTAAATACATAGTCTAAAACTTATATTATCAATTTGAAGTTCCTCTTATATCAAGCATAGTAAATAATTATAAACTATCCACTGGATAACATATGTCAAAAGATTGGAAAAAAATAATTCTGATGTTAAAAAATATCTGAATGTATGCTATAAATGAACACTAAGCTTTTAGAAAGCTGGCTCAGATTTTACTTTTTATCTGGCATTACACAACTGTGAATTGTTAGAACAAGTATTCGGTAATTATATGATCCCATAGCATTTTCCCCAGATAAAATTTAATTTAGGGAGTTAATGATGTGGCTTTTGTTTCAAAAACTTGCTGCCAACAAATAAGAGAAAAAAACAATGTTCATGGGGTTTATTTGGGGGGTGATGAAAATGTTCTGGTATAGATAGTGGTGACTGCTGCACAACTTTGTGGAACACTAAAAACCACTGAGCTACGCATTTTGAACTTAACTTTGCTTGGAATAAACCTCACATAAATAAGATTAGATTTATGAAAATCTAGTTAGATTGGCGAAACTGAGGGGCAAAAAAATCTCATCCTTCTAGGAATTTATTCTTCAAAAAAGTAATTTATCCAAGAATTATTTCTTTTAAAAAAGCTCTAAATAAAAAAAGTTACAGAAATCTCAACTATTTCATCACAACTACTGTACAAGCCGAGGGAATGACAATGAATGTTTTCAGAAACAATTAACATCAAAAACACGCAACTAAATAAAGCACTGATTTTCAATCCTGAAAGCCAGAAAAGTTGCTTTCAAAGTTTCAAATACGAATATTATGTGCCATTTTGGAAAGCACAGAAAAACTTACTACTAGGAGCAAGAAAACATGGTGGGGATGGAAGAACAGATGACTTATCTTCTTGTAGAATTCTACACTACGTTATGAGGAGATCAGAACTAAATGAAAGAAGTCTGATAAACAGTACATATTCGCAAATTTAAAATGTTAGAATTTTAATATGTTTTAGAATCTGTAATTATATTTTAAATTAATATATATTTTTTGGTACAGAATACTGTGATATCACTGTTATAAGACAGGCAAATTTTTATGTACAGACCACAAATCATACTAGACTGATTTTCATCGTAACTGTTCATATATTAAACATGCATACTACTACAGATTCATTACTTTTGATACCCACAAATGTATTTTTAGTAAGAATAATTATAACAAATACAATAAAAATATTCAACATTTGGAAGTATTATTAATTTTAAACATTTCACATTAAGAATAGTTGTTTACAGTCCTAGAAAACAGAACACAAATAGCAAATCTACTTCTTTTACCTGTTTGAGAATATTCTGTTCTAGGATTTAATATCTTTCATAATCACTTCATAATCACTTATGTATGTACACCTTAAAATTTCAAGCACTTACTGTCAACATGTCAAATAATAAAAACACACTAATGCTCATACCTTATAAACTCTTCTCCAATTTTTTTTGTTGTCTTTTAACATTCGTGACCAAAGCATGTTCATAAGTTCTGGAAATTGTTCATACATGAATGTAGCCCTGAAAAAAACAATTTTTTCCTCAAGAGTTTGCAATATGCTAATTTTGACAATAGATGGCAGGCTTGTTCCAAGTTACTGGGTTTTCCCAAAGAGCTTTAAAAAAATTAATTCAAAAAATTTAGATGATCTGCTTCCTTAAAAATGTTTTTCCTATATTTTGTAAAATATCTAGCACATTCGTAAGTCCCACTAATTAATATCATATTTTACAAGCCCTTCATTCACGGCCATAGTGATCCAGATGTTCATCAGGAAAAAATTTTCATAACCTTTATTTCAAGTTATTTTATACACATTTGTCAAAAGCTTACATGGTAAGATACAGTTAAGTCTCTAAACTTCATTAAAAAAAGTGAATTTTGTTTTACTTTTTTGAGCTAATTTTTAAGGGGAACAGACCCTGTGTAAAACTTCCTCCATTAATATCTGAATGATTATGCAAAATTTCTATCTGGTAGCTAAAAAGTTTAAAACTGAAAGCAAATCTCACATTTCTGTGTAAAGACAGTTAGATTCTTTCTGCACTGCTGAGTCAAATTATCACTTACTTGGCAATCTCTCCCATGAGCTGCCCAGAAGGTCCCCAAGGATCATCATTCGTTGCTTCTCGAACTTTAGACTCGATCTCTGAATAATTCATAACCACATTGGTGCTGCAGAGAAAAAAAAATGCACGCACATACGCACAAAGATTAGCATCAAAACTGAGAAACACATGAAAACTTAATAATGACACTACTGGGTGTCCTAATGAGATAGTTCTACGGGGTGGGAAAGAAAACATCTTTTGTGCACAAGCTACCCCGAGGACACTATATAACACATTTAAGTTATCTTTAAGAAGATTTTACTATTCCATTAGCCTTCAAGAATACAGATGAGAGATAACATTAGAGCTGGCACAAGTCCAGTAAAAAATGGCTTTGGGTCAAATTAAAAAGGAAATTGAACATGCTAGAGCCTATTTTAAAACTAAGTTGTCAGTTTCCTGACCAGACCTGGTTTATATGCAGTCTTATATTTCCTGCTTACAGAAATTCTGTAAATTAATCAGCAAAATTATATAACAGCTGAACATTATGTATATTGTATAAAACAGCAACGACAAATCAAAGATAACATTCTAAAGATGTTTTGCACCACTATGAACATTTAACTGCAATCCTTTAGTCTTTTTTCATTTATTATATCATACACATTTTCCATGCCACTGTATAGTCACTGTAACCCTCACTTTTAATGGCTACATAATACTCTATCAGTATGATAATGTATTTAACTTTCACTTAAGACTTCAGCCGTGATTAAGAACATGGGTTGTAGGATTCAGAAAGATCTGACTCCAATCTCTTACTTTGTCACCTTTGGAAAAATTACTTTAATTGTCTTAATCTCAGTTTCCTCAAATATAAAATGAGAATTAAGAAAGAATACCACCTCAAAGGGTAATATATCAAACGGTTCTTACAAGCACAGTGTCTGACATACAGAAAGTGCTCAATAAATGTTAGCCATTATTATTATTATTATTAGACATAATAATCATCTATTAGGAGAATTTTAAAATATTAAGTAATACTTTTATAAGAATTAACTTTGAAAAGAGTATCTTAAAATTAAGACATGAGCTGGCAAAATGGTCGTTAAAACAGAATTTCTCATGTTATATAGACTTAAGAATTCAAAGACATTCTGAGGAATAAGGAAATACTGTAGGGGGCTGGCCCCATGGTGTGGTGGTTGAGTTCTGTGTGCTCCACTTTGGTGGCCTAGGTTTGTGGGTTCAGATCCTGGGCTCGGACCTACACCACTTGTCAGTCATGCTGAGGTGGCGACCTACATACAAAATAGAGGAAAACTGGCACAGATGTTAGCTCAGGGCAAATCGAAAGGAGGGAGGGAGGGAAGGAGGGAAGGATGGAAGGGAGGAAAGCGAGGAAGGAATGAAGGCAGGAAGAAAGACAAAGACAGAAAGACTGACAGACGAAATAATGTGAAAATGTCACATACCATAGTAGTATCCATTTGACATCTGAAGTTCCAATTATTACTGAATAATTGTTATAACAGATGCCTCTGAATATGGTAAATCAAATCTTTCACTCAAAATTGAGTCTTAGAAATAGTGAAAAATCAGAATTCGGTAACTATTACTTACACACACCCCAATTTTGCTGTATGGTTTTTCAGTCAGCAAAAATTCCATTTTTTAAATAAGGAAGGTTTGGTTATAATTTGCACTTGAATCTCTTTCTCAAATATAGACAGAAATTTCAAATTTATTGCAAACACTTCAATTTCTTTACTTTTAAGGAAGAGACTAATAAACAATTTTGGGTCAAATTTTAAAGGAACCATTATGCATATAAATCTGGCTTCTAGATTTACAATCAGACTACTGTTCAACTAAGGGAGAAAAGGGAAATCCTATTATTTTCTTTTAATCTTTGAGAATGCTGTCTCTTAAAATATCAACTAGTTTGATAAAATAAATACAAATTATTCCCCTGAGACTAAAATAAATCCATAATCTCCACTGCCTCCTTCAAATTTAAGACAATTAATGAACGAATTTTTATAAAAATCCAGCAATGATTCTATTGACAATAATTTTACGTATAAATATAAAGGAATAACATTTTTTTCTCACTTTGTCAACAACAGAACCAAAATAAAATCAAGGGAGCCAATGACATATTTGCCATTTAAGATGGCAGAAAATGATAGATTTCAGAATGCCTTTGTTTATCCTAGTGGCTGAAGCATGCATGGCTTAGGCAGTTAAAAGTGTCAAAATGCAGCTGTGGGAATGAACAATAGCAATTAGGATTATATTTCACCCAAGCATTTCATTACCAAGAATGCACTTGAAATCTGTTTGCATTGTTTAATTTGTTGGAGAACAAGATGAAAGGAGTTAATCTCTAGTCCATGTACATGAAATATTTTTACTAGAGCTTTCATAAATGCTGTAGCTTTCAGAACACTACTTTCCTTGTTCAAGCTACAAAAGCCCATGGGTCAAATGAGAAAGGTCCTGTTTCTCTAACCCTTCACAAGACTCTTAGCTGAAGGCCTGTGTGTTTGAGTGCTGTGTATTTAGAGGAAGAGGTGGCAGAGAGCCAACAATTTAAGAACCTCCTCATTTCCTTGGTTGAAAAACAATGGCAACTATGTAAAGGGACAACTTGCCATTAGAACACACTCACGATATAGTCATAAAGAAAGATACGGGAACAATAATACAAAAATATGAAAGTTAGAACACTTCCATGAAGAGAATCAGGTCCTATTTTTTAAAGCCATTTTCCAATGAAATTGTTGCTTTTAGAAACTGGAAAGAACTCTCTCTTAAGATGAAATCTCATGGCATAAAGAATTCCAAAACAAAGTATTTTTAAGCTGTACTTAATTCAGAAACAAATATAAACTAAAACAAAACAAAACAACATTGTATAGTTTGGCCTTATTCCAGGTCATTCAAAAATAACTATTTCTAAAAAGGTAGAAATAGCATTTTGATCCTTCCTTTCCCATGTTTTCTATTGCCCTCAATCCACGCCCTACCCATAATTCCGGTGACCTTTTAAAAAAGGAAAACAACCTCCACCCTCCCCCCCCAAAAAGAGAAGTAAAAAAAATTGTGTCCAGATGTGAAAAGAAAAAACCGCTAGTTTAATTCCTAAAATTTCCTGACTGACACAAATGTTTTAAGAATGGATATTTCAGACACTAGAGGGGGCTCTCTCATCAGTTTTTCAAAACACATGCAAAATTCAGACAAAGGTCAAGGATCCATTCTGCAAACAAAATTATAGGCAATTACCAGGGAATGACCAAAGAGTAAAGAATACAAGAAGCTGCTCATGTTCTGAAGATTTTACTGTAAAGCAATATTGAACCAATGCTTTTTACAAGGATGAAATCCACATTAAAATCATTATTGTTTGTATTTGTAAACATAGCAACTGTTCGTTGCTTCCACAGTGCTTTTACACACTTGCACATTTACTCTTCACAACACCCCAGTAATAGACAGGACAGGACTAAGAGAGTCTCCAGTGAGAGTACTTGCTCTGGACAACACAGCACCACTCACTCACTGGATCTTCAATGCCAACTGCTAAGTTATCATCCTCAAGTTCTGCACGCTTGTTTCTACGGATGTGTGAACATAGCTAATGTTCAATTAGTCAAGGATTGATTATTCAATCTGTAAATTATTAGTGTTCATTTTGGCCCTCCTCTTTATTCCCCATTTTCCGCTTATTTCACCACTCACTACTGATAAAATATCAAGTTATTTTACTTGATAACAGTTTGGGTTCCGGTTTTAGAGGCAAGATTGGTTGTAAGTAAAAGCTAAAATGGGGCTTTTACTTACTGATGGTCAATGCATCCTCTAATCTGCATTAAGAATAATCAGTAAAATGACTGACAAAAACAATTTGAATAGTCTTTATTCATATACTTCCTGTCAAACATTCAAGAATATGCTTTGCTAAAACAAAATTATACACCCAGAGGAAAGGTAAAGTATAGGTATAATCCAGTCCTAACTGCTACCAGAGGAATAAGAAAATTGAAACGGACTGATGTAGTAAGAAGTATTTTTCCCAGCTTGCCTTTTTAATTTTACTTCCTTAAAAAATAAAAATGGAGTCAAATGGGTCTGTATTTTTAACATGGTTTCTTCTTTTTGTTTTTAACTAATTATAAAGACTTCATTGACTCTGAGATCAGAAAAATATTTAGCAGTATTTTTTTAGACCTTTGAACTTCTGTTTTGTCATATGCATACATATGTACATCCACACTTACTGACACAGAGAAAAGGAAAGACAGGGGCAGCAAGGGACAAGGTAGTGGTTTTAAATAATAGTATTTTTTTCTTTATACTTTCCCACATTTTCCAAATTTTCCCCATGAACATCATAGTGTAACCTAGGGAAAACTATTAAATGCCATTAAAAATATAAGTCGAGTGCTATATCATCACTAACTACACTTTATTTACGGGCAAATAAGCTTCATGGTAGACCACATGAGTATTATTTCTACTTCCAAAGTCTTATTTTCTCTGAGTAAAAAGTGTAGCAAACTAGTAACTAAAATATATCTACACATAAGAAAATACGTATACCAGGTGCTATGTGTGTAAAACAGGGAACAATTTAAGTATCTAATATTGAAATTAACATGATTTTTAAAAACTGTATCAGGGAGAAATGATTCCCAACATAAAAAGCTATATTAAAAAGTGACCTCTTAACTTCAATGACACAAAGATTTCAGAAGATACTTTTATGATGCAGATAAAACTATTATGATCCTTACAAAGTATCGATCTTTTAGACTTTTTTAAATTAATAAAACATCCATAAAATGAACAGTGAAAAAGAAAGCTATCTCAGGTAAAATGTCACTTAAGCCAGGAAAGTTTTTCTTTTTAATGTTTTTAGCCAAAACATTAGGGAAGCAGTTTTAAGAATACTTGCTCTAGGGCTGGCCCCATGGCCGAGTGGTTAAGCTTGTGCACTCTGCTTTGGCGGCCCAGGGTTTTGCCAATTTGGATCCTGGTCGAGGACCTAGCACTGCTTATCAAGCCATACTGAGGCGGTGTTCCACATAACAGAATGAGAAGGACCTACAACTAGAATATACAAGTACATACTGGAGAGTTTTGGGGAGAAGAAGAAAAACAAAAAAAAGATTGGCAACAGATGTTAGCTCAGGGCCAATCTTTAAAAAAAAAAAAAAAAGAATATTTGCTCTAAAAGGTTGATAATGAACCATGTGATACTCATTTTTCATCCCAAGATGGCCTTCACCACATTACCCTTATTTTCAATCTGAACATTTTACAGGTTCAAAACTAATATTTTAAAATCAAGTTACATGTTATTACAGTCCCGTGAACAACATCAAATTTACGCTCAACAACCAAGAAGTCTAGTGCTCCTAAATTCAACAAATGCATAACTTTCGTTGTTAGCAGAAATCTGAGGTTGTATAGAAATGGTGTGAGGAGGTGGGAAAACTAATTTGTCCACTTGGCTGGATATTTGCTACCCAACAAAACAAGTCTTGTCTTGACCTGAAAATGAAACACAAAGCATTGAAAAATGTCTCAACAGGAGCAGTGGTTCCATAGAAGAATTAATGTTGCTAAAGCAAATGTTACCATATTTGATTATAAAGTATTTTAGTTATAAAACAGCTATGGTGCTAGCACAGGGAATAAACGACAGTACTCCCTCCATACCATAAGAAGAAAACCAATAAATATGGGAAAGTACAGAAGTAGTAAACATAACAAACTTAATGCTGGCTAACTTCTACCTAGTGTTGCCATCACCAGCAGCTCTCCCCTACCAAAAAACAAAAAAATTGAGTGAGCAGAGAGAAAACATATTTAATAGCAATTCCTTAGCAGAGAAGTTAAACTCACAACTAGGAAACGGCAACAGATCTTTAAACTTTGTTAGGTTTTTCTAATTCCAAAGCCCATTTTCTATTATGCCACAATGCCCTAAAATCAGAAAATTCGTAATATTACCTCACCTAAATGAAAAAGTCTACTAGTTAATATATAAGATGACATCACAAACTGCACTAAAGGAACTGAATTAATGTTTAAAAAAATACCTTCTCAGTCATGAAAATTATATATTCTCTGGTTTTAGTAAATACTAAATACAAACTATCCAACTGAAAATGAGGAAACCAATGTACCCCCTTCAAAAACACACATTTCTTAAAAAAAAAAATTTTATTGATGTCATATTGGTTTATAACATTGAGTAAATTTCAGGTGTACATCACTATATTTCAGTTTCGGTATAGACTGCATCATGTTTACCACCAATAGTCTAGTTTTTATCCACCACCATACATATGTGCCCCTTTACCCCTTTTGCCCTCCCCTCACCCCTTTCCCCTCCAGTAACCGCTAATCTCTTCTCCTTATCCATGTGTTTATCTTCCACCTATGAGTGAAATCATACAGAAATACACACACTCTTAAAAGCAAGGTAAAGAAATATCAGTTTGAATAGGGAAAAACTAAACTGAAGACATCTAAAATCTGAGGCTCTCTTATCCATTCTTCTGCAGTAATGAAGCTTCAGAAAAGAGTAGCCTTATTAATTAAAAAAACATATACTCTATTTCAATCCAATTATATTGTAAGTATGTGGGATGTGCATGCATATTATTTATGACTTCACCTATTTACACAGAGCACTATGCTGGATTATACACCTTCTGTTTTCCTCTTTACTTTTCAAGAGGGAACATTAAAATGCTAAATGCTGAAACATGAAACTGTCTGCTTTTTAAAATAACCATCAAGAACTTGCACTGAAATATTATACCTCATCCTTTAGCTATCATAGTAAAAAAAAAACTTAAAACCAAATAAATATTAAAGAGCAGTTTACTGCCAGGTTTTATTGAGGGAGGAGGGGAGTACCACAATCCTTTTTAATTCTGGATACTCAAAGATCAAGCTAGATACCATAACTGGATATCTAAAACATTCTAAAAACATGGTACAGACAGAAAAACTGTCTAAGTCCAAACTCAAGCTGCCTGCATGACACTAAAATCACTGAAACTGTATTAAATGTTCAAAAATACCACTTCATTTGTTCCCTCCTCTCATGATGTAAGACAACAGAAAAGCATCCTTAACCGATACAACTATTTTTGAAATTCTAATTATTTTAAGTTGTAAGAAAATTAAGGACTGTATACTCTTATCTAAACCAAAAGCTATTCTCACATCAATTCTACTAACGAATTCTTTGATCTATTCTGACCGATGCTGGCCTTCAATTTCAGTAACAGTTCAGTCCAGTATTATCAAGGGGGTGGAGAACTGAAACATACAATTTTAATCACTCTTGACGTTTCCTATTACTGAATATTGTTGACTGACATGGCTCAATATTTTTAAACTCCATTTGTAGATAAACACCATGAAACTGTTTTCTAGAAAAGTATTTTTCAGTTGTTTATTGGCGGAATGGGGAGCAAATTAAACACTGTGAACACTACTTTGCAGGCAGTAAAAACTTAAGAATAAACCCCTAATATTCTTGAAAGACTAGCTGAAGACCTTTGTGTATCTTCAAAATTATGAAAATGAAAATCTTTATACAGACTCTTGACAATCTCCCAGATTCAATCAAGAGTTAAGGTATTCTGTGTATATTATAATTGCTCAAAAAGGTAACCAACGTTTAGATTCACCAAGTTTTCTCAGGTAAGCAACTTGTGCATGGCAGAACACTTTTCATAAATTTTTTTACTGATTCTGTATAGATCTGATTGTGTCATCAATCCAAGGTACCACCAAACCCGATTTGCTCCTCTCTAAATATATGTAAAGCTTCTATTTTCGGTCCGTGAATCATTATTTTCTTAGGCTCTGCCACATTCACTCACTACCAGCACTGGAGGTTGGCTTTCTTTGAGCTGTTTTTCACAAAGAACTTAAGTTGTTACTTCAGCCCCAGAGCTGGAGCACAACAAAGCTGAGACGTGGAGGCAAGTGACGGGCTTAGCTAGATGACTTGGTTCCACACATGCAAGTCAGATTTGGATCCTAACAAAATTATACATTATTTCCTGATAACAAATCTCCTAGATCTGTTTTAAAAAGTCAAAACTTTGAACAGAAAAATCTATCAAAAATCTACTACATTTTAGAAAGGAAAATAGTTACACAGTAGGAAATGTAAGCAAAAAAAAATAAATCTAAGAACTTTTATCAGTAACTGACATTAACCAATTTATAACATATTTTCTCTTCTAATCTCTAAAAATATCCATGACAGATTATCAGTATTCCAAATGATATATTTATCTAAAGATTTCAAGCTTAAAAACCAGCATTTCAAATCCATACAGTTTCAAATTGTTCATTAAAGAAAATACTTGGTCCCCTGCTTATGGAAGAGTTTACCTAACATTCCAGGATAATTTCCAGTATTGATTTAATATCAGTTTGCAGGGGACAAAACTAACTAGAGTCACATCTAAAATTTCTGAGATTTCTAATGACTGATATGTTAAGTACAAAACTGTCCTAAAATGTAAATGTAACTAGCAGAAGTAATAATTCTTAGGAATTTCCGCAAAAAACACAGAAAATCATTATTTTATGGTTTGCGTAAAATTCAAGGTCAGGAAAGATTACATAAAACGAGTAACTGTGAAATGGCTATAATCACCAAGACAAAAAATAACAAATGTTGGAGAGGTTGTGGAGAAAGGGGAACTCTCACACACTGCTGGTGGGAATGCAAACTGGTGCAGCCACTATGGAAAGCAGTATGAAGATTATTCAAAAAATTAAAAATAGAAATACCATATGACCCAGGTATACCACTACTGGGTATTTATCCAAAGAACCTGAAATCAACAATACAAAGAGGCTTATGCACCCCTGTGCTCACTGCAGCATTATCCACAACAGCCAGACATAGAAGCAACCCAAGTGCCCATCAACTGTTGAGTGGATAAAGGTGTGGTATATATATATATATATACAATGGAATACTACTCAGCCATAAAAAAAAGACAAAATCATCCCATTTGCAACCACATGGATGGACCTTCAGGGTATTATGTTAAGTGAAATAAGCCAGACAGAGAAAGACAAACACCATATGATTTTACTTATTTGTGGAATATAAACAAACTTACGGACAAAGAACAGTTTAGTGGTTACCAGGGGGAAGGGAGCTGGAGGGTGGACACAAGGGGTGAAGGGGCACACTTCTACAGTGTCTGACAAATAACGTACAAATGAAATTTCACAATGTTACAAAATAAATCTTAAAAAAATGAATAATTGTTAAAGAAGTCAACATTCCAAATTTAGTTTCAAATGGCAAACTGTGCCAGACTAGAATGTATACATAAATTGATCATTGAGAAGATAAAAACTTTCACAAGCAGTGACTAAAATACCTCATTTTATATAAAGAATTATTAAATATTTATAGCCCAACATAAAGTCCTGTGGGAAACACTAGAAACCACATATAATTATTTCAATGCCTCAAAAAATAAAGGAATTGATCCAAAACAAAAAAATACTTAAACCAGGATGGTAGTTGGATTTCTACCCCTCAAAGTCTGTCATTTAATTCTTTTTTTCCAAAAGGCACCGACCTCTTGATCACTATTAAGTGTGACTTAAACTGGCAACTTTTCAAGGAAATAGTTTAGTAATTTATGTAACAGATGTGCAAGAAAAACTACATGAATGAGATAAGCCAAGAAAAACATCCTGATGTCCATAACTAAATTATAACCTGTGGGAGGAAGAAACTATAAAAATATTTCCCTTTCCTTACAACTTCAGTGGTTAGCAGTACCAAATAAAATAATCCATTTGATAGCAGCCCATTTTCAGATATTAAAATGGGCCTTGACTCCAGGAACTGTTCCAAAGCACAAGGCCACACTAAAGGAAAACACTGCACATTAATATATTCTCATAATCTGCATCTTTTATGGCTATTTTGTGTAAAAGCAAAGTAATATGTATATTAACTAAGCAATGATTTATCAGAAATTAATAGGGCCCAAATCTTGTCTCTGATGCCTGGACGAATTAACCACTCCGTGTCTGTTTCCTTATCTGAAAGGTAGCTCCTATATATTATTAGAGATTAAATGAAATGACATGTGAAAAGCATTTAGCACCCACAGTTCAACAATTTTTCTGCCAGTATTTATTATTTTTAGTTTGAAGATATTCTTTATATGGCTCCTTGGAGTTGACTGGCCTAATACTTATTACGTACCCACATCTCACTCACTGGTGCAGAACTTTACAATCACAGTAACTAACAATCTATCTGACCCACAGTGTAGACACTAAAATGAAGGTTTTGAAGACATAACTACACAGCAAGGAAGAAATTATTCTACTATTAAAAAATCGCCAAAGAGCTGGAAATGAGTATCACTAAAAGACAGGACAAGTATCTATTAATACAAGCCCCAGCACAGAACAATTGCTACTTTATTAATAGAGTTCATATTTTGAAGTACACTCTCCTTAATACTCTTGGTATACCAACTGTGAGGCAGGGTTTTATTATACACTAAGCAGCAACTTCTCCCTTAGTGGTAATCTTACATTCTCTGATAAAATAAATAAAAAATCTCTAACTTTTTTTTTGATTCACTAAACTCATTTATACCAACTACTGGAGTCACACATTCCAAAGCAAATTATGCCAAAAACAAAGACTTTTTAAGCTACTATAGTAAGAAGGGAAATTATCTAGCGTGAAGTTTGTACAGTCATGCATCGCTTAACGATGGGGATAAATTCTCAGAAATGTGTCTTTAGGCGATTTAGTCACTTTGCAAACATCACAGAGTGTACTTACACAAACCTACCTGGTATAGCCTACTACACGCCTAGGCTATATGGTTAGTAATCTTACGGGACCACCATTGCATATGCAGTCCATCACTGACCAAAACATTGCTATATGGACCATGACTGTATTTACAATTTAGGAATATCAAACTAGCAGAAGTCTAAGGTTTCAAAACAGAAAAATAAGGTCCACATAACTCACTCCATGAGGTGTCTGGCTGAAAAAGGGTTTTAGAAGGGCCCCAATACCCAGGTTCTGTACACTGTTTCCTCTGTAAGAGCACAAATCATCATATTAGGAAACGTCTGGACATTCATGGGTCTTGATGGTTTATATGGAGTCCTTCTACTCTCTAGCACGGGCACTGCTGCTATCATGACTTGGGCAGCAGACAGGCTGACAGAAAAGGTGTAAGACTATTTACACACGCTATTCCCATGGTGTCAGGGAGTTATTATTTTCCAGAGAGGCATTCTGGCAGCAATAAGATTTGGGGAGGGGGTATTCTATGGACAGCAAAAGGGAAGAATGCGTTGTGCGTTTCAGGGAAGCAGGATGAAAAGTTGCTTCCAAAATGTGGCAGCAATGGTGCTTGGAATAACATAGCAACAGAACAGGCAGATCAGCCACCACTAGAACATTCTTTTCTTTTCATGGTTATAGGAAAAGAGCTCTCACAACACAAAATTGTATGAACACTAACCACTACCAACTATATAAAAACACATGTGCCAGTGGACAAAGTCTAGGGAAAAAACCATGAAAACAAGAATGGTGGGGGGAATACTTATTTAAAATTTTATTTTTACAATGAAAAAACTGATCTTTTTTTTTAAAGAAAAGAAAAATAGCACTTGTACATGAAACTTCTCTTCACTTGCTTGGGAAGCGTCCCATAGCTGGGCTGATTTAATTCTGCTGAGGATCAGTTTCCACTCCCCTGGCTCAGCAGCCTGTGTGCTATGTCAGTGCCCTGTCAGCACAGATAAAAGCTTTCTGAAAAGACAGCTTTGAGTGGAGGACCAGAAGGCAAGAGTGTCAAGTTGCTCTCTGCCCCTTGGCTAGCTGCAGAACAGTGCTGCTGCCTCCACAGACTATTCCCTACCAATGCCAGACTCAGCCCAAAACTATTTTCTAATTTTAGCCGATGTTTTTCTTTTTTATCACATATCTCTGTAACTTTTCATTTTTATTTTCTTCTAAAACAGTATTCTAGCGTTTTGTGAAAAATCCTCTAGGAGATATTATTAGGTGTTATGTGAGAAAAGGGTTCCATGGTGAGGTTTGGCAAATGTTATGTAAAACAAAGGCAACTTTACTACTGCAACACTTCTCAGAGACTTTACTACTCTTACGTGCACTGTGAGTCTCCAAGAGGGGACAATATTAAACATTTCTAAAACTTTGGGGACAACAGGTCTTTTCCCTGGAGCATTTTCCAAGTGTCCCACGAAATCCACTTTGGTATACACTATTTTTTTTAATTGCCCCTTTTTTCGAACTTCTAAAAATATTGTCAGTTTACCTTTCATCTTACCATTCTTGTTTTTCGTATGTTATTTCTTACTTTTTATCTAATAGATAGCTTTTCCTTTAACCTTTTCTTTTTATGTTTTTAAACTCATCTATTGGCTGGCTTTCAGCCTTTAATCTTGCTTTACATCTCATTTATTTTTACTGTATTTTTTAGAAAAACTCTTGATTGGGGCCAGCCTGGTGGCACAGTGGTTAAGTTTGCACATTCTGCTTTGGCAGCCCAGGGTTCGCCAGTTCAGATCCCAGGTGCAGACATGGCACCACTTGGCAAGCCGTGCTGTGGCAGGCGTCCCACATATAAAGTGGAGGAAGATGGGCGCGGATGTTAGCTCAGGGCCAGCCTTCCTTAGCAAAAAGAGGAGGATTGGCAGCAAATGTTAGCTCAGGGCTAATCTTCCTCAAAAAAAAAAACACTCTTGATTGATCTTTAGCGTTGACCTTAGTTTTGTATCTTGTTTAAGTCTCATGTGTTGTACTCTTTTTTCCATTGGTTATTCCAACTCTTTCAAAGTTCTCACTTTACTTATTTTTTTAGTTTTAAGTTTTAATTTCTTAATCCTCATTTAACAAACCTACATTAAACATCTGTCTTTTTTCCTATATATTTTATAATGCATAGCTGAACAAACAGAAAAGGGCAAAGAGCTCAGGAAAAGAGATGAACGGCCTCTCCCCACAGCCCCTTACCCTCTCACAGCAGTAGCTGCTTTTCTGGGCCCCCTCATGCAGAGGCAACATTTTTCACAAGGATCAATTAAATATGAATACAAGATACTAAGAAAAGAAAAAAATCAGCTTTATCGAGTCCCAAGGGTTAAAAAAAATGATTATTCTGACAAATTAGAGCTGCTTTTTAACAATAAAATGTTAGTTGCTATGCAGGTGCCCCTTGGGAGTCCGCAGGACGCCCCCCGCTCAGATATCAAAATCCCTTATATAAAATGGTGCAATATTTGCACATAAGCTACGCACATCCTCCCATTTAAATCATCTCTAGATTACTTATAATACATGAAACAATACAAGTGCTATGTAAAGAGTTGCTATACTATATATAATACCTAAAACAATATATGTGCTATATAAATAGTTGCTATACTATACTGTTTAGCGAATAATGATAAGAAAAAAAAGTCTGCATACGTTTAGTACAGATGCAAACACCATAGCTTTTGATCCACAGTTGGTTAAATCCACAGACACAGAACCCACAGATATGAAAGGCCAGCTGTATTTGAGAAGTAGCAACATAAAGGTAGCTTTACTATTTTGTATCCTGAAAAATGATCTTAGGGCACATCCTAAAGCCAGGCAGGCTGCGTGCAGTAGTTAGGATGTTTGGAGTCATCTTTGGGAGGCTTTTCCCTCAGCGCCTACTTCCCATTAATTTCCAAGACCTGTTCATTTTGCATTAAAAATACAGGCACTCACCTCTAGCCTTGACTCCGACAAAAGCCATTTAACCATTTCTCTATTTTCAGTGTATTCTCCTTTTATTCATCCTCCAAACCATGACCAGATTCATCTTCCTAATATTTAGCGTTGGCCATGTCAGTCCACATGAATTCATCACCATGTTCCCCCAAACATTTTCCTCCTCCTTTATCAGGGGACAGTACCATCCAGGGTTATGGCTTGAATATCACTACTGATTACTTCTCTCCCCTCATTCTGTCCAGCATCCAATCCATTCCCATGCGTTTTCAAATCTGTTTCCTAAGTAGCTCTCAAATACGTCTGTCCACTTCTCCCTACCCACACTGCCACTACCCTACCTTAATCCAGGGTCACCACCATTTCTCACCAGGATTATCGCCAACAACCTTGTAACTCCTCTATCTCCCGCCAGGGTAGAGCCAAAGTGAACTCTTGCTGAAATACAAAGCCTATCTAATTAAGCCCCCATTTTAAATCCAGCAAACGCTTTATTACCTTCAAGATGAAGTCCAAACTCCTTAACATAACAAAAAAGGTCCTTCATGTGAGATACCAATTAATTTCTTCACTCCCATCACTGTCATTCTCACATCTATGCCTTTGCACAGGATGTTCCCTGTTTTTAAGTCCTCTGTCCACCCATCCCTGTCTCCCAGCTAACTCTACCTCATCATCAGGTTTTAGCTTAAATGCCACTTCCTCCAAGAAATCTTCCTTTGACCCTGGGGATCTGCCTATATGCTCCTCAGAGCACCCTGTGCTTTCTATTATCTTACACTAAAACTAAAACCAGGTATGTTTGTCTTCCTGTTGACAGGAGACTTGCCTATCTCCCCATCTGGACTGAAAACACTCAGAGGACACAAAATGTCTTACTCACTTAAAGATTCCCAGTGCCTAGAACAGGCTTGGTGACAGCAGATGTTCAATAAATATTTATTGAGCAATTGAACAAAAAGACTAAAATTCTTAAACAGTTTAGTTTCTTTCCTCTGACTAAAAAAGTCCTAACTGAACTGGTGATCTGTACCTGCATGATCTGGTTTCAACCCACCTGTCTAGCCTTTTCTCCCACTACTTCTGTTTCATTTCCTTCATGTGACAATTATACGGCATTACTAGCTGAGATTTAAACATGCCCTTTTCTTTCTTATTTCAGTAACTGTTCACTCCTGCGACTGCCACCTCTCCTTTCAGTTAAAATCAAACCTAGTTTTTAACAAAGAAACAAAAATGATGCCTTCCTGATTCTTTCCAACCCATAATCTCTCCTTCCTAAGATGAAATAAACATTACATTTATAACTTTTATGAATTATATTCTACCCTGTACAACGGTTGTTATGAATTTATCTTGATTCTCTTAATATATTTTAAGTTTTCAAAAAGCAAGTCGAGTTGATCTTCATTATTTGTGGACTTTGTATTTGCGAGTTTGCTCACTAAAATGTATCTGCAACACCAAAATCAACATTCACAGGGCTTTCATGATCATTTGTGAACACGTGCAAAGCAGTGAAAAATTTGAATCATCTGTCGCACACATTCCCAGTTGAGGTCAAAAGGGATGCTCTGCCTTCTTGTTTCAGTTCTCATACTGTAAACAAGCATCTTTTCTCTGATCCATTCAGTGCCATGTTTTTTCACATCTTTGTGCTTGTTGTTGGTGATTCCACTGTTTAATATGGCCCCCAAGTCTAGTGATGAAGTGCTGTCTTAGTGTTCCTAAGCATAAGAAGGCTGTGATGTGTCTTAGAGAAAAAATACCTCTGTTCGATAAGCTTTGTTCAGGCACGAGGTATGCTCGCCCTGAGTTCAATGCTAATGAATCAACTATATGTGTGTGTATATATATATATATATAAAATAAGGTGTTTTTAAACAAACACACATAAAACGAGGTTATGTACTGATTGATGAAAATGTTATGACCAGAAGCCCACAGGAACCTAACCCTGTATTTCCCCTAGGAGTAATGGCTCAGTATTTGCTAATTCAGTGTTTGTGGTGGCTATAGAACATTAATGCCTCAAATAAGAAGAAATGGCTGTACTATATATTATGCATTTCTGTTTCCCTCTCAGTGCCTAACAATGAATGCCACAGATAAAATGGGTTATTTAGTAACTAACTAATGAATACATAAATGAAACCCATGATCTCTTGGTAACAGAGAGGGGGATGGAAGAGAAGGAAGCTGAAGCTAAGACTAACACATGAATAGATTAAGAAATGAATAGATGGGACTAAAATTAACATCCCCCACCAACAAACACCCAAGGAGAATGACATGAGAAATGCCACCCTCACAAAAATTTTTTTTTAAAAAGCTATCACGGAATAACGTTTTAATCTGAGGTCTTTTGAGGGTAGAGCCAGAAAGACTTGTTAATTTGCTATCTCCCCTAAAATTAACTGACCCCTAACAAATACTTAAAAAGTTAAGATACCTTAGCATAAGATTTCTATGTCCCACAGAAACATGTGAAGAGCTAAAATATGAAATCTAGGCTAAAAAAAATACTTCAAAAACTTTAAATCTCCTCCTACTCACGCTCAGGGTCAACTATGGATCTGAGAGCTATCAAGGATTTCACTCCTATAGATGCTGTAATTCTTATATACAAGCAGCCCTCGCTTTGCACAGCACCTTGTTAACTGAAACTTGTACATACTGGAACCATGTCCTAGCTTTGTACAATCTGTTACCATAGAAGAGCTGTGCAAAGCAAAGACTAAAAGAATAGCATTAATTTCCTGTGTGTTCCTTTCAAAGTAATGCAAATGGCAGAGGCAACTGAGCACATTTTATTGCTTGCTTCACATTCTATTCTGTAAGATGGCCAAATTTATTTGTTTATTGGTTTTTAAAGACTTATGTAACTCTATGGGCCAGGCAATTTCCTAAGCCCTTTACAAATAATTCATCTAATCCTCCTAAGAATTCAGCAAGGCAGATACTATTATTATCCTAATTTTACAGATGAGAAAACTGAGGCAAAAAGAGGCTAAGTATCTCATTCAATGCCACACAACCATCAAGAGGCGATCTCAGGATTTGAACCTAGGCAGTCTAACTCCAGAAATACAGGTCAAGAGCTTATGCTCCTAACTGCTATGTTATAGTCATGATTTTAACCAGTGCCCTCTTCTACTCTTGTCCCCTCTCTGATCCATTATCCAACTCAGCACTAAGGGTAAGCTACATAAGTGGGATCATTTCACTCCCTTGCTTATCAAAATTCCTCACTGGCTTCTTATTACACTCACAATAAATTCAAACTCCATGCAATGGCCTACAATACCGCTCTTCTTCCATGCTCTTGCCACACTGTTCTCTGACTCTCTTACCAGCTCTTTCCCCACTTAGGGCCTTTGCTCATTCTGTAATATCCTCTGCCTAGAACACTCTTTGCTCTACTCTCTGCACTCTACTTTAAATTCTTTAAGTCTTAACAGAGATGCCATATCCTCAGAAAGGCCTCCTTTGACCACCCTATTTAAAATGGCCCCATTTATCATTCTCTACTTCAGCCCCTTTTCTTTTTTTTTTTTTTTGAGGAAGATTAGCCCTGAGCTAACTGCTGCCAATCCTCCTCTTTTTTCTGAGGAAGGCTGGCCCTGAGCTAACATCCATGCCCATCTTCCTCTACTTTACATATGGGACACCTACCACAGCATGGCTTGCCAAGCGGTGCCACGTCCGCACCCGGGATCCGAACTGGCAAACCCCAGGCTGCTGAAGTGGAATGTGCACACTTAACTGCTGTGCCACCGGGCCAGTCCCCAGCCCCTTTTCTTCATAACACTTAAAAAATATATAATAATTTTGTTCACATGTTCTTTTTACCTATCTCTCTCAACACAAACTTGTTTACGACTGTACTTCAAGTATCTGAAAGAGCTCCAGATGATCAATAAATATTCATTAAATGAATAAGCCAGGTTATCCTGTGGCTTCCTGCAATTCTTACTACAATTCCTCATTCTCTTTGTCATATGGGTATCTGACCTGAGAAGCATACCTATAATATGAGTCTTAGAGATTATACAAACATGAAGAATATACTCTAACTCAATCACTAAAAGATGATCATCACATATTCTAAAAAACTCATATCTGAAAAATGTTCATCAGTCTAAAAGGAATGTCAATTATGTGTTATTATTTTCTAATTACTCCTTATAAATCCCAACATGACCAAAGGAATATTACTTGTGCTAAATTCAAACACTGTTTTTGTATCTCCAGCAAATTTCTCAAGCTTTTCTACTCTTAATGTTCACATTACTTGTATTTAATTACTTAAAATTGTGTGATTTTGCTGCATCCTAATGTATACACATATATAATTTTTCTATTTGTTGGAAAAATGCCACTCTCAGCATATAACCAGTTTTTTCCAATTTAAGTGAAAAGAATTTCATATTCCAAATGAATTATGTATTTGATTCGGGGGTAAAGTAGGCATAAGCCTACACTTACGATATACATCCAAGATTATCTGCAGAAAAGTAATCCTTAAAACTTATTTCTACAAATGTCACAAACATAGATATTTTACACTTGTTTGCTAAATAAAGTGTCAACATCCAGCATTCTAATTAGAAAGTGCTGCCATAATTGAGATTTAAATTACTCAGTAATCAGCTGAACAGTATAAACAATTCAAAAGCCAAACAGGAGTTATAATATGACAGAAGTATGTGAATTGCAGGTACACAGTTCTAAGAGGAAATATCATTAGGAAGAACACATTCTATGGAAGCATTTTATTGATATAACCAGAGTATCTTCAATATATACACTTGCATAGCATATGCTATGATTTTTGTCTTTTCATACTTGATTTATGGAAAGCAAATTACATTGCTGGAGGTGGGAAAAGCAGGGAGAGAACAGCAACGTAATATCCTTCACAAATCTTATTCTCTTAAGGTTTAAAAATATGAAAACAAAATCTTAAACTTTAATTATCCAAAAGAAAAATACCACCACCACACTTCCAAAGAGTTCTCTGCCCCACGTGCCAACTCTTTGTACTGTAGATGTTCCTACAAACTCAGAAGTTCTAGCAACATCTTAATTATGACAAAAATCTCTCTATATAATCTACCATATAATCCCTACTTTAGAAATCTGCCTCATCACCAAAAGGAACCAAACCCAGGGGTCCTTGGAGAAATGGGTGACCCCAGGGCAGAAGCAGTGAAAGTATAGGATAAGCTTGAAACATCTTGTGCCAGAGAGAAGTGCTCAAAAAAAAAGGCATGTCAAAGGACCGGGGAGCTTTACAGGGCTCCCATTGCCCAAATGAGTGACAACTTGGGTATTGAAACAAATAAGGACAGTAACGGATTACAACTCATCGAATAACGTGAAAATTCATAAGGGAGGGAAGGAAGGAAGAAAAAAAATGAGAGTTCTTGCTTACAGTAAACTGATAAATAGAGAGAGATGGGTGGAGCTGGGGGGCGTGGGGGAACCACCATTTGTAACCATTATAGTAAAGACTGGCTCAAGCAAGAAGCATCAGTAGATGCTAAAACTAGGGGGTGGGTGATCGACGAGGAGAGGTCTCAGAGTATCTCTGCACTGACTGCTTACTAGTTGCAATGAGAAAATAGTACTATACGGTAGAGGAACCAGACAATACCTTGACTGAGTGATCAAAATTAACATCACTAATGAGGAAAAGACATTATTTTCTTCCTGAAAAGGGCATATCACTTAATGTAACATTTCAGCTGAGAATATATAACCTGAGGAAACATCAGCTAAACTTTTTTTTTTTTAAATATTGGCACCTGAGCTAATATCTGTTGTTAATCTTTTTTTTTTCCTCCTTCTTCTCCCCAAAGCTCCCCAGTACATAATTGTATATTCTGGTTGTAGGTCCTTCTGGTTGTGCTATGTGGGACGCTGCCTCAGCATGGCCTGATGAGCAGTGCCACGTCCACACCCAGGATCCAAACCGGCGAAACCCTGGGACACTGAAGCAGAGTGTGGGAACTTAACCACTCGGCCACAGGGCCTCCCCCTCAGCTAAACTTAAATTGACAGATATTCTATAAAATAACAGGCCTGTAATCTTCAAAAATGCAATGCCATGAAAGACAAAGAAAGGTTAAGAAACTCTTCATTAAAGGAGACTAAAGAGTCATGACAATTAAATACAATACACGATCCTGGACAGAATCCTGTACTGGAGTGGGACAACTGACAAAACTGGAATATGGACTACAGAGAGATAAAGTTGTTGTTTCAATGGTACTTTTTCTGAACCTAATAATTATACTGTGCTTATGTAAGAGAATAATCCTTGTTCTTAGGAAATGCACTCTGAAGTCTTGAGGCAAAGGGGGCATGTAACCTACTTTCAAATGGATCAGAAAAGTGTGTGAGAGTGTGTGTATAGACATAGAGTGGAAGTGAAGGAAAAGAGAGAATGACAAGCAAATATGGAAAATCATAAAAATTGGTGAACCTGGATAAAGAGTACATACGTGCTCTTTACTATTCTTAAAATTAATTTCAAAATAAAAAGTTATTTAAAAATCTGCCTCATTGCACAACACTGTGAATGTACTAAATGCCACTGAATTCAACACTTTAGAATGATTAATTTTATATTATGTGAATTTTACCTCACTAAAAATAAACTTTTTTAAAAATCTGCTTCTACATAACACATACAACTTGGAACAAAGTCAATCTTCATGAAAAGAATGGGTTGGTATATTTCCTTTCCATTTTGAGCTGTTATGTTCTTGACTCTACAATTTGGAGAACATTTTTTTCAGTGTCAAACTAGGCAATAACTAGCTTTCTCAAGCGCAATCACTCCTACCTTAAAGCATCAGAATGTAGATACAGAGTAAACATTATGCTTTTAGATAAAGAATGCATAAGTTTTAATGTAAAGGAAGTTTATCAGAGTTAAAACACATTAAGAAATTTAGGATTACTTGATTTTTTTTTTCTGGTGAGGAAGACTGGCCCTGAGCTAACATCTGTTGCCAATCTTCCTCTTTTTGCTTGAAGAAGATTGTTCCTGAGCTAACACCTGTGCTTCCTCTACTTTTTGCATGTGGGATGCTGCCACAGCATGGCTTGATGAGCGGGGTGTTGGCCCGTGCACCCAGGAACTGAACCTGCAAATTGCAGGCCAGTGAAGTACACTGTGAGAACTTAACCACTATGCCACTGGGCCAGCCCCTAGGCTTACCTGATTTTTATAATTAATAGTCATTTTATTTTATATTTAAGTTATAGTGAAAGGAACAACTAGTTATATTAAGTTATACAAATCTTACTCTTTTGGGACACCAACCACCACACTTCCTCCCCAAACCATGTCAGCATGTCAAGAAGTCTTAAGTATTTGCATCAGTAAAAATGCCTAAAGGTCAAACATTTTATTCAACTAATAAATAGGCCAAAAACATCCTCAATAAAACTCTTAGGATTGTTCTAGTTACAAAGTTTTCCTGTAACATAGTAACCTATTACCACATTTAATGACAAAAGTTAATAAAAGCTGGCAAGACATATTTAGATACAATAGTAATAGACTATTTATGACTCTAAATAACTAGGACACCCATTCCCACTTGCTAGAAAAACTTTTAGCCAAATATACAGCATAAAATATTTATTTGGAAGTTGTTTTGCAAATATCAGTCATTACAAATTCAACTGTTTATCTTATAGTACACATTATCAATTCAAGCACAAGTTCCTCAACTGCAATTTTTTTTTTTTTTAAGGAAGATTAGCCCTGAGCTAACTGCTGCTAATCCTCCTCTTTTTGCTGAGGAAGACTGGCCCTGAGCTAACATCCGTGCCCATCTTCCTCTGCTTCATATGTGGGATGCCTACCACAGCATGGCTTGCCAAGTGGTGCCATGTCCGCACCTGGGATCCGAACCGGCGAACCCCAGGCCGCCGAAGCAGAACCTGTGGAGTTAACCACTGTGCCACTGGGCCAGCCTCCTGCAGTTTTTAAATTCTAAAAGCCTGAGCTCCCAAGGCAGCCTTTTTTTTTTTTAAAGTATGGGAATATTATTCCTATTCGACAACCAAAAACATTCCTACTCTGTACTTAAAGCAGCTGCACTGTTTTGTGTCTGTTTAATTGTGAAACAATCTTTCCTATTGATGGCAGTTGCTTAAGGCCATTTGCACAGGTTATTTGTTTTTTTTTGTAAATCGATTTTTTTTAAAAGAAAGGACAGTGTGATGTTTTTCTTGTCAAGAAGTATTATACGTTAAAATAGTTTCACAAGCAGATCAAATATCCAAGGTATTAAAAAAAGGAGTATAGCTAAGAATTTTATTTGCATTATAGATCCCAATTTCACTTTTTACAGGTATGATAAAATAGCCATTAAAATAATTTTAATAGTAAAAATATACCTTTAAAGGGGTTTAAAAGTTTATTTAAAAAGTTCACCAACTTTTAAACTCCGATTAATTACAACTAATCTAAGGAATAAGTCTTTGTTCATTTATACCTTTTAATTTGGGGTTACAGCTTTTTAAAATTGTCTTTGAATTGATTTCATGTCCACTGGATAAATACTTAGTAGTGGGATAGCTGGATCATAAGGTATTTCTATTTTTAACTTTTTGAGAAATCTCCATACTGCTTTCCAGAGTGGCTGTACCAGTCTGCATTCCCATCAGCAGTGTATGAGGGTTCCCTTGCATCCTTATGTTCACTGCAGCATTATTGACAGTAGCCAAAATGTGGAGGCAACCCACGTGCCCATCAATGGATGAATGGATAAAGAAGATGTGGTGTGTGTACATATACATATACATATATATGTATATGTATACATATATATACTATACGGAATACTACTCAGCCACAAAAAAGACAAAATTGTGCCATTTGCGACAATATGGACGGACCCTGAGGGTATTATGCCAAGGGAAATAAATCAGACAAAGACAGACAAACCCGGTATGATTTCACTCACATATGGAAGATAAACACATGGATAAGGAGAACAGATTAGTGGTTAATGGAGGGGAAGGGAGTGGGGGGAGGGCAAAAGGGGTAAAGTGGTACGTATGTACGATGATGGATAAAAACAAGACTATTGGTGGCGAACATGATGCAGTCTATACAGAAACTGAAACATAGTGATGTACACCTGAAATTTACACAATATAAGCCAATAAAGTTGTCTGATGACAAAACTAAATAAACAAAATCAAAGAAGAATTTTCTTGAGAACACAACGGTAATCATTTTTGCAATATACTAACTGATTTAATTCTCTTAAATGTCTTGGAAGGTAGACCTTATCCCCATTTTATACAGCAGAAGTGGTACCCCTCCCCCACCCTTCATTTAAAAACAAAATTGAAACCCAAAGAAATCTGTTCAGCTTGGACACATTCATTACCAATTATCTTTTTAAAATACGTGGTACTCTGTTTAAAATACCCTACTAGTGTAGTTTCATTAAACGCGTTATTTGACTCCAGGAAAAAATCTAAAAGAAAATATTGAAATTAGTTAATCTTAAAAAAGAAAATGCATAAAACCCTTCTAAGAGAATGATAAAATGATGAGTTATTCTGCACTGGGACAATATGTGAAAATTACATCTTTATAGATATAAAACTTTATCTTGTACAATCTGATTACATCACTTACTGATTTTTTTCACATCTATATCCTTATGTTTAGGTGCAGTGCCAAATCGCAAACACTAACTGAAGGTACATAACTATCCTATCAACAAAAAACCCTATCAACAAAATGATAAAAGGAGAAATCTTGAACCTCAACAGTGGTAAGCTTGTAAAACTATCTCCACGTGAACTCAAATACTTGGCATTTTGTTTAAATTAAGTAAGTTTTTTCATTTTCCATCTGTGATTGATTTAAACTTAGATTTACCCAAATGCATTTCCAAACCCCAAAAACTAGACTCAACTTTTCTTACATGAAGGGAATTGTTTCCAGAACCTCACTACTAAAATTTTTAAAAACTTTATAATTTATCTCCCCTCAAGCTTTCAAAAAAACCAACCATCTACACTTTAAATTATTTAATTTGGGCTACTGATTGTTGTAGAAGGGGGACCTCCTTTTTTCAACAGAACAGCTTCTCACAGCGTTCAATGATGTCACCCTATGCTTGGAACCATTTCAGAGTAGGTTCTTACCAGTGAGCCTACATCATTTGACCTGTGTTTCAGATTTTTGACTCCATGTCTGATACTTCATTTGGCCTCACTTTCCTTTCAGCAAATACACATTTTTAAAATACCAGGATCTATCTCCTTCATGAACCTTTTGCTCAGTCTTAATTGTTCTTTCCATTCTCTGAATTTCTACAGTATTTATACCCTGTACCCCAAATTCAGATATCACACCTTCTTGTATCATTCTCTATTTCTTTTCCATGTGCTTTTCATGTGCATCCTCTTGACAGAATCATAAGCTGCCACTGGAACCATAAGGTCTATCTCTTGTCTTACGGTACTCTACAGGGATCATGGTAGGTATTTAATAAGCATCACTGAAGAACCCTTATAAGGTATGGCCAAGATTAGTAAGGATATCAGCAACATATTTTCAATTATTGTATAACTTTTAAATATTTATAACTTAGGTCAAAAATAAACTACTTGGATAGGTACATAATGAACTAAGAAAAACTATTCCTAACTGATCCAATTTGAACATAAGAAAAATTGGGAAAAGTTGTGCATAAATCACAAATTAATATGACATAGGACTATGGGCACAACAAACTGACCACAACATAAAGATCACAGGATTAAGTGAAACTTATTAAAGTTCTGGAAGCTGGTTACAGAGGACTACTAATTCTGAAGCACAAAATACAGTTCATGACTATCACAACATTTTTTAGGATTAATTACAGTGAGTACCTTTGTTACAATAGTGAAGATTTTCTTTTTCACCTACAGAAACATCTGTCTCCTTCCCTTTGGTTGAGAGGAATCCAACTTACAGATGTTATTCAGAGTAGCCCAAGAGGCTAGAACAATTTTCCTTTACGACAGGTACAAACAGGGAAAAAATAATGAACGCTCTCAAAATTTGGTTCACAAATGTTAAGTACTATAAATTTTTTTCCCAGTAATTTTTAACTTGTATAAGGTATATATTAGTAATTCACCTTTATTATAGTGAAATATAACAATTTTTTGTTTAATGTTTTGTAAAAGTCAGCAAAAACTTTTAAATATATGTTCTGAAAGCAGATCATCTAGATTTAAATCTAGACTCTATTTTCTAAATATGTTACTTTGGGCAAGTTCCTGGACTTCTGTGTGGCCAGCTTCCTCATCAACAAATTGAGAATAATAATGATGTTGTCACCATTGTTCTTGGCACATGGCAAACGCTCAATAACTATTAGCTTTTATTAGAAACATCTAGACTTAAAAGGTCTCCTTGGTAATAAAAATCAACTTATCAAATTTAACATACTCATTCAAAAATATTTCTCGAGCGCTTACTATACGTCGTACACTGCTCTAGGAGTTAGTAATACAGCAGTAACAAAACAAAGTCCCTGTCCTCAAGGAGCTTACATTCCAGACGCAGCCGACAATACATGTAAACAAAAGAAGCAGAGGGGAAAAAAGGAGTGATGTGTGTGAATGCACGCTATTTTATACAGGAAGAGAACTAAGAGAAAGGTGGTAGATGAAGTCAGAGGGGGCAGCAGAGAGCCAGATCACGTAGAGGCTGGTAAGCAGTGAGAGAAGGGACTGGGGAGACTTCTGGCAGATACGACTTAATATTTTTAAAGAATCACTCTTGTTGCTGTGTGGAGAGCAGATAACAGGGTCAAAATTTTTATGTGGCTTCATGAGAAATGAGTCACACTTCAAAAGCCCATTCAGTACCAAACTTAAAACTATAAGCCAAACACATCAAACTAAGGACATTATTTAACCATGGTGGTTTAAACTGCAAATAGAAACACAGTTTTAATCATACAACCTTAAGTCACTTTAAAAAATGACAACTAAAGAATGAAGATGAGAATTAATAGAAAAAAGCTCAGTATGTTTATTTTCATTGTTCTTTTCATGCTAAAAATGCATAAAAACAAATGGCAAGAGAAACAAGAAACTGAATTTTCAATGCATGTCTTTTTTTCTATAATAAAAATATAAGGCTACCTGGATGAGAATTTTTGAGTAAAGCATTTCAAAAGCATGCATACACATTTATTACATAATGGTATTTGTGTGGAAGTTATAAAAAAAACTTATACTAGAATTATGTAGAACTTAAATGCACTCCTAAGAATTCAGAAATTAAAATTCATATGTCAAAAGAAGACATTTTAAAATAATTGGCTAACTAGACTTTTCTTAAGTGAAGTACAAAATATGCCTGTTTGTTGCATATTAACGAAATCACTCATATTTAATAATTCATTAGCTAAATCTATCTACAAGTCATAAATACCTATAAATTGGTTCCAACATGGGACTATGTTATGTTCTTTTACCTGTATTTAATTTCCAGGCTAAAAGGCTCTGGTAAGCCAAAAGACTTTCTTGCCAATTTGGGAGAATGGGTTGAGTAATTGGAAAGCCCTTTCTGCAACGTGCTTTCCTTGTAAATAGCACATCTATTGTCAGAGATCATGAATTTGATACCATATTTTAGAGGGTTCTTTTTCTTGATATTGTTCAGTCTCTTTAAGGATAAAATGTCAACTTCAATTTGCCTTCATAAAATAAATCTTTTTACAGTTTAGAAGAAATGTTTTACATTAGCAGTATCTTTAAAATCTTGAGAAAATTCAAAACAAACAACAAAAATTAGCAGATGGAATTACAGTATGTCTTTCCAAAGACTTTATTCCTCAACATGTCTTTCAAAAGAGTTACTTCTGCAATATGTTTTATAATATTAAAGTAAGAGCATTTATGATTAGGTCAACACAACACAAGGCACACACAATAGTGACATTTCCATGAGTTTTCCTATATGTAGGTTAAGATGTCTATTCAAGTGAAGAGTTTTAGGAGACAGGGCCCTCTGAAAATAATGATTCACAGAGTAAGACACAGTTCTTATATATTTGTGAGTAATCAAGTACTAGACAACAATATTTTCTTTATTCTTTCAAACATTATTATTTCTTTGACTTTTCTGGATGTTATAAATTATTTTGGGCAATAATAATAGGTGTTTCAAGAGTTTTATGTTAAGCACCAGGCTAAGTGTTTCACATGCATTTAATCCTCATAAGAACCCTTTTACAGATACGGAAATTTATAGATAGGGAAATTTAGAGATACTGTTTCAATGCCCAATATTACCGCTTCTTCGTAGTGGACTTAGGATTTCAATCCAGCTCTGTTCTCAGAACCACAAACTGTTTCCTAGATCCATTAAATAACACCTAGAGGTGCCTAGGTATACCAGGAGAGTGTGTATGGCTAGGAAATTACTATAAAAATACATTTACAGACACACACACATAATTAGGCCAAACAAGGAAAGTTCATATGAAGTGATACCTTAAAAAAACAGTTAAATACATTGTCCAAGAATGTTAAGTAATGTCAGCTGAGACTAAAAGGAGTTACCTCTTAGTACATAAGACCCATTACAAGTACTAAAAATGTACTTTGAATCTATGAAGTAGTCTTGCTGCTCAAAAATTGGAACGTGAATTTGATCAAGTGACTAGATACAATTACCAATTTACAGGAAATACAGAGGTTAGAGAAACATTTAAATAATCCATGGAGATCCAATTAGCAAAATCCAGACTGCAGGAAATACAAATAATCCAGTTTCTTCAACAAGTAAACAGCAAGGGGAAAAAAAGATGATGGAGGTTGAACCTATAGATTAAGAGAATCAAGAGATATACCCACCAGTCAGAAACATCAAAAAGGAATTACAAGGCAATTAAGAAATGAATACTGACTGGACATTTGATATTAAGTAATCATTTTTTTTAAAGGTGTGATAATGGCATCGTGGGTATGACAGAAAAAAAAAGACTCCTTACCTCTTAGAGATTGATATATTTATAGATGAAATAATATGGTGTCTGGGATTTGCTTCAACATAATACGGAGCAGGGGTGTTAGGTAGAAGTACAGATGAAGCAAGAGTGGCCAAATTGTTGAAGGTAGGTGTGTACATAGTTCATTACAAAAGTCCATTCGTTTTTAGATATATTTGAAATTTTCCATAATAAAAGCTAAAAAATAAATTCCAGCTAGATATAAAATCTAGATATAACTGTCAAAGATAAAACAATAAAATTTCTTCAAGATTAAAAAAGGTTACTTAAGCTGTCTATACTCTCTTTTTTCTTAAAGGAAATATTACATAAACACCGGAAACAAGTAAGAAAGTAATACAAGAGCATGGAAAAATGTTCAACTGTGGAGCCATACTATAAAAACTTGGAGTACTAATAAGTGGTACTTAAAATAAAAAAGGCCAAGTACTTTTAATGGATGTCTTGGTAAACAGATGAAAAACTACTTGTAAACTAACTTTAAAGGCCACAGGAAAACATAAGAGTTAAAAAGCTAAGTGCTTTTTAAAAGCACCTTAACAGTAGTCCCACATGGACTAATTTAAACTACAGAAAATCATCCCTAAGAAGTGCTGGCAGAAGATAAATTTAACTCATCTTTCTTGGAATTAAATCCTTAATATCTACTTGTGTCCAGTTACTAGAAGAGAGGAAAGATAATTAATTTACTGTTTCAAAGAAAAGCTGATACGGGAAGACTAGATAGCTGACAATCATCTTTGCTTTCAAGTTCTAAGAAGCAAACTGAACAGAGATTTACTGGTAAGATAAGGAAAACAAGGAGGAAAACATCTGAGGACTGAAAGAAAAGCAAACGAATGATAAGTCCAAGTTGTGGCATATTTATAGTGGCAAGGTTCTTGAAGGCAGGTACAGTATTGTACTTTCAACTGAGTTCAGAAAATACAGAACTAATCCTATAAATAATAAATATATTATTTGGTGAAATAATTGAACAAACTATTTTCTATAAAACCAAAAGATTCTCCCTTGGGGTCAGCTAGAGTAGAACAGTAGTTTCTACAGCTCTACTACATTACCAAAACATTTAGGAATTAAAAACATGCAAATAACATCAACAAAAATCAACTTATGGGGGAAAAATGCAAGCTGTGCTTAAAAGAATAACTTAAAATGGACTGCCTATAGCAGTTGCCTTAAGACCTTGGCCAGCACTGTTTGAATCACTATCACAGAATAAGGGCCACTGATGAAATAGATTTACCATTAATATTACTCCCTGCGATGAAAAAGAAGGATTAGCAGGGCTTGAACAACAAGTAACAGTTTTTATCTACCACTACCATATTGCCTTCACTACATTTTCAAAATCTGGAGGAAAAACAGAACTGTAGCAACTTTCAATTTATACCATGTCTGGGATGACAACACATAGAAGTATCTCATTTTTTTAGAGCCTCAAATAAAGGGAGGCAGGTCACAGGATAACAATGATCAAGCTAGTCTTAGTTGGTGGGAGTGGTGTCACTTATCCCTTCCTGCCACAGCTGCTTTTTATGCAACTTGAGTACAAACGGGAGGAAACTGGAACTCCAAGCCCTGGCTGGCCTATGGTTTTATCTGCTTTCCTCAGTTCCACAATGCTCTGCAAAACAGAGCCATTTAATACCACCAGGAGGTGCAATAATTGTGGAAAATCTCTCCCCACCCTCCATAAAAGACTTCAAGGTCTCAAAAGCCAGTATTTGAAATATATCATTATATTTAAGAGCTGCCACCATACTGGATCTAACAGTAGCTCCAGGGAACACATTCTGAAGAATCCATTTTTCTTTCTGAAGTAAACCTCATCGGGTAGGGATATATGCTAAACAAAAGTCCTAGTTTTCCTCAGTTGTGGGTCTGCCCTTATTTACTACATGAAGCATTTAAATGTAACATTTATTGATTACTACTTTTTTTTTTTAACAAACTTCTTTTTTCAGCCAAAACTATCTCCACAGGATAATGACTTCCCAAAATTTATCTGCTACTATGAAATACTAGTTCCAGGGTTTTTTTCCCTGATGGAAATTCACATCTCCAAACAGCCAGAGAAGTTGGAGAAAGTCTTACTCTAGCCCAATCCTCTCATTTTATAGATAAGGAATCCATGGTCTGGAGCTTCATGTGATTCTGCCTCAAATCACACGTCTAGTTTAACAGGAAGTGTCAGAATCTAAACCCAGGTCTCCAAAACCCTAACCTGTGCCCTTTCTATGATATAAAGCCTCATTCTATTAATCCAAGCTCTCAGAGCAATCCTTAATCACTTCATTGTTTCCTCATCTGCAAGTTCCCTCATCACCTTATCCTATTGATAATCAGAGCAGTCATTCTATGGATCTGCTTCACCTCCATTATGGCATTTTAAGATGAACAGTCCCAAGTGGGCACAGTGCCATAGGTACTGGTTCTATAAGATGCTTACATTTTGGGGGAAGAATTTCTTCTCTCCTGCCAGTGAAAGATGAAAATTAAATCCGGAGTATTCATCAGTAAAAAAACCTCACGTTCTAATCTTAATATCATGTGTCAGACACCCACAAAACCTTTGAAAAGTCCTTGGTGGCAACATTCTTACATGTCCTGAATAACTTGGTTTGAGTCTCCATTCTAAATTGGGTGGTAAAAAGGAAGACAAGTTATTTTTCAACAATGGCTCTTCCATTAGATGACTTCATAGCTATTTACATGGCAAATTTAACCTGAAGCACTTGAAGATGAGTGACATAGGTGATAAAGACAAACAATATGAAACGAACAACAGCAGAGGAATACTGCCTTGATGTCTGTCTAGTGAAAAACGTACAGCCTCTTCAAATTTTTGAGTACCACAAATTTAGTCCTCTAAGATAACAAGATATTTCTTAGTGGTTTTCTTCTGATGTTCTCTGGCTTAGAAATAAAGAGATAGTTCTGTAGAGACTTCTGGACTTTTAAAGACTATTTGAGCTGGTATCTTAGTCTTTATACCATACATTAAAAAGCAACCAATGAATCAGGATCTGGAAAAGAACTGTGATTTTATCTTATCTTTGGAAAGCAAAAGCAAAGGGTATATAAATAGCAAAATAACTGTCTGAGGGCTTAATGGTCAAATGAATAGCTGATGACAGAGAATTATTAACGTCAATCACTTTTCAAACATGGAGCTTCTCTCTCAATGAAGTTTATCCCACTCTCAATGAAGAACATCTGCTATAGTTATCAAAAGTATACTGATCTGCACATATTGTGTGAAGACCTTTATATACTATCTAGGCCCTTAGCCTTTAATCCCCACAACGACATTCTAAGGTAGGTATCTGTCATTATTTTCATATTGCACCTGAGAAAACTGGGGCACTTTAAGTTAAGTAACTTACCAAGGTTACAGAGCTTGAACCCCACCCCCCGCAGGTTCTGAAAGGTGTGTTCCTTAGGCCTTTTACTGTCTCCTTAGAAAGGCACAGAAAATGTAAAAATATGGTCAAACTCTAAATTCTATCCGATGCATAATCCAAACCATTGTGAATTATTTTCTTCTGGTGCCAAGAAAGCCTCAATAGTATGCCACCTACATTTCCTGATTTTAGGTTGGGTGGATGGCACAAATGACCTGGTTTTGTCATCATGCTTATTGCATAATCACCAAAACCCAAAAGGAAGGGGACTGCTTAAATTCTTAAACTTTATTTCCTGCTGGCCTAGAAGACCTTACTTAACCACTATTACATCTGATACACTCAATTTAAGTGTTAATGTTTTCCTACCATAATAAGACACTAAAGTTATCACTTAAGTCTTAAAGGAAATCAACTATGTGTTAGTGATTTTACCTGTCAGAGAAGTTAAAAGCAGATCAACAGGATATAAAGGTAGGTTGCTTTCTTCTTTAGGGGAAATTTCTTAATGACTTGTTAATTAAACTGAATGGAACAAGTGGCTCTCCAAAAACGCAGTGTAACGGAAAAGGAAACGGAGGAAAAGAATCACAAGAAGTTATCTACTTTCACTAGTGTCAGTAAAGCAAAGGATGAGTCTCCTTTTGAGTAACTTCAGCCTGATCGTAATGACCACTTGTTACACCTACCACCCACTCTAACACTTTAGGTTCATTAGGAATCAAACCTTGCAAAGTAAAGGACTTATCCCGACCAGACCTGAGGTATCCGCACCAAACCCTGAGGGGCAACGAGGGCCAGTGCACTGCGTCCCCCACACCCAAGCCTACGCTGCTGTCCAGGAGGCAAAACCCACAGCCTGGGGCCAAGACAGTCCTCGGGCCAGCGCGGTGACCCAGCTCTAGACTACCCTACCCCCTCCCCTACCAAAGGGTCTGTGCCTAGAGGAGTGGGGGTAGGGGAGGTGAGAAAGGCCTGGCTAGGACTGCACGGAACTCAGCGGATGTTTCGAACGAGGAAGGGTCCCTTCCCAGCCTTGCCGGTGGCGCGGCTCGGGCCCGGGAGAGAGCCGGCCGCCGCCATGATGGGGCTGGCCGGGCCGGGGGGCGTGACGCGGACGCCCCGCGCGCAGGGTCAGCTCCCCGTTCCCCTCACTTCCCTCCCCTGCGTGGGCCTCGGCCACAACTGCCCCCCGATACTCACGCTTTGTCCACCAGCTCCCGCACCTTCCACATGTTCAACATGGTGCCCCGCGCGGGCCGGGTCGCCGCCTCCCTCTCCTGCTCCCCACGGACACCGGAACACTTCCGCGCCGGGACAGATCCAGGCCGGGGTCGCCGCTGCCACCGCCCGCCGCCTCGAACTCTCCCAGTCAGCTCCTTCTCTTGCCACAGCCGCGGCGCCGCCGGTGACACGTCGAGACGCGGGGACAGAAGCGCTGCGTGGAGCGGAAGTGCCCGGCCTTCCGCCCGCTGCGCGCGGAGCACGCCGGGACTTGGAGTTCTCTCTGCGCGTCAAGCCGGGCTGGTTAAGCTGAGAGTTGGTGTGGTAAGGTTTGCAGGATTTCTGTTAAAGTCTTCCCGTCCTTCTCACCCCTCCCCGTCCCCGTGACCTACAGAACCAGAAACTCTGAGGGTGGGGCCCAGCAATCTGTGCTTTAACAAATCCTCCGGTCTCAAGTTTCAGAACCACTGGTATAGGATCTAACCATACTCAAACATGCTTTTCAAATATAAAGTATTGCCATGTTATTAATAATGATTATGCGAAAGTGTGGTTGGCATATGTATTCCTCATTGACAGAAACATCCCTGTATTTGGTTCCAAGCGTCCAAATCTACTTCCTCTCCTGGGCATTAGTTTCCATCCCTGTAAATTGAAGAGGTTGTATTCTAAAACCTATTCCACTCTAATACTATGATACAGTGGTTTTATTTTTAGACAGATACCTATTATGTTTGTCAGATACTTTATTATAAAGCTCAAAAACTCAGTTCACACTCCATGGGAAACTGTGCAAACACAGCCCTACAACACTATGACATGCTCAAGAAGTTGGCAGGTTTATATTCTTTTTTTTGAGGAACATTAGCTCTGAGCTAACATCTGCCACCAATCCTCCTCTTTTTCCTGAGGAAGACTGGTCCTGAGCTGACATCTGTGCCCATCTTCCTCTACTTTATATGTGAGACGCCTGCCACAGCGTGGCTTGCTGACTGTGCCAAGTCTGCACACTGGATCTGAACCGGCGCACCCGGGCTGCCAAAGTGGAACGTGCTCACTTAACCGCGGCGCCACTGGGCCGGCCCGGCAGGTTTATATTCTTAATGCATAAATATATACACACACTGCATTCAGTGTTTTATTGCAATAATTGTTGTCACTTCATTTTTAACTTACTCATTTTTGACAGTGTTCATGTTAAAGGTGCAAACAACTCAAAGTTCATTTGGTCCAGCTGCTTAAGTTTTCCAGTTCTTTTCATTCTACACGTATTTATTGAGCATCTTCTATGTGCCAAGAGTGGAGAATACAGCTAGGAACAAGACAGACAAGCCTTAGCTCTCTTTGGATTTTAAAGGTCTTTGGAGGAAATGTAATAATCAAGGAAACATTTAAGATAATTGCAGATAGAAAATGCTTGAAGAAAACAAAACAATGTTATAGAGAATCATGTTAGAGGAAAATAACATTACAGAATATTTGGAGCCTCTTTGAGGATATTATATTTAAGCGGAAACTTGAATGATAAAATGGAGCAGGCCATAAAAAAACTATCTACAAGAAAAGAATTCCTTGTGGAGGGACCAGATGAAGACTCTGACTCGTAGAGAAGAAGTGAAATTGATTGCTGCTAGTCATGAAGCTGGGTAACAATAATCCCAAATCAAGAACCCAGAACCTCTGACCCCTAGTTCCTCATGGCAAGTCACCTCTTCATGTTGCATCCACTTGATTACTGGAAGCAGCTTTGAAAAGGGTTTCAATAAGGCTTTGGAATTAAGGTCTGAGAGAAGCAAGTTTGAGGGAATTGCCAGGCAGAAAAGTACGAAAAGCAGAAATCAGGACAAAGGTATCTCAGAGCTTTGTCAAGATAAGAGTGCTTGGGCAGACACAAAGTAAGCTGAAGATGTAGGTGGGGAGGGACAGATGAAGATGAGCAGAGATAGGTAGAGAAATGGGGCATTAAAATCAGAAGTTTGTGTTTTATGTTGAAAGGACTGTCCAGCTCAAGGTTCAAAGGCTGGAATGTGGCCAGAGGAGATAAGAAAGAGAAACTACTTTGCATAAATAAGACCTTAGCAAGTTAACTTTCAAACAAGCGGGTCCAGGGTACACTTGCAGAATGGGCCTGGCATAAAAATAACCACCTTCCCCGCCCTGGGTCTGTTGGCACCTTCCTGACAATTCACAGTCAGCCCTTCCCAGAGTTACCCAGAGAGTATAATGTCGTTGTCTACTTTGCTTGTTCTAACACCAAGTTTGAAAGTTTCTAGACTTATTCCAGAGTTGTCACCTGTGACATTTTCACAGTTGGCTGGAGCCATCTACAATTTAAGACCAAAAAACCTGCCTGTCCACCTTTGGGTCAAGAGAGCCCCTGATGGACTCAGAAGAACCAGACAAGGAGAGTTTGTTAAAAAGTGGTCCCAAAAGACTGACAATTTGCATGCCGACAAAGTGTTCCATTTTTACTTTTATCTTGCAAGTTTGGGAGCAGTTTCCATAGTAACTTCTTTGTGGCAGTTTAAATGTATCCACGGTAGAAAAATAAATGAGAAAATTCCCCACCCACCCCCTTCAGGAAAATTAAGTTTTTTTAGTAAATGAACTGACTCTTTTAGTAAGGCCAAACCAACACATAGTTGGAAAGCAAAAGTACTCAGCTGTGTTACTTATATGTGAGGATCAGGTTGTAGACGCTGACTGCTTATCTCAGGTGGTTGGCTCCTTGATGTTTCCTTCGGAGAAGTTTGATGGTACGCCAGTGTGGCAGGCATGGAAGGCACTGCCGAGATCTTTCTTCAAGAGAACGAACTGCAAGTGGTGTGGATGGCCGACAGCTTTCAGCAGCCACTCCTCAGGGATCAGCCACAGCTTTTACACCTAGGCCATGATCTCACTGGGCTACTCCCAGGCAATGACTGAGCAAGGAGTGCTGGAGCCAGGCGATTGCAGGCTCCTCTACTGGGCACGCATTGGCCTGGGCTCCCCATTAACCTGGCCCGGATTTCCTCAGAGCTTTGCTGCAATTGGACGGATGCTCTTCCTACCCAATCTTCCTTCCTTTTCCCCTCCCTTGACAAATATCAGAATTTCCTTGTGGTCTGAGGCTCTCCCCACCTACTTTTGTTCCCTCTTCCTTTTATCCTTCAAAGGTGTTTCCCCAAATAAATCTCTTACACTTCTAATTCCATCTTGGCTTGTGCTTCCTGCTGTATCCAACTGACAACAGGCAAACAGTTGTACCTTGGTTTCAATATTTGGCCTGATGAGTCTTCTTTTTTATCACACCTGACTGCTTCTCTCTAGAACTCAGGGTACTCAGTTTATAATCATATTATGAGTGTTGCCACAAGCCATGCAGATTAGGTATTGTACAACCCCAGGGACACCATTTATGTGGACTACCATGAACTGCCAATTAACCACAGAAACGAAGTATAAAGTGTGGTTAAAGAGTGCAGATTCTGAACTCAGACAAACCTAGGCCCAAATTCTACATCCGCTCTTCAGTAGCTTGGTCATTCTGGATAAGTGAATTAAACCAATATAGCATAGTGGTTGTGAACTGGGACTCTGGTTATGAACTGGGACTCTGGAACCAGATTGCCTATGTATGAATCTTAGTTTTGCCACTTCCTAGCTGGGTGAATTTGGAGAAATTATTTGACGTCTCTGTAACTCAGTTTTCTCATCATAATGGGGGATAATAGAAACCTACTTTAAAGGCTTTTTCAGACAATTAAATAAGGTAATGATTAAAAAGAACTTAGAACAGCACCTAAGACAAAATAAACACTCAGTAAATGTTAGTGATGCTGCTCATACTATTATTATTGCTACTACCACTACTACAAGTAGTAGTTACATTAATCTGTAAAATTTATTCAATATTCAACAAGTATTTAGCAAGCTCCTCCTATGTTCCAGGCACTGTGCTAGGTGAGGGATGTACTGTTGTAGACAAAACATAGTAAACAAGCAAATAGATGTGGTAAACTTAGTAAACTCAAGGTGATATGCTGAAGATCGTCTGAAGATCACCTCACATTGGGTCCTCCACGTAGTAAGTGCTTATTAAGTTCTACCTCATTATTATTATCAAATCCCTTATCTTATGTGGATCTCAGCTGTTTTCCTTATAAACTGGGAGGCTGGCCTGTCAGAGTATCCTAAACTTAGCCGTACATCAGCAATTCCGGAACATCTTTAGAATTTCAGGTTGTCTTGTCCTAGCCCTTGCATTCCTGCTTAAGTAGGTGTGTTATACCCTATACTTTTGGTCACAAGTGACAGAAACTCGAAACTAGCTTAAGCAGAGCAAGGGAATTTATTGACACAGGAGACTGGGGAGTTCAGACACAGAATTTCCCTCAAGAACTTAGCAAATATTGTCAGCACTCTCTCTCTGATTCTCATTTTCCTTCAGGGCAGATAGGTTTCTCTTAGTTGGCAGGAAATAGGGCTACCACCTTGTGGAGAATGGGTTACATTTTTTCAACTAGGTAGCCAAAGGAGAGGAGACACTTTTTGTCTTTCAGCCACTGAGTCTAATGTCACAGGAATGACTCTGACTGGCCCAGTTTGCATTATGTGCCTATTTCAGGGCCAGTCACATCTAGCGAGACATGCATTACAGAATTGGTAGCCTTAGAAAACCACATAGAGTGGGGGAAAGAAGAGTTCTCTGAAGAAATTCTGAAGAAAGCCATGCTGTGGCAGACAAAAGCAATAGTTGTTCTCGACTGTAGGTTTAAGGTGGAGTCTAGGAATCTGTATTCTAAAAAACCTTCCTAAGTGATTTTGCCAGGGTTTGGGATGCCCGGGGTTAGATGACAAAAGTCCTTTCTAACTCTGACAACATATTTTTGTGTGTATGTGAGGAAGATTGGCCCTGAGCTAACATCTGTGCCAATCTTCCTCTGTTTTATGTGGGATGCAGCCACAGCATGGCTTGACGATTGGTGCTAGGTGGGTGCCTGGGATCGGAACCTGTGAACCCCTCCGGCCGCTGAACCAGAGTGTGCAAACTTAATTTCTATGCCACTGGGCCAGCCCTTGTATTTCTATTTTTTTAAGGTCCAAATTCCACAAAAGAAGCTGGGCTGGAGAGAGCAAAAGTGAAAAGAATACCATAGGGGATAATAGAAAAGAAAAAGAAGCAATAAGAAGGAAGGAGTCAGGTGGAGTTGCAGCATTGTGCAGCAGGTAAGCTGTAGCAGGGCATGCCCTCGCTAGCTCTTTGTTCTGCTGACAGTTGGGCTCTTGGCTGAAATTTGATCTCCTTTCAGGGCTGTCAGCAGGGCTCAGGTGGGCCTATTCAGAAAGCCTGGTAGGTGCTCTAAAGGGCTAACGTATTCTGCAAGAACATAGAGGAGCTGGCAGGCGAGATGGAGGAGAAGTAGTCTTGGAATCATTTCCCTGCCTCCTGGGATGCTGTCTCTCCTTCTGTCTCCTGACCAGGCAAGCCCAGAGTGGACATGCTGCTCCTACTGTCTAGGCCTCTGAAAACTCTATTCACAGGAAGCCAAGTGCCATCAATGAAGCAACTAGGCAGCTTGTCACTGTGGGAACTGATCCTGCGTTGTCAAGTCAGATTCAGGAGGGAAAGGGGTGGGTGTCAGAAAGGATGGGCTGGCTGGATTCTGAGGGTCTTTCTGGATAAGGTCAAGCGTCTTGAGAAAGTCCCCAGCTGTCCAGAGTTCCCATGGAAGCTCTGCTGGTCCTTAAACACTGTCAGTTCGTTAAAAGAACTGTGCTCTGGAGGAAGAGTTCACTGCAGTGGACGTGAAAAGTCTGATGGACAGACCACTGCTCTGTAATAAACAGAATGAATGTGGCTAAAGATTTGAGGAGTCAGTCAGCATAAGGCATGCTTTCTTGGTAGGAAAGAGTCAACATTTGTCATTTATTGAGCATCTGCAATGTGCAATTTGGTTAAACAGATGACTAAAACCTGTTGTTTCTCAGGGACTTATAGTCTAATATGGAAGATAGACATATAAACAAACCAAAAAAAACCACAGTGAGATATTTAAGGAGGCAGTGTAGTGTAGAGGAGAGGTCATAGCACTGGCTGTGGTATCAACAGGACCTTAGTTCACACCACATAGCTGTGTGACCTTCGCTAAATTACTTGACCTCTTGGTGCCCTCATTGGGAAAATGGGGCTAAGAGTCCCTGACTCATAGGGTTGTTGTGAAAAGTGAATGAGGTTTTGCTTTCCACAGGTTCAGTGACCTGAGGTCAACCGTAGTCTGAAAACGTTAAATGCAAAATTGCAGAAATAAACAATTCATAAGTGTTAAACTGTGCACCATTCTGAGCAGCATGATGAAATCTCTCCCCATCCCACTCCATGCAGCCCAGGACATGAATCATCCCTCTGTCTAGCATATCTACATCGTAATGCTACCCCCCTGTTAGTCACTTAGTTGTGGTCTTGGTTATCAGATTGACTCTTGGGGTATCACAGTGCTTGTGTTCAAGTCACCCTTATTTTACTTAATAATGGCCCCAAAGTGCAAGAGTAGTGATGCAGGTGGTTTGGATATGCCAAATAAAGCCATAAAGTGCCTCCTTTAAGTGAAAAGGTGAATGTTCTTGGCTTAAAGGAAGGAAAAAATTCTATGCTGACGTTACTAAGATCTATGATAACTTTTATTACAGTATGTTATAATTGTTCTTTTTTATTATTAGTTATTGCTGTTAATCTCTTACTGTGCCTAATTTATAAATTAAACTTCATCATAGGTATGTATGTAAAGGAGAAAACATAGTCTATAAAGGGTTTGGTACTATCTGTGGTTTCAGGCATCCACTGGGGGTCTTGGAACATATCCCCCGGGGATAAGGGGGGACTAATATACATTGAATTTCTAGCACCGTGCTTGATATGTAACCAGGACTGATTAAATGAGACCTGTGATCATTGCTAAACTGTTTGTATCCAGAGATCATGCGCGATGTGGGAGACATTGTTAGAACAGGTTTGTTAAATCTTTCAATAAATATGTATTTGGGCACTTGTCTCATTGCCAAGAATTGTACTGTGAAAAACAGACACAATTCCTGTGCCTATGAAGTTTACAGTCTGAGGGAGATGGATGTTAAACAAGTAACGCCTTGATAAATCTGTCATTGCAAACAACAATGAATGCTGTGGGAGAAAAGAAGAGGGTGCTATGAGAGAATACAACAGTGGTATTTCATTCAGATTGGGTAGGGGCAAGGGCCAGGAAAGGCCTCTCTGGGAAAGTGACTTTTAAGGTGAAGATAGAAAGATAATTTTGAGTTAACGAGGTGAAGATGATACTGACCCTGATACCAGTTTCCCTACATTAAACCCAGCATATATGGGGTTAAAACCAAAACACTCATTCCTTGCTTACTCCCTGGCTTCCTGGTTCCAGAACATGGAGACAGACACAGCCAAGGACAAGCACCTGGATTTGCTGTCTCCTCCCCGCCAAGGAGATACAGGCTGGTGGGAAAGCTGCTGACCAGCAAGGTCATGGCCCCCTCCTCTCTGCAAGTAGTCTTAAGGCCAAAGACAGGCTGGTGGGAAAGCTCCAACCAGCAAGGCCATACGATTCTACTCCCCTACCTAAAACCCCAAATAAAAACCCTTTCTTTTAGCTTTTCAGGGAGTTTGGGATTTCAGCGTTAGCTGCCCTTTTTCCTTGCTCAGTGCTGTGCAATAATAAAATTCTTACTTTCTTCCACTACACCTGGTGTCAGAGATTGGCTTGCTGTGCAACGGGTGAGTGAACTCACTTCAGATTCGATATCAAAGACAGAGGGGAAGAGCATTCCAGATAGAGAGAATAGCCTGTGCCAAGGCGCGAGGGAGGGTGCAGCTCGGCCTGTTCCAGGACATGAAAGGAGGGCTAATGCAGGCTGGAGAGAGAGGGGGAGAATGGTCAGAGATGAGCGGAGGAGGTGAGCAAGGACATGCTGGTCATTTGCCTGCTCAATCCATTCTTCATACTTCTCTGCCCTGCTCTGTGCCCTCCTGACCTCTGTGGACTCCATTACCTGCATTCTCGTGGCTTCTGGCTTCTAGTTCAATGCTGTTAATGCGGTGAGGGTGGATCAGACAGTGGAGGAGAGATAAGTGCTGATATTTCTTTCCCCTTTCTCCCTCTTCAGAACATGGTTTCTGGCCCGCTGTGGCCATTCCTGGTGTCAGGTGGCCCCCCTTCCATGGCTCCAGCTCTGAGTTTCCTTCCCTTGCCTCTTCAGCCTTCGGGTGGCAATGTCTTCACCCTGATGCTAACCCCTGGGTGCTTCCCCAAATGTTATTTTCCTCACCCTGCCTGCCCTGGTGTAAATTATCCCTTTGTTATGTTCTCTTCAGCTAAACTCTGAGTGTGCCAGTGTTTGCAGCTGGGACCCTGACTCATATAAGGACTCACAACACGGAGGAATTTGTATGTCATGTTAAGCACGACTTTTAGATTGTTATCTAAAGTGCAACCAGAAGCTGTAAACATGCTATTGTCACTTCCTTATCATTTCCTCTTCTTCCAGCTACAGCCCAGTCTCTCTGCTCTCCTTAACAGAAGGCTATCATCTTCACCAACTGGCTCCTCTTCATTACTTCTCAAGCCATAATTGACACTTCTTCCTTCTCCAAACTCCCTGCTCTCTTAGCTTTCATGATCCCACAGTCTTCTAGTTCTTCCTACCTTGCAGGCTCCTTAGAAACCTTTTGTTCCTCTCCCTGGCTTGTAGATGTTGAGGGGCCCTCTAGGGCTTACTTCTCTTTCTCCACTGCCCATGTCAACGGTAACCATCTCTCATCTGAACTGCTGCAAATGCTTCCTAATTTGTTTCTTCAAGATCTTTTTCAATCATAAATCGGACCATGTTACTACTTGCAAAAAGTACTTCAGTGGCTTCCCACGTACTTAGAATTCAAACTTTACCTATTAGGAGTCCATCCCTGATCCAAAAAGCTGTATCCTGGAGGAAAGACCGATACTGTGACCCTCCTGTGGGTTAGGCCTCAAGGCCAGTTCTGTGAAAAAAGGGTGATGGCAGGCCATGGGCGTAGCAAGTACCCCCAAAATCTGTCATTGACAGTGTGGTAGTACTTTTTGTTTTAACATTTAAAAATATATGTTTATTCCAGTCAGTCCTTCCTAAGAATAGGTCTTTGTGGTATGGATTGGATTTTTGTAGCATCTTGGACTTTCAGTTTAGGTTTTGAAGTTACCAAGTTTTAGTTCACAATTTGTTTATAAACCCACCCTTGCGGTGAGGTTACTTCTGCTACTGTCATTCTTGATGTGTTGATTTGACTAGTTTCAAAACCTGCTCTTTTCTTCTTCTTCTTTTTAATGCTAAGTATCTATTTTGGTGACACCTTGTTATTATAGAAAAGGAGTGTCATGAGTTTTGTTTTGTTTGCCGGTAGTTTCTGACTGTGGAAGCTGCTTTTCCTGTGTGTTAGCAGTTCTTTTGAACTATCTCTTGAGTCTTATGTCTTCTGGTGGGTGGTGACTAAATCTAGTTCCTGTCAGGAAGGTATAACATTAGAATTTCCCCAGTTTTGATGATTCACCCTGAAAAGTGATGGATCCCTGACATGGCCTGGGAAGCCTAAGGTCTGAGACCCACACACCTATGGGGAGGGGACAGTATAGAGAAAAAGATAGCAAGTATTATTATCTTTTTTTAATACAGATTCATTCTCTTTCTTCAAAATTTTTCTTTGAAATAATTTTTATTAGTTTTTTTATTACAAAAGTAAAATATGTTCGTACATCCTCATATATCTACCCTTTGACCCAGCAATTCAACTCCCAGGTACTTATCCAAGAGAAATGGAAATCTATATCAAAATTCTTGTGAGAGAATGTTCATAGCAGCTTTATTCACAACAGCCCAAATCTATAAACAACAGAGATGTCCATCAATAGGGTATGGATAAACAAATTGTGATACATCTTTGAATGGAATATGACTCAGCAATAAAAAGGAATGAACTGCTAATACATGCAACCACCTGGATGAATCTCGCAGATACAGTAGTGAATGAAGGAAACTAGACACAAAAGTTATAGCTCCATTTATGTAAAGTTCTGGAACAGACAAAATTGATCCAAGGTGAAATAAATTAGGACTGTGGTTGCCTGATGTGGAAGGAGGGGTAGGGACAGGAGAGTTAAAGTAATATACACCTATTTCAACAGGTGCAACAATGCAAAAATGCATAAAGAAAAGTTAATTCTTCTCCATTTATTTTCACCCCACTATGGTAATCCTGTTAAAAGCTTGATATATATTTTTCCAAACTCTTACCATGCTCACACAAATATAAACAAATATATGTGCACATGTGTAAATTTTGCTTTACAATGATACTATACATGATGCTGGCTTTTTAAAATACCTGCTTAATAATATCATGGATATCCCTCCAGTTCAATAAATATAGGTCTAACTCATTCTTTTTAATACTGCTTTATTCGTTAATACAAATGTGCCATAATTTATAGAGCCATTTTATTATTGATGGATAGTCAGCTTGTTTCTATTTTTTTTTTTTTTTGCCACTGTAAACAATGTTGCAATAAAATAGATCTTTGTATATGGTGTTTAGAATAGATTCTCAAAAGTGGGACCAAGGAAAGATATGTGTTTTTTATTTAGTTGGATATTGGCAGATTGTGTACCAGAGAGATATAGCAGTTCTCACTCTCACTGGGCAACATACTGGAAAGCCCATTTTGTCACATCCTCATCAGCACTAGATGCTATTGCTCTTTTGAATTTTTGCCAATTGGATTAATAAAAATAAGTTGCCTTAATTTCAAAGTAATTCTAACTGAGGTAAACCTGTGCTTTCATACCTTATATAAAAGTCCCTTTTAACACCTCTCCCATTTTTCAGTCCTGTTTCTTCTTGATCTGTACAGCTTATACCCCTCAAAATTGTACTTCCAGGTATGTTGGGAGATGAAAGGCAGGCATAGCAGAGAAGGAGCTATTCCCATTCTTTTTGTTTGTTTGTTTGTTTGTTTTTCTTCTACTTCAACTATTCAGCCTAATAGGAAGAATGAAATGAGTGATCTATCCGGAGATATAAAAGTAGTTACAAATCCTAGCTCCGTGGCTCAGGGCAGAGAGACCTGAAAAAGAGTGACTTGATCCTGAAGTGGATTCCTCAGCTGAGTTTGCCATCTCTTTGCTTCCAATAGCTTTGCGTTTCCATCAAGCTCTTTGCTGCAGGTGTTAACTGGCGTAAAAAGAGTTAATCAGGGGCCGGCCAGTGGCCAGAGTGGTTAAGTTCCCGTGCTTGGCTTCCGCGGCCCAGGGTTTCACTGGTTCAGATCCTGGGCACAGACATGGCACTGCTCAATAGGCCACACTGAGGCGGCATCCCACATGCCACAACTAGAAGGACCCACAGCCAGAGTATACAACTATATGCTGGGGGGCTTTGGGGAGAAACAGCAGAAAAAAACCAAAAAGATTGGCAACAGTTGTAGCTCAGGTGCCAATCTTAAAAAAAGAAGTTAATCAGAAAGGCTGTCCCTAACCACTCTGCCTAAAGTTGGTTCTGTCATTCCCTATCATATCAGCCTTCTTATTTCCATCCTGGTACCAACAAGAACCTGTGATTGTCCTATTTATTTATTTATTTGCTTGTTTAGACAGGGTTGCAGAACACAGAACAGAAAACAGTACTCAAAAGGGTTTAATTGAAGAGAATGAAGCCAATAGACCATTTATGGAGGCAAGGTCAGGGTTAAGAATATTAATAAGGATGTCAAGGCACCTGGGACTAGCAGTGGTGAAGACCTATTTACTGATAGTTTAGTTATCTATTGCTGTGTAAAAACCACCCCACAACTTAGTGACTTAAAAAGAACCCACTATTTATTTTCTTGTAATTCTTCAATTTGAGCAAGGCTTGGTGGAAATGGCTCATCTCCACTCTGCATTTGGTGTAGTTGGCTGGGGCAACTCAGTTGGAGCTGCATGAAGATCCAAGATGGATTCACTCACAGATCTGGTGCCTCTGTTGGGGTGGCTGGAATGGCAAGGGGTGGGCTGGACTTGTTTCTCTTTCTTTCCATATGGTCTCTTATCATTTAATAATTTAGCCTGAGCACTTAATAGGTGGCTACATCCGAAAAAAGTCAAAGTGGAAGCTGCTGAGCCCCTTAAGGACTTGTCCCAGAACTGACAGAGCATCACATTTGCCTCATTACTGGTCAAAGCAAGTCACGATGCAAGTCCAGCTTCAAGGGGAAGTGAAATAGATACTACCTTTTAAGGGGAGGAGCAGCATGCGCATATAGAGTTGAGACGAATAATAAGTAGCCATCTTTGCAGATAATCTACCACATGTGCCTCAGTATGAAAAGAAAGAGAGAAAATAGAATTTCCAATGAGATCTGGCACTGTGGAGGAAGGTCTGTCTTACAGGAGATGTAGTAGTTGAAATCTACTACCAGCTGCTGAGGCAGGGAGAGAGCAGTAGAAGAAATACTCAGATCTCTCTCCTGCTGCCTGATTTCCAGCCACTACAAGGGAGCCTGGGTGATGCAATTCAGAGGTCAACCCCACCTCTCCTTGACACAGAGCAGGTTAGAAAAGGCCATCTAATGGATTGGGGATGGGTGGGCAATTGAAGAGAGACCAGCATATTTTTTTATTATCTGTTTCTTATATTAGAATATAAGTTTCCTTGAGGCAGGAGTGTCTATCCTGAATACAGCTGGTACCCTGGCTCTAGCAAGTGTCTGGCACTTCCCAAGTGCTCAGTAAAATGTGTTGAATTGAATTGAGTTCAATTATCTGAGAACAAGTCATAAGCTTGACCTTTCTGTTATTGCAGAGGAAACACCTGAAAGATGGCAAGATGGAGGTTAATGAGAATGAGACCAGCTTGGTTCTAAGGCCACAGTTTCACTTTGGGGCTAGTCATGACATAAAGCATGAATGTAAATTCCCTAGAGACTGACATGGAGTGCCACTAAAGTACTTTAGAGTCATAGAAACCAATCTGACCTCCCTGGTGGTTTTCTGAGCATTGTTCTTTTCTCACTTTGCTCCTTGATGGTGAGCTTAGGCGCCCTGAATTAAATGATTTATTGTTTTCTTAATTACTGCCTGTGGAAAGCTGAAAGTTATTCTTTTTTTTTTAATTGAGATATAATTCACATGCTATAATACTCAGTCTTTTAAAGTGTGAATTCAGTGATTTTTAGTATATTCACAAGGTATGCAGCCATTCCAGTATCTAATTCCAGAACACATCATCATCCCCCCCTGAAAAAAACCCCACCTCCATTAGCAGTCATTTCCCTTCCCCCTCACCTCCCAGCTCCTGGCAACCATCAGTGTGCTTATTTTCTGTCTCTATGGATTTGCCTATTGTCGACATTTCATTATAAATGGAATCATACAATGCGTGGCCCTTTGTGTCTGGCAGCTTACACTAAGCATTATGTTTTCAAGGTTCATTCATTCATAGCATGTATCAGAACTTCATTTCTCTTTCATGGCTGAATATTATTCCATTGTATGGATATACTATGTTTTGTTTATCCATGCATCAGTTGATGTACATTTTTTCTACTTTTTGTCTACTTTGAATCATGTTGCCATGAGCATTTGCGTACAAACTTTTATGTGGACATAGTGTTTTCACTTCTCTTGAGTATATGCTTAGGAGCAGAATTACTGGGTCATGTGGTAATTCTGTGTTTAACTCTTTGAGGAACTGCCGGAATGTTTTCCAAAGTGGCCACACCATTTTCCATTCCTAACAGCAATGTATGAGGGTTCCAATTTCTCCACATCCTCATGAGCACTTGATTATAGCCATCCAAGTAGGTGTTAAAGGGTATCTCATTATGGTTTTGATTTGTTTCCCTAATGGCTGATGATGTTGAACATCTTTTTATGTGCTTATTTGCCATTTGTATATCTGCTTTGTAAAATTGTCTGAGTCCTTTGCTCATATTTTTATTGAATTATTTGTCTTTTGCTGTTGAGTTCTTTGTATATTCTAGATATAAGTCCCTTATCAGATATGTGATTTGCAAGTATTGTGTCCCATTCTGTGGTTTGTCTTTTCACTTTCTTGATAGTGTACTTTGAAGCACAAAAATGTTTAATTTTGATGAAGTCCAATTTATCTATTTTTTCTTCGGCTGCTTGTGCTTTTGGTTTTTTATCTAAGAAACCATTGCTTAATCCAAGGTCATAAATATTTACATTCAGATTTTTGATCCATTTTGAGTTAATTTTTATATATGACGTGAGGTAGGGAACCAAGTTTATTCCTTGCATGAAGATATACAGTTGTCCCAGCACCCTTTGTTGAAAAGATTATTCTTTCCCCAGTGAATTGTTTTGGTACCTTGTTGAAAATCAATTGATGATAACTTTAGGAAGTTATTCCTAATGTCAGTAATAATTACTAGAATTATTGCTGGCTTCTGGTTTACACGAAGAACTTTTGTCTCCTCCCATTTGAGCACTTTTGTTTCACAGACCATACTAGGATCTCAAACTTCTGTTCTTGATTAATACAACACTGAACCCAGCAAGGGAGGTGGTGGAGGGAGGGTAGTGATATAAGCCCCAGTCCAAGTCTGAAGGCCCTAGAACCAGGAGTGCTGACGTCTGAGGGGAGGAGAAGATGGATGTCCCAGCTAACAGGGAAAGAGAATGAATTCACCCTTCCTCCACCTTTTTATTCTATTCAGGTTCTCAATGTATTGGATGATGCCCACCCACATTGGGGAGGGCCAGCTGCTTTACTCAGTTGACCAATTAAAATGCTAATCTCTTCTGGAAACACTCTCACAGACACCTCCAATTTTATCAGCTATCTGGTCACCGCTTAACTCAGTCAAGTTGACATATAAAATTAACTATCACCGGGATTAAACAAGTTTAAAAAGATGCCTCTGTATAGAACTATACATTAAGGGGAATAAGTGTGAAATGCTTTACTGATGTAAAGAAGGCAAACTTCAATGCTTTGGCAAGAGTTGGACCAGGATGTCAGAAGGCAAGCTTTACTCTGTGATTAATTAGCTGAGTGACCTTGCCCAATCACTTAAACTCTCTGAATCTCAATTTCCTGGTCTATTGAATGTAAGTAATAATGCCAAGTCTAACGACCTTTCTGTGTTCTTGTGAGATTGAAACAGGGTAGTAGGTGTAAAACTGCTTTGGAAAACTTAACTTGTTATTCTGGGCATTGCAAGGAATTCACAGAGAATTGCTTGCTTTTATTCTAAAAACTGCCTTTGAATTGTTTATAGTACCAACTTATCCTTCTACTTGGGGCCAGCCCCAAGAAATGTTTTCTGAAATAAAATATTAACATGAGATTTCTCAGCACTTTCCTGGGTAACGGACAGGCCCTGGAAGTTGGCTCCAAGAAAGTAGTTATACTGTACAGGGTTTAATAACAACCAGGCTCTCAGGGAACTCTCGATAAATACTTTTGGTGCTGGGGTAAAATGTGACCAAAGAATATCACCACAGTCTTTTATTGATCACTCAGAATGTAGAGGAAGTGTGTTAAAAAAAGAAAAGTCTCAACTACTTTATTTACATTGTGGTGGAGCTGGAAGACCTAAACCTTCATACCCTCACCCACCCACCTCCCATTCGTTCCAGGGAGCTGTGGGGAGGAAAATAGTTTGCCCAAGGGAGCCCAGTTTGAGAGGAGGGAGACCATGAACCAAATCAATGAACTATTGTAATCCAAAGCACTAACTCCATTGTTGAGGAAGATACACTTGCAAATTATGAAGCATTTAGGGCCCTTTCTCTACATCCGTAGGGGTTGGTTTAGATGTAACTGCTCTTGACAATTAATGATAATCTTTGGGAGATGCCTGTAGATCCAACAGTTATTGACAGGCCAAGATAGAATAAAGATCTTTGTCACCTACCATGTCAGAGAGACACCAAAGATGACCAGACACCTGGAGTGCCAACAATCCCCTCCCCCACACTGCCGCCTCCCTAACAAGTTTCTGAGTCTTATTCTAGACTGAGTAACTCAGACTCTGGAATTTTTCCCCTATTGGGAACACATCACCTGATGGGGGAAGAATGGCCCTGGAGCAGGAACAGCTGTTGTGTGGGGAAGGGTGGAATTTCCCAAAAAGTGGTAGAGAGGAAGGCAGTACTCATATGAGAATATGGAGATCCAGAAACAAGGTTTAGACCTGCAGGCTTCCAGGAAGGAAACTCCATTATGAAGGTTTTAACCTCTTAGGTACTTTTCCCTTTAACCACAAAAAGTTATACTTTGTATATAGTTTAGTCTATTTCCCTCCTCCTCTGTAATTCCCTTTTGCTTCTCCCAATGCTTCAGTAAAGTTTGATACACAGCTACTTATCAGTTTTGCCTAAGTTTTCTTATCTGTAAAATGGAGATGATATCTACCTCATAGGTGAGGATTAAATGAATTAGTACATGTTTATTAATGTGCTAATTATTGTGAGTTACAGTAGGACACCTGGCGGGGCCTGACATAAAAGTGCTCAGTATATGTTGACTGTTGTGACCGTTCTTACTCCACCTTCTTCTCTTCCTCTTCTCAAGGCCTTTCAGACACCAAGAGAGGCCAGGGCCACTTCCATTTTTGAGGCTACCCATACATTAAAAAGTAAGGAAATTACAAGTATGATTGCAGAATATTGTGGTATGCTTTAAACATTTACATATAACAAATTAAAACACAAAAAAATACAAGCAATAAAACTGTACTCTTCACAGGGTAGTTACACAGAGCACAATTGGGTACTACAGATACTTTGGCTCAGGGAGAGGATACAAGGCGAACACCAATATCTTCTAGTCCGGTCAGCCTGTCTTCCTAGCTTTATATATAACCTCATTTGGAAATAACTTTAAAGGCAAATTTTAGTCCTTTCATGAATGGGAGGCTACACCAGAAGGCCCTTTTGCATCCCTCTACCCTCAATCCTTTGGGCTCAAAATAGGGGAAGTAAGGGCCCCTTCTCCCCGGACACCCTCCCACCACCTTGGCAGAGAGAAGAATGGTCAGAGAACAGCCAGCTTGAAGGAGCAGTGTCAAGAGGATGATTCTGTAAGGGACAAATCATTAATGCCCACCTCCACCTCAACTCTTTCCCTAATATTCATGAGGGCGGTAAAAATCTACGGAGAGAGAGAAGCTGACATTTCAGTAGCTTGAATAATGCCCGGCTGTATAGCATTGCAGGCCAGCCAAGCTTCAGCTTCATGGGCTGAAGCTTTCAATTTTAATCTCTCTTGATGGAAATCTTTCTAAAATGAAGTCTGCTTCCCCAGATTATTAAAAAGAGCATAGTGACAATAAAAAACAGAACCAAAACATACTCTCCAAATGAAAAAGATAGATGCCATTTTATTTGAGATACCGTGTGCCTGTGATTCATGTCTGAGGAGTTTCATTTTGCCATGGAGGAAAACCTAGAAATTCATAGCAGAAGATAAAGAATGCACGTCTATTTTTCACACTATCTCTGTTTCCTTCATATTCTCATGTCAGTATTGTAGCTCAACATATGTCATCACAGGCATAAAGAGAAGGTTTGGTATTCATCTCTGTGAAAGTGAACCTGCAGAAGAAATGTGACCGCAAGCATTTCTCTTGGATAAGGACAATTTTAAGTGCTTTTTAAAATAAAGAACACTGATAGAGGACAAAACAAGATAAGCTCTTAAAACTAGTTTCCTTAACAACACAGAAAGAAAACTGAAAGGTTTATTTCCAGATTGAGGCCATTCTGTCTTGACTCAAGTTTCTGCCTTTATTTCATTCCCTTTTGGACCCCAGACGCAGAGTGGGGTAGGGGAAAGAGCATACAAGTTGTCAACCAAAGTCCCAGGTGCTGGTTTGTCTCAGGTCCTTACCAGCTTGTGGTTTCAGGCATCTTTGAGTCTTGGATTCCCTATTTGTAAAATGACCTAATTTCCCCCCTTCTCCAGGAATGTTATAAAGGTGAGAAGCAGTAGAGATTTGTGACTATGCATATTCATGGATAGTGTTGCCTGGTGCCTGTCCTGGAATCTAGCCAGTGCTCTGCAAAGGTTGGCTGCTATTATTTGTTAGCCACGTTTATTTCCAGTTGCGCTCCTCAGTACATTAGTCTTCCCTGTTTTTGTCTCAGTTGTTTTCCTCTTGCTCAGTGGGATGCATGGCACGACTACCTGTTCTTTCATTCGTTTACTTATTTATAAACTTTTAATTATGGAAAACTTCAAGTATATCCCAAAGTGGAGAGAATGGTATAATAAAGCCCAATGTACCCATCACCTGGAAATGATCATTAACTCATCACCACTCTTGTTTCATCTATATCCTTCCTACCTCCTTCCCTACTGGATTATTTTGAAATAAATCCCTGATGTCTTATTACCCATCTGTAAATATTTCAATATGTGTCTCTAAAAGACAAGGACTCTTTTAAAATACGTAATCACAATAGCATTATCACACCTACAAATAATAGTAATGCCTTCATATTATAAAAAAAATTCAGGGGCCAGCCCAGTGGCATAGTGGTTGAGTTTGCATGCTCTACTTTAGTGGCCTGGGGTTCATGGGTTTGGATCCTGGGTGCAGACCTACACTCCACTCATCAAGCCATGCTGTGGCAGCATCCCATATACAAAATAGAGGAGGATTGGCACAGATATTAGCTCAGCGACAATCTTGATCAAGCAAAAGGAGGAAGATTGGCAACAGATGTTAGCTGAGGGCCAATCTTCCACACCAAAAAAAAGAAAAGAAAAGAAAAGAAAAGAATTATTTGGTTTCATTGGGATCCACACAAGGCAGAAAGATAGCATTTGGTTCATCTGTCTTAAGCCTCTGCTACTCTGTGGGTACCCCTCTTCCTCTTTGTTTTGTTTTTGCAATTTATTTGTTATAGAAACAGGTTAATTGTCTGAGTTTTCCCAATTCTGAATTTTGCTGATTACATTTCGACTGTGTTGTTTAACATGTTTGTCTCTTCCACATATTCCCTGTAAATTGGCATTTAGTTCTGGAGACTTGATCTGATTCAGATTCTAGTTTTGGGCAAGAATATTTCATGGGGGTGTAATGGACTGAATTGTATATCCCCAAATTCACATGTAGGAGGCCTAACTCTCAGTCTCTCAAAATGTGTAACTGTGGAGACAAGGTCTTGAAAGAGGTAATTTAGTTAAAATGACGTCATTAGGGTGGGCCCTAATCCAATATGACTGATGTCCTTATATGGACAGGAAATTTGGACAAAGACAGTTACAGAGGGAAGACCATGGGAAAACATAAGGAGACGATGGCCATCTCTAAGCTAAGAGGAGAGGCCTTAGAAGAAACCAACCCTGCTGATACGTATCAAGGTGGACTTCCAGCCTCCAGAACTGTGGGAAAATAAATTTCTGTTGTTTCAGCCACCCAGTCTGTGGTACTGTTGGCAGCTGTAGCAAACTCATACGGCTGGTGTTGGGAATTTCCATCAGGAAGCATGTGGTATGTGGGGGGTCGTCTCTGTCTATGGTAATATTAGCTGTCATTGATGCTTATTGCCTAGATCAGTTATTTCATTCTGGGTTTGCAAAAATGGTCATGTTCTGGGCCAGCCCTGGTGGCTTAGTGGTTAATTTAATGTGCTCCACTTTGGTGGCCCAGGTTCAGTTCACGAGTGTGGATCTATACCACCCATCTGTCAGTGGCCATGCTATGGTGACAGCTCACATACAAAATAGAGGAAGTTTGGCAACAGATGTTATCTCAGGGTGAATCTTCCTCAGCAAAAATAAATAAATAAATAAATAAATAAAAGATCATGTTCTAATTCTGTCATTCCTTCTTCATTTAACTGGAATTATTTTCTAAAGAGAAGTTTTTCCCTCATCAGTTATTAGGAAACTCTGAGAACAAGGATAAATGCTTGACCCTTTCTCTATTCATCAGTATTTAGAATAATAGATTGGTTCCCTAGCATCTTTCAAAGCTGAGCAATTTTTTTTAAATGAACTCGTGATGTTTAATACATTTGACTTGTTTGAATCAATTACAGTTATTATTCTTTTTAATGTTCAAATTATCCCAACTTTGGCCAAAGAGAGCTTTTTCACTACGGCTCCTGAGTCTTTTTGACACACCACCAGATTTCTTTAATTGCTTTCTTGCTTTTTATTATGACAAGATATCCAGGCTGTTTTCTGCATTTCCTGCCCCAACCTAGAGTCTGCCATTTCTCCAAGGAAATAGGATTTTAGAGGCCACAGTCTGAAGATGAGCAGTGCTTATTATTGTTGGTTTTATTAGTTTCTAGGACTTTTCAGTGGAGATAGCTTGGAAATATTTTTTGTTTCTTTTAAAGAAAAAACATTATGAGTTCATGAGAATTCAAAATTTATTATGAGGGTATTAGTTAATTTCTTTGATTTTTATATTTGTATTTCTTTTCTCCTACTCTGAAAATCTCGGTTTCTCACAACATTAACAATTACTTATTTGCTTTATTCTAATGTGAGTATAATAGTTTCAGAATAATAATAACAATATTGTTACTAACAATATGAATACTAAAAATAGTTTAAGACAGTTTTTGTGCTTTTTCTCTTCTAGGGATATAGTCAAATTACTATGTTTTAAAATCATGTGAAATAATTCTTTTCAATATACTATTAGTTTTTGTTTCTTAGGGTGGGTATTTTTATCTTTGTTAATCATATAAACGTCTGTGTAGTTGCAAGTCAAATCTATGAAGCAAATTATATTCAGAAGTCTAGCTTCTCAGCTTACCCCTTCTACTCACTTCCCTCCCTCCCCGAGAGATAACAATCTATTTTAAGTTTACATAAACATCATATATAGACATATATAAATATACTTCCTTCTGTATATATATTACATAGATACATACATACATACATAGAACATATAAATAAGCATGTATGTATTTAAACAGGAACTTACTAGAATAATTTTTCTCTGCTTTGCTTTCTCACTCATTGATAAACCTTGGTGATCACTTCATAGCATTTTTACAGCTTAGAGAACTTCACTGCAGGTATGTACTCTTATTTATGCAGCCAGATCTCTACTGATGAACATTTGGGTTGATTCCAGTCTTTCACTATTCTTAATGATGCTAATTTATACTTGGCACAGTTTACACACAACTTTTTAGATTTGTCAGCTTATTTTGGGGATAGATACTTGGAAGTGGGATTTCTGGGTCAAAGAGAAAATGAAAATGACCATTTTGTAGATATTGCCAATTCTACTCTATAGAGGTTGTACCATTTTGCCTTCCCACCATCAAGGAATGAAAGGATCTGTTGCCCCAAAGTATCATCAGAGAATATGTTGTCAATCTTTTGGATTGTTTGCCAGTCTGATAGGTGAGAAATGATACCTCAGCATGGTTTTAATTCACATTTCTCTCATGAGCAAGATGGAGCATCTTTTCATATGTTTAAGAGTCATTTGCATTTCTTTTTTTTAATGAAATGATAATTCTTTCTGGCTCCTCCTTCTCCATGATCTCCCAGTACTTTCTAGGTCCTTGGTGCTCCAAAGGCCCTTAGGCAGAGTAGTCCCCAATAATCTGTGAAAAATACATTCCAAGACTCCCAGTGGATGCCTGAAACCACGGATAGTACTGACCCCTGTATATACTATGTTTTTTTCTATAATACATACCTATGATGAAGTTTAATTTCTAAATTAGGCATAGTAAGAGATTAACAATGATAACTTCTCTTTGGCATATCCAAATTGCCAGAATCACTACTCTTGTGCTTTGGGGCCATTATTAAGTAAAATAAGGGTTACTTGAACACAAGCACTGTGATACCACGACAGTCAATCTGCTAACTGAGTGGCCTACTAAGTAGCTAAGAGCGGGTAGTGCATACAGCATGGATATGCTGGACAAAGGGATGATTTGCGTCCCAGGTGGGACGGAGTGGGACAGTGAGAGATTTCATCAGGCTACTCAGAATGGGGCACAATTTAAAACTTATGAACTGTTTATTTCTGGAATTTTCTATTTAATATTTTCGAACTGTGGGTAACTGAAACTGCAGAAAGCGAAACCGCAGATAAGGGGGGACTACTGTACACATTCAGCTCTAGACTTCTGCAGCTGTGCCTGCATCAGGGGCCAAGTGGTGGGAGGACAGTGAGAAGAAAAAGCAATAGGTGTTCTCCCACCTTATTGGGACGAGAGCCTCTCTGATCAAATAGGAAGTCTCACCTCCTCAGAATGTAGGCACCTATGGGCCCCGGAATGCCACTGTTACTGTCGCTGTCATTTCTGCTGTGGCCACCATGGGCTTGCCTGGGGGCCAGTGTATGAGAGAATGGAGAACAACCCTGAAGAATTTTTCCATTTTGCCTTAGCCTTAGGAGTTCCTCTTCTCTCTCCTGAGGCCAGATCTAGACGGCTTCTCCTGGACCTCTCTTTCTGTGCCCAGTGTCCATCTCTGGATATTGGGATGTCTTGAAACCACTTGTAGGATACCAGACAAAAAAGGGAAATTCACAGCTGGTTCAGTGGTACTTGAAATTCTGGTGTTCTCCAATTTGCCTTCTATCATCCGAATTAAGAAAACTCCATGCTTTCCAGCTTCATCTACTGGGAGAGACAGGATAGGATGCACTTACTACATCTTACCTAGAACTGGAACTCCTGCCTCAGGGATTTTGCACTTAATGTTTCTCTGCTGGAAATCCTTTTCACCTAGATCTTTTTTTTTTTTCTGTTTTATTTCCCAAACCGTGCCCCCCCCACCCCCCGCCCCGGTACACAGTTGTATATCTTAGTTGCACGGCCTTCTAGTTGTGGGATGTGGGACGCCGCCTCAACGTGGCCTGACGAGCGGTGCCATGTCCACGCCCAGGATCCGAACCCTGGGCCACCGCAGCGGAGTGCGTGAACTTAACCACTCGGCCGTGGAGCCGGCCCCTCACCTAGATCTTTGATTGACGAACTCCAACTCATATTTCAGGTTTTACCTCAAATATCACCTGCTCAGAGAAACCTTTTCTGACCACTTTCTCTAGAGTAACCTCTTCCAATCCCAGCACCCTTTGCCACATTACTCTATTATGTTGTCTTCACAGCATTTATCACAAATTGAACTTATTTTATTTATGTTTTTACTTGCTTCTTGTCTGTTTGCCCCCCACTCTGTGAAGGCAAGAACTTATCTTGCTAGTTATGTTTTTGCCTGTGTTTAGAACATTGACATATAGAAAATGCTCAGTAAATAGGTATTGAATAAAGGAATGCAAAGGAATTAAGCACATTTGGGTAAAATAATATTTTTTGGCTGATAGTCTGCGAAAGGTAATATCATTAAACTGAGGTCACAAACATGGGGCAGTGGCTGTGTGGTGTAGGAGCGGGAATCAAGATTGTGGCCCTCGTCCTGGCTCGGCCACTAGTTTGCTCTGTGATTCTGGAAAAGTCACTTCATCTCTTTAGCCTTTAATTTTCTCAGCTGAGAAATATTAGATTAAGATTCATTGAACACAAAAGTTCTTCCGACTTCAGCATCTTAGGTTCTCAAACATTTAAGTCAACAGTGTGCCTTTAAAGTTTAGTTACATGATTCAAAAGAGTCAGTTATACCAGAAGAACCTGTCTCTGCAATACGAAATCTTCCTTTGGCAAGAAAGAGAACGAGATAATTATGGGAAAAGAGGTGTCCTTACGTTCTGATGCTGAAATAACCTGCTCACTCCTGGTGATATACATCTATTTTAACAATTATTTTTTGTTCTTCCGTTTCACATACAGCACCTACTCCGAATATAAGACCCTACTCCTATACCATAGTCTCATGTTAACTTAGGAAATTGTTGCGTGTTTCATTATCCAGGTTCCCAACACACACAGCACACAGAGAAAGAGGGAGTTTCCTGAAACTTTTGGCACTACCACTCTGTCTCCTCCCCATGCATTTTCCCCGGCACTGATCCTCTAGCTAAGTCTGGATTAGTAGAGTCACACTTCCCCTTGCCACTGTAATAAGTGTGGACACAGAGACTCTATTATTTTTAGCTTGTGACACACATCCTGGCCCCCTCCAATTTGGCTTAAATATTTTGGTTTCCCTCCAGTTCCTTAGGGGGTTGGGTTTGGGGAGACCTCAGACCAAACCCAAACATGCCGAGGCCCTAGAAGGCTGCACCAGAAATGGGGTCGTGTGTCAGTGAATCCCTTTGCTATTTATATTTCTCTCTAGTGTTGGTGTGTGAAGTGTATTTAAGCTGCTTGCCACAATGCAATGAATAGCCTTTTTCAGAGAAGTCTGAAAAGAGGGTCTATTTTCTCCCTTTCTCTAGTTTCTCTCATGTTTTCATCTATTTACTGCACCTTGATACTCATTTATTCACAAACATTTGCTATGTTCTAAACACTCTCTAGCCCATGGGATGAGTCTACATGCGAGGAAAGTTTTTATTTTCATTTATAGATATTTTGACTTTTTATGGCTGTTCAGTTCTTCCATGACTATCTCTGAGTCTCTGATGATATAGTGCCTGTAGTTTCCTTAATATAAAGCTAATAAAATAGTCACTCAGAGCATTTTTAAATAACCTGTATAATTATCAGATAGTCTTGCTGCTTGGCAGTGGAGTATAATTTGATTTTTCTGTCATAAAGTGTTAAAGTGAGAAAGTTTATGGACTGTATGGACTGTTGGGAGAGAGTTATTTTTCATTATCTATGTGGGCCCATATTAAAGAGTGATGCAGAGATTCAAACATAAAGTATATAAACATCACACTTTAAGGTCAGAGATGTTCATTACTGTGCCATTTGTCATATAAAACATTGAATGTGAGCTGGTCGTCCAACGCTAGAGAATTGATTAAATAGAAGAGAATTCAGTAGAGCCATTACAATTATTTTATAATTGTAATTATTTTATTTCTTAAATTATTTTATAATTGCAATAATATTGGAATGTTTGCTATATATTGTTAAAAGAATTAGGTTACAGCAGCAAACGACCTGATTTTATTTTTAAATGGTAAATAAATGTATGTGTAAAAAATATGAAAATATGTTTAAAATGTAAAACTATGTTGATAATTCACATGTAAATAAATAAATTGTAAATAAATAAATGTATTTACCAATATATTATATACATATATGTATATATATGAACAGATGTGTGTGTGTATATATATATGTGTGTGTGTATATATTTTCACCAACCCAAAGGAAAATACTAAATTCTATGTAAATATTAATAGTCAGTGATTATCTCTAAATTATGGGTGATTTATAATATGGCATAATGGTTAATCTTATGGAATCTGGAGCTAGATTGCATGGATACAAATCCTGGCTCTACCAGGCTGTGTGACCTTTGGCAAGTTACATAAACGCTACATGCCTCAATTTCCTCTCTGTAAAGTGGGGATGATAAAAACTGTACTTGCTTCATGGGATTGTTTTGAGTAATAACTTTGTTAAGAGAGGAAAAGTGCTTAGAATAGTGCCTGGTACATGGTAAACACTGTGTCATTACAATTTTTGGTATTAATATTATTAGCAGTGATCATATAGTCTTCTATACTTAGAAAACAATTCAGTAAATGTTATTTTTAACCAAAAATGTATTGCATTATTCATGTAATCTTTCCAGAAATGTATCCCCTTTTTATCATAAATATGTTGTTAGGAGAAAATCACAATGAAAATAATGTGCATTAGGTTTCTAGAATAAATTATTTAAAAAATAAATTATTTAAAATTATTAAAAAATAAATTATTAAAAAAATTTAAATAAGTTCACCTTTTTCTGTCCATTTAGTCTCAAATATAAGCAGATGATGAAGAGTTTCTCCTCCAGCAATGGTTGTCAAGCTGTGGCATGCATCAGAATCACTTGGAGGTCTTGTTGAATCCCAGATTGCTGGGACCTACCCCCAGAGATTCTGATTAGGCAGATCTGGGATAGACCCTGAGAATTTGCATTTCTAACAAGTTCCCAGTTGATACTGATGCTGTTGGTTCTTAGGACCATACTTTGAGAATAACTGACCTATAGCACCTAATGTCATGATCAAGTGGAAGGACCTATGACCAGGGAATCAGCACCCTGGAGCTTTCAGTCATGCCTAGCTGTATATCTTCCTTTCCTCCCTCCCTTTCTTCCTTCTACAAACTCATGGAGCACCTACCAAGGGCCAGGCATTATGTTAGGTGCTGGGGATAAGAAAGTTTTTGCTCTCAATGAACTTACAGTTTAGGGGGAACCTTAGGCAAGTTATTTAATCTGATCTCTGATATGTCAACCAGGAAATGAAGAGTTTAGTCATTAATTAATTTTAATGGCAATTATGAAACATCTACTATGTCCCAGGCTCTGTGAAAAGCAAAAATAAAATAAAACCATTTAAATGATATAATGTTTTCAGTAAGCAAAATGTATCCATAATTATCTCAATTGATTCTCACACCAACCATTCGAGGTAGATAACATATGATTAACCCTATTTCACAGATGAGCCAACCAAAGCACACGGAGGTCATGAGTTTGCCTGAGCTGAAAAGTAGCTAAGAGGGGCTTGAACTCAGTTCTTTGTTCCCCATGCCAGAGTCTTTCATATACGTATACCATCCTGAACTAGTTTTCTCCAAGGTCCCTTCATGCTCTTTTAGTAAGTGACTTTGTGATAAATATTGTTTGAATTAAATGGTGATCGCTTTTTACCTATTGTTCCAAAACTGTGGGTAATACTTCTAGATAAGCATTGGAAACTCACTTAACACTGTTGGCTGTGTAAGTCAGCAAATATTTATTGAGTATCTCACACATAATACGGAATGTGTTAAGTGTTGGAGATAAAAATATATACAAAATATAAATATATAGGCTTTGCAGCACAATCATTTTATTGTTCTTTGCAGACCTTGCATTTTTTACAAGTTGAAGGTTTGTGGCAACCCTTCATTGAACAAGTCTATTGGTGCCATTTTTCCAATGGCATTTGCTCACTTTGTGTCTCTTTGTCACATTTTGGTAATTCTTGCCATATTTCAAACTTTTTCATTATTATTATATTTGTTATGATGATCTGTCATCAGTAATCTTGCATGTTATTATTGTAATTGTTTTGGGGCACCATGAACCTCACCTATGTAAGACAGTGAACATAATCAATCAATGTTGTGTCTGTTCTGACTGTTCCACTGACTGGCCGTTCTCCCATTTCTCTCCCTCTCCTTGGGCCTTCTTATTCCCTGAGACACAATAATATTGAGATAAGCCCAATTAATAACCCTACAATGGCCTCTGAGTGTTCAAGTGAAAGGAAAAGTCGCATGTCTCTCACTTTAAATCAAAGCTAGAAGTGATTAAGCTCAGTGAGGAAGGCCTGTCAAGAGCAGAGATAGGCCGAAAGCTAGGCCTCTTGAGCCAAACAGTTAGCCACATCACGAATGCAAAGGAAAAGTTCTTGAAGGAAATTAAAAGTGCTGCTTCAGTGAACACATGAATGATAAGAAAGTTAAATAGCCTTATTGCTGATATGGAGAAAGTTGTAGTGGTCTGGATAGAAGATCAAACCAGTCACAAAATTTCCTTAAGCCAAAACCTAATCCAGAGCAAGGCCCTAACTCTCTTCAATTCTGTGAAGGCTGAGAGAGGTGAGGAAGCTGCAGAAGAAAAGTTTGAAGCTAGCAGAGGTTGGTTCCCAAGGTTAAAGGAAAGAAGCCATCTCTGTAACATAAAAGTACAAGGTGAAGCAACAAGTGCTGATGAAAAAGCTGAAATAAGTTAACCAGAAGACCTAGCTAAGATGATTAATGAAGGCGGCTACACTAAACAACAGATATTCAATATAGACAAAACAGCCTTCTATTGGAAGAAGATGCCATCTAGGACCTTCATAGCTAGAGAGGAGAAGTCAATGCCTGGCTTCAAAACTTCAAAAGACAGGCTGACTCTCTTGTTAGGGGATAATGCAGCTGATATCTTTAAGCTGAAGTCAATGCTCATTTGCCATTCTGAAAATCCTAGGGCCCTTGAGAATTATGCTAAATTTACTCTGCCTGTGCTCTTTAAATGGAACGACAAAGCCTGGATGACAGCGCATCTGTTTACAGTATGGTTTAGTGAATATTTTAAGGCTGCTGCTGAGAACTACTGCTCAGAAAAAAAGATTCCTTTCAAAGTATTACTGCTCATTGACAAAGCACTTGGTTACCCAAGAACTGTGATGGAGATGTACAATAAGATTATTGTTGTTTTCATGCCTACTGACACAACATCCATTTTGCAGCCAATGGCTCAAGGAGTCATTTTGACTTTCAAGTCTTATTATTTAAGAAATACATTTTGTAAAGCTATAGCTGCCATAGACAGTGATTCCTCTGATGGATCTGAGCAAAGTAAACTGAAAACCTTCTGGAAAGGATTCACCATTCTAGATGCCATTAAGAACATTCATGATCCATGGGAAGAGGTCAAAATATCAACATTAACAGGAGTTTGGAAGAAGTTGATTCCAACCCTCATGGATGACTTTGAGGGGTTCAAGACTCCAGTGGAGGAAGGAACTGCAGATGTGTTGGAAATAGCAAGAGAACTAGAATTAGAAGTAGAGCCTGAAGATGTGACTGAAATGCTGCCACCTCTTGATGAAACTTGAATGGATGAGGAGTTGCTTCTTATGAATGAGGAAATAAAGTGGTTTCTTTAGATGGAATCTACTCATGGTGTAGATGCTGAGAAGATTGTTGAAATGACAATAGAGTCTTTAGAATATTCCATATATTTAGTTGATAAAGCAGCAGCAGCAGGGTTTGAGAGGATTGACTTCAATTTTGAAGGCAGTTCTACTGTGGGTAAAATGCTATCAAACTGCATCGCATGCTACAGAGAAATCGTTCGTGAAAGGAAGAGTCCATCGACATAGCAAACTTCATTGTTGTTTTATTTTAAGAAATTGCCACAGCCACCCCAGACTTCAGCAACCACCTCCCTGATCAGTCAGCAACCATCAACATTGAGGCAAGACCCTCCCTCAACAAAAAGATTATGACTCACTGACGGCTTAGATGATGGTTAGCATTTTTTAGCAATAAAGTATTTTTTAATTAAGGTATGTACATTGTTTTTCTAGACATAATGCTATTGGACACTTAATAGACTATAGTATAGTGTAAACACAACTTTTATATGCACTGGGAAGCCAAAAAGTTCATATTGACTCACTCTATTGTGATATTAGCTTTATTCTGGTAGTCTGGAACCGAACCCACAATATCTCCAAGGTATGCCTGGTATCTAAATATATATAAAAATATATTTATATTTTATAGATATAACAGGATACGTATGTCTGTGTATTATAGTTCCTGTTTTTGAAGGGGCTTAAAGTCTAGTAGGACAGATAAATAAACAGGAAATACAATATTACAATATGATGTGATAAAGACAATGACAGAAGAATGCCTAAGGTGCTATAGGGCAACAGAGTCAGGACAGAAAAACACCCTGGAGAAAGGATTGGGGAAGATTTTCCAGGAAGCTTATGTCTCAGCTGATTTGTGTGCAATGAATGAGCAAAAGTGGTGGGGAGCCGGTGATCCTGGTAGAGCACCCATTTGAACTAAGGCTCTTAGGTGTAAAACAGCAGCGTGTGTTCTGGGAGTTGTACTTCTTTGATGGACCTGAAATGTGATGTGTGGTGTACATAAGTCTGGAGAGATGGGCAGGGGCTTAGTAAGCCATGCTTGGGCATATCCTGGATATGGTAGGAAGACTACATATCATATAGGTTCAAAGCTTGGCCTTTCAAATCAGACAATGTGTCCTTGACCTCAGGTCTTATATGTATTAGCTGGTGATCATGGGCAATTTAATCTCTGAGCTTTGATTTTCACAGCTGGAAAGTTGGGATAATAATGCCCACTTCTACGGGTTGTTCTGAGGATAAAATGAGGTAATGTGTGTACAGCTCTCGAGATAGTGCTTATCACAAAATAAGCTCCCAATAAATGGTAATATATGATAATGATGATAATTATTATTAGACGGGGTCATCATAAATAACTGTCTAGTTGTGCATCATATTGTAATTATATTACAAAGTAAACATTTGGTGATGACTTTCTGGGAATTTACTGTCTTAGAGACCACACTAACTTGGAAAAGAAAGCAAGAACAAGTTGTGTAAGCGACTTTGCATTTCCATGCCTATCAATAAAGGTTTACTGTTATTTACCAAAACTGGGAGGACAGAGAAATCACCAAGGTTCTGCATCAAGCAGGCTATCATTAATAATTATTTAGGTTATGCTTTGTTTTATTCATTGCAGTAGACTCAGAGCCAAAGAAGGAGTAGGTAAATTTTTCCTTCACATCTGAGGAAGGGCAAGCAGCCTTGAGTTTTGGGTTCCCCACTCCACAGGTGTATTGACAGCCTTCTTCATTTACCAGATGAGAGGGCTGTGCTGAAGTTCCATCCTGGAGATTGCGGAAGGATAGGGACTGTACACTTCTGTGTAGGGTGTCTGAAATCTAGGCTGCCTCTTGTACAAAGCCCTTCAAAAATTGCAGGCTGTTGGCCAGCAGGTGGTTGTGTGGATGCTGTGCTCTTGGGCAGAGTGTCTCGGCCCCTGTGGCCTAGGGACCTAGGGAGGAGAAGGCTGAAGGAGCATTCAGAGCAGCCAACACCAACAAATGGAAGCAACAGCTCTCACTCGTGGCGCACATATTAGAAGGCACAGTGATGATAATAGTGACTGCCAGGGACTGACGACCAGAGCTCTTACTTCCGTTTTTACCTGGCATGCACCAGCACCCATGTTCTGAAACAAACCAAGACAGAGAGAGGAAGCCACAAAAATGACAGATGTAAGTTTTCTTAGTGACCTCATTGCGTGGGGAGGGAAGGTGGATTTTGTGTGGTTTAGAAAAATAAAGACGTGACATTGTTCAAATCTAGAGTATTGAGTCACAATTTCTACTCATTAAAATAACTTTCATACAGACTTCAATTCATTGCAAGTATTGGCAAGCATCAACACATATGCCAAAGAAAACTGGCATGAGAATAACCTTCCCCATCTTACCGCCCCGGGTAAAACACCTGAGTTTGAGGCCTATTGCTTTTCTTGCTTCCTTCCTTCTCTACTCTCAGTGCCTGGTACCCACAGTACCGTAGATGCTGGCACAGTTTCATCAAATGGAAGAGCATGCATAGAGTCTTGGATGGGTGCTTTTGAAAGATTGCCTACCCTGGTTTATTGTATTTCCTGATGGGGGTCAGGATATTTTAGCAGGCACCCTATCTTTTTCTATTAATGGCTATCCAGATTTTGGAGGGTTATCAGCTCTGCTGCTGCTGTCACACATACATAGTCTTGGCAAGACAATGTCACACCACCCTCTCCACTGCCCCCATCCACCTACCACACCCCTTTCTTCTTGTAAACCTCAAAGGACTCCAAGGAAGGAGGGAGTTGCCACCTGCTGCACTGCCCTCCACCAGTTTGACTGGTTTTTCCTGCTATAGCAGCCCAGTCGCTCTGCTTCTGAGGCCTTGGTGACCCATGGAGACCTATGTGGTTAACAGCAATAGGACAAAAAACTCAGATTTAGCAGGCAAACAGTAAAATTGGTCTTTTCAATTGATTCTGAGAACCTGAAGTGTGACTTTGTTGTAAAACCTATGATTTCCCTCTCTGCTTTCCAATGAGTTGGATTTTTGAACTATACTTAGTATTCAGAACTCAAAGTACTCTCTGTACTCATTGCTTGAGAATGTATTTCAAAGTGAACCCTTTCTCTCAGTAAGGGGCAGAGGGTTTTTGAAGAACCCTGCTGCTGTCCTTCAGATGGTAATCATATCTGACACACTTCAACTGGCCATCATCACACCAGGTTCTTAGTACATTTCTGAGCAAGGAAGAGGGAAAAACTATTCTCCTACTCTTAAAAAGAAATTCCCCCAAATTACTAGCTTAATTTAAGCCTTTTCTAGATAGGAACTGATTACTATAGAAAGTGAGGCAAGAAACTAACATCTACTGTAACACCTACTATGTGTTGGGGGCTTGGTACACATATACTCTTGTTTAATCCTTCAGCAGGCTCGCTTGGCAGGCTGTCATTGGTATCTGGCAGGCTCTCATGAATTAACATGGCCGCAGCTCCAGGAGCCATTCCAGAAACTGCAAGACCAATTGAGCTGCCCAGTGTCACCTATAGCATATTCTATTGCTTCAAGCAGGTGATGAGGCCAACCCAGATTGAAGCGGTGGGGAAACAGACACCACCTCTTCGTGGGAGTTGCTGCAAAAAGGTGTGCAATACAAAGGATGGGTGGAATTGTTGAGGTCATCTTGGCAGATCAACTACCACACTGGACCTGAAAAAAAAGGAGTAATGACAGCTGACTCATACCTAACTCCAAAGGTGTAATATTAAATGAAACAACATTCACAAAGTGTTTTGAGCCCCTTGGCAGAAAAGTGCAGTGTATGATCAAGGTGTAGGGGCAAGTATCCACTATAAATAAACATAAATAGTTTCTGTTTGTCACCATGACCTGCAAAATCAATTAGGTAGATTTAATCAGATTTGGAGGATGTGTTTGCAATGATCAGACAAAATATAGGCAATATTTATTTGGCATACATGTAATTCACTGTAAGGAGCTCTGGGGAAGTCATTCGCTAGAGTTATTGAAATTGAACTGGGGCCTGTAGACTGCTGGCTAGGAGAGATGTGCCAAAGGATTAGGATGCCGTGGACAGAGAAAACACACAGATTTGAAATATGAGTCCTAAATTGAAAGTCAAAGGGTAGATGCTCCTAATGACACGTGTTGATTTGCAACTGAGCTGCTTCTCACATAAGCAACTCTGAGAAGCATGTTCTGGATAAGCAACAGCCATGATTTGTTTATCTAACAATGGTTAATAATTGTCCAAGCCACACCAGGTTGACGTGCTAGTTATTAGGGTCTATTGTTATTTCCTCATATCTAAAGGCTTTCTATCGCTGACAGTTACTGTGATAAGCAGGGTTTCATATCTCAATGAAGTTTACTTCTTAGAGTGGCCTTGGTGTCCCCTGGTGATGGATTCAGAAAGCAGACAAGGAAACACTGCAGCTGGTGGGGGAGAGATGGAAAATCCCTGAACTTACAATACCGTACCCAGGGGGAAGAACGGCAATAACATCAGATTGGGATGTAGAAGACCTGGCTTTAATCTGAGCTCTGCTGCTCACCAGCTGTGTAGCCTTAGATGCTTCCCTCTTTTTTACCCCCACAACAGTTAGTGTCTGTAGGTATCTCTTGAATCTAACTACTGTGAAATCCATCTCTCCTGCCATGATCCAGGCCTTCATCAACTATCTTTTGCATTAAAGTAACACCTTCCTAGAGTTCATATCTGAACGTGTCACTCTTCCCTGGCTCTCCAGTGCCTCTCCAAACACCTGAGTTTGGAAAACAAGACTTTTTATATTTTGGACCTGGAAGTTTACTTCTTGCCACTGCTCTCCCTCTGTAGTAGGTTGATTTTTAAAAATAGCCTAACTGCTTCCTTCCTGTATCCATATGCTTTGCAGAAAGATTGTGTAGCTTCTCCCATCAAGGGATGGAGTCTCTCTCCTCATGCCTTGACTCTGGGCTGTCCTTGTGACTTGCTTTGGCTTATTGAATGCACTGGGAGTGGCACTGCGTCAATTCTGAGCCTAGGCATCAGAGGCCTGGAGTGCTTCTGTTCTCTCTCTTGGAAGCCTGCTACTGCTATGTGGACAAGGCCAGGCCAGCCTACTGGAGGATGAGAGACTATGTGGAAGAGACCCAGCTATCACATCCATGGCTTTCCTAAACCAGTCTACAGTGCGCTGATGCCCAGACGTGAAAGAGAGCTACCTGCCCAGCTTTCAGTGGACTGCCACTACATGAATGAGCCTAGCCAAAACTAGAACTGCTCAGCTAACCCAGAGACTCATGAACAATAATCTGTCTTTATTTTAAGCCACTGAGTTTTGGGATGGTTTGTTACACAGCAATAGCTAATTGATACACCCTTGATTCCACCTCTCTGCACTGTGGGCTCAAGTCGAGCTAAATTTATTGTAGTTTTCTATATATGCCATTCTCATTTTCATCTTTTGGTGTTTGCACAGGCTGGTTCCTTTGCCTGAAATGTTCTTATCCTTCAGCTTCACCCTTTGCTTGGCTAAAGTCATTTCAACTTTCATGACTAGCATACATGGCTCTTCCTCCAGTAAGATTTGCCTAACCCTCATCAAGAGTAGGTTAGCTGTCACTGCCATGTTCTCCCATAGCATCCTGCCCTTACCTCTTTCTTAATACTTGTCACACTATATTGTAATTACCTGTCCTCTCATCTGATTTCCCACTCTCATTTAAGTTCCTGAAGGCAGACATGTATCTTCTTTGAAGGAACATTGTGGGAGTTTAGCATAATGTCTAGTATATAGTAGGGACAAAATGTAAGTTTGTCAATGAATGAATGAAGTGATTGTACTTCCCTACATTTTGGTTTCCTCATCTATAAAGTGTAAGGGGTGGAAAGAATCAGGGATGAAAATAGGTTTTATTTTGTATGCTGACTCTGATCCATTGGTCCTGAATGTCTGTAGTTCTATACTGAGGAAGATTGTGAGGCTGTGACTAGAGTTATAGGGAAGAATGTCACAATTAATTAGCTATGCCTGCCACGGTCAGGAAATAGGAAGTAACAGCAGACGTACTAAAGATGTGCCAATCTAGTGAAAGATGATTTCTCTGACTACTGTAAATTTGAATGTTATTCAGCCCAGTCATATCTGCATTATATATTGTGCTAATGAAGGAAAACCAAATATGAAACTGACTAGATGCTAAAACTAATGTCACTTGTTACGGTAGACACTAGGTGCTTGCCAATCCATTTTCTCTTCTGCCTGGGCACATACTGGACTATTTTTCTCCATCCTCTTGTATTAAGTCTGGGCCATATGACTAGTTCCCACCAATATAATGTAAGCTGAAGTGATGCAAGTGGCCTCTGGGCTGAGCTGGTTAAGCACAGGAAAGCTTTCTTTGTTCTCCTTCCTTCTCCCTTCTTGACCAGCTCCAAAGAGAGAATCTACTGGAAGGATCAGGGTGCCTGAGGGACTGCATCCCACTTTGGACTGTGATGGGAAGGATAAATAAAACTTTATCTTTCAAATCACTGAGATTTGAAGGGGAGCATTATTTCCTAATATATCTGTGTATTACTTTTTCTTCTTTTTATTTGTGCAAGCATGGGGGAGTGAGATGTCAAGTGTTAACGGCGTCTGTGGAAGTCAATAAAAGTTGTGTTTGATACTTCATGTCCTTCAGGTAACCTGAAATAATGACTTTATAAATTGAAGTACTTTAAAAGCCTATGCTGTTCTGATCTACATATATTATTTTTCTTTCTACCCTTGGGTTCCTTTCCCATATAAAGTGACCCGCCATAAGGACATGATAAATGCTTCACATGGAACACCCTCCCCAACCCCTTTCTTTTGATATCTGTCATCCAACAGACCCTGCAGATGAAAAAAATTATCCTCTTTAGGCCCAAGAAGGCAATGCTTTCTCCCCTCAAACTTCCTGCCTTCCACAATTTAATTGCAAAAGTTTCCAAGCTCATGATAGAAACAGAAAACGTAGATTTAAAATATTCACACCTTTCTGTCTGCAGCAGCATGGGTCCATGAATATGCATATCCAGTCAGACAGCTGTTGCCTTCTGGTTCAGGGAGGTAGGACTCTGCTACAAGCAGGGAAGATGGAGAAGTTGACCTTTCCTATATCTCTGCCCTACAGTCTTGGGAATCTTACCTTCTAAGTTCCTGGATATCAACCCTCATTCTTCCCCCAATAATTGTGGTCTCCAGAGTTGCCTGTTTCTCATGCAGTAAAAGGTTTTCTCCCTATGATTCCATCAAAACTTCCCCATCCTACGCCTGGCTCTCTCACTCAACTCCCTTTTCAATGCACTAATCTGATCAATTTTTATGAACTAATGACTTACTGGTGAACTAAGGAGGGAAGTGGCTTTCTTTCATCTGTCATGTAATAAATGGACATCTCTGTAGTAGCCTATGGAGGGATGATGTTTCCTAAACTGGAAGTTTCACACTGGACATTTTAGCCCAGTAAGGACAAAAGGAAGGCTCTGCAGTAGACCAGTGGGAGGAGGTCCTTGGATAAGCATGTCACCCTTTGAAGGTAATAGTGTGATCTGCCAGTGCCCAAGGCTGGTTCAGTGTGTATGCTGTGATGGCAAGAAGAGACCAAAGTAATGGAGATAGCAGGCGTTTTGATGTAATTGGCAAAAGGGTTTTAATGTATGGCAGGGTGGCTGTGGAAAGGCTGTCTGAGTAAAGGTCATTGGATGGTGTAGATTTCTGGTAAAAACAGAGCAGGAGGAGAGCCCTGGAACTAGGTGGGAATAGAGGTTTAAAAATGCAACAAACAAGAAAATGAGGCAACTTGGAGTTTGTTTTTTTTTCTCTTGATGATTGATTGATTTTTGTGGGTAACAAAGAGTGGGCCTGAAGGCTTGAATTTGCCCATGACTTTGATTGACAGGTGAAGCCCACACCACTACTACCACCACCACTATACAAGATCATATTTATTGAGCCTTTACCATGTGCCACTGATTCCTTTATTGCTTCCTAAAACTCTTTGCGGTCTCAGTATCGTTATCCCACATTTATGGATGAAACTGCAGTTAAAAAATAACTTGTGTAAGGTTACAAAGCTAGTAAAGTGGCAGAGACTTGAGCCCTGTTCTTAACCACCACAGCTTACTGTTTACAAGTGCCCAAGAAAGATAAGGGCAGCAGAAACCTTTGTAGGGCCTGGACCTCCTGTTATCAGCCCCACCTTTTTCGTGAAAATTTAGTGGAAAGCCAAAAGGGTGAGGAAGCCAGTGCTGAGCTGTTCGGTTGGGGGAGTCAGTCCTACCAGCAAGGATTCCACCAGCATCTTTGGCTGACCACATTCTCTCTAGACAAGTCTTTTTGATCAGTGTCCTTGGGCTGATTTGAGAAAGGGAGGTGCCAGCTCACATAAGGTAAAGCCTCATCAGTGCCAGAGAAAAGGAAACATTGAGGTGAAAGCCTTAGAGAGTCTGGAGTTGTCATACACCCTGTCAGTCAGCCAAGGCCTCCCAATGGAAGATTCCTTAGCCATTCCATCGCCACAAAGGAAGCTGATGTGCTGCCCTTCAGAGAACTGAGGTGATGACAGAAGACATGCAGACATAACTGTACATTTGTGAGTGGAAAATCCATCATGACAACAGGCTGCATTTGAGTCACCAAATGGGCTCTGCCACTTGGCTGGAACTCGACCGCCACAGCACGTCTGGAGAAGTCAGCCGGGGCTCCGGCCAGGGCCACCAGTGCGAGGGAAGCAGTTCAGCAATCAGATCTTTCAAAATCCATTTTGCTCAGGCTCCAAAGTCCTGGCTGCAATTGACAGCAACTTCCTTCCTGGTTACTTTAACCAACAGATAAAAGTGCTGAACTGTTCTAAATCTTGTTGAGGCCCTGACTCACCTTCAAGTGGAATTTTAAGAGGCACCTATGTGCAAAGAGATTTGAGTTAATTCCAGACCTTTCCTTCCCAATTGCGTGAATAATTAGCAGAGCAATCCTGACCTTTGGTACCTGGAGATTTGTGTACAATGATCCAAAGTGGGAAATATTAAAGAATCCGGTCCTAGTCGTGGTGGAGTAAAAAGATTTCTACCCACTTTCTGTGTTCGATGAAATGGGGACAACATTAATGAACTCGGCTGGGTGGGCGCAGGCCAATTAGTCCAAGTTTGTAGAGCTCAGCGTCTTATTACAGCTTTACTGTTCGTGGAGAGTGGGCAGCACCTTCCTGTGACTTTGCATGTGAAACTAATTGCCCTGGAAATGTCGGGAATTTGATCTTCCATCAAATCCTCCAGCCCTTCAGATCCCTTGACAATCTTTGGCTATTTGCATCTCAAGGTTAAAGGAGGCTGTTGCTTTCTGGATACTAATCAGTTGTGAAAACTTTTGATCTCCTCTTGAAAACTAAAGCCCAGTTGCAATTGCCCTATTCCAGAGCCGGGTGAGACCTGAGCAGAGGTGCAGACAGGTTGGTTTTCTCGGAATGAACGATGTGTTTAGCAGTTGTGAGTTTTAATTCTAGTTTCCTTAGGGCTCTGTGGGATCCTGGAAAATCACTTAATATTTCTGAGTGATTTTCCTCCCGAATGTGATATGAATTTTGTCATATCTCCCCAGGCCTGGAGAAATTATCATTATAAAACTAGTTCATAATAGCATGTAGAGTTAAGGAAACTTTGCAAACATATTTTCTGGGAAAAAATATACATATGTATTGTCTTCCTACTGTGCTATTTTAGTTATACCAGGTACTTTTTAGAGATAAAAATTCTCCTTCTACATTAGAGCATCTCAACAGCAGCACTATTGACATTTTGGACCAACTTATTCTTTGCTGTGGGGAGGCTGTCCTGGGCATTGTAGAAATTTAGCAGCATCCCTGGTCTTTACCTACTAGATGCCAATAGCACCCTGTTAAATTAATTACACAAGTACACCATTTGACTGAGGAGGTTTTAATGCCTTAGCAGCCTATGTAAACCAACCAAAACCTAAGCCTGTAAATGCCCCAAGGTTAAGAAATCTAAGGACAACCATTCACAAACAGCCAACTAGGCTTTGTCAAGTATAGCAACCACTTAGGCTATAGCCTGTCAAACAATTTCCTTGCATTGCTTCCACATCTTCTCTAGGAAGTCTTGACCCTAGCTCCTGTCAGAGCACTCCTAACCACTTCCTGTTTGGTGCTGCCTGATTTGAATCGAATTTTGCTCAAATAAACTCTTAAAAGGTTTAATATGCCTCAGTTTATCTTTTAACACCCCCCCTCCCCCCGCAAGTCATGATAATAAAAAATGGCTCCAGACATTGCCACATGTCCCCTCGGGAAGGATTGCCAGATTTAGCAAATAAATATATAGAATGCCTACTTAGATTTGAATTTGAGAGAAACAATGAATAAATTTTAGAATATATAAACTTAACTGGGTGTACTATATTTAATCTGGAAACCTACCTGGGGGACAGGATCTCCCCCTAGTTAAGAACCACTCTTCTAGATAAAGATTTGCATTTATCAATAAACTCGCATTATCAACCATCTCATCCTTCTCTTATTCCAACCCCACTTTCCTTTCTTTCCCAACTGTCTCCCTAATTCCAGCCTTCATGATAGAGGATGAAATAAATTACGTTGTGGGCCTCACCACAAATTGTTGCTAGCCTTAGGCATGAGAGCAAATAGAAACTAATTGCTACTATATGTGTAATACTGTGATAAAACGGGAGTCAGTCAAAAAACAAGAACAGTAAGGCAATTCAAAATCATGCCTCTCAGAGCAGAGTCCTTCTGTGAATGGCACAGGACCCAGTCAGATTAGCCTTTGAGGAAAAGAAACTCTGTGTGCTTCCAAGATCTCCATGGATCCTATGAAAGTCAAGACCAGAAGTCACTGAGTTTTTTCTGTCTAATCAACACGTAGTTTTGAGCAGTCACAGTATCAACCATTTGCTGCATGGCATACAAATAAGGAAAAGTCACATTTTTGCCCCTGGTAGAGAAGAAACAGTTTGTCCTTCTGTAGAGAGATACTTGTTAATAACAGGTGGCATATTCCCAGAACCTAAGCAGGATGCAGATGATAAGCAAGAGGAGAAACATCACTGTGGGCAGAGTGGGAGGCAGGGAAGCCTTTGTAGAGTAGGTAAGATGGGAGGATAGGTAGAGGTAAACAAAGCTGGCTGGAGACATGTGACTGCATCCCAAGGATCATTGATTTGGTGCTTAGAGCAGCCCAATAATACAGTGATCCTTTAAAGTGGTAGTCCTTAGATGTTTGTTTAGTGTTAGTCTAGAGGAGCATGCATGGGGGAAGGACAGAGAAGGAGGCTGGCTTTTGTTAGCCTTTAGTCTCTCCTTTATTGTCTCCAAGGATTTGTTATTGCTCCACTCTGCAAAACAAAAGTTAATCAGACCACCAGCTTAGAGACCATCTGTTAGTGCTGAGCCTGTTGCTTGAGGGGACTGTTGGTTTCCACTCCCTGCAAACAGCCTATTCGATATTTCATCCAATTTCATAGGAGCTCTTGATGAGACAAGTTTTCCACTTTCTTAAATTTGTCACTGTGTTTCACGGTCCCTTATAGATTGTTGATTGCTCACCTAGTCCCCTTCTTAACTCGGCTTTAAGCCTATCAGGATATTATTGACACAGATGTTGTGATTAAGCCATTTATATGTAAATATTCACTCCGTGAAAGGGTCTTCACCAAATGTTCCACAGAGGGCTTTCTCTGGTAGTGGCAGAAGGGGCAGGACACAGTGCTGCTGTGGATGGAGCATTTGGTTGTGAGGCAGGAGGCTAGTTTTGAGGCAAAGCTAGCCTCTGTGCCCATCTTCCTCCATTTTGTATGTGGGATGCCTCCATAGCTTGGCTTGATGAGCAGTGTGTAGTTCTGCCCCGGGGATCCAAACCTGAGAACACCAGGCCACCAAAGAGGAGCACACGGACTTAACCACTATGCCATCAGGTGGACCCTTGAGGATAAAATCTTACATGCCAATTCCTATTGATTGTTAGCAACTCCCTGGAATGCTGCATAGAGGAAGCTTGATATGGGCTCTGGAAGAAAGAGCGATCAATTAGCGATGTCTACTATGGGTGAAAAGGGGATGGTGGTGGTGATGACAACATGGTGCCTCATTTTTAGGATCCCTTGATTGAAGAGGCTCTAAGAAATTCCAATCAGAGTTCTGAGACAATGCGAATATTGGTTAAACATTGAAAGAGAGTTTCTGTATTAAGAATTAGGGTTCTGTGGATTTTTCCAAAAATGATAGTTGGGTTGTTTGGAGAAGCAGAATAACTATAATTCTGTGCTTCATTTAGGACAACTTTGCCTCCAGCAAAAGGATCTACACACCTGTGGTTTGTCTAGAAGTGGGGAGTTCTTACACTGATAGAGTTACACTGTCACTAAGTCCACTGGCACACACTGAAATTTTTTATTCTAAAATAAGTTGATATGACCCTAACCAAAACAAAATAAAACAAAGCCAAACATTGTAAACCAAATTAAAAGGTAAACTATAGGCTGAGTGAAAATATTTGCAAATATTTACCTAAAATGTACTTACAAGATAAAGAACTCCTAAAATCAACAAGAAAAAGACTGACAACTCTGTAGGAAAAACAAAGAATATAAACAGGCAACTCAAAGAAGAAGAAATAGAAACCTATTAGACATGTGAAAGATATGAAAGATTCAATCATTTTAATAAAGAAATGCAAAATGAGGCAGCATATTCTTTCTTTTTATCATATTGGCAAATAATATCCAGTGTTGACAAGGAAGCAGGGCAGAAAAGGGTGTAAATTGGCACACCATTTGGAGGACAATTTGGATCCATCTATAACACTTTGGATGCATATATCCTCTGACCTAGCAATTCCACTTCTAAGAATTTGTCTTAAAAAGTACTGGTACAAAGATATTTATTGTAGCAATTTTAAACAGTAGACACATAGAATCAACTTAAATACCTATAATCAAAAAAGGAAGAAATAAAGCATGATACACCTACGTTTTAGTATACTACGTGTGTTAGATTATGCTGAGTTGACTTGGTTCATCTGGGCATTGTTTCCCAGAGTTCCCTTCCCTGTATGGTTCTGTGTTAGAGTTGGACTAAAAAGGAGCTTTCGTGAGATTGGGAAGGTTGAAGTGAGGAAGTGGCCATTCCTCTCAGAGGGTTGTTGTGATCAATTGTGGTGACAGACTGAGGCCAGGAGGTTTCAGTTTGTCCTTGGGGCTGTCCTCAGGTCTTCCTAACTGTGGGCTTCAGACTCAAAACCAGATGCTTGGCTGTGGACCCACATAGGCAGTAGTAACATAGAAATAATAGCTTTCCATAGATAGACCTTTCCACAAGCTCCTTATTTGTGGTTCTACTTCAGAGGCAATTGTTCTTGGCTGCTCAGATTGACAGGTTAGTGGCTCTTCTGATCTTCTGGGTGTCTCTACTTAACCTTTCTTTCCCAGCAAATTTCACAGTTGTTTAAAGTCTAATTTCTATATTAAATTATATCTTTCATATACTCATGGTGATTCTGCTTCCCTGACTGAACCCTCTCTGATACAGTTATTGGTACCGGGAATGGTTCCAGGGAATAAAACCATAAGGATAGAAATCCGGAATTGGTTCTTGATCTGATTTTAAGACATAGATGAGCCTGTTGCCAGTGGTAAATGGGACACTGGTAGTATATGATATGCAGTGGCAAATCAGTTAGTTAACCTGTAGTCACCTGGAGCCAAGTGCCTATGGAAGGAGAGTTAACCAAGTAGTTGCTGCCATGGAACATTATAGTGTGGAAATAAAGAATATAGGGACTGTGGAGTTGGTTAACTACTTGAGGACACCAGAGAATTTGGAGAAAGCTTTTTAATTTTTAGCTCAAGGGCCAAGTAAGGAAACACAAAGCTTCTATGACTTCCCTGAAAGAAAATCCTACCTTTTATAGCCACAGGGTCTACGTTTTTGAAAATCAAACCCAAAGTCTAATCCTATGAGTGGCTGAATTACAACACAAATGGAATTTGTAATCTCACAGGGTCTCTTATGTTAAATTTAGGCATTGAATGGGCAGGAGTGGGATCCTGAAAATTAAGATGAGAATAGATGGCAGATTCCAACAAAGCTGAGTGCCTTGAAAGTCTAAATTTTGCTAAACTTCCTTGGCGACTAGCTGTGACCGTCCATCTTTGAGAAGTCTAGTTTCCCTTGCCTGAAGAACCTGTTATGGCCTTTCTTGAGGTGGGAACCTGACAGCAGAATGCTGATTCTTCTCAAGACCTATCTCCCACCACTCTCATTGCTTCCACACCTAACCCAGACTCAGTCCTGGCAGGATTCAGGAGGTCAGGTACAAAGGTAATGACAGGAAAGTATTATAAATGCCAAGAATTTTTGGAAGATTTTGTCAATTTATATTGACAGAAACCTAAGGGATATATAAGGGAATAAATCTGCGTGTGTGAGAATAAAAGGAATATTATGCCAGATTCAGCCAAATTTATTGGTTTGGGTGCCCAAGGAAGAAATTTTGTTTTCATTGTGGGGTGGAATCAGGGAACCACTGGACCCACTGTGAGATGGACCTGAGTCATAAGTCCCTTTTCTAACTGGTAGACCACAATGGCATCATGCAACTCTAGGAATTAGTGTTAATTCAATAATCTCCAAAACTGTCTGATTATATTCCCACAGACGTGGGAAAAAACCCTATGTATGTGGTTGTATGTACACACACACACACACACACACACACACAGACACACATATACAATTCATATCAGTTTATTCGTGGAAAAAAGCCTGGAAAGCCCCACACCAAATTGTTAGCAGTGGTTAATTCAGGATTGGGATTTGATTGTGGTAGTGAGGGTGGATGAGCAGATTTTGCCTTTTAAATGTTTTTATTGTTTAACTTTGTTATAATAAATATAAAGGCATATTTGAGAAAAAATGCAAACTTCAAAAATAATAAATATCAGAATTTTGGAAAATATAAATAGGGCAAAGGAAAATGTATAATATCCATATTTCTATAATCAAATATAACTTCTTAAACATTTTAGTTTATTTAAATTTCTAGTCTTTTCTCATGCTTTTAAAAACAGCTTTGTTCAATATAGTAATTGCCATAAAATAAACTGAACATGTGTAAAGTGTTCAATTTGAAGAGTTTTGACATAAGTCTGCGCTTGTGAAACCATCTCCAAAATCAATGGAATGAACATACTCGTGCCGCTCAGAAGTTTCTTTCTGTCCTGTTATAGTCCCCTCCTCTCTCCCCTACCATATTCCCCAGCAGCCACTGATCTGCTTTCTTTTACTATAGATTATTTTGCATTTTATAGAATTATATATAAATGTAATCATACAGTGAATAGTCTTTTTTGTCTGATTTCTTTCTTTCATTCAGTGTAATTATTTTGAGATTCGTCCGTGTTGTTGTGTGTATCAACAGCTTGTTCATTTCTGTTGTGGAGTGGCTGTCCATTGTTTGGATTTCTGTTTTGCTTATCCATTCACCTACTGATGGACATATGAGTTGTTTCCAGTTTTGGGCTATTACAAGTAAGACTGCTATGAGCATTCACATACAAGTCATAGTGACTTTACAGTATGCAGATTATAAACTCTTATCACCTCACACTTAGATTATGGGAACCTGTAAAATGCAGATGATAAAACTTAATTCCTTGGATTAATGTGAGGATTCGGTGATATAACCTGTAAATGGTATTAAGTACTTAGCCCAGTCCCTCATTCATTCATTAAACTAATCTTTAATGAGTGTTTACTATGGGCTGGATGTGGTTATAATATTTGTGGATACAGTGAATAAACAGTGAATAAAGCAAATAGGTTTGTGCTTTCATGGACCCTATAGTCAACCTGGGGTGGGGACAGGTAATAACAAATAAAAACATCTGAGAGTGACAGATGCTATGCAGTGATTAGATGATGATCTGATAGACAGTGATGGGATGGCTGCTTTAGGCAGGTTAGACAGGTAAGGCCTCTCTGAGGAAGTGATACAAACTAAGAGCTGAATGATAAGAATGGTCAATATTGACTATTATTGTTATTATTGTTATTCCCTTCTTCTTCTTTTTATTTCTGGTTCTCCCTCTTTCCACTTAAGCTGTTCACCTGCCTTACACACCGTCCCATCTCATCACATCACTTTCCTGCTCAAAATCCTTCCATGCCTCGTTGAGTGACTTTGCAAGTTGTTATCTGGACTCAGCCAGCAAAGGAAAGTGCTGTTCCTGTGTTACTAGCTGGCTGCCGGCTCCACATGGTGTAGAAAAGGCATCCTTGCCCGAGGCAAAGGCATTTACACCTTCCAGGGAGACAAATGATTAGAGACAGCAGAGGAGGGGCAGACGCAGACACAGAGGTGGGGGTGGATACGAAGCTAACTGGAACTTAATCTATTAGAAGAGGAAAGGGCTTTGAAAAATGAATTAATGATATTTATAGCCGCATCAGGTAAGTAGCTGGCGAGAGCTCGCTGATAATGAGGCCAAGGTTGAATTCCCATATGGACTGGAGAACTTCATGCGGAGAAACTATGCTATTTACTCCCTGGCTATGAGACTCATGCAAACACGTAGCTCTCTGAACCTCAGTTCACCAGTCTAAAATGCGAACATGCATCCCACCTCTCTGCCCCATATGTCATGAGGAACAGATGAGAATGGAAAGTAAAGTGCTTTTTAGACTAATACATTTTAAATATCATCCTTATTATTACTGATTGCATCATTATTTCCATGACCTAGGTACCCTCCTCCCCCACTTCTTCTTCTGCAGTGTATCATCTGGCTCTCTCTCAGAGTGGAGTTTCAACCATCCTGTAAATGCTCCTTATAAATCAATCAATAGGCCCATTATATTGACCCAGAATCAAGAAGATTATTTTCGTAGAATGAATACAACATATATTCTCAAGTACTGGTGCTTGGGCCTCTTCTACCCACTCCTTCTGGCTAAATCTTTTTCTCACTTATTCTAACATTTGTTATATTCGATTGCAGTGCTTCTAACCACTAACCACTAGCGTGAATTTCCTGTCTCCTCTCCATGAATGAGTCCTAGGTCAAGTCACCTCTGATCTTTGTCCTTTTGCCTGATCTCCAGAGAACTGGGAATTAGGTCATTTGGCGTCCACTACCCAGTGATGACAACTATATGGCACACATGCCTCCCCTCCACTTCCCTGCTCAGTGTGGACACTGCTAATTGGCTACTGCACTATCTCCTATTGATGTGGCTTAACAGCGCTGTCTAATATGGGCAGCCACTAGTCACATGTAGCTGCTGAGCATTTGAAATATGCCTCGTCCAAATTGACTATGCCATATGGGTAAAATGCACAGCAGATCATGAAGACCTCACAACAGAAAAAAAAGTAAAGTATCTCAATAATTTTTTTATATTGATTACATGTTGAAATGATAACATTTTGCGTATATTGGGTTAAATAAAATATGCTATTAAAATTAATTTTACCTGTATCTTTTAACTTTTTTTAAGTGGCTACTAGAAAATGTAAAATTGTATATGTGACTCACATTTGTCACTCCTGTTCTATTTACGCTGTGTAGTGCTGCCTTCAAATCATTCTTAAGACAATTCTCTAGGCAGTTAATTATCAATAAACCAGAAATAAAAGCAATACAGAGTAAAATTTTATGGCAGTAGGGAGAGGTCAATACGCTTTGAGTTTTCAATCTTAGAATATAAAAAAAAGAACCTTCTAGTTTATCTAGTTTAGTGGTTCCCAAACTTGTCTGTGCATTAGAAAGTCCTGGGATCTCAAATTGTAAAATTATAGATTTTCAGTTTGCACCCCTGGAGATTCTGGTTTAATAGGTTTGGGATGGGGTCCCAGATTGTATATTTCAATAAGCAGCCTGGGAGACTCTGATGTGCAGCCAGGCTCGAGAACACCTAAGCTAGGACTTTTTTACATTTCCACGAAGGGACTTTCCCGGAGTGACAAGTTGTTATTGGCAGAGATAGGACCAGAGCGCATGTTCCTCATGGATTACATTTTGTACAGATCCCTGGGATATTTTGTACTACTGTGACCTGAGAGTCTTCACAGAACTGGGGATGGAATGAGGAATTCAGGCTGCATCTCAGCGGGGAGGCACACTTCTCTTCCTTATTTGAAGAAAGCCCGGTTTGGCTCAGCAGCCCCCTCTGCTGTCAAAAATTCCTAGCGCAGCCTGGCACAGCTGGCTTTGGGGAAGTGACGGGGGGGGGGGGGGGGGGGGGGGCGGCGGTGGAGGAGGGGGTGGACACAGAGGGATGTAGCATAAAGGAGAGTGCTATGGGGGAACCTATTTGCAACCAGGCAGTGGTCAAAAGGAAACGTTGCAGTCTAAGGCTCTTAGAGCCAGAAGGCTCTGTAGAGGTCTCCCACCTGACTGCCTCCAGGTCAGAGGAGGAAATTTAGATGAATCATTTCACTTCTCTGGGCATCAGTTTTCTTATCCGAACAAGGGGGATAAAGACACGCTCTGCACCCCTCCCTCATTGGAGACTATTGTAATGTCTAATAGAATAATCAGAATGTTGTTACCAATGTCTTGGTCCAAAGACACACAGCAAGTTTGAGATAGAGCCAGACTTCGAACTCTGCTCTCCAAGTGAAGGTGTATCATACAACCTCAGCTAACAAAGGAGAGATGTGTTCAGCTGCTTCCAGAGGGACAGGAGCAGGAAAAGCTTACAAGGGAGATTGAGGCTGGCCTCATGCCTAGGTGAATTAAAGCCAGGTAGCAGCTACCCTGTTATTTATACATTCATTCATTCCTCGTTTATTCAGTAACTCTTACGTTATTGAAACTGTGCAAGGTCTGGTGATAGTAAGTCAAATTAGGCATGGTCCTTGCTATGTCTCCCTGAATATTTCCTTTGTCAGAAATATCCTTAACTAGCTGTCACAGTGTGCAAGTAACATGACTGGGTGAAAAAATGACAGCTGCCAGCACAGTGCTGGGCACTTCCCACGTACTACCTCAGAACACAGAAAAAGAAATAGATCTAGAGAGATTTAGTCAATTTCCCAAGGTAAAAGTGTAGCAGGTGGTAGAGCTGGATTCATGACCACTCTTTTTTTTTTTTTTTTTTTTGCTGAGGAGGATTAGCTCTGAGCTAACATCTGTGCCAATCTTCCTCTATTTTCTATGTGAGTCACCATCACAGCATGGCTGACGAGGGCTGTAGGGATCTGAACTTGAGAACCTGGGCCACCAAAGTGGAACATGCTGAACTTAACCACTACACGATGGAGCATGCCCCCTGATGCCCACTCTTTAAACCACAATGCCACACTGCCTTGAAAAGCACTTCCTTTTGGTAACAGCATTAGGTGGCTGTAAGGCCCTAGGCAAAATGCATATTTGCTTGTGCATGTTCATCAAAGTGTTATTTACAGCAGTGAAAAATAACCTAAAATATTGAATTCTAGTTAAATAAATTATAAAACAATATTTTTGAGGAATATTTAATGTTCTTGGAAAGAGCCATTGATAAAATGCTACTTCATATAGAAAGACATAAATCTTTAAACACTCACTCACATCCACAAATATAGAGAAAAGTATGGAAAGCAATTCACTATTATTTTCAATATTGTTGGGCAGTGGTGTTTTGGAAAATTCTTATTGTTTTTACTTTTTTGAGTTTTCCATTCTTTCTACATTTTTTTTTTTACTTTTCCCCCTGACATTTTATTGTGACAATTTCAAACATACAGAAAATTTAGAAGAATTTTGCAATGAATACTCATATACCCATATACCACCTAGATACTACAATTAACATTTTACTGCTCTTGCTTTAGCATATTATCTACTCGTTCCTCTATTTATTCATCTTATTTTTTGATGCATTTCAAAGTAGGTTGTTGGCATCAGTCTACTTCTGCCCAAATACTTCATCATGCATATTGTTAAAATTCAATATTTATTTGTGTGTTTTTTTTCTTTTTTAAAGATGGGCACCTGAGCTAACATCTGTTGCCAATCTTCTTCTTTTTTTTTTCTTCTTCTTCTGAAAGTCCCCCAGTGCATAGTTGTATATTCTAGTTGTAGGTCCTTCTGGCTCTGCTATGTGGGATGCTGCCTCAGCATGGCCTGATGAGCGGTGCCATGTCCACACCCAGGATCCGAAGCAGTGAAACCCTGGGCTGCCAAAGTGGAGTGAGTGAACTTAACCACTTGGCCATGGGGCCAGCCCCATGTACTTTTCTTTCTTATGGAGTAACATTTACTTACGGTGGAATGCACCAATCCACCTGACAAATCCTTATCAAGATACAGAACATTGTTGGGACTGGCCCCAAGGCTGAGTGGTTAAATTTCCACATGCTCCGCTTTGGCAGCCTAGGTTCATGGATTCGGATCCCAAGTGTGGACCTGCTCCACTTGTCAGCCATGCTGTGGAGGCATCCCACATACAAAGTAGAGGAAGACTGGCACCGATGTTAGCTCAGGGCTAATCTTCCTCAAGCAAAAAAAAAAGGAGGAAGACTGGCAACAGATATTAGCTCAGAGCGAATCTTCCTCACACACACACAAAAAAGATACAGAACGTTGTCATCACTCCAGAAAGTTCCCTCATCCCCAGTCAATCTCTGTCCCCAAAGAAACTTCTGCTCCAATTTTTTCCAGCATAGATTAGTTTAGCCTGTTATAGAATTTGACGTGAATGGAATCATACAGTATGTAGTCTTTTGTGTAAGGCTTCTTTTATTCAACATAATGTTTTTGAGATTTGCTCATGCTGTTGTATGTTTCAATAGTTTGTTCCTTTCTGCTGGGGATGGTGTGAAGTATACTACTGTTTGTATTTCCATTCTCCTATTGATAGACTCCTAGGCTATTTCCAGTTTTTGGCGATTATAAATAAAGTTATTATGAACATTACAAGTCTTTTTGTGGACATATGTTTTTCTCCTGGATAAATACCTGGGCATAGGTTTTCTGGGTCACAGGGTAGGAATGTATTTAGTTTTATAAGAAACTGCCAGGCCCTTTCTCAAAAAGTGGCTGTACCATTTTATTCTCTTGCCAACAATGTAAGCAAGTTCTGGTTGCTCCATATCCTTGCCAGTATTTGATGCTATCAGTCTTTTAAAAAATTTTAGCCATTCTGATGGGTGTGTAATGGTATGTCATTGTGGACCACATATTATTTTTATAATCAGAAAAAATAAGTTTTATAAAAAAATGAATACAACTGAAATGATGCCAAGGAAAAGAGAAAAAAAGAAAAATACTAGAAATAAATTTGATAAAACTAACAGTGCTCTTCTCTGGGTGATTTATGAATGGATTACTTTCTTGTTCTACATTGCTTTAGTTTCTAAATTGTCCAAAAATAAACTTGCATTCTTTTTATTGTGGAAGAAAACATACCTTATTTGTTAAAAAAAAAAAAAAGTACCCACGAGTGTTAATACATTAATCGAAGATAGTTCAGTGCTATTTTTGTGCTCAATGACTTTACGTGACAGCTTAAAAAGTGGTGGGTTTTGATGGGCTGTGTTTGGGCCTTACCCATAAAAACTCTGTGAGAATGAGTAAGCTGCTTCCTCTGTCTGGGCTTCAGCTTCTTCCTCTTTTCTTAGAAGTAGATTGGAAAAAGTTATCAGAATAGGTTATCCTCTATCAATTGTAAAGAAAGTATGTGCGAAACTGATAGGCATTTGAGGAAGTGAAAAGTAGGACAAATAAGCTTTGGTGGAGAATGGAGCCTCATTCCTTAGGAGTTTCAAGCTGAATAAAAGAGCCCTTTGCCATGGGACTCATTGGAAAGGTCCAGGGCTACAGGGAGGCTGCAGCGGGAAGTGAGGAGAATGTCAGCTTCAGGGTCAGACAGTCCTGGTTTCAAGTTCAGGCACCACCCTCTTCTTGATCTTTGATCTTGGGCAATTGCTTTCTCTGAGTCTCAGATTCTGCATCTGCTAAATGAACATAATAATACCTTTATCCTCTTAGCGTGTGTGTATGTGTGTATTTTAAATCAGATAGTATTTATAGACATTATCATTTACAGAGGTGCTTGGGACAGTCTTCTGCCTTGGACTGTAGTAACAAGTGACAAAACTGGGGGAGGAGAACTTGAAATAGAAGGAAACCAGAGACAAATTTAGAAATCTAGATGGTGAAGGCTTAGCTGGATGCTAGAAGGTGATCTAATCAAAACTCCCGTTCTTGCAGAGGAGAAAAATAAAGTCTAGGATTGACTCCCCATGGAGATGGTGGCAGGGCCAGTGTTGGAACCCAGGTGATTTATTTTCCAGTCATACCACAAAGCTTCAGCTAACTTTACAATTTGACTCTATCCTGGTGTCAGTCAGATGAAGCGGAATTTTCCCTGCACATCCCACTAGGACCACTCAGCTTGGAGTTTTCAAGTGCTGTCACCAGCAAGAGAACAGAAACAAGCTCTCCAGGAGACTTGTCACTGGGCGATTTAATTCTTCTCTTCAACTCTTTAAATTTTGCAAGCTCAAGCGATAGGCCTAAAAACCAAGTTGTTGGTCAGCTTAGCTCTGTCCTGGAGCTGTTTGTTGCATTTCACTCTGATTCTTCCCAAGCTCAGGCATCAACTTCCCTGGAAAGTACGTACTGCCCACCGAGCGATTTTCTGCGTATTAATTTCATCCATGAGAAGTTTCCTCCATTGCCCTGGGTTGCAGCCCAGAGACTTACTGTCTGACAGTGGTGTGATTTTCCGTCACTTTCAAAGGAGGACTAGTATCCCTGCCGTGCTGATTTGCCCCCATGAGTTTCTTTCAAGGTTGTTTGCCACTGATTGGGTGGAGTTAGCGTGCTTCTCTGCTTAATCTCAGAGAAAAAAATTTCTTTTCACAAAGTTAAAAACTAAGAACTTGGAATCCCTCCTTTCAGACCTTCAGTTTTTGGTCTGTAGAAAGATTTCAGCACTCTCTTGGGCGATTTTACTGGCTGAGAAAAAGAAAAGAAAAGAAAGATCAAGATCTAGCTTGAGTCTTCTCCTGCTCCTTGACCTGAATATCTATAAAAAGTCTTCTCTCCCTGCATGCCGCATTCCTCTCTGACTTTGCAAAGGGGTGCTCATGAGTCAGCACTCTGCCTTGGAGCTCTTGAGACAGGAAATAACATAAAGCTATCCAAGGGAAGACTGTTCTCACAGGAGGGTTTTTACTCCAGCCTCATTAAAAAAATAATGACCCTTTTGTGAGCAAATCTCTTGGGAAACATCTAGCCTAGTTTTCTAAGATGTTGGATGGTGGTTAGAGGAGTGAGCGGACTTTGGAACACTATGAAGACTGACTCTGGATCCATCTTTCCTTAAATATCTCTTAGGATCAGGATTAGCTTCATGCTGGAAGGAACAATTTCTACCAAGTTCCTTCAACCCAAGGCATAGAAAACACAGAAGAAATATTGATGCATTCTTGCACTTTCCAACACAAATGTATTTCATAGAATCCTTGCTGCTATAAAGAAATTCTTTGAAAGCAAAATGTAAGAGATCTTTGTTTATAGAAGAGTCCTTTCTTCCCTCAGCTAAGGGCTCCTTGTTTTTTTGCTATCTCCACTGCATCCCTGGCCTGCTTTGTTTATGTCACAAAGTCAATATTGTACTCCACCTACTGACGTTCACTATGGTAGGGAAGATGGAGTTGTAGGTTGCGATCCCAAAGGGGATGTGGTGGACTAGAAAGGCCTGGAGCTCAGTCCGGTGTCATAAATTCAGGCTCTGGTTTTGCTAATGACTTCTCAGACCTCAACATCACCAATCATATCTAAGAAAAAAGTTTTACATGTCATAATGCATGCGAGACAGTTAACACGGTCAAGGCACGGAGTGAGCACCCAGTAAATTCTAGCTGTAGTGGGCAGGAAAGTTTGTTTCACCAAATGCTTTCTTCCTTAATAGGTGCATGTGGCAGGGAGACTGTACTCCTTTAAGATGATGAGAAATAGGGCTGCTGAAAGGGGACCAGGATATATATATATGCAGAACTGCACATTTATTGAAGATGCATATTGACTAGTTTTTTTCCTGAGGGCTTCCTCTTTCGCTGTGGGTCAGTGTGTGATATAGTAGAAAAGTAGTAGACTTCAAGTAAGATAGATTTGGGCTCCAGATTGTATTCTACTGATTTTAGTCGTGCAACGTTGTGTAAGTTACTTAAAAATACTCCTCTTACAGGTTTAGTAGAGTGCCCTAAATGTTTTCTGCCCTTCCCTGCCTTCCATACCTGATGCTGAGAGAACTAGGCGGGAGCACTGGAAATGACTCCATTCTCTGTGTGAAACCAGCCCTGAAGAAGCAATTAAGGCAGCCCAAGGTGTTGGCAGAAGCCTAATAAACCTCATGGGTGTGTTATTTGGGGTTGCTAACCTTCCTCACAATTGGACTCTTCTATTCACAGATTAGCACCAATAATAAGCCCCATTGAAGAGAATGACTCTAATGGGTTCCTAGTTGTTGCTTTGGGATCAAAGTTGACCATCTATTCTGAGAATGGTCTGTTTGAGGTTGTGTCTACTGTTTGCTCAAGTGAACTGATAAATAAGTGGAAAATTCACTTCACATCCTGGTTGTTGGGTCTGTGCAAAGCCCGCCCAAGCAATCTGGCTGGTTTTCATCTATAAACTCATAGAGTGTTTTGGCCCCATATGGATACTGCCTTCTTGTGCAGGTTTGTGCACGTGTGTTTGTATGAGTCTCTCTTTGTATGTAGAGAGAGTGTATGTGTGAGTACAAATTTAAAACCATGATGCAGACAAATGAAGACACTTAGAGAAAGAAACCAGCCAAAGGCCCAAGTAGAAACCTGCTTGTGTGGCTGATCTCTCCTGCATTAGTGTAACTTAAAAAGTGTAAGGCAAACATTTTGGCTTAATGACCACGACCTGTCATAAGTTCTAACGACTTAGGAGGAAAACCAATGATGAGAAGATTCCGCCCCAAGACTGAGGATATTCCACACCTTTCTCTTTAGGCAATTAATACAAGAAGGATATCCAAGTCAGTTACTGTTTTGGTCAAGGGTCGTTGTATAATTTTTTTCTTGATTTGTAGACTCTTTTGATTAGTCCTTTGTATTCTTTATTGTGGTAAAATATACATAACATAACATTGACCATTTTAGCCTTTTTTTTTTGAGGAGGAGGATTAGCCCGGAGCTAACATCTGCCTCCAATTCTCCTCTTTTTTGGCTGAGGAAGACTGGCCCTGAGCTAACATCCGTGCCCATCTGCCTCTACTTTATATGTGGGACGACCACCACAGCATGGCTTTCGGAATGGTGCCATGATAGCACCTGGGATCCGAACCGGCGAACCCCGGGCCGCCAAAGTGGAACATGCACGCTTAAGCACTGTGCCACTGGGCCGGCCCCCATTTTAGTCACTTTTAAGTGTATAGTTCAGTGGCATTAAGTACATTCATATTGTTGTGTGACCATCATCACCATCCATCTCCAGAACTTTTTCATCTTCCCAAACTGAAGCTCATTCAATCCTTCAGATTTTTAAGAGACAGCAAGTTACAGATTTTGGTACAGTCTATACCTTATTTACATGAGGACTTATCACAGGAAACAGCACATCCTTTCTATTACTGAAATGACTCAACTGAATAAATAAGTGGTGTTAACTGATTACTGACAATGAACCAAGTACTATGCTGGGGATGATGTTGAACAAACCAGACAAAATCTTGCCATGTCAGATCTTACGGATTGTTTTCTTCTTGTGACGGGCAGAATAATGGCCCTCCAAAGGAGTCCATGGCCCGATCCCTGGAACCTGTGACTATGTGACTTTACATGGGCAGAAGGGGACTTTGAGATGTGATTAAGAATCTTTTTTTTCTTTTATCTTTACATCGAGGTAAAAAAAAAAGCACATTATGGATGTGGGACAAGGATCTTGAATTGAGGAGATTATCCTGGATTATCTGGGTGGACCCAATGTAATTACCAGGATTCTTATAAGGGAAAGAGGGAGGCAGAGACTCAGAAAAGGAGATGAGACAGCAGAACAGAGTGATGGGAAGGGGGCCATGAGCCAAGGAAGGTGGGCAGCCTCTAGAAGCTGGAAAAGGCAAGGAATGGATCCTTTCCTAGAGTCACCAGAAGGAATGCAGCCTTCTCGACACTTTGGCTTCAGCCTGTAAGATTCATTTTGGACTTCTGATCCACAGAACTGTAAGAAAATAAATTTGTGCTGTTTTAAGCCACTAAGTTTGTGGTAATTTGTTATAGCAGCAATAGAAAACTAATACACTTGTCTTTTTGCTTAGTTTTAAGTTAAAGTGTTTCTTTCTTTTTTTTTTTTTGGTGAGGAGGATTGGCCCTGAGCTGACATCTGTTGCCAATCTTCCTCTTTTTTCTTTTTTTTGGCTTGAGGAAGATTGTCCCTGAGCTAACATTGGTACCAATTTTCCTATGTTTTGTATAGGAGATGCTGCCACATCATGGCCTGATGAGCGATGTGTAGGTCAGTGCCCAGGATCCAAACCTGCAAACTCTGGGCCACCACCAAAGCAGAGCATGTGAGCTTAAACACAGTGCCCCAAGGCTGGCCCCTAGGGGGTTTCTTTGTTGTGAGTTTTGCCTAGTTGATTCAGCAAAGTGTGAAGTTTTTCCAGAACACAGAATTGTGTTTACTCCAGAAGCCCTGCCTGCCCCATGTCATTAGGCCTGTGCGTGGACTTTCAACAGGCTGTAACTCGTATTTAATTCATCTCTATTTTCTCACCCCCTAGCACCATGCTGGGTACACTAAAAGTCTAGCACTCAATCTAGGAGACATCCTACACTTGGCTCAGGCCCTTTCTGCAAACAGAGCAACTGTACTATTACTTTACAGATGTGTAATCACTTTGCCTACAGTAAAAATGGTTGCTACCAAATGCTGGTAGTGTATTCACATGTGCTGTATACTAAACTATAAGATATGTGATTTTTCTGAGACCCAGATAAAAGGCATAAATATTCTATGCAGGAGTCTTTCTTACATTAAAAGGAAAATCTTTGACAATTCTAAACTCTCAATATTTGCCTAGTCTTGTGTGTGTCTGAAATAATAATCCGTATCCTTTTTGCTGGATAATTCCCTCTCGAAAATGGAGAATGATATTTTTCAAGCTTTCAGACTTCATTCTGCGGCCTCCCTCTCCAATGTGCTGGGCAGAGAGGTCAGGGCTGAGTGGGTAAAAGAGTAAATAGCTACCAGTCTTCGGAAGAATAGAACATGAGCATGAGAATGGGAACTCCATGTTCTCTGCTTTCTTGACCTAAGACCAAAGAAGAAGTGATTCTTCCATTTGTCTGATTTTAAGACATCCTCATAAAAGTATCTTTTTAAAAAACTCTGGGGGCCACCAGGTGGCATAGTGGTTCAGTTTGCGTGCTCCGCTTCAGCAGCCTGGGGCTTGCCGGTTCCAATCCTGGGCGTGGACCTACACACCGCTCATCAAGCCATGCTGTGGCAGCATCTCACATAAAATAGAGGAAGATTGGTACAGACGTTAGCTCCGTGACAATCTTCCTCCAGCAAGAAGAGGAAGATTGACAACAGATGTTAGCTCAGGGCCGGTCTTCCTCATCAAAAAAAAAAAAAAAAGAAAGAAAATAAATAAATCTGAGGTGCCAGCTGAACATGTCTGTTTCATGTTAGAAATGAAATCTAAGGAATAGAAAGTTGAACCTTTAAAATGCCTTAAAAGGCCCTTCATTACCTGGGTGACCCTTTTCCCTGCCTGTCCAGCTTCTTCTCTCAACATTTTGCCTCCTAATCTTCCAACCTTCTGAATTTTGTCTTAGCTTGTCCCTGACTAAGGCTGCACGATTCTTTTTTCTCCCTCTTGTCGCCCTACCTTGGCCTTACTGACTCCTACACAACCTTCAACCTAGAGGCTGCTTCCTCAGATTAGCTTTCTCTGATTGCACACATTCTGAACGTAGGTCTTACACACTGTATTATTGATGCTCATTTACCTGTCTGTCTCCCCCACTAGACTGTAAGCTCCATGAAGGTGTGTTGCTTGGGGGGCTGCGTCCACTGTCCATCGTTTTCCCCACCATGTTTGGCACTTCCTTCTAACAGACTGGCCCTCTGCCCGCAGGCCAAATCTACCTCCGTCAACCTTTTATGTACCACCATTTGTTTTAATTGCACAGTTGTACATGACTGAGCAAACGGCAGACGGGTACCTGTAATCAAACAGTCGGGAGATTGTAAGCACTTCCGTTCATTCCTGGAGCAGTCACCGAGCCTTGACAATAGGCAATTTAAATTCTGGACAACGAGTTTTCAAGCTGCTTCAACAGCTACATTTTGAGAAGAGCGGAAAACCCCCGACCCTTTGATAATTAGACTGAATCAGTTTTCATAATTCTACTTTATGCACTAGAATGGTTAGCAAACTTCATTACCAGCAGCCTGATGAGAATGCTTTTAGCTTCTAATATAGATCTTGTAAGTAATTTCGGTAAGCAACCGAACTATGGCCACTCTGCACAGCAGTGTTTCTTAGACAAGATGATCTTACAGTTTCATCATTATAAATAATTTCAAAGTAGGTGCAGGAAAGAGCTTACAATTGCATCTTGTCTATGTATGTTTGATCCAGAGAAAGGACAGCTGATGGCCACGTTTGAAAGCAGCCACCATAAACCCCTGTAACCCAGGAAGCCTGCATTTGCTGAACTTGTAAACTGATATCTTTTCTTTTGCTCTGCGTGTCTGGAACATTGCCAGAATCTAAAACACTCTTACTAATTAAGGGGAATGTACCCAGAAAAGACGTGTGACTTACTATCTGATGGAGCACCCTGGGCTTCCCCTTTTGTAACACTGATAAATTATTCCTTCAATGTCTCTTTAACCCACAGTAGCCTGAAAGCTCCATCAAGGCAGAATTCATTTCTGTCTTTGCCACTGAATCCCCAGCACACGAAAGTAGACATTTCACAAATATTTATTGGATGGAGTAGTGAATGACACGGATGAATAAACTTCCATAGGTATATATTGGTATATACATTGTTTTATCCTTGGAAGCTCAACCTAACTCTGTTCTGAGTTAGAACTCTATAGCTTATTTGGAAAATTGCTTTGTATCCTGTGTCAGTTACAATGGCTACATAATAAACCATCCCAAAACTTATGATTACCCCTCAACAACATTTATTTTGCTCACAAATCTGTCGTCTGAACAGGGCTCAGTGGAGAAGGCTCATTTCTGCTCTACTTGGTGCTGGCTGGGGCAGCTTGGTGGTTGGAGAGTGAGATCATTCAAAAGCTGCTCCCAGCCTAGGCTAGGAATCCTGAACACCAGGGGCTGGGGCAGCCACGGCTCTTCTCTAACTCTGGGTGGTCTCTTCATGTAATCTCTCCAGCATGGTGGCTTCAGGGTAATTGGACCTTGCATATGACGGCTCGGGGCTCCAGGGATGCATGTTCTGAGGAGAGAGAAAAAGCCAAGTAAAAGTTGTGCAGCTTTGTATGACCTAGCCGCCTAAGACTCGTGGCATTACTTCTGCTGCATTCTCTTCCTTTGAAGAAGTCACTGCGACCAGCCTGTACTCAAGGGGAGGTTGAATTAGACTCTACACTTTGTGGGAGAAGTGTCAATGAACTTGCAAACAAGTTTTAAAACGGTCACTCACCCAATCACTGTTCCGGGAGTTTTGCAAAATCTATAAAGTCAAAATCAATAAAGTTGAGGCTTGAACCCTTCTTCTGAGGAGATAAGAACTCCTGCAGAGAAGTAAAACTAGAATAGCATTGTCGCTTCTTACGTACAGGGATGACAGTGAGGAGTTTGGATGAGGACCCTTCTCACTCCAACGTAAGGCAAAGCATTATCACTCCTCCAAAGGGTGCAATTTTGGGGGGCATTTCTGTTCGTTGAATGCATGCAAGTGGGACTCTTATAAAGGGAGAAGAGGTATAACAGGCAAAGACGATGTAGATGTTAGTAGGCACATGATTTTCTGTACCCTCACTGCTTCCTTGTTCTGTCTGGCCTTGTTCCAGCAGGCTAGACTTCAGGAAGGCCGCTTAGTGACTTCCCCCTGACCCTCCAGTTGCCCTTTTCAGATATTTTCTTCTTCAACTCCTCCCACAATTGTGCAAAGTATGACTTTGATAATAAACGTAATAACTTCCCTATTCCTAAAACCTTAATAATTTTCCTATGACTGTTATAGCGATAATGGTTCTGTTATCTGATTGAATTCTGACTGATAGAGAAGAAACCAATGTCGTATTTTATTAAAAAACTCCTTTTTTTTGGGACTAAATAGAGTTTGAATAGTTTGTTATTTGCAATATGAAGCCTCAACTTCATATAGATGGCAGCTATAAACCATGTCTATGGGATCTTTTTAATCTAATGGTGCTCCCAGAATACTTTGCATTGACCTCTTTTAAACATCACCAAAGATGGATAAAGTGCAGTTTAATATTATGCAGGACAACATATATTTTTCTTCTGCTACACAAATGGTTGCCAAACTTTTTCTGAAAGAAGCCAAATAGTAAACATTCGAGGCTTTGAGGGTTCCTGTTACAAAGACTCAAGTGTGCTGTAATAGTGTGAAAACAGCCATGGACAATACTTGATTGAATGGGAGAAGCCGTGTCCAATGAAACTTTATTTACAAACACAGGCTTTGGGCAGGATTTGGCCCCGTGGCTCTTAGTTTGCCAATCAGTGCTCAGAAGCTAGCAGACATTCTGTAAATGTTGACTTGATGGAGGAAAAATGCTCTGTAATAGAAATGATTTTCTGGAAGATCAAAGAGGATAAAACAAGCAGGGGTGTAAACAAAACAAAAGGTGATCTGCCTGAAGTATCAAGTGTGCAACAAAAAAGGATATCAGAGAACCAAAGGAGGAAAGACGGGAGAGGTTATTATCAAAGAAATTGAGATTAAAGTAAAATTGTTTGTGAGTTTTTTTTTCTATGTAGTGGTAGGAAATGTGTGTTGCAGAAGATATATTTGTTTCATAAAGTGGAGTGCAAGCAATGACATTTTTTTACATATTCTAAAAATATTAAGCCTAGTTCAGGCCCCCACGTGTCAACGTTGACAAGGCAGACAATACCGGTCATTTGTGTGAACGTGTAAGTGGGTATGCGCCAGTGGGGCCTCCCTTTCCTAGTCTGGTTGGAGATTCATGGCTTATGCAGTCCAGGAAAATGTTGCAGGCACTCAATTTCTGGCACTCAATTCAAAGTGGTCACCATGGTGCCAAAACCTACTGTGGGATTGTTCCTGAGGTTCCCAAGGTCATAGCACTGGGGGCTCAGGCCTCAGCCACTCCTGTGCCTTAGAGGGACTGGGTTTGAGGAGGGCCAACTCTTCCTCATTCCTTATCCCCAGGCAAGAGGAATCTTACTTCAGATTACCCTCAAAGCACCAAGCACCACTCCTCTTTATTTTGGAAAACCCAGATAGTTGCAAACTAGCCGCCCCTGGAATATTTTGTTCAAATCCCCTCTGGGCAGCCAGCTGAGTATTTACAGCCCAATTAACAAAAAGCCCATCTCTCCTGAAGGCCTGACCCTGGGCAAGGGCTTCAGAACCACCTCGTCTGATTTGAGCTTGTAATCAGGGCCCTCCCACCCCCACGTCTATCAGGAAGTTTTCCTTTTGGGCCCCAGAACAAAGATCCGTAAATACCATTCATTCCTTCCTGATAGACAAGAAGAAATAAACACAGAGAAATATCTCAGTAGATTATTGTGCTACAGTAAATTCTCAATAAATCATCACGCTACATATGTAAAATACCTTTTGCTGTTAAAAGAAACTCATGAGAATCAAATGAAACAGGGCATGGGAAATCTAGCTTTCTTTTGTTTCTCACTGTTTGTAGGGCATGGATGTGAAAAATACATTTCCTGGATGGAGGTGATGTTCACAGTTAAAATGAGGAGAGAGCAAAAGGGTTTTCAAGATGAGATGAATTACAGAGGAAATACTTCTCTCTGGCAGATCTGAGTTTGCTGACTCTTTTTTTGTTTTTTCTCTCTGAACTTCTAAATATGGTGAGTTTCTTCTGAGTCCCTGAAAATTGCCCAGCTGTTTGCAGGGTATTTAAAGAACTCTAGGGAATGTTTCTAAATTCTGATGATCTCCTCCTAAAGGGAGGTGGGAGGATTAAGGAGCTGCTTAGTTTACATCACAGGTATGTGATTCACAGACCCTTGTTCTTAAAATGCTTGATAAGGTGGAGCCTAGATGAGTTGAGATTAAGTGACTGGACCAGACCCGGCTACAACCTACAAATTCTCCAGATCTGGGAATGCAGAAAAGCTTGTTTCAGAACATAGGTGTTACAGGAAGTTTTCCTTCTAGCTCTTTCCTTTATTAACTGTGTGAACTTTTTGCCAGGACTTACTGTCCTTAAGCCTCAGCTTCCTTGTTCCTAAAACAGAGGTAACAATAGCACCTACCTCATGGGATTGAGGGAAGTATGGAATAGTGGGTAAGAGCATGGACGTGGAGTCGGATTGCCCAGGTCCCATTTTTGGCTCTACTGCCTGTTAGCTCTGTGTGAGCTTGGGCAAGTTCTTCACTTCTCTGGGCACCAGTTTCCCCATATGGAGAATGGAGTTAACAATAGGACCTAGTTCTTAGGGTTGCCATAATAATTTAAAAAATTAAGAGAAGTAAAGTACTATGACAGTGCCTGGTGGAGCTCAGTAAATTGTAGTTCTTCCTGTTGTTATTAGAAGCAAGAATGAAACTGGGGGAGCCAGTGTCAAAAAGCCTAAGTGGGCCTCTGGAAGATACTCAGCATCATGATGGATGCCAAGTACAGGACCATCTTAGGTGGCACGAGTTCTTTGCCTAGAAATGTTCCTTGGATGGATATCTATATCTTACTTATACGCTGATGCTCGCAATCCAATTGTTAAAGAATGAATTCACTAGCCTATCACAGTATGTTTTGGTTATCTATTGCTACATGAAAACTACCCCTAAAATTAGTGACTTGAAATAACAACCACCATTTATTATTTTTCATGATTCCTTGGGTTGACTGGGCAATTTTGTTTTACGTGGTGTTGGGAAGGATGCAGTCATCTTGATGCGGGGTTGGTGAGCTGAGGAGTCGAAAGAAAGATTTCTTGGACTCTCAAGGTCTGGCAGTGGTGCTCTTTTATTTAGAGAATAGTACAGAATAGCATGGGGACAGGACCCATGGACAGTCAGAGCTCCTGCTGCTGCCCTGAGTTGAGGGTTAGGGCTAAATTTATAAGGCACGGGTACGTGACTTATTTTTACTGGAAAAAGAAAAGATGATGTAAAAAGTCATTAAATGATTTCAGTGCAGATGGGGTCTGGTTATTGTGCGGTCATATAACTTTAGATACCAATCTGGTCATATAGATCGGCATGTAGGTGAGGATGCCCTGGGCTTCTCTCCTGGGGCAGCCCTAATTCATACCGTAAAAATCCAGCGGGTCATATAGTTTGGCATGTAGGCCAGGTCACCTTGGGCTTCTCTACCTGGGGCAGCCTTAATCCACATCAATCTGAGGGGCTCAATTGGGTGTGATGTCCAACATGCTTGCTCACATGGTGCACAGTCAGTGTTGGCTGTTGGCGGGGAGCTCAGCTGGGGATGCCAAACAAAGCACCTCACTTTTCCTCCACGTATCCTTTCTATGTGGCTTTGGTTGCTTACATCATGTGTCTGGGGTCCAAGGGGTAGGAAGTGGAAGCTACTAGTCCTCTTGAGATATGAGCTCAGAAGTTCCAGAATGTCACTTCTGCAGCCTTCTATTGCTCACACCAGTCACAGGGCCAGCCCAGATTTAAATGGAGGAGAAATAAATTCCATCTCTTGATATGAGGAGCAGTAATCAGGGATAGAAGGGAAGTCTTTGGAAACTAGCTGTCTGTATTAATAATCTATTGACGTGTGACAAATTATCCCAAAACATAGCAGCTTAAAACAAAGGACATTTCTTATTTCACATGGTTTCTGAGGGTCAGGGATCTGGAAATGGCTGAGCTGAGTGGTTCCAATTTTAGAAACTCTTAGGATGTTGCAGTTGTCAACCTACAAAAACAAGAGGCAAGTGTTTATTTGAGATTAATGAATCACAATTCGGGGAATACAGATTCAGGCTGAAGCCTAAATAGTGTCCCGATTACAAGGTGAAAGCAAGGGTTTTTTATGAGAAAAGGAAGAGGATAATTACATAAGTTGAAAGAGGAAAGAAAAAAAATTTGTATGGGTGTTAATAAGCTAACTTGCCCCTGGGTATGCATAGTTGGTTATTGATTCTATCTTCAAACAGAAAATTCATAATCTTCAGTCTTGTGATCAGGATGTCTGTTTCTCTGTTAACTTCTCAAATATTGGCTATAAAACACTGGTGGTTTCAGACCAATCCAAAGGTTTTGGCCTAGTCCAAGGTTTAAGACAGCAAAGTAATTTCTCTAGAAAGGCAGCGCTGACTCCATTTTATTTATTTTATTACTTTTTTTGGAAGAAGATTAGCCCTAAGCTAATATCCGCCACCAACCTTCTCTTTTCACTGAGGAAGATTGGCCCTGAGCTAACATCTGTGCACATCTTCCTCTGTTTTATATATGGGATGCCTGCCACAGCATGGCTGGATAAGCGGTGCATAGGTCTGCGACGGGGATCCGAACTGGTGAACACTGGGCCACCAAAATGAAGTGCGCAAACGTAACCACTATGCCACCAGGCTGGCCCTGACTCCATTTTAAAATGGCTCCACTAAAGTCACTTTTGACACTGTCAAGCTGCCAGCCAGTGCTGCAGTTTCTGAAGGAGCCGGAGTATTGGCTACTAAGCTCACTCACATGGCTATCGGCAGGAGACTTCAGTTTCTTGCCACATGGTTCTCTCAATAGGGCTGCTCATGATATGATATCCCTCAGTAGGAGTGATCTAAGAAAAGATAGAGAGAAAAGGAGAAAGAGAGAGGAAAAGCAGAGTGAGAGAGAGCAAGAGAGAAAGAGAAAAAAACCCCTCAAGACAGGAACCACAATCTTTTTGTAACTTAATCTTGGAAGTGACATACTGTCATTTCTGCTCTGTGCTATCGGCCACGCAGATCAAACCTGGTGCGATGTGGGAGCGGGCTACAAAAGGGTGTAGCTTGGGGACCACTGGGAGTCATTCTAGAGGCTACTTCTCAGAAACTTGTTAAATTTGCTGGCTTCTTGGCTGAGATTCTGGTGTGGACCACACTTTGGGAAACCTTGACCATACCAAAGCTTTAATCTTATTGACAGTCTGATGCCCAAAGGGCAGTTAATTGTCTGCTGTGAGTACATACTTACCCTTTAGTGTGAGTAGATGTGTGTTTCTCCTCTGCCTCCCTGTAGGTTTTGATGTGTACTAAACTTGAAGACCACAGATCCCTGGGTTGTTTGGAGCAGATGCCACTGACTGGTGTATGGTTTTTTGGTTTTGAGCTCTTCAGTGAAGAGCCTATTTTTGATTTTTCCTAAGCTGCAGATCCCTGCTATTGATTGGCATGCATGTTCTCAAAGGTAAGAGTCCATATAATTGGGTCCTTACCTGGAGATACTCATCACGTGCATATGTACATTGATGGTATCACTACCACTGGATTTCATGAGCATCTCCAGTAAAACACTAAGTTCCTAACCTTCTGGTTTACTCTTATCATCATGAGAAAGCCCTCCAACTGTGTTTGGATTTGTCCCTCTCTCCTTCCCTCCCTTCCTCCCTTCCTCTTTCTTTCCCTTCCTCCCTTCTATTCAAAAAAATGCCTGTGTAGAAGTTACCTTTTGGGCTGTCTGCTTAGCTCACAATGATTCTCCCTTCTCTTTTGCCCCCTCTCCAATGTCCCCACTAATTGCGTTTGAACTGCATAGCCCTGACCATCTGAACTTAGCAAATTGGGTCATTGTGGACACCCGACTCAAGCTGGGCAATCTGATTAGCTTCTCTGGAATTTGGAATTGGGACCAAAGGGGAGACAATAAGGGATTTTTTTTTGCTTGGCTGGACTCCTGTTCTATAGGTGCAGAAATTGTGGTGGAAATGAGTCCCTCTACCACCACCCTGCCCTTTTTCTGTGTAGGCTGATAACAGAAAAATCAGTCTGTAGTGATTAAAGAGCAAGGCATGTGTAGGGTGAATTGGTGATGGAATATGGAAGAGAGAGACCTTTGGATTCCAAATGGCTATCCATTTCTTACATGTGTCTCTTCCTGGGTCTCAGCTTGGATTCCATGAGCTTTCCATGGATGCTTATAATATGCACTCCACCTCCCCACCCTTTTAAATTTAAGATAGCTCCCATAGATTTCTGTTACAATCCATAATACAGGCACTGTGATTATACCCATAACCTGGTGAGTTCAGATATTGGAAGAGAAGATTCTTGCTAAAGGCCACCCGTAGAACAATAGAGGCATGGATATAAGGTACTGGAAGCATGAGGAAGGATTTCTCACTCCACCTGGGAGTGCTGGCAAAGCTTTCACAGGGCAAGTGAAATTTGAGCTAGGCTTGAGCATGGCAGGAGTTTACTAGGAATGACAAGGGTCTAAGTCTGGTGTGGCCAGGCTGGTGTGTAAAGGCATAAGGAGAGCAACCATAGAAACTGGGGCTATAATTTGATACCAGGAAAGTCAAGGGTTTCTTATGCTATGCTAAAAATAACAAGGAATATTTTCAAAAGAGAAGGGAAGATAATTTAAAAGCGTAATTTGGAAACAATTGGTCTGGAATGTCTGCTCATTATGGATTCATTTGCTATGCACTATAATAGAGCTGGTCCTTGTAAATGCATTTGGAATTCAAATAACTCTCACATATACCTTCCATAAGGTTTGGCCTCTCCAGTACTTTAGAGCAAGCTATTGAAAAACATCCATAATCTTTCATTCTGGTTGTAATATTTCTGTGGCATGGGAAAGACATTAAGAAAGACTTTCACACATCATGTTTGGCTCAGACAGATGTTAATTAGAAACAAAAGCAATTTGTGTTTAATTTAATGGTAGTGGGAGATTCATTATGCTGTTCTTTGGTCAGACACAGTGCGGTGAAGGTAGACTTCTATGTTATTTTCTCTCTCTTTCTAGTCTCTTCGTCTTTCACAACCATGGTTTAATGTATTTCCTGGTGATTCTGACTCTTCATTTTCTCTCCCACTTGATTTTTTTCTGTATTGTCACTATAACATTTGAAATTTAATTCTTTTCTGCTTCTGAGCTTTTGTTTGTTTTACTTTCTGTAAGTATACATTTCTAATTTTTCTTTTTGGTGGGCGAAGTCGGTTGTGGCTTATTCAGGGCTTGGCAGCCCACCACTAGGTTACATCGACTCTTAGTTTTTCACATTCATCCTCTTGCTAACCTTATAACCTTTCCCTTCTTACTAACATATTCATTGACAATTACCCAGGGATGAAGGAGGAAAAAGAACTCAGTTAAAATTTGGTGATTTTTTGAGCAAATTTGATGAAAGTTTAGTTGGGGAAAGAGTTGAATCTCCTGGTTCTTTTGAAACAAGAACTTTGATTATCAGTAGAGCTGACCCTCCCTGGGAATACTGACTTTTGCTGTGGAGGGAAAGGCTAACAGTATTCTGAGGAGAAACCCAGTTTTTGGTAAGACCTGTTTTTTTGGGAAGTAACTAAGAATTCAGAGCCCTGGGATTCTTTTCAGAAGTTTTAGCAAGCTGTAAGGAAAAGTTTTCTTTTAGGAAAGTGGGTCTAACAGAGACTTCTAGACTACTCCTTCATGGAATAGCGTGCTTCTCATTTGGGAGAGCAGAATAGCTAGAACCCCTGCTCTCTTCAGTGAAAGATGAAGGCAGATAGTATGGCTTTTAGGCCCATAGTTATGTATTCTAGTCCTTGCTTTGCCACTCACTAGCTATGTGATAACAACAGCAGCAATACAAGTAATAAAAACATACTCATGGGTTATCATGCTGTTGTTATATGTCAGACATACTTATCTTATTATACTTTGCTCTTGCAAAAACATGATGAAATAGGAAAATTATTATCTCTATTATATATATAGGGACACTGAGTCAGAGAGAGATTATGGCAATCCTCCCTTATTTGTGGGGGATACATTCCAAGACCCCCAGTGATGCCTGAAACTGTGGATAGTACTGAACTATACATATACAGTACCATGTTTTTTCCCAGCTAACAGGCTAATGGGCAGGTAACCTACATAGCATGGGTATGCTGGACCAAGGGATGATTCGTGTCCTGGGCAGGATGGAGCAGGACAGCGCAAGATTTCATCATGCTACTCAGAATGACGTGCAATTTAAAACTTACAGATTATTTATTTCTGGAATTTTCCATTTAATATTTTTGGACCTCGGTTGACCATAGATAAATGAAATCCTGGAAAACGGAACTGTGGACAAGGGGGGACTACTGTATGTAGTTTGCTCAAGGTTACTTGGTTGGTAACTGGCAGGAATGTAACCCTGGAGCCTTTGTTGTCAACCACCATATTATACTTTCTCTCAACATTCAATTGCCTGGTTTTTCTGGGCCTCTGTTTCTTCTTACAAAAAGGAAACTTGTGATTGCTCTGACATCCTCCCCCTCTCAGAGAGGATCAAAGGAGAGTGTGAAAGGGAAAATGTTTTAAAGAATATAAAGTAGCAGAAAAATACAAACAATTAATAAGTGGGCATGCTGAAGGAGAGAAAGAGAGAAGGAAGGCTCCCTGGTGCGAGAATTAGAGTTTGACCTTCAGCAAAAGGGCTGCCATTACTGTGCTGACAGCCCAAACCTGGGACCTGGGTCTTTTCTTCCACAGCTGTCAGAATGGCAGGGGCTGGGGACAGACGCCAGGCCTGGGCATCCAGGCGTGAGTGGCAAGGCCTTCTTCACCAGCGTCTCTGAGCAGATTCACTCAGAGCTTGACCTTTTGAATGTGAAACATCTGTCAGGTTGCCAAGCGCCAACCAACCAGGGGGTGGATTCCGCCAGGGGATGAATATTCCTGGGGCTGTTCCAGGGATGCTCTCTTTCTGACTCATTTTCTAACTGTAAAATTGTGTGGTTTATTTGAGTGTTTTCAAATTATATACACCCACCCCAAGCCTAGTAAGTCTTTCTGGGTGGTGTTTGGGGGAGAGAGTGCTTGTTCTCTTGGGAATCATTGATATAAATAGTATGTTTATAATCTCAGTTGACCCATTTGGACAAGAGATTTGCACAAGAGAGCCCTGTTGAAAAGCAAAATTGTGGACTATTCTACAAACTTGTTATTGGTGGAAAAGCTTTCCTTTAGGAATCAAACCTGAGGACTAACCTGAGAAGTTAATAATTTGAGTCACATATTTACAGTCGTTAGCTACCTAGAATGTGAATTCACAACATTGTTGTTTAAGTGTTTAAGTTAGGTAGTTTGTAAAATGGCTGCGAATTCCTCTCATCCCAGATGGCACTCCCCTTTGCCACATGACTTTGTCATCTTTTCATCGAGAATGGAGTCTGTTTCTCCACCTCTTCACTCTAGGCTTGGCCATATGACCTGCTTTGGTCAAAGGAACATTTAGAAATGTAATGCAAGCAGAGGCTTGAAAACTGTTTGTGTATTGGGCTTTCCCTCTCTTCCTGCCAGGACCCCTTTTGCTACCACAGGACAAAGCCCACATCAGTCACCTAGAAGATGAGAAAACATGGGGAGCAAGAACTGGGGTCCAGAGAGGCCCCTACACCAACTGTTTTGCCAACCACCAGGCATGTGAGTGAAGCTACCTTGTCTTAGTTCACTTGGGCTACAATAACAAAATATTAGAGACTGAATGGCTTATAAACAACAGACGTTTATTTCTCACAGTCCTGAAGGCTGGAAAGTCCAAGATCAAGGTGCGACAGACAGATTTGGTGTCTGGTGAGAGCCTTGCTCATAGACAGCAGTCTTCTCACTATGTCCTCACATGGCAGACGGGGTGAGGGAGTTCTCTGACGTCTTGTGACGCTGTTATTTATGATAAATATATATTTGGTCTTCGTCCTGTTCCTGTCAGAGCTCCTAAGACCCTTGGAATTTCTTAAGTAATTTGAGTAATAAAGGTGTCTTTTGTTGTTCATAGCAAGCTTATTTCAACCACATCTTAGTTTATGTTAATGAGGTGACCTTTAGAAAGCCTTTAAGGATGCGGACTGGTTGCTAGGGGAACCAACCTTGTGATTAGAGGGTTGGAACTTTCAGCTTCACCCCTAGACCTCTGGTGAGGGGAGAGGGCCTGGAGATTGAGTTTAATCACCAAAGGCCAAGATTTACTCAGTCATGTCTATATAATGAAATCTCCAAAAAACTCCAAAGGATGGGGTTCAGAGAGCTTCCATGTTGGTGAACAAGAAGGTACTCATGTGCTGGGAGGTTGGCACACCCCAAACTCCACAGGAACAGGAAGTTCTGTATATAGATCCTCTGGACCTCACCCTGTGTATCTCATTTGGTTGTTCATTCATATCCATAAGATCCTTTGTAATAAACAGGTGACGTAGTGAGTAAGTTTTCCTGAATTCTGTGAACTTCTCTAGCAGATAATCAAACCGAAAGAGGAGGTGGTAGGAATTTCTGTTTTATAGCCTGTTGGTCAGAAGCACAGTTAACAACCTGGATTTGCAATTGGCATCTGAAGTTGGAGCTGGGCGGCAGTCTTGTGGGACCTAGTCCTTAAACTGTAGGATTTGATGTTAACACCAGTTCAGAATTGAATTAAATTATAGGACATTTAGCTGCTGTCTCAGAGTTGCTTGGTGTGGGGAAAAACTGTCACACATCTGATATTAGAAGTGAAGTCAAACAAAGTGTAGTGTGAGAGAAGAGGAAACACTGTCAACCTGCAAAAACAGAAATCAGTTTAAGAGGCAGAGTGTTTATTTGGGATCAAAGAATTGCAATTCAGGAAGCACAGATTCAGGTAGAAATCTAAAAGTGTCCCGATTACAGGAGAGGGGCTTAGGGTTTTTATGGGAAAAAGAGAGGATGAAGTGAGTTGTGTGAAGAAGAGTTCATTGGTGCTAGACAAGGTAAGGCTAGGTTTCTACTTCATAGATTGGCTTGAGGCTGGATCCTCAGGCAGAAGCCTGGACTTATATTTCATTGATTGGTTAGTGATTTGGTCATCAGCAAAGTCCAGTTGCACCAGTCATTACAGACAGGATATTCTTGTCCTTACTGACTTCTTGGAACGTTGGCGGTTTGGTTCAGTTTGGAAGACAAAGAAAACAAGACCTGCAAGGCAATTCCTCTGGAATGGCTTCTCTGGCTCTATTTTAATACGGCTCCACTCATGTCATCTTTCACAACATTCAGGAGAGTTTTTTCTCTAAATAGGTCTCTTGCTTTAAGGACACAAATCTCATTTATGAGGGCTCCACCTTCATGACCTAGTCACCTCTCAAAGGCCCTCCCTCCTAATACCATCACGTTGGGGATTAGGTTTCAACATGTGAATTTTGGGGGGACACAAACAACAAACATTCAGCCTAGAATGTATCCTGAAACCTCTAGCCCCAGCCAAACTACTAGTTGACAATAGACATTTGCCAAGCTGGCCCAGACCAGAAGAAATCATAGTAGATCCACAAGCAGAACCCAGTAGATCCACAGAATCTTGAGAAATAGTACATATTTGCTGCTTTAAGCCACCAAGTTTTATAGTATTTTATTATGTAGAAAAGCTGATACAAACTCTATTTTTAAACAGATTCAACACAAACCTTAGTCTGTTGGAAGGATTGGCAAACTAAAGCCATTGTGCTGGTCCTCTGTTTTTGTAAGTAAAGTTTTATTGGAATACAGTTAATTTGTTATGTACTTTTCCCCAGCTTTATTGAGATATAATTGACATATAACATTGTGTAAGTTTAAGGCATACAATGTGATTATTTGATGCATGTGTATGTTGCAAAATGATTATCACCATAGGGTTAGTTAACATCTCCATCACCTCATCTAATGTACAGAATGGTGACTGTAGTCAACAATCCTGTATTACCTGTATTTACCTGAAAGTTACTAAGAGAGGAAATCTTAAATGTTCTCACCACAAAAAGAAGGTAATTATGTTATGTATTTTCTATAGCTGCTTTGGGCAATTATGGCTGAGTAGTTGTGACAGAGGCCAGGTAACTCTCAAAGACTGAAATATTTACTAACTGACCTTTTAAGAAAACGTGTGTTGATCCCTACAATTACTTGTGTTTTTCTAATTGCTGTGTAGGAGTTTTTCTTCTTGATGCTAATTCTTTGTTGGTTGCATGTATTGAGAATATTTGCTCCAAGTTTGTGACTTACTTCACTTTCTTTAAGGTGTCTTTTAATGACGAGCAAGTTCTTAATTTTAAATAGCCAAATTGATATCTTTTTTTTCATAGTCAATGCTTTTTATGTCTTGTTTAGAAATTATTCCCTAACCGCAGGTAAAAAAAAAAATATGTGCTTAATGTTTTCTATTTAAAAATAAAAGTTTGGTGGGCTGGCCCCGTGGCCGAGTGGTTAAGTTCATGTGCTCTGCTTTGGCGGCCCTGGGTTTCACTGGTTCGGATCCTAGGCATGGACCTAGCACCAGTCATCAGGCCATGTTGAGGCAGCATCCCACATAGCAGAGCCAGAAGAACCTACAACTAGAATGTACAACTATGTATTTGGGGGCTTTGGGGAGAAGAAGAAGAAGAAAAAATGAAGATTGGCAACAGATGTTAGCTTGGGTGCCAATCTGTTAAATAAATAAATAAATAAATAAATACAAATAAAGTTTTGTTTTCTACATTTGTGTCCTTAATACATCTGGAGTTGATTTTTGGATATAGTGTGAGGCAGGGATCCAATTTCTTCTTTTTTTTAAAAAAAAAAAATTTTACTGAGGTCATAATAGTGCATTGTTATTTGTCAGTCACCATATAAATGTGCCCCTTATGCCCACTCCCCAACTCCCTTCCCCTCTGGTAACCACGAACTGGTTCTCTTTGTCTGTGTGTTAGTTTATTTTCGACATATGAGTGAAATCATATGATGTTGTCTGTCTCTGTCTGGCTTATTTCCTTTAACATAATACCCTCAAGGTCCATCCATGTTGTTGTGGATGGGAAGATTTTGTCTTTTTTATGGCTAAGTAGTAGTCCATTATATATATATATATATATATATATATATATATATATACACATAATATACACCATATCTTCTTTAACCAAAAATCAGTCAATGGGCACTTGGTTTGCTTCCATACCTTGGCTATAGTGAATAATGCTGTAATGAACATAGGGATGCATAAGTTTCTTTGAAATGTTGACTTGAAGTTCTTTGGATAAATACCCAGTAATGGGATAGCTAGGTAATATGGTATTTCTACTTTTAATTTTTTGAGAAATCTTCATACTGTTTTCCATAGTGGCTTCACCAGTTTGCGTTCCCCCTGGCAGTGTATGAGGGTTCCCTTTTCTCCACATCCTCTCCAACATTTGCTATTTTTTGTCTTGGTAAGTATGGCCATTCTGACAGGTGTAAGGTGATATCTCAGTGTAGTTTTGATTTGCATTTCCCTGGTGATTGGTGATGTTGAACAGCTTTTCATGTGGCTATTGGTCATCTGTATATCATTGGAAAAATGTCTGCTCATATCCTCTGCCCATTTTTTGATTGGGTTATTTGGGTTTTTTTGTTCAGTTGTGTGAGTTCTTTTGGCGATTAACCCCTTGTTGGATATATGATTTGCAAATATTTTCCTCCATTTGGTGGGTTGTCTTTTCGTTTTGTTCCTGGTTTCCTTTGCCCTGCAGAAGCTCTTTGGTCTGATGAAGTCCCACTTGTTTATTTTTTCTTTTGTTTCCCTTGCCCGAGTAGACATGGTATTTGAAAGATGCTGCTAAGACCAATGTCAAAGAGTGTATTGCTTATATTTTCTTCTAGGAGTTTTATGGTTTCACGTCTTATCTTCAAGTCTTTGATCCATTTTGAGTGAATTTTTGTGTATGGTGAAAGATAACAGTCTACTTTCTTTCTTTTGCATGTGGCTGTCCAGTTTTCCCAACATCATTAATTGAAGAGACCTTCCTTTCTCCATTGTATTTTCTTAACTCCTTTGTCAAAGATTATCTGTCCATAGGTGAGTGGTTTTATTTCTGGGCTTACAGTTCTGTTCCATTGATGTGTGTCCCTGTTTTTTGTACTAGTACCATGCTGTTTTGATGACTATAGCTTTGTAGTATATTTTGAAGTCAGGGATTGTGATGCCTCCAGCTTTGTTCTTTTTTTCTCAGGACTGCTTTAGCTATTTGTGGTCTTTTGTTGCCCCATATGAATTTTAGGATTCTTTGTTCTATTTCTGTGAAGAAGGTCATTGGGATTCTGATTGGGATTGCATTGAATCTGTAGATTGCTTTAGGTAGTATGGACATTTTAACTATGTTTATTCTTCCAATCTGTGTGCATGGAATATCTTTCCATTTCTTTGTGTCATCATCAATTTCTTTCAATAATGTCTTATAGTTTTCATTATATAGGTCTTTTACCTCCTTGGTTAAATTTATTCCTAGATATTCTATTCTTTTTGTTGTGATTGTAAATGGGATTGCATTCTTGAGTTCTCTTTCTGCTAGTCTGTTATCAAAGTATAGAAATGCAACTGATTTTTCTAAGTTGATTTTGTACCCTGCAACTTTGCTGTAGTTTTTGATTATTTCTAATAGTTTTCCAGTGGATTCATTAGGGTTTTCTATTTATATATAAAATCATGTCATCTGCAAACAGTGAGAGTTTCACTTCTTCATTGCCAATTTGGATAGCTTTTATTTCTTTTTCTTGCCTAATTTCTCTGGCCAAAACCTCCAGTACTATGTTGAATAAGAGTGGTGAGAGTGGACACCCTTGTCTTGTTCCTGTTCTCAGAGGGATGGCTTTCAGTTTTTCCCTATTGAGTATGACGTTGGCTGTGGGTTTGTCACATATGGCCTTTATTATGTTAAGGTACTTCCCTTCTATACCCATTTTATTGAGAGTTTTTATCACAAATGGATGTTGGATCTTGTGAAATGCTTTCTCTGCTTCTATTGAGAAGATCATGTTGTTTTTATTCCACATTTTGTTAGTGAGGTGTATCACATTGATTGATTTGCAGATGTTGAACCATCCCTTCATCCTTAGTATAAATCCCGCTTGTTCATGGTGTATGATTCTTTTAATGTATTACTATATTTGGTTTGCCCATATCTTGTTGAGGATTTTTGCATCTATGTTCGTCAGTGACATTGGCCTGTAATTTTCATTCTTTGTGTTGTCCTTGTCTGGCTTTGGGCTCAGGGTGATGTTGGCATCATAAAATGTGTTAGGTAGTGTTTTGTCTTTTTCAACTTTTTGGAATAGTTTGAGAAGGATAGGTATCAAATATTCTTTGAATGTTTTGTAGAATTCTCCAGAGATGCCATCTGGTCCTGTACTTTTATTTTTTGGAAGGTTTTTGATTATTATTTCAATTTCTTTACTTGTGATTGGTCTATTCAGATTCTCTACTTCTTCTTGATTTAGTTTTGAGAGGTTGTATGAGTCTAAGAACTTATCCTTCTCTTCTAGATTGTCCAATTCCTTGGCATATATTTTTCATAGTATTCTCTTATAATCCTTTGTATTTCTGTGGTATCTGTTGTAATTTCTCCTCTTTCATTTCTAATTTTATTTATTTGAGCCTCTTCTCTTTTATTCTTGGTGAGTCTGGCTAAGGGTTTGTCAATTTTGTTTACCTTCTCAAAGAAGCAGCTCTTAGTTTCATGGGTCCTTTCTACTGTGTTTTTCGTTTCAATTTCATTTATTTCTGCTCTAACTTTTATTATTTCTTTCCTTCTGCCAACTTTGGGCTTTGTTTGTTCTTCTTTTTCTAATTCTGTCAGGTGTAGTTTAAGATTGCTTATTTGAGATTTTTCTTGCCTGTTAAGGTGGACCTGTATTGCTATGAATTTCCTTCTCAGGATTGCTTTTGCTGCATCCCAGATGAGTTGGTATGGTGTATTTTCATTTTCATTTGTCTCCAGATATTTTTGATTTCTCCTTTAAATTCTTCAATGGTCCATTTGTTGTTCAATAGCATGTTGTTTAATCACCACATATTTGTCACTTTCCCAGCTTTCTTCTTGTAGTTGATTTCTAGTTTCATAGCATTATGGTTGGAAAAGATGCTTGATGTGATTTCAATCTTCTTAAATTTTTTGAGGCTTGCCTTGTTACCCAACATACGGTCTATCTTTGAGAATGTTCCAGGTGCACTTGAGAACAATGTATATTCTGCTGTTTTGGGATAGAGTGTTTTGTATCTATCTATTAAGTCCCCTTAAAAACTGGTCTAGTTTTTTGCTTAATTCCACTATTTCCTTGATGACTTTCTGTCTGGATGATCTATCTATTGATGTAAATGGGATGTTAAGGCCCCCTGCTATTATTGTGTTATTGTTAATATCCCCTTTTAGGTTTGTTAATAGTTGCTTTATGTCCTTTGGTGCTCATGTGTTGGGTACATATATATTTATAAGTGCTATGTCTTCTTGGTGGAGTGTCCCTTTTATCATTATATCCTGCCCCTCTTTGTCTCTCATTTCCTTTTTTATCTTCAAGTCTACTTTGTCTGATATAAGTCTGGCAATACCTGCTTTCTATTGTTTGCCATTAGCTTGTAGTATCATATTCCATCCCTTCACTCTGATCCTGTGTTTGTCTTTAGAGCTGAGATGTCTTTCCTGGAGGCAGCATATTGTTGGATCTTGTTTTTTAATCCTTCTTGCCATTCTGTATCTTTTGGTTGGAGAATTCAATCCATTTACATTTAGGGTGTTTATTGATATATGAGGGCTTAATGCTGCCCTTTTATCACTCATTTTCTGATTGTCCTGTATTTCCCTTGTTTCTCATCCCATGTATTTTCAACTACCAATTCAGTTTGGTAGTTCTCTATGATAATTTTTCAGTTTTCTCTTTATTTGTCTTTTGTGTCTCTCTTCTGATTATTTGTTTAGTGGTTACCATGAGGTTTGTATAAAAAATCTTGTAGATGAGATAGTCCATTTTCTGATAGCCTCTTATTTCCTTAGTCTAAGCCGATTCCATCCCTTTCCTCTTCCCCTTCTAAGTTATTGTTGTCACAACTTATTCCATCTTGTTTTGTGAGTTTGTGGTTAAAATTACAAAATTATAATTTTTTTGACGTTTTCCTTCTCTTTATCTTTAATGTTATATTTAAGTGTTTGCCAACCTGTTCTGATAGAGAGTTGCAATTATCTGATTTTGTCTGTCTATTTACCTCCTTGCTCAAACCTTTGTAAACCCCTTTTTTTTTTCAGGTATGAGGGCCTTCTTGATCACTTCTTGTAGAGAGGGTCTTGTGGCAATGAACTCCCTTAGCTTTTGTTTATCTGGGAAAGTTTTAATTTCTCCATCATTTCTAAAAGATATTTTCACTGGATAGAGTATTCTTGACTGAAAGTTTTTGTCTTTCAGAATTTTGAATATATCATTCCACTCTCTCCCAGCCTGTAAAGTTTTTGCTGAGGAATCTGCTGAAAGCCTGATAAGGGTTCCTTTGTGAGTTGTTTTCTTCTGCCTTGCTGCCCTTAATATTTTTTCTTTGTCATTTTTTTTTTTTTTTGCCAGTTTTGCTAGTATATGCCTCAGAGAAGCCAATCTTCTTCTTTTTGCTTGAGGAAGATTGTCTAAGAGCTACATCTGTGGCAGTCTTCCTCTGTTTCATATGTGGCATGCCACCACAGCATGGCGTGATGAGCAGTATGTAGGTCTGTGCCTGGGATCCAAACCTGCAAACCCTGGGCTGCCAAAGTGGAGCACGCGAACTTAACCACTATGGCACCAGGCTGGCCCCAAGAAGATCTTTTTACCTTGATATAATTAGGAGTTCTATTAACTTATTTTACTTGTATTTCCAGCTCTTTCTCCATGTTTGGGAAGCTCTTAGCTATTATTTCTTTGAACAAGCTTTCTGCTCCATTCTCTCCCTCTTCTCCCTCTGAAATACCTATAATCCTTATGTTGCATTTCCTAATTGTTGGATATATCTCAGAGAATTTCTTCATTTCTTTTTAGTCTTAGTCTCTCTCCTCCACCATCTGAAGCATTTCTAAATTTATGTCCTCCAGATTTCTAATTCTGTCCTCCATAATACCAACTCTGTTATTCAGAGAGTCCAGATTTTTCTTTATCTCATCCATTGCGTTTTTCATCTCCAACACTTCTGATTGGTCTTTAGAATAGTTTACGTCTCTTTTGTGAAGAAGTCCCTCTGTTCATTAATTTTCTTCCTGATTTAATTGAACTGTCTTCTGAATTTTCTTGTAAATCTGAGGTTTTTTTTGGTAGCTATTTTGAATTCTCTCTTAGATTGTAAATTTCTGTGCCTTCAGGATTGACTTCTGGGTGTTTGTCATTTTCTTTCCAGTCTGGAGTATTACTATATTTCTTCATATTGTTTGATGGTGTGGATTTTTGCCTTTGCATAGTGATAGAATCTGGTCACAGATTCCACCTGCCGCCACTGTTGGGGGAATCTGGAGCTGTGTATTCTGAGACCTCTGCCATCCCTGGCATCTGTGCCTGTTCTTTTGGATCTATGCTGACAGGGCCTGTCTGCAATTGCTGGCTTGTTTGCTCACAGCTGCTGCTTTTCTAAGGTATGTGCAGGTGCTCTGGCCGACCAACTGAGTGGAGTGCCTGGGTGGGAGGAGTGGTGCTTTCTTTCGTATGCATGATCCCGGGGCTGTCCTGGCTCTGCCCTCGCTATCTGCTTTCCTGGGGTGCTGGGTTGATGATGACACCCCTGCAATAGCTTAGCATCCTCTGTGTGGAGCTTTCCCACAGGTTGTGAGGGAACTTGGAGAGCAAAGGCTTTCCCACAGGCAGCCACCCCTCCCCCTTCTTTTCTCAGAGCTGCGTACAGTCTTGCACCCTGAGTCACTGCTGGGGAGAGAGAGGAGATCTCCTTGCCTCCTTCCACTTCCTCCTGGGGGTCCTGCACCTCCACTTTCAGACATATGGCTGTATGGGTCTCTCAGATGTCTTTTGTGTTGTGTGAATGTCCTCATTGGCTTATGAATGTCTTTTTCATTGTATCTTAGTGGGAGAGTTTAAGGGACGAGCTCATTCCATCATGATGCTGATGTCACTCTCGATTTCTTCTTTTACTATATGGATTGCATTTTTTCCCCCACAGCTCTATTTATTAAACAGTTACTTCTTTCCCCACTGATGTGACCTGCCACTTGTATCATCTATCAAAATATTACATAAATGTGTTTGTTTCTGAGATCTTTACTCTATCCCATCCTATCCTACCCTACTCTGCCCTTTCCTATCCAATTCCATTCCATTCTACTCTGCTCATGGATTTATCTGACCTTGCACAAATATCACTGTCTTAATTACTATAGCTTCATAATAATCCTGAAAGTTTGTAGGGTAAGTACTCTCTCCTGCTCTTCTTTGGATGGTCTTAGCCATTCTTGGTCCTTTCCTCTTCTGTATATATTTTAGAATCGTCAAGTTCCATTTAAAGGTCTATTGAGATTTTGCATTGAATTTGTAGATAAATTTGGAGAGAATGGATATCTCCGCAATATTGTCTTTCTACCCATGGACATGGTAGATATTTCTATTTTTATTTAGATCTTCTTAATATCTTAATAAAGTTTTATAGTTTCCTTCATAGTTCTGACACATCTTTAGTTAGATTGTTTTCCTATCCTGGTATTCTCTGATCTACTGTAAATGCATTTTTTTTAAAATTACATTTTATAATTTTTTGTCACTGATATATAGAAATGAAACTTAAATAATATTAATCCTTTTCATGAAGATGGCACCAAAAGTGAAGGAAGCTCCTGTTCCCCCCAAAGCCAAAGCAAAAGGCTTTGAAGGCCAAGAAGGCAGTGCTGAAAGGTGTCCACAGCCACAGAAAAAAGATCTAGACATCACCCACCTTGCAGCAGCAGCTCAGAAGGCAGCCCAAATAGCCTCAGAAGAGTTCTTCCAGAAGAAACATGCTTGACCACTATGCCATCATCAAGTTCCCCTGGCTATCAAGTCAGCCATCAAGAAGATAGAAGACAGCAGCACATTTGTGTTCATTGTGGATGTCAAGGCCAACAAGCACCAGATCAGAACAGCTGTGAAGAAGCTCTGTCATGCTGACATGGCCAAGGTCAACATCCTCATCAGGCTTATGTTCAACTGGTTCCTCACTATCATGCTTTGTATATTACCAACAAAGTTGAAATCATCAAAACTGAGTCCAGCCAGCTAATTCTAAATATAAATTTTATCATGATAAGAAAAATCCTATAACCAGCCTGCTTGCTAAACTTTATTCTTTCTAATAATTTATCTAGATATATTCTTTTGAGTTTTCCTTTTAAATATTCATATCATATGCAATTAGCTGTAGATTTCTATTCTCTTCCAATGCTTAGAACTCGTTTCTTTTTCTTATCTTATTCTAGTGGCTCAGAGCTTCACAATGTGAATAGAAGTAGTATTAGTGGGATTCCATCCCATTCTTGATTTAAAAAAGAATGATTCTAGCATTTTTCCATTTAGAAGATTGCTCTAGATTATTTATAGATATTCTTGTGTCTTTTTGTTATGTCCTCATCATTCTTTGAGCCCTTCCTTACTTTCTGGAGCAAAGAGATATTGCAGGTTTATCTTGTATTTTCCCTATCCAGCCCTGGAGTCAGCCATTTCTCCAAAGAGCCTTGGTTTCTTTAAGTGGAGGATAATATATAGAAACCAAGATCTGGGTACTAGGGGTACTCACTGTTACTGGAATGTCATGCTTATTGTCTCTCGTAGTGGCAGAATGAACACATACACACACATATATTTATCTATATTAAAAGCATGAGTTCACACTAATATTTCTAATTCCAATCCAACACCACAAAGTTTATTCTTGCCTTCCTCTTTACCATATTTGTAACTTGTTTTCCAGTGAGAAATCTGATTTCTACTATCTTTGATGTATTTAATTATTTGCTCAATTCCCCCTGTATGTAACCAAACTCTTGCTGTGTAAGCCAAAAACACAAGACAGGGGGAGAAGAAGGAGAAGGAGCAGGGAAAGGAAAAAGGAGGAAAGAGGAAGGAGGAAGGAGGAAGAAGGAAAGAGGAAGGAGGAAGAGTTATGTTTTTGTCTTTATTTTACAGAACCGTCTGCCGTCCCCCACAAACACAGAAGAAAAAGACACAGAAGGGCAGGGGAAGTGGGAAGTGCCCCAGGGGAAACAGACCAGTCCAGTCTCTGCCTTTGGAGTGGCCTTGAGTGGCAGGCCGGCACATGGAGCCAGCTGGCCCCTCCTCTTGTCTTCCAGGTGGTTCCTGGCAACCTCTTTATTTTTAAAAAACAGCTTTATTCACATAATTCACATACCATACAATTCACCTACTTGAAGTATACAATTCAATGTTTCTTGGTATAGTCACAGATTTGTGCAACCATCACCACAGTTAATTTTAGAACATTTTCATCACCACAGGGAGAAACTGTGTGCCTTTACCATCACTGTCCTGTCCCCCCATCCTTACAACTCTAAGCAACCACTAATCTGATTTGTAATACATCCTCTGTATAGATTTGCCTATTCTGGACATTTCATATAAATGGAATCACATAATATGTCTTTTGTGACTAGACTCTTTACTCAGCATAATGTTTCCCAGGTTCATCTATGGTGTTGCATGTGGCAGTACTTCATTCCTTTTTGTGGCTGAGTAATATTTGATTGCCTGGATATAACACATTTTGTTTATCCATTGATGGACGTTTGGGTTGTTTCCACTTTTTGGCTATTGTGAATAGACTGCTATAGACATTTGTGTACAAGTCTTTATGTGAGAATTTGTTTTACTTCTTTTGGGTATATACCTAGGAGTGGAAATACAAGCTCATATGGTAATTCTATACTTAACTTTTTGAGGAACCACCAACTGTTTTCCATAGTGGCAGCATCATTTTACATTCCCACCAGCTATATATGAGGGTTCCAATTCTCTATATCCTTGCACTGTTATTTTCTGGTTTTGTTTTGTTATAGTCATCCCATTGGGTTTGAAGTGGTTTTGATTTGTGTTTCCCTAATGACTAACAATGTTGAGCATCTTTTCATGTGTTTATTGGCCATTTTTATTTCTTCTTTGGAAGAATGTTTATTCAAATCTTTTTGACCATTTCTTGAGTTGTTTGTCTTTTTGTGTTGAGTTTGTATATTCTGGATACTAGGCCCTTATCAGAAATGGATTTGCAAATAGTTTCTCCCATTCTGAGGTTGTCTTTTCACTTTCTTGATTATGTCCTTTGATGCACAAAAGTTTTTAATATTTATGAAGTCCATTTTATCTGTTTTTTCTTTTGTTGCTTGTGCTTTTGGTGTTCCTTGTGTTTTGTGGCATATCTAAGAAACCAATACCATATCTGAGGTTTTGAATATTTACCCCTGTGTTTTCTTCTAAGACTTTTATTGTTTCATCTCTTACATTTAGGTCTTTGATCTTTTGAGTTAATTTTTGTAAACAGTGTGAGCTAATGGTCCAAATTCATTCTTTAGCAGGTGGCTATCTAGTTGTCCCAACACAATTTATTAAAAAGACTATTGTTTCTCCATTGGATGATCTTGGCATCCTTGTCAAAAATCAGTTGACCCTAAACACACTGGCTTATTTCTTAATTCTCTATATATCTATTCTTATGCCAGTACCACTCTGTCTTGGTTACTGTTGCTTTGTAGAAAGTTTTGAAGTGTGAGTCCTCCAAATTTGTTATTTTTCAAGACTGTTTTGGTTGTTCTGGGTCCCTTGCAATTCCATGTGAATTTTAGAATCAGCTTGTCAATTTTTATAGAGAAATCAGCTGGGATTCTGTGTTGAATCTGTAGATCAATTTCAGGAGTATTCCTGACAACTTTTTTTAAAAAAAGACTATTTTTTAAAAAGCAGTTTTAGGTTCATAGCAAAATTGAGAAGTTGTTACAAAGAGTTCCCATACCTCCCCTGCCCCTACACATGCACAGCTTCCCCCATTATCAACATCCGCCACCAGAGTGGTACATTTGTTACAATGATGAACTTACACTGACGCATCGTTATCACCCAAGGTCCAGTTTATGATAAGATTCACTCTTGTGTTGTACATTCTATGGGTCTTGACAAATGTTCAGTGACATGTATCCACCCTTATAGTATTATACAGAGTAGTTTCACTGCCCTAAAAATTTGGCAACCTTTTAAAGCTTAATCTCTTTTGTTATTTTAGAGGCAATGCTTTTGAGGGCCGCAGAGGTGCTGGGTATGTATTTAAATGAATGACAGACCATTTGGGGAGTTTTCTCACCTCCACCTTCCACTGCAGGAATTCTCATTGGCCCTGGGGAGCCCTGTATGCACAGCAGCACCATTTCTTTCTTTTTCTTTTTTCAGATCGGCACCTGAGCTAACATCTGTTGCCAATCTTTTTTTTTTTTTCTCTTTCTTCTTTTTCTCCCAAAAGCCCCGCAGTACATAGTTGTATATTCTAGTTGTGGTGCTGGTGGTTGTACTATGTGGGATGCTGCCTCAGCATGGCCTGATGAGCGGTGCCATATCCACGCCCAGGATCCAAACTGGCAAAACCCTGGGCAGCCGAAGCAGAGTGTGTGAACTTAACCACTCGGTTGCAGGCCGACCCCAGCAGCACCATTTCTTGTTCATTTCATACTGACAGCTATGCGTGTCAAGCACCTTGCCAAATTTTCTCATCACCTCGTTGGGCTCCATGGAGCTTGTGATCTTCATACTCCACGTGAACTGCAGTGTGTGGCTTGTCCGCTCCAGGTTTCAATGTCTCCACTTGGTCTTTGCTTTCAGGTTCATTCAAGTTCCTTCTGGCAAATATGAAACAAAGACGTCTTTATATAAACTTGAAGAGCTTCCAAAGAAGCCTCAAGTGGCCCAGTGCTGGCCATGGCTGTTGCCAGAGGGAGAGGCTGGGGTCACAGTAGGCAAAATCTACTGGTCCCGCACCTGTTGGAGCTGCCCAGCATGTATGGAGTTTCCTTTGGATAATCTGGGGAAAATTTGAATCTTGGGTCCCAGGACTGCTGCTCATGCTGCAGGTCAAGGGGGAAGCCACAGGGACACACTGGGGGACAGTGCTGAGCTGCAGCATCTTATAGTTACCCTACATGAGGTGCAGCCCCAAAGGGATAGTTGGGTTACAACTGGGCCATCTTGAATTCCTGGTGCTGTTGGGGCAGGGCCAGGGAGAATGAAGGAGAAGCAGAAGCCCTGGAGGTCCTGGACCCTGACATGGTTAGGTTGTCATTGCCCTTCTGAATGGAGGCCCGGCCAAGGCTGACTGTCTCCTAAGGTGGGGAATTCCTGCTCTGATTTGGGCTGGTAGAGAGGCTGCTGTTTGCAGAGGAGCTACAGGTGGTCCTCTTCCTGTTCAGGCAGGATACGGGGCTGGCAGGCATGATGGCTGTGCTGCTGGCCTTCTTCCCTATCTCCTGATCCTCCTCAGGATATATCTTGCTTCTCTGAGAATTCTTAGAGTAGCAATTGTTATGGACTGAATTGTGTCCACCCTAAATTCATGTATTGAAGTCCTAACCCTCATTGTGATTGTATTTGGAGATAAGGCCTGTAAAGAGACGGCAAACGTCATATTATGAGGTCATAAGGGTGGAGCCCTAATTTAATATGCCTGGTGTCTTTTTATGAGGACACACTAGGGATGCACAGACATGGAGGAAAGACCATGGGAGGACACAGTGAGGTGACTGGCTGCAAGCCAGGAAGAGAGACCTCACTAGAAACCAGCCCAGATAGCACCTTGATCTGGAACTTCTAGCCTCTAGAACTGCGAGAAAATAAATTTCTGTTGTCTAAGCAACCTAGTCTATGTATTTTGTTATGGCAGCCCTAGCAAAATAATACAGCAGTTAAAGGTAGGAATGATAGGCTCGCTGAAACTCAGTGCTTGGGGTTGGTAGAGACCTAATGCTGTACCTTGTGGGGGATGAGGAGGAAGTCCTGCTGTTAGTCAGATCTGCTGAAGGCTGGGGCTTCAGGGTAAGGGTGTAGACCTGCAGCTTGGGTCTCTGGTAGCCCAGAAGCACATAGGTGGTCATCACCTCATTTTACTTCTGGCCCATCAGAGAATTGTGGATCGTTTCCCATGTGTAATCCGTGGACACTATCAACTCAGTCTTCAGAGTCTTTGTAATCAGAGAGTGGCTCTATGTAAGGCTTTAGTTCCTCAGCTCCACGACCCACATTCATCCATGGATCCTCCGTGATTTTTCTAAAGTGCCTCTCTTGCTGCGACACTGAGAATGAGAAAATTTCCTGAGCAGGTTTTCACATTCTATGCACAAGTCAAAGGGAATATGGTATATTTTGCCCAGTACTTCCTCCTGTAGCTCCTTGAAGTTCTGGCCATCAAAGGCAGGGTCTATAGAGGATGACTCCCAGGTCCCACACAGCCACACTGGGTCCATCATACTTTTGGCCCTGGGAGAGTTTCAGGGCAGCATAAAGGAGGACTTCCCCAAGATGGTATCCAACTGATTGCCAAAGGTGGATGAGTTGTTGAAACCAAAGTCTGCATTCTTGTTCATGTCAGCATCCAACAGCTGATTTTCTGTCTTTAAGTCTCTACGGACAATGAACTTCTGGTGCCAGTACCGTATAGCAGACACTATCTGGCAGAATTGGGCTTGGATCTTTTTTTCTTTCATACTGCCATGAGCCACTAGGTACTCACCTCCACTAGCGTACTCCATGACAAGGACTCTTGTCCTCAGTCCCTATCACTTCAAATAATCTCACCATGTTGGGATGATTCAAAGCCTTCATGATTTTCACTTTTGGGGATAGTCTCTGGAGGCTGGGGAAATTCTGTTGAGTCTTGTCAGTAATCTTCATGGCTACCTCTTCCCAGTCAGGATGTGCCAGGCTAGTTTCAGGGCAAAAATACCCTTGCTGATGGTCTCGAGATGCTGGTTGTTGCCAACATGAGTCTTTTCCTCAGCAGAGATGGCTGAGAGGCTCTGTAGTGGGTTGGATTTGCTGCTGGGCTTGAGCAGGGTGTCTCAAGGTCAGCTTAAACCTGGGAAAAGCTAGTGAGAGGCTTGGTCCAGGTCACCTCAAAAGAAAATTACTTCCCAAGACAACCTGACAAATTGATCTTTATAATGGAATTAAAACACAATGGCAGACTAAAATAAAAATAAACTAATTAAAAAACTAAGTAAAAAAATGAGAAAAAAAGAAGAAATGAGAGAGAGAAAAAAGAGAAAAGAAAACTATAAAGGAAAAAAGAAAAAAATGAGAAAAATAAAAAGAAAAGAAAAAAGAAAAAGTGAAGAGAAATAAAGAAAATGGAAAAATGAGGAAAAAGAACAAATGAAATATACAGAAAACCCACCTTGCCAAGGAGAATACAAGCTAACTTTGGCCAGATGTACTTCAGGTCATTGAAAAGCAGCTTCCTGAGCTATGACAGCAAACCTAGGCTGTACCAGGGACTTATATAGGTGCTTGGAATTCTATAATAATGGCTCCTTATGAGGTCATAGGATGAAAGGGACCTATCATGGCTGGTGGTAATCCACAGTGGTTTCCTCATTTTCTTTTGGTCTCAAAAACCCTTTAGTCTTTAAACAAATTATTGAGAACCCCAAACAGCTCTTGGTTTATGTGGGTTATGGCTATTGATATTTACCTTATTAGAAATCAAAACATGTATCAAGCTTCAGTGGCTTTTTCATTTCTAGATTGAAAAACTGTAATAATTTTTTGGCTCAGTGTATTTTTAAATGTCCAAACATGGGGATTTTTAACTTTTTATTAGCTTCTTTTTTCATTTTATTCATATTTCAGTTTGTATCTGTAAAATAAAAGGACTCTATATAAAAATATAACTAAAATACCATTCTAAAAACAATGATTTCTCAATATCATCATCTATTCATCTGTTAAAAATTTTCTCATGCATTTTGAAATTTTTTCTTTTTCAGATTATATGCTTGAATCAGGATCCAAAATTGGTCCACATATTGTGATGGGTTGATATGTCTTTTAAGCCTCTTTTAGTCCATCAGTTTTGCTCTGTCTCCCTTTTCCCCCTTGTAATTTATTTCTGAGGAATTCAGGTTGATAGTTTCCCACTGTTTAGATTTTGCTGATGGTATTCCTGTGGGGTATATTAACGGGTGTCTCTGTACTTCCTGTAAATTGATAGTTAAATCTCGAGGTTTGGTCAGATTTAGATGTGATCTTTTTGGTGGGCCTCCTTTACGGGTGGTAGCGTGTTCTTTTTTCAGGAGGCGTGTGATGTCTGATGGTCTCTCTTTTTGTGATGTTAGCAGGCTTCCATGCTCATTGTCGAGATTCATGAAATCGTTACAAGTAGCGAAAGACTAAATCTATCATCTCTTCATTTATTAGCTGGGATACTTCTACAACAGAAATGTCTCCTCCTCGACTTCTAACGCAACGACCTTGTGGTCATTGATGATGGTCTTTATGATTCCTGTTCTTGAAATTTGTTGGAGGCTTTTTTGATGGTCTAACACACATAATTTTTGTTTCCAACTGTTTTTCATATAGGACTTCCAGGTGAAATTTCACTGGAACAAATGTTTCTGCAGCACAAAGGTATTTTGAAAGGTTCTGAACTAAGCCAAAGGAATAAATGGCTAAGTGAGGAATTTGGGCATCAGAAACATCATTTTGGATATTTAAGGTGCTGAGAATATTTGAGATTTTGTTAGAGGTAAAAAAATATAAAGTCAACCATATACAGCACTACCGATAGCCCTTAGCAATGTGCCCAACATGCAATTCATGTTCAGCGTATGTTAGCCATCACCATTAGTGTCATATAATCTAACCGTCTCATTTTCTGTGTGGGAAACTGGGCTCACTCATTTGTTTGTTCATTCAACAAATGTTTCCTGAGCCTCTCCCTATGCTCTGAGGAGGCACTATTCTAGGTTCTGGATAAAGTGCAGAGCAAAGTCCCTGAGTTTGCTGTCCTTTGTTGTGGGGTGGAGGAAACAAGTTAACAAATTAACATAAGTTGAGAGAGTGATAAACGATATGAAGGAAATAGAGTGATGTGTTAGTGCTACTGGGTGGGACACTACTTTAGATGGGGTGCTAACATTTAATAGGAGACCTCCTTGACAAGAAGGAGCCCAATATGCAAAGATCTAGGAAAAGGACTTTCCTAGCAAAGAGTACCACAAGGGCAAAGGTTCTGAGGTGGAAACAAGCTTCGCATGATGGAGTTGCATAAAGGCCATCAGTGTGGCTGACAGTGAGTGAGCAGGCAGGAAGGTGGTGGAAACTGAGTCTAGAGGGGTGAGTTGAGACAAGAACCTAACTTTTCTGGTCGATTCCTCACTTCTATAGTTTGTATCTCACTTTGCCTGATTCTGGAGGGCCCTGATAGCTGTTTGCTAGCAGAACATGTGTAGCTGCAGAATACAATGTTTTAAAAATCGCTTCCCTCACCCTGTCTGCCCCTGCTCCGAAGTTTAAACCTGTCCTTTAGGAAGCCAGTTCTGAAGGAAACATAGTCCCTTGCCGCAGCCTGGGTTCTGCTTCTGGCGGCGGCACCCTCTGTGTTCTCAGAAACGCCGGCGAGAGCTGCTGACGGCCCAGTTGAAGAGCCAGCCCCTGGATGATTCCTGCTTTGCGCTCTGCCCTGACCTCTGGTGGATTCCGCCTGTTAAGACATAGACCAAGCTAGAATCTGGAAGTCATTGCTACCTATCCCCACCTGCCCGCATTTGGCTTCACTGTATTGTGAAGGCCTCTAGGACCTGTGGAGAGGCAGAATTTCAGATACTGCCATGGGGTGGCCGGATGGCTTTTGACCATCCAACACCTCTTGCCTTGGTACAAGAACCATTCTTTAGAGTTTGGCTGGCATCCATCCTGCCCATCCCCCAGGCACAATGTGCGGGCATAGGACCCAGCCTGACCAATGAGAGCACTCCATTCCTTTGGCCTCAGGGATTGGTTTAGAAAGAGCACATGACCCACACTGGGCAAATCAGGTCTTCTCTAAGAGTTCGTACGGGACGTTGGGAGAGAGGGCATTTCTCTTTCTCCTGGATCTAGTATTTTATTGATTCTTGTATATCTGGATTGGCAGTAGCCATCTCTTTGGCTACATGGAGAGAGGCTACCTGAGAATTAAATCAACACTGAGGAGGAAGGTGGGGTCTGGAAATTCAAAGGGAGCCATCATTTAAGCTCCTGCTTCTGGGTGTGCCTAGAGGGAGACAATAAATTCCTTTTTCTCTTAAGCTAGTTTTAGTTGAATTTCTCTCACTTGCACATGGAAGTCCCCTAATTGATACGACAGTCAATGCTTGCCCTTGTTATTATTAGCAGTAGATAATCACAAGTAAATTTGAAGTAATTACACTGTGGCACTTTCCTTTATGACACTCACCACGTTTGTAATTTTATATAGCGATCAGTGTGACTATTTTGAAATGTTGGTCTCTCCCTCCATGAGCAGGGGTCACGTTTTTTTTTTCTCATTGCCCTAGCTCACTGACTGGTTGATAGTAAGTCCTCAATAAATATTTGTGGAATGAATAAATAGTTGTGTGGCAATGTTTACTGGTGTGAGAATGTAATTGCCATTATCTAGTACTATTGTGGAGAATCTAGGAGAATGCCCTTATTCTCAAGTGTTTATGGGTAAAGTGGGGTGATGCTTACAACTTAATTGGTTCAGCAAAAAAAGAAAAAGAGAAAAAAAAGAAGTATATGTATTGCAGAGAGAAAGCAAACATGGCAAAATGCTAATTAGTATTGAAATTAAGTGGTGGCTGCAGAGGTGTTCATACTATTCTTTCAACTTTTGTATGTTTAAAAATGATCAAAATTAAAGTTAGGAAATGAAAAAAGATTACCATTATCTGGAGGGGCACTCATGTTTGCCCTGCTTTTGAGAAACTTCAGTTAAAAAACAAAATTCAACAGAGAAAATTGAATGATCTAGTTGGCTTTCTTCAATGATTCATGAATTGAGCAGCACCCCAGCCAGTGAACAGAAAGGAGCTCCAAGGAGCTGTACAAAATGGAAGGCTTTTACAGGGAAAAGAGTGAATTGTTTCAGGCAACATCACCTTCCTTTAGGGGACAAAAGGTGTCTATCAGGTCGATTCTCTCCCTAGTGCTGCCTAGGAAATTCCAGACTGACTGTTTAAGATTACATTCCTGTGAGAGGCTCAAACTGCAGCTGGGTTAGGCATTAAGTCTCAATTTGGTGACATGGGGCTTAGCACAAGTGACTCCATTTTGGATCTGTTGTCTCTTATTTAACACTTCCAATCCCCACATTACAGGACAAATACACCAGAGAAAGACCATTTGCATTACAGAACAGTTTTTCATTTTCCAGGGGAAAAACTTTACCTCAAGTCTTCTTCAAATAATAGCAATTAAAAAGATCCAATGAAGTGTACAGCTGTAGGGGAAACTGGACTTAGCCCTAGGGAGCAAATCTTCCCCTCCCTCCCTTCCTCCCTTCCCTTCTTTTCTTTCTTTATTGTCCTAAAATAGAAAAGTTTTTTTCCTTTTCAGATTATAAAGTCACTGTAAAAAAAAGTTCAGACAATAAGGAAAGGTGTAAAGGAGACAGTAAAAATTGCCCGCGATGTTACTATCTAAAAGTAATAGTAAAAATGGTGCAAGGTATTGTTCTAAGCACTTTACATCTGTTAACACATTTGAGCATCGCTAATAACCTGAGGGGGTAGTTCCGACAGTCATTTGTGTTTTACAGATGGGGAAGTTGAGGAAAAGAGGGATTAAGTAAATTTCTCAAGATCAAATTTTACCTCCGCTGAAGAGGGGTAAGAATTTGGATTTGAACTTAGGTTTCCTGACTCTAAAGCCTGTGCTCTTTACTGCTATCCTACACCGCTGTGCTGAGAAAGAGGCACTCTGGACTCTTTCATAATTATCCTTTTGTATGTATGTATGCATACTTGCTCACACATGTGCACACACACACTGTAATCACATATGTGCACACACATGCCACAGACACACATGTGAGCACCCACATTTTCCAAACAATCATGTTATTTATGGTGCCTTATGACTTGCTTTTAAAATATATACAAAAGTAGGTAGAAGAGTCTGATGAACCCTGTGTACTTATCGCCCGGATTCAACAATGATCAACTCATGGCCAATCTTGTTTCATCTCTATTCCCAGTACTTTCCCTTCCCTATAGATCTTTTAACAAAATGACTTACTTTGAAATCATTTCAGACTTAAGGAAAATTGCCAGGATGGAGGATGCCTGAATACCCTTTATCTACGTTCACTGATTTTTAACATTTTGCCACATTTGCTTTATCGTTCTTTCTCTCTTGTTCTCTGTGTGTGTGTATGTATATGTACACATACACATAAAATTATTATTTTGGGGGCCATGTGACAGTAGGCTGCATGCCTTAAGACCTTTCCTTCTCCATACTTCAGTGCCCATTTCCTAAGAACAAGATATTCTCTTAGGTAGTCACAGTAGAGTTATTAGATTCAGGAAAGTTAATTGATATAATACTTTTATTTATAGTCCATATTCCAGTTTTATCATTTGTCCCAGGAGTGTCCTTTATAACCTTTTTTTTTTTGCCTCTAGTCCAAGGTCTAGTCCAGGATCACATATAGCATATAGTTGTCCTGTCTCTCTGGTCTTCTTTAACCTGGAACTGTTCCTTAGACTTTGATGATGTTGACATTTTGGAAGAATAGAGCCATTTATTTTATAGAATCCTCCTCAATTTTGGTATATCTGATATTTTCTATCGACTACACTTAGGTTATGTATTCCTGGCCAGAACACTCCTTGGGTGATGTTGTGTCTGTCTTAGCATATCACATGTGGAGGTACACAATACCCACTGGTAATGCTAATTTTCATCTCTGAGTTAAGGTATTGTTGTTTCTCCATTTAATGACCTCCTTCAAAAAATTTAGCCACATATACTAGTTTTACTTATGAAGTGAGAAATGGCAGACCGACAACATTATTTTTCATGGTAGTGTCATCACCACCACAATCATCGCCATCATTATTGTCATCATCATCATCATCATCATCATCATCATCATGTTATCACCATCGCTGAAGGCTTGTTGTTATGTCAGGCACTGAGCTAAATGTTTTACCTGCTTTTATTCTCCCAGCCAACCTTTGAATAAGAGGAAAGTGTGGCTAACAGAGATTAACTTGTCAAAGGCTGAGTGGAGTTTCACACCTGGCTGACTGACTCCAGAGCCTGTACTCTTAATCATGCACCACTGTTTGTTTATCCAGTTCTCTAGCCTTGTGTGTTTTAGTTATTTCTCAGTCTTAACTTTTTATGAACAATGCTGCCATGAACATCTCAGAATAAACATTTTTATGAGTCCTCAAAATCTCAGCCTTTAGACCCCTGGACTTCATTTCTTCCTGAAATATTAACAAGGCAGATATTCTTAGTAAGTAAATAGGAAAAAAGAAACTCTGCAATGCTTCTTCCTGTAAAGTCACGTTGACTGAGAGTTGGAAGGAAGTTTTCTGGTTGATAGATTGTTCTATTCTTGGCTAGAATCTTCTCTAACAATGACTTAGTAACAGAAATGATTACAATAGTAATAACAGTGCCACCTCCCGCCCCCCGTGTGTCAAACACTGGGCCACACCTTTTTCTTTTGTGATTTTCTCTTTTTTTGAGGAAGATCAGCCCTGAGCTAACATCTGTTGCCAATCCTCCTCTTTTTGCTGAGGAAGACTGGCCCTGAGCTAACGTCCGTGCCCATCTTTCTCTACTTTATATGTGGGACGCCTACCACAGCTTCGCTTGCCAAGCAGCGCCATGTCCGCACCCAGGATCCGAACCGACAAACCCTGGGCCACCAAAGCAGATCGTGCGCACTTAACCACTGCGCCACTGGGCCGGCCCCTCCTTTGTGATTTTCTTAATCTTTATAATAACCCTGTGAGGTAGGCATTAGCGCCCTATGTTCAGATGAGAGTAAACATTCTGTGGCATCCCTGACAGATGGACATAGCCTCTGCTTACACAAATCTATGAATGGGGAACAGGACCACTTATGGATCACCCTAATTGCTTACTTACTACTGTAAGTGAGAATTCACATAAAATCACCATACAATTCACCCTAGAATTCACTAAATCTTTTTTTCACATTTACACTGTTTAAATAATAACGATGAACATAGCTGCCATTATTGAGTGTTTGCAAGGGACCAGCCTTTGTTCTCAGTGCAGTTCTCACAGGTGTTACCGCATTCATGCACAACAATCTTGTGACTGAGGTGTGTGTATTATTTCCTCCATTTTATCTATGAGGTGACTGAGGCCTGTAGCTATTAAGACCAAAACAGTCCCATCTCATCTGCATGTCTTTACCTGGTGGCTTTAGAACACAACCTCCTTAGAAAGATGCCTGAGGGCAGGAGAGTGAAGCTGGTCGGTGGGGTCATCCTAGAAAACGACAATTTAGAAGGACAGAAAGCAGCTGACCAGATTCCTTTCCAAAAGCTTTTCAAAGTTTTCAGTTTCATACAGTATGTGTGTGCATTGGAACAAGGAAAATTTAGGTGGCAGTCTAGCAAGCATTAATTATTATATCAACAAATGTATCTATTACCATCTATTGATATTAAAGGGGCTTACTATTAAAGGCTAGCGGGGACAGCTTGCTGTGTGCAAGTTTACTTTAGAGTCTATTCTACGTACTCGTTTGTTCTGGGTTGCATTGTGTGCCCCAAAAAGATATGTTGAAGTCTTAACTCCTGGTACCTGGGAATGTGACCTCATTTGGAGTTAAGAGCTTTGCAGATGTAATTAAGTTAAGATGAAGTTATTAGGGTGGACCCTAATCCAACATGACAAGTGTCCTTGTAAGAAAAGAGAAGAGCCGTGTGAAGACAGACACACACAGGCAGAGCGCCACAGGACAACAGAGGCAGAAATTCGAGCAATGCAGCTGCGAGCCAAGGAACACCAAGGGTTGATGCCACTACCAGAAACTAGGAAGACGCAAGGAAGGATTCTATTTAAAGTCTCAGAGAGAGCATGGCTCTGCTGACACCTTGATTGCAGAGAGTCTAGCAACCAGAACTGTGGGGAAACATAATTCTGTTGTTTTAAGGCCCCTAGGTTTGGTACTTTGTTGCCTCAGCCCTAGGAAACCAATACAACCTCCATTCACTTCCAGGGGTTGATCAATTATCCTAAAGATGGGAAGCCCATTCAGTTGTGTACATACTTTCCTTTTGTTCGTTCCCTCTGAGGTTTTCAAACTTCAGTGTGTGTAAACAAAAGTATGTATGTATTCTATAGGCGGTATAGAGGATTTTTGTGGATAATTTTGACTGTCTGCAATTTTTTTCTTATTTGATCATTTTGAATGTCACCCGTAAATTTCTTTGTATTGTGTTTCTCTTTACTTTCTCTCCCTTGGGCAAAATCCTTCCAGTTTTTCTTGGAATATTTTCCTAGACCCCTTGCCAACCTAATGTGTTGTCCTTTGAATATGTTACAGTGGATCAGAGTCTCTCTTAAAATGTGGTTCTCAGTATAATGATTACAGTGGGGCTGTTACTGTCCCTTCCTTGGATATGGACACCATCTTTCTATTAGTGAATCTGACTTTGCTTTTTTGTTTGTTTGTTTGTTTTTTAAAGCAGCCACACAGCAGTTATTTAATTGAAACCACATCTTTTTTTTTTTTAATGTATAGCTCCTAAACCAGATTTACCTCATTCTATACCTTGTTAAAAACACCTAAATAGAGGTGTTTTAAGACACCTAAATATAGGGTGTTACTTTGCTCCTATTAAATTTTATTTAATGTGTAACTAGTAGATACGTAAGTCCTGGAGCCCTAATACAAAACACAATGATTATAGTCAACAAAACTCTATTATAAAATTAAATTTGCTAAGAGACTAGATCTTAGTTGTTCCCAACACCAGAAAAAATGATAATTATATGACATGATAGAGGTGTTCGCTAACGCTACAGTGGCAATCATATTGCAATAGAAATGTATCAGATCAATATCTTCTTGTACACTTTAAACTTACAAAATGTTGTATCTGAAATATATCTCAACCTCAAAAATCTAAAATAATGCTTTCATTTTGTTTTCTCTTTTTCTCCTCCAGCTGGTTGAAATAGTCTTGGTTTTGTGAGAGAAATCTCCCACTTATGGGTATCATCTCCAGATTTAATAAGTAAGTTTGCCTTTTCAAAAATATTCATTAATCTTGACTTTCTTCCTTTAGCTTTGTGCCCTGTATTTGCTTTTAAGTTTGCCTAAGTGCTCACTCTTCCATCTATTTGTGTGGTTCTTGCAGGAGTTTCATGTGTTATGTTACTTTCTTTAGATGTTGCCTTCTCTTTCTCTCTCTTTAGGAGAATCTGAATTTTTTTAGTCAGAATGTTATTAAGACAGACTTAATGCCTTTGGATTGTACCAATCTTTTAAGAATAACAATGTAATAGTAATATATTTATGTGGAGGGGATTGATAATAGAATTTGTTAGTAATTATTGGGTTTCTTCCTATGTTCTAGGCATTCTCATTTAAGAAAAATGATTTATTGAGGGGAAAGTCATATATCATAAAATGAACCATTTTAAAGTGAACAATTCAGTGGCATTAAGTAAATTCATAATGTTGTGCAGCTGCCATCTCTATCTAGTTCCAAAACATTTTCATCACTCCAAAGTAAAACCCTTTACCCGTTAAGCATTTTCTCCTGCTCTCCTCTCCCCACAGCCACTGGCATCCACCAATCTATGTTCTGTCTCTATGGCTTTATCTATTCTGGATATTTCATATAATTGAAATAATACAATATGTGAATTTTTGCATCTGGCTTCTTTCACTTAGCATGGTTTTAGGTTCATCTATGCTGTAGTGTGTATCAGCACTTTGCTCCATTTTATGGCTGAATAATATTCCATTGTGTGTTTGTTTGTTCAGTCACCTGTTGATGATCATTCATGCTGTTTTCACTTTTTGGCTGTTGTGAAGTGCTGCTATGAACATGAGCGTGTATGTACTTCTTTTAGGATTATCTTATAAACTATGCCTTTTAGGATTTGGAAAATACAATCACTATTTTTCTAGAAAACCTTTATTTGGGTGACTGTGTAATTCATAAGTGGAATGAGACCTACATAAAAGGTTTTTGCATTTTGTAGGGCTTGCTCTATCCTGGATTATGTTCCAATTTCTGGGACATTTTTCAAGATAAGTGAGTACATCACCATTGTTATCATCATCCTGATGTGGTGATGATAGCTATCATTTGAGAGCCTATTGTATAGTAGATACTATTATTATCCCCATTTCACAGGTGGAGAAACTGAGGCTTATAAAAGTTAAGCACCTTTTCCAAGTTATGCACTAGTAGTAGAGCTGGGACTAAAACCCAGATCTTTGCAACTGTAAAACTTGAGGTATGTGACAATTATGGGCCTGAGTTTCCCATCTTTCTGTGAAGTTGATTTTTTTTCTAATTTCAGAGAATAGCTGCTGACCATCAATAATAATAAACCATCAATCAGTGAGTGCTGAAATCAATTTAGCAGGTTGCAAACCTCATTAAAACTGAAATTGAGTGGAATAGGATGAAAAATACTTAGCAAGGGTATTGTTTTATGAAACTTCCGTTTTGGTTATGTATGTGGTGCGTATATGTGTGTTGTGCATATATGTGTGTTTGCACTGGTTCATGATATAAATTGTATTTCTTATTGTGGTTTGCCATCGAAAAAGTTTGAAAAACACTACTCTAAGCTAGTCACAGGTTCATTTTTCTCCATGTTTGAACTTTTATGCACCTAAGCATTTTTTGCTAATTTCTGCATTCTTAAGTATGGAGAATTTCTTTTCATCTTTCAGGTTCACAAATCACAAATTCCCTGAAGAACATTTTTGTCCCCTCACAGACATCACTGACTGACCCTACATGCTTTTTACAAAATTTGGTTGATGAGTGCCAAATTTGGTGCTGTATGCCTTTGAAGTTCTTTTTGTAGTCCTCAAGTACATTGTTCCCCTTGGTTATTGAATGACACACACACACAAAGTACACATTTAACAAGCACTTTAATAGGTGATAGCCTACATGGATCCCATATAACACAAACAGACCAATTGTGCTCATGTGTCACTTACTGGCCCCCACATCAGACAGGCGAGATTCGGAAGAAGGCATCGTCCTTGCTGTTTGTCACACAGTGCGAGAGCAATGTGGGACGCTGATCCCCAGGCAGCCTCTGGGAAGGGTGGATATGCAGACAATAATTTCACACGGTAAATGTTGGGTTTTCTTCACGTCAGTAGCTATCCGCAGCAATTCTCCGGGGACCCTTTCAAAAGCCAGTTTGAAAATTTGTTCCGTAAAACACAGATTTTTATTAATAATGAGAACATATTAAAAATGCCAAGTTGTTGGTGAGAAAGCCCAATAGCAGCCTTTTCATAAACTGGAGTGAATTATAGTTTAAATCTGCAAAATAGAATTAGGGTTTTAAATTTTTATTTATTTATTTTAAACACAGGAATTCAGTCTCTCATTGAAATGTAAAAAAAAAAAAAAAGGTCAAGCTGAAAGTTCAGGAGGTTCTTGATCAGGTCGGGATGGTCCACGGGACTGATCACTGAGTAAATGTTGAAACACCCATTGTGTGTGAAACACTGTGTCCATTGCGGGACGGAGGGAAAAGTGTGATATAGCAAGCTGCTTCAGGAAGCTAAGCAACAGAAAAACTCCTATGTGTGTTGTAAGATACATTTCAAGGAAGTTCATCAAGATCTTGTGTGTAATTCATGGTAGAAAATTAGAACCCCAATGTCTGTTCAAAAGGGGATGGTTAAATATATTTTGGGAGAATCACACAATGTGATAGCAGAAAGCCATCAAAATGAAAGGGGTAGATCTTCAAGAAGACCATGAGAAAAAAAGGACACCTTAATGTAAAGCACGCTTCTGAAGAATCTCTCTCATTCACCACTTTATTTCCGGTTCCTGGAACAGTCCTTAGCGGATAGTAAGTGTTTGTAAATATTGAATAAATGAATAAATTATACTATGAAAGCATTTTAATAAAAATAAATAAAATAATTTAATAAATTAAAAAATTAAAAAAATAAAAATAAATCCACATACACATGGATATACGTCGAAGTGTGAAGAGTGTTAGCTCTGAGCAGTGGGTTTGCAGGCAGGGAAGGGGGGCTCAGGGAGGGCAGAGATCATATCTTGTTTGGGTCCCGATGCCCCTTAAGAGCACCTAGCATGTTGTTTGCGCTTCATAGATAGACTTACCGTGAAGAAGAGACAAACCGTTGTAGTAGCTAACTACTGTTGACTTATTACTTACTGAGTAATAATAATGACAATGGTCATTATTGACTATTTACTTATTGCATGCTATATATACTCCTGGCTGAGGGATTTATATATGTTACCTTATTTTATGCTCACAGCAATCCTTTAAGGTGACTATTACCCCCATTTTACAATTGAGAAAGCTGGGGCTGCAAGGTTTGTAGATGACTTCCCTGCTTTCACAAGCTAGTAAGTGAGGGAACCAGGTTGAACACTGGCTGTCTGGCTCCAGTGCCTGTGTTCTTGACAGCAGGGGATGCTGCCTGTAGTTGCCTAACTCATTTTTGTATTCTAAACAGGGACTAGCAGGATGCCTTGAATGCAGTGGTTGCATCAGACACTGTTGGCTGCTTACAAAGCAGCTGTTCCTCACTTCTTCCTAACTTTCTATAAACCTGCAATTTTGTTCAGGCTACCACACACTCTCAGGATACGGACCACTCCCCTGAGTCCAGGGTCTAAACCTAGTTTGGTAATCCTGTTCCTCATTTGCTAGGGAGGTTTAGAAGTGCCCATGTGACCGAGCTGTGGTCAATGAGATGTATGGGGAAGTCTTCTGGGGTGGATCTGCTTCTGAATAAAAGAGATGGTGAGGAAATACCTCCTTTCTTCTGGTCTTAAATACGGTTGTGTGAAGATGTGATGTTTGGAGCTGAGTCTGCCATATCGTTTGAAGCAACAAGCCCAAATATAAAAAGACAGCATGGTAAGAACTGCAGAGCAGAAAGGTAGGGAGAGTCTAGGTACTAGTTGACATTGCTAAGCCTCTGCACTAGTCCTGAAATTGTCAGAAAGAGAATTAAATTGTGAAATTGTGCAAGCTGCTGTTAGACATTCGTTGCCACTTGTCGCTGAAAGCAATTCTAAGCTGTACAGTGCTCTAAAAATAGGCTTGTTGAGTTGAAAGTATTGATGAATTCAAGGAGGTGACAATCTAGTTGGGGACATAAGCTATATTCATTAGAAGATAACTAACAATGCAAGACTATGTGTACCGAGTGTCGAGTGAATAACCCAGCTTGATGGACCTATCAGGAAGGTCTTCACGGAAGAGATAAAATGTGAACTGATCCTTGAAGGTTGTTAATAGGAGAGGTGTGGATATAAAAATTAGTTGTGCAAAAAAAGTCACTTTAGGGGCCAGCCCAGTGGCATAGTGGTTAAGTTTGTGAGCTCCGCTTCAGCGGCCCAGGGTACACGGGTTCGGATCCCAGATGCAGACCTAACATCACTTGTCAAGCCTCGCTCTGGCAGCATCCCACATAAAATAGAGGAAGATGGGCACAGATGTTAGCTCAGCAGTGATCTTCCTCAAGCAAAAAGAGGAAGATTGGCAACAGATGTTAGCTCAGGGCCAATCTTCCTCACCAACAACAAACAAACAAACAAACAAACAAAACCCCTCTTCCTCACACACAAAAGTCACTTTAGTTTTTGATAGCTCAACTTGGTCTCATTTTTGAGACTCCATTCTGCTTGATAGCAGGAAATATAACATTAGTTCACTCTAGCTGTACTAAGTCAAGTCAGTATTTTCTGTTTTCCTTCCTTGCCTCCAGAGGACATGCAAGTTCTGAAGGGCTCATGTAGTGTCATGGAGTTAGAGTAGGGGGCATTTGATCCCATGTTGGTGAGTATTGACAGTGAGGTATTCATCCATCTGATTTGTCACTCCTTCTCTGATGGCTTCTGCTGAGCTGTTTGTATTATATTTGGTCCCTAGCCAGATGGTTTGTGGTGGTCAAGAGTGACGTTTGCCAAATATGTTCGGGTCTTACCCCTTCTGGGCACAAGGAGGATTACACTTATTCCTCTATGATTGGGTTGGTAATATGACTATTTCTCTGTGGATGTGATATGTGCAACTTATAGACTAAGCATTTGGTTATTGGTCTGATACTCTTGAGAGTTCTTTCTCTCTGCACGGCAAATGGCAATGTTCAGGATGGTTGCTACCCCATCAGCTTGGGTCCCTGAGGGACTACAATACACAGAGCTCTACTGTCCACCTGTGATGTACATGTAACATGAACTGAAATACTCCTTTGTTGTTTTAAGCCACTGAGATTTTGGAGTTGTTTCTTATTGCAGCATAACTTAACCTATCCTGACTGATGTGATATCTATACTACATATCACTGTGATGTTCACTTATTCCTGTTACAAGGCCTCTTCGGATTTGCTGCCTCCTTTTATCTCTTTCCTAATTTTTTTTTGATGGTGAAAATTCATTCTGAGCTAACATGTGTTGCCAATCTTCCTCTTATTTTTTTTTTTTTTTGGCTTGAGGTAGATGAGCCCTGAGCTAACATCTGTGCTAGTCTTTCTCCATTTTGCAAATGGGTCACTGCCACAGCATGGCTGACTAGTGGTGTAGGTCCATGCCTGGAATCTGAACCCATGAACTCCATGATGCTCAAGTGGAGCATGCTGAACCCAACCACTATGCCATGAAGCCAGCCCCTCTTTCCTAAATTTTATGTCCTTCTAGAAGGCATGAGAAAGTTCTCCTTCCTCCCATACTGCCTCTGCAACTGTCTATAGTCTACTGCTCTCATGTCATGGTAGTATGCACAGTACTGCAAAACCACAGTCTCCCATGATTCCAGGCATAAAGTGGGGCATAGGTATTTTCTACTCCCAAATTCCTAGGCCTTATGTGGTGTGTGTGTGTATATGTGTGTGTGTGTGTGTGTCTGTCTGTCTGCGTATCATTCCTTCACTTTTGGACTACACTGAATGCAGGTTTCCTTCCCAGAGATGAGGAAACTGAGGCTTGTGAAGCTTAATGCCTCATCCACGTCATTCACCAATAAGTGAAGACCTGGGAATAAAAGCTCTTCAGAAGCATCCACATCTCTTGCATCCTTTCAATCTCTTCTGCCTAGAGCCCTGAGAAGTTTCTTCCCTCTCATTATGTCAGTAAAAAAAGTAGCTAAGCAATTTTTTTTCCTGTAAAACACTTGTTTATGTAGGACTTTTGCTTTTGGAAATTTAAAGGTGACCTTTATCTCTCTTCATGTTTTTTGTGTGTTCACCCTTTTTCAAGAGAGTGAAGACCAAGGTCTTGTTTAAACAGAAGGGTGATCAAGGTGGAGAATATCACCTCTGACAAAGAGAAACAAAAATAAAACAAAATATTTCACTGATTAAGTCTTCAAAATTTTATCTTGCCATCAAAGAACGGATCGAATGATCTGTCCTGCTTGGTCAGATCTTGGCTCTCCTCCTACCTCACTGGTTGTTCCGTCTCAGTCTCTTTTGTAGTTCCCCCACAGCTCCCCAACCTCTCATTGGAGTGCCTCAGGCTCAGTCTTTGACCCTCTTATCAATCTCTACTCCTCCTCTAGGGGCGCTTGTCTATCTCATGGCTTCAGACACTTCCATATGCTGTCAACACTCAAATTTGTATCTCTTGCTCAGTACCTTGAACTCCTGTATCTGGCATCCTCTCTTTGCTGTCTAACAGTCTTCTCAAACCCAACATGTCCAAAACGAACTTTTGAGCTTCCTCCCACAAACTTGCTCCACTTGCGTCTTCCCTAATCTTCCAGTTGCTTAGGCCTTTGGTACCATCCTTGATTTCTTTCTTTATCTCAAACCCCACATCCAAAGCATCAGCAAATCTTGTTGGTACGACCTTCAAAATATATCCAGAATCTGACCACTTCTCACTACTTCTGCTGCTACCACCTTAGTCCAAGCTTCTGTAATCTCTATCCTGCATTATTGCAGAAACCTACCAATTGGTCTCTGTGCTTGCATTCTTGCTTACCCCAATAGTCTATTCTCGAACAGTAATCAGAGTCATCCTGTTAAAACACGTAAGTTAGATCATGCCACTCTTCTGCTTAAAAACCTCCATTGACTTCCCATCTGACTCAAAATAAAGCTGAAGTTTTTACAGCGGTATAGAAGGCTTATTTAATTTTCACCCCTATTACCTGGCTGACCTTATTTCCCTTGACTCTTCTGCTTGATCATTCTGCTCCAGACACATAAACATCCTCTTTTTTCCTCAAAGTGCCAGTCATACCTGGAATGCTCCTGTCAGAAATCTGCGTGTCTCACTTCCTCCTTTCCCACAAGTCTTTGCTCAAATGAGACCTACTTTGACCTTCCCACTTAAAATTGCAAACCCTGCAGCTGGCTCACTGGTGTAGTGGTTAAGTTTGCGAGCTCTGCTTCAGCGGCCCAGGGTTTGCTGTTTGGATCACGGGCACGGACCTGCACACCACTCGTCAGGCCACACTGTGGCAGCATCCCACATACAAAAAAAATAGAGGAAGATGGGCAACAGATGCTAGCTCAGGGCCAACCTTCCTCACACACATACACACACACACACACACACACACACACACACACACACACACACACAGACAAAAATTGTAAACCCTTCCCTATTGCCCCCATTGCTCCTATCTGTTCTATTATTTCCCATAGCATTTATCACCATCTAACATACCATATTATGTTTATTGTTTATTGCCTGTCTCCCCTGAATAGAATGCAAGCTCCATGAAAGCAGGTAATTTGTCTGTTTTGTTCACTGATGAATCTATAGCACTTAGAACCCTGCTTAGCACATAGTAGATGGTTAATAACCATTGTAGAATGAATAAGTGAATCAGTTTATCATTGCTCTTCTCTGATGTTGTTGTTATTATTATTATTATTATTTAAAACCCTTTTGCTTGGTAGAGGGAGAGGTAGGTTCAAAATGGGAATTTTCCTGGGGACTTAAATAAAACAGTGGTAAAAGAAGATATGTTTGGACTCTTCCAGATGTCTTCAAATCAGACCAGGCACCCATAGGCCTACCATGCTTACTCTTTGCATCTACATGAAAGAAGGTGGTCCTGCTGGTGCATGATGGAGAGAAAGAGAACTCTCTTACCTGTGCTTTGTTGCATGATTGTGGTTCTCACTCTCCAGACATTCCTGGGTCTGTGACAATAACTAGAATATAGGAAGGAGTGATATTTAAAATATTTAAGAGCTGGTACCATAGGCACTGATCAGTCAGATTGGCCACCCGCTGCAAACAACTGATGCGGTTCTACTGGTGCATGTCACTGAGCATCAGCCCTGAACTTAAGTATAGATAGTAGCTGCTTTGCTCACTGTTTTGTCAATTTTTTTACAAGTTGGGGAGAGGGTTTGCTGACAAAGACAGAAACTCTGAGCATCACATATCTGTCCTTAAAGAACAAGAAGATCTGCCAATTCTACGTGAGCTTTTGAGGTATTTTCTTGTGGAGACCCTATATTTTCATGCACCCAATTTTGAAAAATCTATGTTAAGTTTAAGTCTTAATATCTATTGAAATTATAGGAGCTATGGATACAGTAGGCTAGATTTAAAAGGAATAGAACTTAAAAACATCATGTAAAAGGACAAAGTAGCCCCAAATCCCACAAATCTTTATATCACATAGCAACTTGCGAGTACTTCCACTATAAGATACAGCATGTTCAGAGTACAAGTAGAAAGTGACAATAAAAATAACTTGTCAAAGTTAACACTTTGTCCGGTTGAGAGTGTCTCAGAATTCATGAGCAAGAGGCCCTGAAATACAGTGAAAAAAATTAAAACCTCACTTTCTTGCCTAACCTTCTCTGCTAGGTTCATTCTAGTGGAAATGTAAAAACTGGCCCTCCATCATGAGGGGGCTTCTGTTTCCTCACAATCAGTGAGCTAGAGCAGTGCTTCACAAACTTCAGTGAGCATGCATGTCACCTGCGTGTTTATTGAATGCAGAATCTAACTCAGTAGGTCTAAGGCCTGAGACTCTGCATTTGTATCAAGTTCTCAGGTGATGCCATGCGGCTTGCTGTTCTGTTGACCACACTTTGAGTAGCAAGGAGAGGACTCTGTTTAAAATCTCTGTCTTGGGGCTTTTTTTCTCAGTTTTCTAGACTGGGGAGAGCTCCCACCTCCTGTCATATCCATTGCATCAAACTTTGATATAATCCTCTATTGTCTTTTTACTCCCACTTTATATATGACTTATGTTTTTGGTTTTTCCTTCTCCCCTCTTCTGGCTGTCATGAGCTGGGATTGTGCCACTGAAAAAAGGTGGCACATATAATTCATTGCAAAAATGCAATCTTTCATTGTAGTGCTATTAACAGTGGACATGTCTGGTTTTACTCTGGGACAACAGCATGGAAGGAGCTACTTAAATCAGTGAAAAATTATTAACAGTGAAAAATATAATTAATACAGGGTTGCTTTGTTGAATAAAATACCATTGTGGGTGGCAGATGTGTGTGTTATGCCAGACAATAACGACTGTAACAATAGTTCCCAGTGTTGATTTGCTGGCTGTCACCCATGCTGATTTCTGTCTGCCAGTGAAGTGTGTTAGGAGGAATAATGAGAATCATTACACTCCTCAAAGATCCACTTTTTTTATAGCACTGAGAAAGGTCTTGGAAGTCCGAGTAGGGATAGTAGCTAAACATAGTAGCTAGGGACCTTGAGTTGATCATCAAAGCTCCCATTAGTGCAAGAGGTGGAACTTTTCTTAATAGAAATTACTGTAAATGGATATAGGAGTCATGGGGGCAATCGACTAACCGAGGCTTAAGCATGTTTGCAGAAAGGAAAAGCCACAATACAGCATGCCTTCCCCCATTAGCCCTAAACAGAAGTGAGTGGCAATTGCTGGCAATCCATCTTGGACCAAGAATAGAGCTCTTTGGGATGTTGAATTACATGGAAATTGTAATGAGGATACTAATGCTCATTGAATCTAGTACACCATATCTTTTATATGAGTTGGGTTATTTTCCAAGAAATCATATTTTACTTATCTTGAACCCTCTATGGTTGAACCAACTTGGTGAAATGCCTTGGTGGGAAACTGTCTTCTAGAGTTCCTTGGAGAATGCTATTCTGTTACTCTTTCTATTGCTGAGTTTGACACGTGACTCTGCTTGATGGCCTGGTTTTTTAAAAATGTAAGTGATAGTGTCATCCATTGGTGTCTCAGCAGCCTTCTGATGGAGAAGAAAATGGAATTTACTTTTAGGAAATGAACTTCATGAAGCTCCATACTCAAATGTGGCTCCCAGGCTCCACAGGTTATGTCTGTCACTCAGCAGAGAGCCAGGTTCTCTGATTCTTGTCATTATTGGGAAGAGTAATCTTGGTGGAGTTCTATAGTTTTGCAGACCAAGAGTCACATCTCTCTTGAAAATGGGGAAATTATACCTACCATGTTCCCCTAGCTTTGAGGATTAGGCATCTTCATTTTTGAAAAGCAGGGACCTGGTTTTGGTACAAAACATTCCTTTGGCATTGCCCCATCAAAATACTGTATTTTGAATACCCAGACCTTTTTCACCACCATTAAAAAATCGCATCTCCAAACCAATAACCCTGCATTGACCAGCAGGCTCCATGCATTGGGCCCTATACAACTTGAATTCCTTCAATATTTGTAATTAGAATCCAGATGTGGCAGACCTCCTGTGGACAGATGGTGCTCATGCTATTCCCTAAGGTCTTTGGTGAACCCCCAGCTCCAGGACACATTAACAAGAATGGACTTTTTGCTGAAGGTTTCATGAGGAAACAGGGAAGGTGATTTGCATCTTGGACCACATAGTAGAGAACTAATAAAGCTCTCATCCCTGTTCTGTCCTCTGTCAGTGACTTTGTCATTCCCCCTTCTTAGTCCAAACAACCTCTGAAGACTCCTTTATTATCCAGGCTATTCAGCTTGTGTCCCCAATTTATAGACCCCCTTCAGCAAAACCAAACCCTGGAATTAGCCTCAAAGTGGTTATCAAATGCGTCTTGGAGGCCTCCTCCCCCATCAAAGCTTCTAATTTAGTTATTCACCCAATTAAAAAATTTTGGGTTGCTGAGAAAAGAAGATTTTTCCCCATGTTGTTACATAAGGTATACCCTGCCTAAATGCCGAAAATGACTGTGAACCATTACGAGGTTCAGATATTTGTGAAGATATACATGAGTAGTTAATCACAGTCTACCACCAGACATCATTCAGTTTGTTACTGATTATCCTATTGCCTTCCGGCTCTTCTTTTAAGAGTCCTTCAACCACTCCAAGTAGAAGTTTTGTGTTCACTTCACCATTCTTCAACCTCTTGGCAGCCCCCTTCTTGGACTCCTGCTGAGCCCCGGCCAGCTTGCTTTGTTCTTCCTAGAAGCACCCTCCCAGATTCTCTCCCTCTCTGGGATTTCTTTACCCTCCGTGTTGCAGTTACACTTGAAAGGTGTTGATAATTGATAATGTTGTAATGTGTCATGGCTGCAGGGCTATTTGCATTTTAATGGGACTCTTGGATGTGCACCTAGTCTGAACCTCAAGGAATGACTCCTACTTGAGGACAATTTCAGTCTTGGGGCAGGCAATAAGGCCAGCATTTGGCTGTATATAACCAGCATTGTCCATGGATGCCCCTACTCCTGGGTGAAGGCTAGAGGCACTTTTTCAGATGGGTAGGTGAGTTGGAAGGCAAGTGTAGACTGAAAAACACACTTGACATTACAAAATAATTCTCTATTTGATGGCTTATATGAACTGCTCCATAACGTAGGTTACCAATATAGTCACATCTCTTTGACTATATTGCTCACTGTTGTATCCCTGGTGTTTTTTTTAAACCACTTTATTGAAATATGATTGACATACAAAAAGCAGTATGTGCTTAATGACATACAACTTGATGAATTTGGAGATAAATATACACCTATGAAACCATCACCACAATCAATGCCATATATGTATCTATCACCTCCAAGAGTTTCCTCCCACCATCTTTATTAGTTATTTATTTTTGTGATTAGAACACTTAACATAAGAGCTACTCTCTTGGCAAAATTTAAAATATACAATACATTGTTAACTACTGGCCCAGTGCACACAAAGAAGTTAAGGTACTTGCTCAAGGTTTCACACTTTAGTAGAGGGGCATAATGATTAAAATTCAGGCTGCATGCCTTCAGAGTGTGTGTGCTTAAACTCTCCGTAACTGCTCTCACAGCAAGCAGTCTTACGAGGTAGGTAGCAGGGTTGGTTCCATTTAACAGATGAGTAAACAGAGATTTGGACAACTTCAGATGATTTTAAGCACTCTATACAACAGAGGTCTGCTCTTTGACATCATGGAAGAGTTATATGACTGATTTATACGTCTGGTGGCGAGGAACCCAGAGGCCGTGGTCTCCAGGACTCCTGCTCCCTAGACATGTCCCAGTGTTTATTCCTTTATCTTACCATGATGGATTGATGCAGACCTCCCACTTGAACCAATCCTCTGTTCCTTGCCTCAGAAGCACCATTAGGTAGAAACGATCCCACAAACCCCTATATAAAAAGAAAAGCAAAAACAAAACCAAAAATCTGTCCAACTCTATTGAAAATCGATATGAATATATCAGCTCTTAAATTCCCCTTAGAGAAAAGTATCTAAAAATGTTCCAGGCCCAGTCTGCTCCTCAAATCAAAATCTGATCCTTCCTCCTATGCCTATAATTTGAGGTTGATTTAAAACTGAGCTAAGTCTTTGGGGACAAAATGAGATGGTTTCTTTCTGCTAAAGGGAAGGAGAGCTTAGGAGAAAAGTCTTGAAGAACATCTTCAAAGCTATGCTTTCTGAAGGACCGGTGAGATAGACTAAATAGAAAAAGTTTAAAAAAACAGGTGCTTCTCAGCCTGTAAAAATAATATCCATTTTTGGAAAGTGTTAAGAAAAAAAATCCTACCTCCAGTTCTGACCTAGTGATGCTGATATGCTCCCGGGGAATCATGTTCCTTTTAAGAAGAGCGTCATTTTTTCTGTATCTCCCCCAACCAAGACTATTGAGTTGAGCTTTATTGTCAGCAATTTGTCTTGGTAAAGCAGTAGGTTTCCTTTTGTTTTCTAAAGGTAGTGAATTAACCTGTTGGAGAGATTAATTTAATGTTAGTTATTAAACTTGGATTGGATGCTTATTTTTTCCAAGAAGAATCCCCATAAGGTTGTAAAGAATAATGTATATGGAGTTTTGCTCAGTGCTTGGCACATAGTAAGCATTTAGTAGGTGTTAGCGGGTATTATTATTGTTATTATTGCTGCTATGACTACTATTATTATGAGTGGTGGTGGTCCCTGGCCAGGCATCCGATCCTAGCTGCAGATCTTTACTGTGGGGAAGAAATGCATGTAAAGTGCTCAGTATAGTCTCTGGCACATAGTAAACATTTAGTGAATTTTAGCAAATTTATAAAGTGTGAATGGATTAGAGTCGATTAGGCTGCTGCCATAGGGACCAAAATTTAATGGCTCGAAGAAAAATAAATTTATTTCTTACTCATGTAACAGTACCAGGTAAGTGTTTCAAGTGTTAAAGAAAACTTCTCAGGCGATTTAGCCGTTAGCATGTATCAAAGTTTTATTAAGATCATGCAAGTAAGGGAAATGGACCCTAGAAGGCCACTTCCCAAATTCACTTTTGGCAGGAAACCTGATAGGAAAAGAATTCAGTTAGATAATCATTGTTAGACTAGACACAGAAAAAAAGGAAAGTCTGGTTAAAGGTCACTAGACCTTTGATTGACAGTTGGCAACTGAGAATGTGGGTAATTGGGCATGTGGGTAATTGGTTTCCCCGAGCAAACCTTAATCCTATTAAAGTTCACAGAAAATTGCTTGAGCATTTTATTAGGAATGCTAACTTCTCAAAAAGAGGTTGTGAAGCAAAAATATTTTGCCCCCCCAAGACCAGATATGGAACAGTTTCTCTTATGTGCAGGAGTTGGGATGGAAGACATTTCCTCCACCTACTCTGGGTCCTTCTGGCCTGGCTATGAATTAAATTCACATGAGACAGAATAACAGGAGAAAATTAAACAAAGTTTTAAAAACATGTATACATGGAAGAGACTCAGAAAAACTGAGCAACTTGCTAAAATGGTGGAGGCTCTCATCTTAAATACTATCTTCAGCTGCAAAGGATGATGTTGGGGGTTGGGGGAGTCAGTTGCAGGAGATCACCAGAAAAGCACAGTAAACAAGAGCAAGGTTATTATGCAGACCTAAGTCCTTGCCTTCTGCATTGATAAGAGTTTTTAGAGATAAGGTCATCCCCCCTTCTTCCTGGTACAGACAGGGAGACACCTTTACAGATGGAGATTTCCCTTACAAATGTAAATGTCTCTTATAAAGGATAACTTATACTTTTCAGAGTTTCTTTCATGTCTGCAGTTTTTAAAAGTAACCAGCCCAAAATAATCCTCATGCTAAAGAGACATATCTTGGGGTGGCTAATTCCAATCCCCCATGGCTCCAAGCCCCTTTCCCCAAACCTTGCACTATGCATCTCTTCCGTCTAGCTGTTCTTGAGATATATCCTTTTGTAATAAACTGGTAATCTAATAAGTGAACTGTTTCTGCAAGTTCTGTGAGCCTCTCTAGCAAATTAATCGAACTCAAGGAGGGGGTCTAGGGAACCTCTGATCAGAAGCCTAGGTAACAACCTGGACTTGTGATTGGCACCTGAGGTGGGGGCAAGCTTGTAGGACTTATTCCTTAACCTGTGGGTTCTGGCACTATCTCCATGTAGCCAGTCTTGGGTGAAGTGGATCAAGGCTGCCCTGGGGAGAAAAGCGCAAGATGTCCTGGCCTACATACTGATCTATATCGCCCTCCAGGAAGCATAGGACATCCCGACCTGATCCAATCTAATTCTTATCTGAAGTTATAGGACCACCCAATAACCAGACCCCACCTACACTGATACCATTTTAATGACTTTATTTTACATAATCTGTCCTTCATCTTGTAAAGAAATAACTCACATACCTATGCCTTATAAATTTAGCCCTACCCTCGAACCGTGTTTGTAGCTCTTCCCTCCCCATGGGTCTTGTCACCATGGTACTCCATGCTATTCTCTGAATAAAGGAGCACAACTACCAGACCTTGAGAGTCCAAGAAATCTTTCTTTCAACTCCTCGGCTCACTGAGCCCACATCATCGGGAATTGTGTTAAATTGTAGGACACCCAGCAGGGGTCACAGAATTGCTTGATGTGTGGAAAATCCACACCTCTGGTGTCAGAAGTGAAGTGTAGTAGGTAGTGTGAGAGTAAAGGAGAGACATACAGGAGGTTTGTTTTTCCTTTAGACTTCTTGTGATTGAAACTAATCATATATTAAGAGTATTTGACTGCCTTTACTATGGACTGGCTACTTGTGTCGTTTGCACACCTATCGGCAAATATTGAGCTGTTAATTTTGCATAATAATTTCTAGGAGGTTTTATATGTTAGGAACTGAGCTGTTTATGATATGAATTGCACAAATCTACCCTGTTTTTTAAATGTATTCTTTTGACTTTGATTATGGAGGTTTTTGCTGTGCAATTTTTTTTGTGTTGTCAAATTTAACAGTCTTCTCTTCCATGACTTCTGATTTGCATGTCATGTTTAGAAGGCCTTCCCCACTCCGAGACTGTACAAAAATTTCTTCCATTTTTTCCTAATAATTTTGTGGTTTTAGTTTTTACATTTAAATGTGTGCTCCATCTGTTAATTTCTTTTGTTTCAAGGTTAGAGGAATGGATTCAATTTTTTTTTCTAAGTGGCTACCCATTGTGTGAACATCATTTCTTTAATAATACATCTTGATCATATATCAATTTCCTGTATGTTGTTGGGTCTATTACTGGAATATTCCTTTGACATGTCTATTCATGGGCCAGTATTATGTTGCTTTAATTAATGTATCTTTATATCATGTTTTAATATCTGGCAAGACTAATTTCGCGTCATTACTTTTTTTTTAATGGAATTTTTCTGGCTAGTTTTACTTGTTTATTTTTCCATGTGAAAATAGTTCAAAAATACTGCTGATAATTTTTATTTGGATTGCATTAAATTTATATATTAACTTGGCAGAATTGACATTTTTATGATGTTGATGTTGAGTTCTTAAGCATGGGTGTAGTATACCTTTCCATTTGAAGAATATGTGTTGTTTTTAAATGACCTTTGTGGTTGTTGACTGTGTTTTTCTGCATGTGACAGATTTCTGAGACTGGACCACTTGGTTCATTTCTTAAACTGGCTGAAATTATTGTTTTTATTGCTGAGGCTCAACCTGTTTCACAAGTTTGGAAGATCTAGGAGCTGACCAATTGCTTGTGTAATGATATTCAGAGCAAACACACCTCACTCTAGGAAATGATGTGTGGGTTTTGTCATTGATTTGCTGTCTCTACGTGTTTGTGGTGGTTGCCTCATGGAATAGGAGCAAGAAGACCATGATACAGAAGGAGATCAATATCTGGAGCACAGATCTGGGGAAAGTGGTAGTTCAAACTCTTAAATCTGGCAAAACCTTTTGTAGGTTGAGTTTTCAAGAAGCATACCCTGAACTAGGATTTATAAATCTCAGAGGCACAGGCAGTAGAGTGAAGTGAGACAAGGGAGGGAAGGAAGCCAATACAGGCTGTTATTGAGTGCCTTATCTCTGTGGGCGACTGTGGCTCAGTCATAGTTTGGACCTTTGGGAGAAAGTGTAGAACGTGCCTCAGAGTTGTCCCACCCAAAGGCCAAAGCATCTGGGGTATTTACCAGCTCCTACTTGTTGCTGATTGAAGGCTGTTCCTGGTGCCATCAATAACCAGTCACCTCTGGCTTGCCTTGAGCATGCACCTATGACTAGCAAAAGTCTCAGGCAGAGAGTCACAGATGCTTGTAGTTGGAAGTGGTCAGCCTGCAGAGGAACAGTGGAGGAGAGGCTCAGATACAACTGTCTTAAGAAGATTTAAATTTCTGCATCCTTAGCTACCAGCTACATGCCCTGTTGGGAGAGGATTAGGGAAGTTAATTTTTGGGTTGTTTGTACCATCTACACTCCTTTCTTAGGAAATTCTGCCTTCACCCTCACCTGAGTGGGCATGTCTATGTTCTGAGCCTTGGAACTCTCTCTTTCCATTCTCATTCCTACCACACTGATTAGACCAGTGCCTAAACTTGTCTCAAAGTTAGCATTGTCTATGGGCTTGTCAATAACCTATGACTTGTTCTTGGAGTTTGTCCCCATTCAAACAAGCAGGGCAGGTCAGATTCCTCTTTTCGGGCTATGGAATTGCGAAACAAAGAGCCAGTTGCCAGTTAGCAGTAGGAGCTAGAATTAAAATGTTAATGTATAAAGGGAAGAACACAGGATGGCTGTGTTCAAGCAGCAATCATGAACGAGCTGGTTGCGAGAGAGAGGAATATGGAGAATGAAGGAGAGAGAGAGAGAAAGAGATGAGAAATAGTGTTAAGAGGCCAAACCCCAAAGGTGCCTTGTTTCTTGCCTTTCTTGAGTTCTGGTTGTTCAAATTCTCCTACTTTCCCATGAGGCATTTTTTTATCCTTAAACTATAACCACCTCTTCCCTTAGTATGAGTGAGCTACTGTTAGTTGTCTTGACCAAAAACACATTGGCAGAAAATTGGAGGGTGGTCTCCTAAGAGTGACTCAAGTTCTTCTCCATTTCTGCTGTCCCTTTTCCCTCCTCTGTGTCTGGGGGCAGCTAATCTGCCAGTCCCCTTGTCATGGTTGTTGCCAGCCACTGTGAAAGGCTCCAAGAAATAAAATCCAGAGAAAATGCTAGTCATTAAGTGGAATAGGCTTGTCCTTCCCAGAACAGGCAGTGATAAGATCATACAGCTTACTCTATAAGGAAACTAAATTTTCATCCTCTCAAGAAAAGAGGAAACCTGATTAAATCCTTTATAGTGGTAAGCCCTGTGCTTTATAAATGGGTCCTGACAGTAAAGAGGTTACGGTGAGGAAGTTTTAGCAAATTTCCTTAATGAAACTTGATGAGATCCTCTCACCTGAGTTTTTACTGACTTAAGCTTCTTTGAGGAACAGCCTCACCTACCATCCACAGAAGAAGCTCAGTTGACCAAGTATAAACAGGCAAAAACAAGCCAGAAGGCCTAAATTCAATCCATTCACACTAAACAAATATGACCCACAATCAAGCTACATTAAATACAAGCTGAAATGACACACGTAACAGATATTTATTCAGCAAAGAAGGTTATGTTCAGGCTTGTGCTAGGTGCTGACAGCATAGAAGAGAATAAGACAGACATGTTCCTGCTCTCAGAATATGGGCTGTGGGGGAACATGGACACTGAATATGTCCTTATAAGCAAGAGTGTCACCAAAGGGAAGGGTATGAGAACAGGTCAGGAAGCCTTCCCCAATAGACTTTTTTTTTTTTTTTTTAAAGCTGAAACCTGAAGAATGAGCTGGGGGAAGAGCCTTCTAGGAAAAAGGATACTATTTGAGGAAGAGGGCAGCCTCCCACCTGGTTTCATATGATTTCTTTGTGTAGCTAAAACTCCAGCTCCAACGCCACACAGGGCTCTTTTCTTGGAATAGCAGTAGGTTTTGATCACCTGTTTGTTGCCTTACAGGCTGATGGCCCCTGCTTCTGCCCCCATGGGCTCTCTGGCTGCAGAGACGATGGCTGCCGCATGGGGCAGGCCAAGAGTGCCAGAGAGTTAACACCTCTTATGGGGTTTTCTCCTGATGTGGGTCAGGAGTTGGAGGACAAATACCCCAGCTTCCTTACCCTTAGTGGGACCATTCTGAGGTGTGTTTACACAGCCCCTCAGAGGATCCCGACTGAGACTGAGGCTCTCGTGACCCTTAGTGATAATCTGCTCATCAAGAAGTCGTTAACTGGCTTTCCTCCTTTCTCTGCCTACTTCCTCACCACTTCCTCACAGTGCTTCCTGGTATCACCTCCATGAACGTGACCTGAAATCCTTATCTTGGGGTCTGCTTTTGAGGGGAAGCCACACTAAGACCATCTCTAAACCCTATGTGTTTGCTTTTAAGCTGATTGTCATGATTGTGTCTCTAGCTTGTGGGGATTCCTGGGGGTAGAAAGGGAGGGGAGGGACATTCAGGACCAGAACTTCTATTTTCCAATACTCCTGCTTCTTCCATAATCGGAAGGCTTGCTTTGTGTGTGTGTGTGCGTGTGCATGTGTGTGTGTGTTTGTGTGTGATTACAAGTAAATCTTCATGAGGAAACTGTTGAGGACATCTGCCTAAAGTTATTTTTCTCAAGAAAGCTTATGTTAATAAGCAGAGAATGGGGCAGCAAACCATGGGGGAATGAGCCCTGACCTGGGAGTCAAGGGACCTGAGTCAGATTCTGTTATAGAGTCACTCATCACTATGTGACCTTGGGCAGGAAATTTCATCTCTCTAGGCTTTGGTTTCCTCATCTGTGAAGTGGGGAGGTGGGACTAAGTGATCTTCAGGGTCAGCATTCTAGGGTGATCTTTGAATATATTTCATTGACTCCATGGCATGCAAGCTCTGTTCCAAGGGCACCCCCAGGGTCTGCCAGGGAAGGGTGAAGGAAGGAAAAGGGGGATGGACCCTCATTCATTCATCAAGTAGTTCTTGAAGCCTGCTGGGTGCCAGGTACTGTTCCAGGCATTGGGGATAGAGGTGAACAACTGAGTGTCAGTCACCCACTCTGATTGAATCAAAGAAGGCCTTGAATGAGGTGAGGGTTTGGAGGTCAAAAAAAGAGCAGAAAACAAGTCTCCTCCTCACTTCATTATTTGATTGGCACCTATTGATACATGAATGCAGGTTTTAAAAAAAAAATTAGATTACCCTTTTGCTATCTAGTAGGAAATAGAGCGCTATGGGAAAATGACATTCAGGATAGGGATATTTTAATAGGAAAAACTTGTGACTATGGGTGCTGCCCTGGAGTGTGAGATGGGATGGGTAATTATGGCCGGGGACTTGGGGCAGCCCAAGGATGTGGGTGCCTGTCTGGGGGCAGGAAGAGGGATTGGTTCAGAGGTAAGGGAGGGACCGCCCATTTTAAGCCTTGCCATCTTGGACCTCCCAATTTTCCTAATGGCTAGTTATAAAGTCACCAGGCAGGCCACAATGCCATTTTCTATAAACAAGGGATGGAGGTGGGGAGGGGGTGAAAATAGAAATAATTTATCATCCTAAACTAACAGATCTGGGCGTAGGCCCAGTGCTACTGAAAGGGTCCTTTTCATGATGTGTGGGCAACTCTCTCCACTTCTTAAGTCATCAGAGAGGTGATTGGAATGGCTTTTAAACATGGACTCTGTCGAGTGATGCAAAAGTCCCATGATTTACAACCCAAAAAAGTTTATCTTGCTCTGGGAAAAAAGAAGGCCTTGGAACTGGAGCTTCACATTCAGAAGCCAATAAAAACATCTTAAAATAACACCCCCTCCTTCCTCCTGCTTCATAATGAGAAATGGAGGATTTAGCAAGAGGTGGGGGGCTGTGGGTAGGACAGTCGCAATCACCAGTGATTGAGCTTTGAGGTCCAAGGACTTTGTTGTGGGCACTGGAACCCTATGATTTATAATTAACTCCAACAAGAAAAACCAAATGCCATGCACTTTCCTAACAGAGCTACAAAAATAACCACATTCACAGTGTTTGCAAAATTGGAAACAAATGTCCCAAGGAACATAACAGCTCCATGCTGTCCTACCCAAGCTTTGGAGGAAGAAAAATACTGGCACTCAGTCACGACCACAGATAATGAGCCAATATCGTTTGTCATGGGAAATTCATCTAGGCAAAATTGGATTGCACCATTAGCCCTCAGTGACTCTGAGAAATGACCATACTGAAGTGCCTCAAATTAAAATCAGCCAAGGGATGGGTCTAACATCCTCTTTCCCCTAAATGCTGAGTTTTGTTTCTTTATCCCCTTTTATAACATAGTGGAGCTGTAAGGGGGGAAATAATCAATGCCTGATTGTACCCTTGTTCCTGGAATGGCTCAGACCCATGTGGTTCTTTTTTCAAAGTGGGTATGGACAAAGGTAATGACCATGAAAAGTACTGGGGGGCTCTGAGGTGGTACAGAAGGGCATAGTGACCTAATTCACTGTTGAAGGATGATGGGGAGGGGTGCTGGTGATTTGGCATCTGGATTAATAACCTATAACCTTAGTTTACATACGAAATTTTTTTTAGGATATTTGAATTCTACTCTAGAAGTAATCTTAGTTCTTGTGCTGATGTGGAATATGAAAAGTTTGGTTACAGGAGTTTACTCGGTTAGAAGAAATTCTCTATCTATAGGGGCCCTTTGATGCTATTAAACAGCGAAATCACGCAGCAAAGGACAGAGTTAATGGTTCTAAAACAGTAATGAACTAAATCTAGGCATTACAGTAAACAGTTTACAGGCATCTCCTTTAATTTGCACAATCCTATGAAACAGTCTTTAATAGAATTCCTGTTTTACAGATGAGAAAACAAAGCCTCTGAAAGGTTCAATAACTTGCCAGACTGCAGTTAGCAAAAAGCAGAGCTGGGGCAAGGACCCACTGCTCTTTGACTCCAATGCGCATGCTCTAAAGTCACTCTTGGGTGGATTTCTATGTATTTTTCCCCTTTAGGCCAATGCTTTCCAAACTGTGGTTCATCAGCTCCCAGGGGCCATAGGAAAATTTCAGATGACCTTGCTACTATTTCCCTAATTCTGTATGTCAGAGAGATAGGGAACAAAACCCTTTCAACTCTCACATCTCGTAATCCTCCCTCCATTTCTATGAATTAAGTCATGTGCCTCACCTCAGGGGACCCACGACAGTAATATTAGCTGAGCGAGAAGCAATATAGGTGAGTGAACTTTCAAACTGACTAACTTAAAGGTAGCAGCAATAAAATGTGAACTTGAAAAGTGCCTGAGAATCAACTGTATGAACCTTGTCAGTTTATGTAAACTGTGCGCAATGAATATGCAAATTTTCTACACATTTTCCTGCCTATGCACTTCTGTTATACACTTCTAACAGACCTGGGTATGGCCTCCTGGGAAAATGGGAGTTTAAGCTTTCTGCAAAAGTCACCTATGAGACTAAGAATTTCCACTGTCTCTGTCCAAAACATGGGATTAGTGAAGAAATTCTCACTCCTTGTTTTTCGCTTGAGAGAAGTTAATTCTTCCTATGGGAAATTTTTTTAACGTCCTAAAACTATCTGAACTTCAGGAACTTGAACCTTGCATCGTAGCCGCCTTTTGCCCCTAAGGAATATAATCTATCCAAGCTGTTAAATTGTTGTGAACTCCAATAATAGGACATTTTTATAGTGTTCAGGATATGAAACTGAAGCGTAGTAGACTGCTGTGTGTATGTGTATTTGCTCACATTCAAAAACTAGTTAAGCATTTCAGATCTCTTTAGATTTATACAGGGTTATTTATTACAAGTCTCCTGAACTTTCTAGAGGCAGCAATCTTCCGGTGATCTTTATCCAGCTGTTCTCCTCTATCCTCCCACAAGGCTGCCTGTTTGGTTCTTTCTTTTTCTCTCTCTTTCCTCCTCTTTTTCTTTTTTTATTGAGCTTAGCCTTAATGGGGAAATAAAACGTCAAATACATCTGAAAAAAATCCAGTGGTAAAATTTGCAAATGGGAATACAATTTGAAGGCAATGCCAAAGTTAAGCAGCCAGTTTTTTTTTTTAAATTTTCTCTGTTAATTAGGCTGCAGATTTTAAATCTTAAACATGTGCAGAGTTGTGAGGGATCTCGTGTGTAGAAAGAGGCTTAATTCCAGCAGCTCCTGATATTGACTGTTCAGTTTTGCAAGGGTCACAATAGACACCATCAACAACTCGTATTTTTTTGTGTGCCTTCCGCACATACAGCAGAATGGAGGGAAGAATCAGGGAAAGTTAGAGCTGGCCTGAACTCTGATGTCATCTACCAGTGGTTTCCAATTTTTTAGGTCAGAAAACAAAGAAAATCTTATCCAGTTAGCCTGGAGCCGCTACATATGGAGCGTGTGTGCATGCGGGTGCATGTGTGCCTCGCATTCCTCTGTTAGGACAGAGCATCTGTCTACTGGGAGTGGGTGCACAAAACTCTCGAGATTGCAGTTTGAAAGTTCCAGTTCTTGGACCACCCTCTCATTTTATTGAGGGAGAACTCAAACTCCAGAAAGCTGAGCTGGCTTGTTCAAGGTCACACTGCTGGAAGGAGATGGAGCAGGCACTTGAACTAGGTCTTATGTTTCTGAGCATTCTGCTCCTTTCTTTTTGCTTTTTTTACCTGCTAAATTTATTGTACATTCTTTTGCTTCACACTGTCATGTATATTTAAACAAATAAGTCCACACTTGCCTTCCTGTTAGTTTCTTTGGAAACCACACAAACAGTTTAATTATATTTTCTTCCCATTCTAAGGAAGGATTACAAAGGGATTGTTTGTATGCTTGCCTGTTTGTTTGTCTGTCTGTTTGTTTTTTCCAGGTTTATTGAGATAAAATTTACATATAACAGCCCTTTCTTTTTCTACTACAATGCACTGTTTCATAGAATGCAGAGAAATTACCCATGTTTGCTAGTGAGAAATACAGTGAGATATATGTACAAAGATAAAGTTAGTGTATATGTAAGGATAAGGTTGAATACTTTACAAAGACTCATTAAGGTGATCATTAAAAATATGTATATATAGCTATTGAATTAGGAGTGTGAGAAATAACTGTGAAAGATTGGTATAACAGTGTTGTAAAAACTAAGGATTCTACATCCACTCAGATTTCTTCGTGTTTTTAAGATCTCATCACTCTTCAAAGAAAACTAAACAAGAAATTGTAAACATTGCATTATGAGTTTTGTTTATGCAAAAAAAGAAAATGACCAATTTCAATCAACAGACCTCTGTAATTACAATTTAGAATTACTTCTAACTCATCTGTGATAACATAATTAAATTTTTTTCTCAAAAAATCTCTATGCAAAATATCTCTGCAACTTCTGTTCCAGCAAGTACAGTAGTTTCTGCCTTCAAGGGACTCACTATCAAAAGTCTCATCTTATATTATCACCTTTTGGTTGGAATTTTGCATTTCCTTTGTCACCAGGAAGTAGTTGTCATGTGGATATATGGATGGTTTTGGAGTTGTCCTGGGTTTCCTACCAAGCAAATGCCTGAGGTTTGGGCAGGCTCAAATCCAGTAGGGGCTGGAGTAGGCAGGCAGTATAGCAATTCAGAATCCAAGAAGTCAAACTGTTGGCAAAAGCAGCACAACAGAGATTTATGCTCTGCCCTGTATAATCCCTTTTGCTGAGGGAGTGGTGGGGGTCCCAGGTCTTACTTCTTTAAGCAGAAGGGAATCAAGAGATGCTAGGCTGGGCAAATCCTTCTCAAGATTAAGCCAGGGGCAGAGATGCTGGGATTTCCTTACTATCTCCAACCCAAGTCATCTTTGCAATGGACAGGCTAATACTATAGAGCCAAAGCTTTCATTTATAGGCAGGATTTGGTTCTCTTTCTGTTCTTTCTTAAATAGTCTTTTTTTTTTTTTTTTTTTTGGTGGACAATGAGAAACTAGACTTCACAATTTTTCAGAGCTTGGGTGGTCCAATTACCAATTTTTTGTTGAAAGTTCTGCAGCACACTGACAATAGCCATGAAGTCCCGGCAGTCAGGCATACCTCCCCAGGACTTTGAGAACATGTAGATTTCAGTGCCCGAGCCGAAAGCCACACCCATTTCCAATTCCTCTGTTACTCTTGCAAGATGAAGGTGAAGGTGCATCCCAGCCAAAACGAACTGGTAGGGCACAGCCTTTGAGCATTTGATAGGTTCTGGGAAGCTGCCGCCTCCACCCTAAAACTAAATACTGCTCTGTTTTCTGTTGTCTCAGGCCTATATTTCTGTCATTAAAGATTTATCAACCCTCTGATTCTAAAAAAAAATTCTGTTTTTCTTCAAATGTGGAGAAATCATACTTTAACTGGATTACCACCTTCATGAGAATTATTTCATTTCTTTGATTCTTAGATGCATTCACTCCCACATTTGAACACTTCTGAAATGCTCATTTAGTGTACAATGTATGTGTTTAATGTGGTGTTCCATTTTTATTTCTTGGAAAGTTGTTATTAAATTGATGATTCATTTTAAAGGGATGACATCTTATACTCAGGAGAATACCATAGCTTCTTTAGTTAATTTCTAATTTTGACTCTAAATGAAATTGTGCAACCGTAAGATCATGGTGGTGGTGATGGAAGAGGAGGAAATGTGGGGAGAGTGGGGGAAGATTCTTGAAATGGGCCAGGGACTATGCTAGAGAAAATTTTGCTGACATTTTTACTTGCGATTATGGTTTTGACCTCCATTCAGCTACCTTTAACTGAGCATTTCCCCACTAATTGGGGTGGGGAAATTTGGATCTGTTTCATCATTGCTATCAAGAGCCATTTGTTTATTGCCTGGTATATAAAATTACAAAGAGATACAAAGCACAGCCTTTGAACCTCAGGATATGTTGATTATTGGAAATTGAGAGGTTTTTGTTACTTTATTGGTGTAACAGGGTGGGGAAAGCCTTCCATGAAATATTATTTTTTGGCAACAGCTTTGTTAAGATATAATTCACATACCATTCAAATCACACTTAAAGAATATAATTCAATGGATTTTAGTGTGTTCACAGAGTTGGGCAAACATCACCACAATCAATTTTAAAACATTTTTATCACCCCAAAAAGAAATCCTAAACTGTTTATTAGTCATCTCTCATTCCTCCCATTTCCCCCAACTCTAGACATCACTATTCCATTGACATTTGAAATCCAAAAATACAGCATGGTGGAGGGCCAGACTAGGCCAATGAACCAGGAGTTAGAAGTTTCAGGAAGATTCTAAATTTTGGTATTGCTTCTTAGAAATTACTTAATTTCTTTGAACCACATTTTCTTCATCTGCAAATTTGAGATAATGACACTCACGTCACAGGTAGTTATTATTAATGTGGTGGTTGTGAGAATTAACTAAGATAATATATATGAAAGTACCAGCATTGGGCATGTTACATAGTAGGTTCAGAAAGTTATTTTCTTCATCCTTTCGTCTCTCTTCAGGATGGGCCCCGAGTTGAATTGCTGAAGAATGACTGATTTCTCTCTTCCCTTGACGTGAAGACTGAGTCTTTTGTAGGTGCCACCTCAGTGTTCCCTCCCAGAAATCCCCTTTTGGAGGTAGGTAAAGCCCATTACTGTTGCTGGTGACACCTCAACTCAGTTGTTAACCTGATGATACAAAACAAAGGGTCTGGTTTCTATTTTCTTAGTAAATAAAAAAAAAGCCGTGTCACCCACTTTATTTAGATAATAGGAAGTCAGCCAAAGCTCTCAAAATTTCCACCATTTGGGTGGTTTTCAGAGGGATACAGAGTCCATGGAACCAAAGTGGTTAGTAAGGGTGATGGATGGAGAACAAAAACTATGACTCTTTCAGCACCCCCATGTGAACATCCATGCAGTGTAATGAAAAAGAGACGAGGGCCGCTGGGCTCCGAAAATCAATCCCATTGGCTTTTGACTCTGGAAAAGCCCACAGCAGTTCCAAGACTATTCTTTGAAAATCTCAGAGAGATCTGGCTTGTGTTTATTCTCATCCTTTAGGAGTAGGGAGTTAAGGAGTGTTTCTTTCTGAGTGTGGTGGATGGTGAAATTGAAATGTAGGGCAATTTCTGTGGTCTGAGAACCTGAAGTCTTTGAAGGAGAACGTTTATGATGACCTTCTCATGATTCTAAACCCTCTGCTCCTGCTTCTGCCAGAATCAGGACGCTCCTGAGAGCTTTTGGCTCTCCCTATGTCTCTCCTGACTTCTGCCAACATCAGCTCCAGGTTATTCAACTAAGAACAATTTAGTCAAAAATAAGAAATCAACATAGCTATTTGGTAAAAGAAAAAAAATGTAAAATGAATGTTCTTCAGACATTATTCCTTGATAATTTTGGCCCAGGATTGTGGCTTATTTGCACCCTTTATTCATCTTTTAAAGATTTTGCTCGTTTAAAAGTTAACTTTTCAATTTTTTCCCTATATATTTATAATTATATTTCAAATTCATTTCCAGCCCATTATTCCTATTCTTTGGTGTTTGTTGGAAGTGGAAAGTTGGGATAATAGGATTTAGTTGAAACATCCGAAATATCTAACAATTCTTAGTGTTATGAAATAAACACACAGTTCCAAAGGCTATGTGTGGTGTAATCCTATATTTATAAAATAAGAATAATGTATAGAGAAGGTTTTGGACAACTATACATCAAAGTCTGAATAGTGTTTGGTTAGGTAGAATTATTTTGCTTATTGGTATTTTTTTAATCCATTCAACAAAATTTTAAGCTCCTACTAAATGTTAGCCATATTCTCTATGTTAGAGATATAGCAATAAAGAAAAAGATGAGAAAAATTTGCCTTCATGAAGATGCATACTAGTGGGGAGAGGGAATAGATAAAAGAACTAAGTAAAATATGTCATAGGTTAGACAGTGAAAAGTACTGCGGAGAAAAATGAAGGAGGGAAGGGGGATAGAGTGTTGGGGAAGGGTTCCAATTTTAAAATAGATCATCAGGAGAGGTGTCACTGTCAAGGTAATTTTTAAGTAAAGACCTAAAGGAGATGAGGGCATGAGCCAGGTGGACATCTGGAGAAAACTCATGTTGGAACAAGGAATAACAAGTACAAAAGGGCTTCCAAGGGAACACGGCTTGTGTGTGTGTGTGTGTGTGTGTGTGTGTGTGTGTGTATCTGTATGTCTGTGGATATATGGTATGAGATAAAGAGAGTAGGCAGGAGTGAATCCAAGTTTTTGATTTGGGCAACTGGAATGATACAACTGCATCAACTGAGATGTGGAGGTCTGCAGGAAGGTGGAATTTGGGAGGCCAGATCAAGAGCTCAATTTTGGACCTTTTAAGTTTGATGTGCTTATTAGTCACTCAAGATTCTTCTCTAATGAGAACGCATTGTTTCTGAAATTTGGCAAAAAACAATAAATGACATTATAAAAGACATCCTATTGCAGGACTAGGTTGTTCCAACAAACCTTCTATTGTTGGCCTAAATTGTTCAGTTGACTACATTTCTTTGGCCACATTGTTTTCAGTCAAACCATCTGGACCTGGTGTACATAGGGGGCAATTCTGGGTAACCACAAAGCACACTTGTTCCTAGGACCACCCTGCTTAGAGGAAAGTTGAAAGCATACTCAACATTGCTTTGCTGTCTTGGCTTTCAGGGTCATTGACTCAACTGCCTTCCTAGATGCTTGTTTTAACCCTCTGATCCCATAAGCCCTGCCGGACTTCTTGGACTTTTGACTCTTCCATCAGCATCTCTGATTTTAGATATTCACCTGAAGTTTCAAGGCTCTGGAGCAGCTGGACCCATAGTTCTTCCTGTCCCCTGATGGTCCCTGTCTAGTCACCCCCATCCTAGAACCAACATGCTCTAATAAATCAATTCACACTACATTTCTTGAACACCTATTTTGTACAAAGCACTGTACTAAGCGTTTTTGGGACGATAAAGAATTTGAGATGTTGCTCTACAGTCCCGGAGGTTCCAGTGCTGTGGGGGCTGTAAGTATACACCATGACGTGGTGATGACAAGCATTTACTAGTGTGGAGAGGAATCTAGGGCTCTGATTTTTGTAGTAATGACCTACTTAGTCCCACCAGCTCTGCTCCAGCATTTTATAAATTTTTCTCAGAGGCTTTTTTTGTCCTTTTCAAAATTTAGCCTTTCTTCTTTTTTTAAATTCTGATTATAAAGTAATGGATATTCATTGTAGAAAACATGGGAAAAACAGAAAAACATGAAGAAAAAAACCTACTGATGATCTTATCATTCGGAGATAGAATGTTACTGTTAATATTTGAGTGTATTTCTTCTCATTCTTTAAAAAAAGTTTTACTGTTGGCATTTTCCCACAACATTAATATTCTTTGGAAGGATTTTTTTTCTGAGCTGAATGGAATTGATGCCTCACCATTTGTTTACTGGTCCGTGGATGTTGAATCTTTTCGTGTTTTCATAGCTAAGTTCCTCCTCGCTTATACATAGGCCTGATGTTGAGACTGTCCTAGGATACCTGAGAGTAGAGTCTCATGCAAATGGGGGTGTGCACAGGTGGAGTGCACTTGGGTGAGAGAGGTGCAGCCACTTGAGGCATGAATAGCAGGCACTTAATTAATCCATGCCCCTCCCAAGCATGCACACGCACGAACATAATAGAGCTCACTGCTGAAAAGTCAAAGGGGGCCTTTGTTCTATATTTAAAAAGCTGCTTATCATTGCTAGACCAAAGAACTCTGAAATCATATGATTTTAATATAGTACATCTTTTTATGATAAACATTGGTAGTTATTGTCAGGAGTCCATAAAGTAGAAATGACACAGGACCTTTCTTTCAAAGAGTAGAGAATGATCAAAGCAAGGTGCAAGAAAGTGGCATCATGGCTCCCCTATTAATGTAGATGTGTGTCCCTACTTCAGTGGGATTCCTCCAGGAGAGTGAGCTTATGAACCGAGAAAAGAAATAGAAAAAAATTGGAAAGACGATATTGTATCATTGTAGAATTTGAAAACCAATAATGCTTTCAAGGCTGGTATGTGGAACTTGCCCTTCTCTTTTGGCTATTCTAGCCACAGATGAGTGTTTCTGTGCCAATTAGAACATTCTTGAGGTGTTTTCCTTTTCTTCACGTGATGTTGGTTGCGATCCCATGCTTACTGTTATTTATAAATTAATTTCTGGCATTTGTAGTAAATTCTAGAAAACCCAATAAAACCACAAGTGTGCAGTTAAATCCTACTTTTTTTTCTATTTGTTTTTTATTTTGAGGTTAACCTTTTTGTTTTTCCTGTGGGAAAGACAAGACAGTTAAAAAAAAATGTTTCTAGCAATGGATGGGTGGTTTATAGAGCACATTTCTAGCTTCCATTATTCTTTAGTCTTTTCATTGCTATGAATGTGTTCTCCCATTTGCTAAGGCTATTTGACCACCTTCCTTGATAGAAATAGTAAAGAAATTAATCACGAGGATCTAGGTTGATGAAAAGGTGTTGATAGACTATCTTTTTCTTGTGACAAGAAATGCCGAAGCTGATAATCAATACTTCTTTAAATATACCAAAGCCAGGAAGCCAAGTAACAAGTAACACCAGTAAAATGGTCATGTATAAAAGGTGAATTTGCATGACATGAAGTTGTCAGAGATTCATCTCTTTTTAAAGTGTACTTTCAGCCTTTCCCAAGAAGGGCTTTCTCAGGAATTTTGGAGGAAGTAGTGGTGAATGGTGTAGAACAGCATCTCCCCTAGTGAGTTCTACAGAATGTGAAAGAGTGGAGTGGACATCTGTTATTTGCACCTACCCTGAAGCATTTCTTTCTGCTGGTAGCAATACCATGATTTGCCTTTGAGGAACCATCCGTCCCCACGGTTGGTCCACATGATTTTGGTGTGACTGAGTCCAGAGGTGGACACATGGCCCAGGACTGTATATTCCATCTCACTTGTCTCAGGAATCAGTGCAGGGATGACTGTGTGACCAAGAAAGTCCAGTGAGATTCATCCTGGGCTCTTTTGGAACAATTGAGAAGGAGAAGCCCCTTTTTCATTGGGGTTGCTGAAAAGAGAGGATATAAGCTTAGTGTTGATGGTTGTCTTTCTGCCTTGTGGAAAGAGCTTGCTTGAATGAAGCCAACACAAAGGAATGTTGAGCCCAGAAATGGAGACAGTGAGTCACCGGGACGTTGTGTGAGATTCTGAGTTCCGCCAGGTCTAAAACCAGCTTATCCCTGGACTTAAATAAATGAATTTTTCTGTTTTATTCAGTTTATGTTGGGCTTCTCTCACTTGCCACCCAAATAGTTTTGGCTAATTGAAAAAGTGTTATGTGAAGACTGATCTGCCATCAAACACATGTGGGAACCCTGGGCATGTTAGTTTGGGTTCTCCTAGAACGAGACCTTGCAGTAAGATTTGTATGCAAGTAGTTTATTTGGGAGGCAGAGAGTGGGGAAGTAAGACAGTGAAGGGAAGGCATCTAATAAATGGTACCTTTCAAGCCAGCAACCACTGTGGGTGATTAGAGCTTAATCCCACAGAAGAGCTATGGGAGACGGTATAAAGCACATGCCTCAGAGTCATCCCAACCAAGCAGCAAGGGAGCTGGGATAGTTACACCACAGTTGCCATCAGTTATTGGCTGAGGGCTGCTCTTGGGGTGTGTGTTAGTTTCCTGGTACATCAGCCTGCTCTGCAAGCAGGTGGAAGAGCCTTCTGAGGCACGACAGAGAGAGAGATCAGACAAAGAGGTGCAGATACTGCCAGTTTGAAGTCAGAGGACTCAAGGGATATGGGCTAAACAAAGCAAAGGTTTGTTTACTTCAGGACTTCTTAGAGTCTTTAATATGCTAATATAGATACTGAATATCCAAAAGTGAGGTTACGGTATGCTGTGTTTCCAAATTTATTTTACCATAGAACCTTTTCTTTGTGAATGATCTTTGGAATTTGCAGTCTATAGCACATGCTTTGGGAAATACTATCTCAGAATATCCTAGATTTAAGGCATAACCTAGCTATAAAAACATGCAGGACTCAATAGCATCCACCTCAAAAATTTGAAAGAATCAATGGGTAAAATTGTCAGACCTTTGACCAATGTTATGGACTGAATGTTTATGTCCCCCTGAAATTCGTGTGTTGAAATCCTAATCCTCTATGTGATTGTATTAGCAGGTGGGGGTCTTTGCGAGGTGATCAGGCTATGGCAGTGGAGTCTTCATGAATGGAATTAATGCCCTTATAAGAAGAGACTTGAGGGACTGGCCCAGTGGTGCAGCAGTTAAGTGTGTATGTTCTGCTTTGGTGGCCTGGGGTTCGCCAGTTCGGATCCTGGGTGTGGACATGGCACCACTTGGCAATCCATGCTATGGTAGGTATCCCACATATAAAGTAGAGGAAGATGGGCATGGATGTTAGCTCAGGGCCAGTCTTCCTCAGCAAAAAAAAAAAGAAAAAAAAAAGAGGAGGATTGGCAGCAGATGTTAGTTCAGGGCTGATCTTCCTCAAAAAAAGAGAAGAGACTTGAGAGAACTTGCCTCTTCCTTTCTCTCCTCTCTGCCATCTGAGGACACAAGGAAAGACAGCCATCTGTAAGCCAGGAAGCAGGCTTTTACTAGACTCCAGATCTGCTGGTGCCTGATCTTGGACTTTCAGCCTCCAGAGCTGTGAGGAATAAATTTGTGTTGTTTATAAGCCACCCAGTATACAATATTTTTGTTATAGCAGCCAAAACTAAGACAGCCAACAAGTATAGTTGTTATATTTTTTTAAATTTAGCAAATGACTACTGTAGATGATTCTACAGTTTCATCATCCTTTGATGTTGAGGCAACGACGACCTAGAAAGTTTCACTCACTTACTTAAGGCTGTTAGCTAGTTTGTGCAGAGTGAGGAGTAGAGTTTAAACTCGGGTTTTTGTTCTATCTGTGGATCAAGCATTTTAAATTAAACTCAAGGCTATGTTGGAACCACATTCTGTCAGGTAGTTGCCTAAGTGTGCCACCAATCTTCTCCAGTCCGTCTTCTTTGTCATTATTTGCTTTAACAGGTAGCAGAACCTGGGGTTGTTTTTTAGGTCAATTTTGCAAATAAAGGTCTTGGGCATTATGTACCATTTCCCTGGGGCTGGCTGGCAGGCAGCCTTCATTGTCTCTAGACTTGGGATTTGTTTGGCTTTGTCAAGAAGTCTGTGTTTCCTCACACTTGCGTTTCTGGATCAGAGTCATAAATGCACCCAAGCTCATCGATACCAATGAGTCAGAGAGACTAGTTAGGTCAAGAACTGCTGTCATGGAGCAGCTTGTGGATGATTCCTTGTGTTATTGAGCATGATTGCAAATAGTAGTTTTAATGTGTAGCCATATCTATTATACAGTTATAGGTATTTTCAAGGTCTTGGCCCAACAGGCACATACCTACACAAAGGCTTAGCATCCTGACTTCTGATTGCCCAGGATGTTTTGTCCAAATAAGTGGGTTTTTGTGTCCAGGTACATGGGCTTGCTTCTCAGACTAAGGAGACAATGGGGAGGTATTTCTGCAGAAGGTAAAGAGCAGGGAATTATTATTTTTTCCTAGGTGATAAATAGCAATGAACAGTGTTTTCTGCTGGCTGTTCCTGACCATCAACATTTTAATGCTCTCAACTTTGTGTTTTCTTACATATTGATGCTCACAAATGTGAGATCTAAATTGCTGGAGGTCTATATGGTAAAGACAGCAGTAAAAGATCTTCCAATGATTGGTAATATCATTGCTAGGCATGGCCTCTCCTATCCATTTCTACTCATCCTCCAAGACAAAGGAAAAGATATGTATAGTTCATTAGGTAACTGAGTTATGGAAACAGTTTCATTTTTATTCAAACAGTAATACAGATTTAGAGGCTTGTTTTTATTAAAATTTCTGGGTGGAGATGTCTACAATGTATCTTTATTATGATTGATTTATATGCACTGTCTATAAATACCAAATATTTAACCAGCCATCTCTATCTCTTATTTCTGGGATTTCAAAATTTAGTAGTAGGTTTTAAATGATATTATCTACACAAATATAGGAAAACTGTCTTAAACATGCCTCTTTATTATGCAGCTCTCGCTATATAATATTTGACATGGGTCAAATTATATACACTGAAATATAACTCCATAGGATAAAATCTTAATGCAATGTGTTAAGCTCATAAATGGTTAGTTCTATCATACAATATTAGTATTTCAGTGGAATGGTTATTACCATCAGAAATACCTTTCAAATTTTGGTAATCATTCATCTGGACCCAGGATGGTGCTCATCTTCTGATGGATACCAAAGTACAAGAGGGAGACATGGTCTTACTTTCTAGAAGTCATGTATTTGTGATATGTAGAAGATAGTAAATCCCACATGTCATCAGGCGCTAGATTGTGTGATATAGACTGTGAGAGAAATACATATTCACAAGAAGGAAGAGCCATTGTGGGATGAGGAGGTTGGAAAAAACTTCCTGGAGGAGTGGAGGGAGACTTTGTCCAGGATTTCATACTTCTGGGCCTTGAAATTTATTGTTGAGTTTGCTATTCACTCAACGCTTGTGGATCCTCCAGTCCAATTTATATGTTCCCAGAGGTGAACACAGTGGAGCTGATTCTCCTGCAAACATTCTCTTCTCTCTACCCAAGGAAGGACTATTTCAATATGACTGTCCAGATAGTATTTTGTATTATCTATCTTTTCATTTCGTGTTACTTTTGGGTTGACTCTTCTAAAGAGTATGAAGACATACTTCAAATTTAATTCTTTGGTTCCGTCCACTCCTTGAAATGAAAGGACATTCTATGGGTGCTTTTTAAAACAGAGTAGAGTGATGTGGTAGAGTGATGAGACTGGAAGATCTAGATTTGAGTCCCGACCACTGCATTTCCAGAGATGTTGATCAAGTAACCTAACTGCTCTCAGCATCAATTTCCTCATCTCTAAATGGAAAAATATGACATATTCCGCCTACCTCCGATGTTGTTGTAAGGATCAAATGAGATAATGCAAGTAAAAATATTTTTATAACTTGTAGTACCTGATACAAATATTAGATATTATTAATGCAAACTTAAACGAATGTATCATTTTCCTCATCTGTTAAATGGAGACAGGAATTATATCTACCTCATTAGATTATTCTGAGTAAATGGAATAGAACACGTAAAGTCTTCTAGAATAGTTTGTGGCAAATAGTAGGTGCTCAATAAATCTAGAGATTACAAGGATAAAATTTATGAGAGAAAAAAATTCTTTCATCTTAAAGCCAAAAAAAAAAGTTTTTGCTTACAATGTTTTCACTAGTCAACATTTGCTTTTACCATCAGATGTTAAAAATGTCCTCTTTGAGTGAGGTTGATCATTCACAAAACAGTAATTTCCTCTTTCAATCAGTGCTTCTCAGATTGAGAGGGCGAACTGGTCATGTGGTTCTGCCTAGATGGGGCCAGTTGGGAGTGGGAATCAATTATATTAGAGATTCTCAAAGTGTGGTCCGAGGTCTGGTCTCCTCTATTATTCATGCTGTAATATGACAGCATCCATACTTTAGTTTCTGGCATAAATTAATAATTTGATATTGAATTAATAATTATCCTATTGAATACAAACCAGACATCAGCTCATTGGTGTCTCATTGAAAGTGGTGAATTTCCCCCAGGCACTCTGGGGAGGTGTTTTGGGGATGAAGTGGATGGACTTGGACCATCAGTGGTGAATGCCTCAATAAAGTGATCCTTGGATCAAAGAGTCATTGCAATCCTTGGATTAGTCCTCCTTTGACTGTGGCTTTCTGTGAAGCAGCCAACCCAAAAGAAATTCTGTGGGTCCAATTAGAGAAAGCTACTCAAGCTCAAACAGGGAGAGGCGGGTTTCCAGAGGCCTGTATATTTTATACTTGTATATTGTTCTCAGACCTTAGGTATCCATGGATATATTTTTTGGGAGCAGAGCAGAAAATTCCTAAATCAATGTATCTGGAAGGGTGAAAGATCCTGGAAGGTGTATAATTTTTTTCAAACTGAAGATATTTTTTCCAGAAGAATTCGTTACAACCAAGAGTATCCAGCTCTTCAGCCTTTATCTCCTCAAGGGTCATGTTTTTAGTCTGTTAAAGAAAAAATATTCTATGACGCTTGTTAAAGATGGAAAGGCAGACTTTATTTAGGGCCATTGTGATAGGTATAGGGACCACTGCAATGGAATGTTATAGTGAGGGAGAGAGATTGGGCTCAATGCTGAATACAGCATGGTCAAGTGGGAATTTATAGTCAAAGAGCAGGGCGCGGGTCAGTGGGTGGAAAATTACTAGCAGGAAACGTCAGAGATAAGGGAGGTTCTGGCTAAACTGACCTAACAGGATTCTTGCTGAAGACAGGCCAGGATGATCAGACATCACCTGGGGGATGGTGGAGGATCAGGAACCCGATCAGATATTGAGGATGATCAGATATTGCAAGTGAAGGTTCTGGTTAAACTGACTCAGCAGAGTTCTTGCTAAAACCAGGTTTTGTAAGGGAGTGCACTTATGGGCCTAGGAGAAGGTTCAGAAGCCTGATTAAAGTTCGGTTAAGCTAAGAATCTTTGTGAAATCTCAGAAACTGAAACCCAAAGAGGAAGCAGTTAGAAAAGACTCGAGTCTGGTCAGGTGCAGTCTGCCGTAGCTGTGAGTCAGAACAGGCCTTTGTAGAGTGAGTGCACAGTTATCAGGCCTCTGTGTTTTGGGTTGTGGCAGATACTGCTCACTATACTCTTACTTTGTCACATGCACACCATTAGTGGGCGTGTGACTGAGTTCTGGCCACTAGCTTGTGGGTTGAAGTATTGTTGCTACTTTCAGTCCTGGCTCCCAGACGTCCCTGGATTCCATGTTCCTTCTTCTCTGTGCCCTGGCCCAGAAGTGAAGCCCAGGGAACTACGTCAGCTATGGACTGCAGGTGGCAGAGGCCCAGATAGAAGGAGCCTGCATTTCTGAATCGTTAGTTAGAGGAGAGCTGCTTGAATTTTATGTGAGACAAATCTTTACTGTTTTAAGGCTCTGAGAGTTTGGTGGTGTTTATTGCTATGGTTAGCCCGCCTGTTGAATATGCAGGAGAAGGCGGCCATTGTTATGCAGAGCATCTTCTTCCTTCCTAAAGAGAAATGAGTATCTAGACTCAATTGAACAGTGTGTTCTAGAACTGACAGTCAAGGGCTTGTAGCAAAAATGTCAGGCGAGCACTGGAGTCTCCTGGAGCAAGGCTGTTAACATGTGAGTGGTTTTACAGGAGAAGCATCCTGTGTAAACCCACACAACCTATTTGGATAAACACAGGAGATGACCAGGCCTACAAATAAGTGAATTCCAATGGCTCACTAAGTGTACTTTTAGGAGTATTTCCCCAGCTTCTTTTACAAGTTTCCCAGGGTACTTAAAAATCCTCATTATTAGAATCCTTAACCAGAGGGTTTGAATACTATTTCAGGGGGTTCCTGTAAAAATACCTGTGGGTTACCTGGGAGAGGTACCAGATTAACCAACTCATACCCACTAAGAGCATCTAGCTTCTCAGATTCTGAGCAGAGCACCTAATATTAAAGGGATGACACACTGGTCAGATGGATTTTTGTGAGGGCAGAGCAGGTGAGGAGAGATGGAAATGTTTAGAATGAGGGGTGCTTATCATGGTAAAGAAGATCTGATTGTGAGACTACAGTTCAGGGACCCCTAAGTGCCTGGGCGTATTGCAAAAAGAGGAAGGAGGGCTCGGTAAATAGGATGGTGGGGAGTGAGAATGGGAAGGAGGTATGCAGACAAACTGCCTCCATCATGAAGTTTGGCTTGTTAAAAAGCAAACGTTCAGAATCCTTTTCGTGAAAGATCTTTTGGGCTTTATTCCAGAGTAGAGGTGAAGCACTAACCTTTTTGTTACTTACTAGCAAGGAAGAGTTCTATTTTTTTTCTTTATAAATGGGATAAGTAAGTTACAGTTTTCTCTTCTCGTAAATTGATCATACCTTTTCCTGAAGGAATTCAGAGATATTTAAAATTGTTTTGAGGAAGGCCTAGAACTAACTGATGACATTGGCTGGCCAATCTCAGCTCCGTCAAAAAACGGTGGATCAGAAAAAACGATCACGTAAAAACGTTTTCCCCATATAATCTTTATGTTGTTGCCAAATATTCCTGCTCATCATTCACCTCTTCCCCGGGCTCCTCCAACTCTGGCAGCTTTAGAAGTTCAAAGTCAAGCTTCAGCTGCTGGAAAACCACTGCCTCAGCTAAAGGCAAAAGAAAGAAGGTGCAAAAGAAGAGAAGTAACAGTCTATTCCCTTAACATAGAACTGCTGATTTCAGGCACATATGTTGGTTGTGAGCCAGTTTGTGACCGGTTTTGTAGTTTTGAGTTCTGTGGTAACGTGTGTGTATCTGTCAGGCTTACCTAATTATTGAATTACCTTCTATTCTTACATTAGCCTCTCCAAGAAACCTTTTGTTAGGTGTCTACAGACTGTGAGCTCCTTGAAGACAGAGCCGTCTTCAACTATTCTGTTGCCCTGACAACAGTGCTCACACATGACAGGCAGTGAGTAAATGTTTATTTAGTAAGCCAATCAGTTATGAATCCTCACCTTTTATTTCTCTTTTTCACCCTAAGAGAGCCAGGCAACCACCTTCACTAAATGCTATTTCCCTACAAACATTTTTCTGAATGGCGAGGTCAATGGAGCTGAGAGGTGAGCTTGATTGTAACACCTTCCTCCCGACTTGGTTTTCCTTGATTTCCTTGGGTTTGACTTGATTTTCCTTGATTCCCACCAGCTGCCCTCTGGTGTCTTTGAGGGCTTTGGCATGGGTGAGTGTTTATTTTTCTGGCTAATAAACATATTCCTTTTGCGTTTGCCGTGGAAAAGACCCCACGTAATCTTTAGTGTACAAGGAATCATTCAGTTGTATGGAACTCACTTAAATTTCCTCTGGATTTTCTAAACCCAGCATCCTCAGCTTCTGTCATGGCTCTGTCCTCACTTCCTTCTCTGTGGGCCCTTCCTTATCCATGTTTCTCGAGGCGGGCTAGAGATCAGATCGCATGTTGCCAGCTGTAAGTAAAAAGAAACCCAGTGAAAAGTGGTGTAAACAATCTGGACATTTTCATGATGTCAAATTGAAGATAGAGCAGTTGCAGAGTTTGTTCATTTGGGGGCTCAACCAAGTGAAATCCCTAGGTCATTTTCATCTTTCTGCTCTGCCATCCTCAGCATATTTACTTTTGTTCTTGGACTGACATCTTTTCATGATTGCCAAAGGCTGCAGCAGTTCCAGCCATCACCTCACCAGCCATGAGAGTGGAAAAATGAGCTTCTATCTTCTTGCACATTTGATTTTAGGAGCAAGAAAACCCTCCTCAGAAATCCCTCTACAGATCTCCCCTTAATCTTATTGGTATGAACTGGGTCACATGCCCACTGTTAAACCAATCACTGGAAGAGAATTAGAATTACCATGATTAGTTTAGATTAACTAAGGTTTACTCTTGGGAATGGGGAGGGGCCCTGTCTTTTTTAAAGCATAAAATTAGAGTTATGACCCTGAGGAAGAAGGGAGAAAAGGGCTGTCACAAGAAGCGAAGGAGACATGATTCCAGGCTCCCTAAGAAAGCTTTGACTTCAAGAATGGAGGTGGTGACTCAGCCAGAGGGTTGTCTGGGCAGCTCCCAGTGGGACCCGCATGCCTTATCCCACCATCACAACTTTTCTCCTTTGGTCCCAGTGACGTTGTGCAAACTTGTTGGGGCAATGACTCATCTCACCAGCGGACATGAGCTCCCACTCTGAGCCTCAGGATTCTGTAGAGGGCAGTTATAAGATTTTTTTGGGGGGGCCAAAACTTTATTAAATATTCAGAAAAGAAACATAAATTCTAAAATAGTAAATGAAAGAGTCTTGCTCTTCCCCTATGCCAATCCTGTTCCTAAGAGGTGCCACTGATAAAATCTTACTGTTTATCCTTCTAGACTTTATGCTGGCAGGTTTTAAAAAAATACATAATAGGCACATGTTTAAGGGAGGAAGTGACATCTTTGTAAATAAAGCTACAGCCAGGCCCTTCTGAGTGATATTTCTTTGGATTCTCTAATCCCACACTGTGAGAGCCACCCAGGGCCAGCCTAGACCTTGGCGATGCCCAGAACCAGACCAGAAGGCGTCTCTCTTGGACATGGTATAGTGGCTATTCCACTTCAGAGCACCAGACAATGATCAATTTTTCCAGGACATTACACCTACTTTTTTATAAAACATATTAGTGTTGTTATAAATCAATGAACATGGTTCATAATAGCAATAATGCCCTTGAAATCTGTTAATCCTGCCATCAGAGAATGGTATGCCAGAGCATTTGCTGCCCTTGGCTTCACCTTGGGCTATTAACTAACAAATCAGTTATTAGCTGGTGGTAATGACCAATTTTCAAGAGATGATTGCTTAAATATTGCCCACCTTGAAAAGAGAATTATTACTCAACCGAGAACTGCACCCTTATTTTCGATTCAGTAGAGCTAATGATCTTATCTCTCTCCGCAGTGTCTCCCTCCCCCAGCGGCCCCCACCTGACCCCCCTCGCCTCCTCTGCTCTCCTCCGGGCTGTGAGGTGTGCGGAGATCACATGGTTACATAACTGCTTCCTTCTCGGCCTCAGTGACTTGAGTCCAGGAAAAGTTCCATATTTAATATTTATTCACCAAGCAGTGGTGGATGAAGACAGATGGTAATGAAATCAGTCTTGCTGAAAGTGACCACAATGATAATAGATTCTTTATGATGTCCAGGAATTCTGGACTCTTAGTCTCTGCTTAAATGCATGTTGGCGCCAACTCTGTCGTCTTAAGCTTTAGTATTCTTGTCATCCTCCTGACCTCTCCTTAGACCAGAGCAGGCAGGCTGTGCTAAAGGCATCAATCTGTCTTTCTCCTCATATAAATGCTTTAAACACCTATAGCCGCAAATGACTCACCAGCTGAAATTTTTCCAAATAGGAAAAACGAGAAGATAAAATAAAGGAGGTCCTTCAGAGCTGGTGGAATGGCTGGCACTCGTGTCCAGGCTGGTTTTGCTTGGGTTGCCTATTGCCTATAACTGGTTCTTCTGAATACCCTGGTTAGCCAGCTGTGCTTGTTGGGAGTTTCAGAATTCCTCCAGGGGCTGGCCCCATGGCCGAGTCATTAGGTTTGCGTGCTCCACTGCAGCGGCCCAGCGTTTCGCTGGTTTGGATCCTGGGCCTGGACATGGCCCCACTCGTCAGGCCATGCTGAGGTGGCATCCCATGTGCCACAACTAGAAAGATCCACAACTAAAATATACAACTATGTACTGGGGGGATTTGGGGAGAAAAAGCAGAAAAAAAAAAAAAAAAGAATTCCTCCAAACTGGGAGAGAGGGTGGGGCAAGGGGGAAAGAAGGGAGAAAAGGAGGTATGTAAAACGAAGCCAAATTGGCAAAGAATCAGTGCTCCTGTCAAATGAGTAAACTCAGATTGCTGATTGCACTGGAGATAGCAACATCCTGGGTCAGGCAGAGCTTTTTTAAGCAATCTGGCAGCCCTGTTTAGTAATAAGAGGTAAATCATTCCGATGTCCCTTGCTATTCAAAGCATTAATCATGTTGAATTCTTTTGTTATTCTGGGGTCTGGATCAAGTGTAAGTCTATAGGAATTCCATTGTAATCTAGTATTAATTAATCTCTGTTTTATGGTGCCAAAAACCTTTCTCTGCATTTGTTTGCTTGTACATCAGTTATTAGCTTTATTAGTACCTCTAACTCCAGCTGTGAAACTGTTGCTCGTCTCTCTCTCTCTCATTCTCTTTTTCATTTCAATCTTGGAGATTGTCCTTTTCCTTGGGTGGGAACTAGGGCAGCTCACAGTTAAGGAGGACTTAGTTACACCGAAGCGTTTTGAGAGGTGGGAGGTGGGGATGATGAGAGGGCTGGTTGCAATCTCCTTGAGGAGCCAGAAAAACTGGAGTTCAAACTCCAGCTCTGGCACTTACTAGCTGTGTCACTAGCAAATTAAGTAACCTATTTCCTTTTCCATAAAATGGACATTAAAATAGTCCCTGTTTCCCAGGATTGTTGTGAATCTTAAATAACAAGCAGTTCTCCAGCGATGACAAAGTCTTCCCAGGGAGGGGATAAATTCCCTGTCCCATGACGGGGTCGTCCTCAGTCAGTGACACTGCAGGAGTCTTTCTTCAACACGTAGGATACTGGGGTAGATCATTGCCAGTGTCACTTCCAACTTGAAGATTTGGAGTGTTTGTATAGAAACTGTGTGTTACTGGCTCCAGGAAACACCTGCCTGCTTCTCTACTCTTCCCAGAATATGCCTAACCAACAATGGAGGGTCAGAGGCTGAGATGCTTGGCTTTTCAGTAGTAAATAATGAATGTTGCACCAGCTGCCGGCAGACTCCGAAACCTTCTGCTTTGAGATGAAGAAGGAGAGAAAAAAATACCCAATATGCACTTATCTGATCTGTCGTCTTTAAATAGCTCTCTTCAGATTTCAGAAAAGGTAACTCTAGACTACTTTCCTGCCTGGCCCTCTGCATCCTGCCACGAAACAGGACTCCTGACCCTAGATTTTGACCTGGTATAAAAAGCAGTATATTTTTATGACCTGGTAACAGTTACATTTCTACACCATAAAATATTAAAGCAGGCATGACAGTGCCTTTAAGATCTTTGAGGCAGGTGCTATCAAAATGTGCCCCTTTATTATTTATTTATTTGACTCTTTCTGCATAGTGGCGCTTAAATGCTTTTCAGGCCAAATAATTAAATTCCATTATGGAAAGTGGGAGTTGTTGGCAAAATGTGCTCACTCTGACTATTAGACCCTTGAGTCCCTGGGGGACTTCATGGAGGGAAATAAAAAATCTGGCTTTTGTTTATATGTAAGATATGCAGTATGACATATATTGGGCCCATAGGAGTGATGCTACATAAGAAACTAAACGGGAGGGGAGTGTTAGAGATACTGCTCTTCTAGCCAGCATCCTCTTGGAGCAGTGGTATGCAAACTATGGCCCTCGGGCCAAACACTGCTTGTTTTTGTACATCCTATAAGCTGAGAATGGTTTTTAAATTTTTAAACAGTTGAAAAAAATCAAAAGAAGAAGAAGAATATTTTGTGGCATGGGAAAATTATATGAAACTAGAATCTTATTTTCCATAAAAATTTGTTACTGGGACACAGTCACACCCATTTGTTTGTGTATTATCTGTGGCTGCTTTTGCACTCTGCAAATTGAGTGGTAGTGACAGAGAACATGTGGCTGCAAAGCTGAAAATACTTACTATCTGGCCATTTACAGCAAAAATGTGCTGCCCTTTGTCCTAGAGGAATTCGGACTTGGGCTCTGGAAAGGATACCATTGGGACTAGAGACTTCAAGCTTCTTTACGTTGTCGATGTGTTTGGATATTGACTCGATGTTGATGAACTCGATTATTTCGTGAAATGGACAGATAGGCTGGTTAAGGGAAGAAGAGAGGGATAAAAAAAGTAGTTTTCAGATCCCATGTCTCTTCCCCAGTGCAGCTCCCAGGGTTGCATACTACCTGATATCCTTTCCCTTCCTCTCCTTCCTCTCCACGGCCTCCTCATCAACTCCACTGCTTTTACTCGAGTCTAAGCCATGACCATCTCCCCTGGTCTTTTGAGAAAAGCCTCTTAACTGATCTATTTCCACACTTGGCCAGTAACAATTCATCCTCCACATAACAGCTACAGTATTCTTTTAAAAACAGAAACCAGATCATATAACTTCCCTCACATTTTTGCATGGATATATCCTCTACTTCATTCAAGTCTCTGCTCCAATGACACCCCCAAGGAAAGGCTTTCCTCACTCATGCTTTCCAGAGCAGCGTCTGCCTCATCCCATCACTATTTATTTTATTACCTCCTTTTATTGCTGTTCCTAGCGTTTGTCACTGTCTTAAATTATCTGGGTCAGTTTACCGGATTATGCTTGGTTTCCCTCATCAGAATGGAAGCTTCATGAGAGTAGGTATCTTGACTGCTTATTCATTAGGGCATTTCTAACACCTTACATAAGTACTCAAGAAAAGTTTGTTGAGTGAGTGACTAAATAGATACCTCCTGGTAGAAGCTCCATGAAATGTTGGCATAATGTTCTGCCTGCTTCTCTGAGGATGTGGTGACTTTCTTAATTTCTTCATTGCCTCTTGCCAATCACTGTGTTGTAAAGCAGCATATTGATCAAGCAACAGCATTGAGGCCTCTATTTTGTGCCTTAGATCACTTGAGAAATCTGAATTTATTTCTGGATACTTGTCATCCTCAGGTGGTCAGAATGTCTAAATATTGATCTGTCTAGTCATTAAGAGCTTGGGCCATTGAGTTAGACTGACTGGGCTTAAATCCTCGATCGCTCTGTGACCTTGGGCCAGTCATTCAACCTGTCTGTGCCTCAGTTTGCCCATCTCTATAGGAGACTTACTAACAACACCTACATCAGTTTGTTGTGAGGCTCAGATGAGACTGTAAATACAATACAGGTGCCTCGCATGGTGCCTGCCATGCAGCAAATACTGGATAAATGTTGTCATTTTTTCTGTTATTATTATTAGTTGAGCATCTCCTATTGAATTATTCTTTCCCTTATCTAACAATTTTTTTTTTAAAGAATTTATTGTATGCTAGGGACTGTGCTAGATTTTGAGGATAATCTCTTAGCAAAACAGACATGTCCCTGCCGTCAAGGAGACCTGCAGCTAGTGGGAGACACAGACATTAAGCAAAAAATTACTCAAATTTGGTTTATAGTGTCCAGTTCTGGGATAACGTAGAGAGCCGTGTGGGATGCAAGACACGTATAACGTGTACTTCTTCCCTTTGAGGCACTGCTATAGACTGAATGCATGTTTCTCCCCAGATTCACATGTTGAAACCTAATCCCCAGTGTGATGGTATTAGGAGGTGAGGCCTTTGCGAGGGGATTAGGTCGTGAAAGTGGAGCCCTCATGAATGGGCTTAGAGCCCTTGTAGTAGAGGCCCCAGACAGCTCTCTCCCTCTTCTGCCATGTGAGAAAACAGCGAAGACAGTGTCTGTGAACCAGGAAGTGGGCTCTCACCAGACTCCAAATCTGCTGGCACCTTGATCTTGGACTTCCCAGCTTCCAGAACTGTGAGAAATCAATGTTTGTTGTTTAAGCCACTCAACCTATGATATTTTTGTTATAGCAGCCCAAATGGGCTAAGTCAGGCACTTACATAACAGAATCTCAGTAAAATTAGCTCTAACTTTGACCCAAAACAGCATTGTTTCTTCCCCCTCATTTTTCCCTGTAATGTTGACATGATTCCCTTCATCGATTCATTGAAACAATTTTCTCAAAAATCTATGGAATTTTATTTATTTATTTCAAATCATCTTCAAATGACTGTTCTAGCAGGGTGATGACATTATTTTAGAGCACTTTCTATTTGAAAAGCACTTCACTGTTATTTTTGTGAGAGCTTCCAAAGGTACGTGTGGAAGTACTGTTATCCCCATTTTACGGATGATGTATCAAAGGTGAAGTGACAAAAGACAGAGAGTCTCACACATGCAGAGTGGCATGAGAAGGATGAGAAACAAAGGCCCTCCCAGCGTTGGGGTGATGATAAAGACCAGGGCATGGTATTGGGCTGCTAAGGCTTGGCTCCAGGCTTTAAAACTTACTGTGAGAGCAAGGAAATTGTTTAACCTATCAGAGCCTCAGTTCCATTATCTGAAAAATGGAGATAAAAATGCTAATCAAGGTCCCTATGGAAATAAAATCAAACAGTATTTATAAAGAGCTTGCTGTGGTGCTTGGCATAGGTTAACTGCTCCATACCTGGTAGTTGTAAATATGATCACTGAGTTTCTTGGCTGCCTTTTGATAGTCATGAGTCTCTCTCACTGGACATGTTTTTATTTCATGTAATTTTTGAGTGCAAGAATTCTCAAGTTGTGAAATGGACTCAACACTAAAGCAAGAAGGACTCTCAGTTTCCCAGACATCAGTGTCCTGAGAGAAGATTCTAGGTATTTGACCCCCAGAGAGTCCTGTGGTCAAGTAAATAAACAGAGTTCGACAGTTAAACCAATTTCTTCAAGGCAGGCCTCATAGTATGCTAACATGGATTTCCCAGAGGGAAAGGCAGTGTTCCCTAAGCTTCATTTCTGCAGAACCCTTTTCCACGAACACCTGTTAATATCTCATGAAACCACAGTGCTCTTTGTAATAGTCCTAATCTGGTCAACCCTCCTTTTACCAAAGAGGTAGCTGAGATGAAGAGAGGGAAAATGGCTTGTCCAAAGTCACAGTGAGTTCATGGGGGGCCAGGATGAGAACCCCATCTTGATCTAGTGCCCTTCCCTCTGCTCTTTGTTTCCTCCCTCCCTTGCAGTGCTCAGTAGCTGTTTCCACGGATGAATGTGTTGTATGTGGGGGTATCTCCATGCCCTTCCACCTCCATTCCCCACCACATCCTCTCCTTCAGCTCTCAAGTGCTCTTGATTGCACACTTCCTCATAGAGCCCCACCTCCTCTTACTCGGGAGCACCTCCTCACTTCTTGTTACTTAACTTTCCTGCCATCTGCACCTTTCCTCCTGGATCCTATTCTCTTCCAAGGCTAACCTGCCTATTTTCATTTTTTTTTTTTTGAGGAAGATTAGCCCTGAGCTAACTGCTGCCAATCCTCCTCTTTTTGCTGAGGGAGACTGGCCCTGAGCTAACATCTGGGCCCATCTTCCTCTACTTTATATGTGGGATGTCTGCCACAGCATGGCTTGACTAACAGTGCCATGTCCGCACCCGGGATCCGAACCAGTGAATCCCGGGCCGCCGCAGCAAAACGTGTGCACTTAACCACTGCGCCACCCGGCCGGCCGCCCCCCACCTCACCCCAGGGCTTTTGATTCTGTAACCTGCCCCTGTGACTCTCTTTGAAGAACATTCTTGGACCACTGGAGTGGCTTCACCTAAATTCCCAGAGAGATAGAAATACCTGGGGTTTACTTGCCCAGGGCTGCACTTGGCCAACAACTGACTTGTGCAGAAGTATGAAAGCCCAGCTTCCTTGAGAGGAACTCTGAGCTATATGACTTACCCTCCAGGGTTCCCTGTGGGATCAGGATGAGCCCATGCAGATTTACCATAAATCAAGCCTTGGCTTAGCTTCTCCCTCTTCCAAGTCCTGCTTTCCATTACTGATTTCTCCTGGGAACCTTTCTTTAACAAATCACTTGCTCAATCCTCCTACCAGGGTCTGCTTCTGAGGTCCTGACATACTATGTTTCCGCTTCTTAGAGAGATACATACACATTTAATATGAAGGAAGGATATGATGGGAATGTCAGCCACTGTGGCAAAGCCAGTGTTTAATATGTTTTTTTGGTGGGTAGGTGGTATGGAGGATAAGACAGGATGACTTTATGGGGCCCTGCAAATTGAGCCATGTGGGCGGTTTACCTGTTGCTATTTTAGGCTTGTTCTTAGTAAAGGAAGGAAAAGAGGAGGCTGGGAACACCCTTATTTGGGGAATGAATGTGAAAAAAAATCTAAGCATATATTTGTTTTTATGAATCTGAGCAGGGGTCATGGAGGGAAAAAGATGGTTTTGCATTTAGGAAGTTCTGTTTCAAGGTACATTCTGGCAGATGTGCTAAGTTCCCCCAGAGCTGTCACCAACATGCCACCAATCCTTTTTATCCTGACATGCTGGCAGCTTATTTAAAATCATCATGCCCCAAATGACATGGTTTTTGTCCTTCACCAGATGGTTCAATTAGTCAAGATTCTGAAAAAGCCAACTGGAACATTCTTTTAGCCCCATCTATTCAAGTCAGCCAATCCTTCAAAGCTGGGTGGGGATTCTGAGAGCAACAGATTTAGCCAGCCCTGAGGCATCAGGGTTATTACTTTTTGATGGGCTCCTGGAGGAATGGAGGAGGCTGCCAATGTGGTTTATATATTGGGCAATGCCAACACCAGAAGAAAATGGAGAGAAGAGCTTCCTTTCTGTTGGACTGTTTGGAATGAACATGTTAAAGAGCTGTGTTGGAAGAACCGGTTTCCTGTTCTCCTGCCACGGCACACTCAAAGTCAATGCAATCACGCTGATTTTGATTCTCTAGTATCTTGTGTTACCTGGATGCCCTTACTTGAAAGATACATGAAAGTAGTTCCACATTTCTCCCCCTTGCAAATTTGCAATTAGCATATTAATGTGGCAGATTGATAATGCTAGAAGGATGGATGCTTAAACACAGAGGCTGCCTTCTTCTGAGTGCCCCAACTAGCATCGTCTTTTTTTAGAGTGAACCTTAGCACACTGGCACCAAGTCACAGGATTTCAAATGTGAAAGGCATCGTCTAGGTCAACCTTATTTTACCTGGAGGGAAACGAGGGCTTAAATAGATGACATGATCTGATTCAAGGAAAGCTTGTTGGACCTATAAACTTGAGACTGATTGAATGAAACATTTTTCTATTACAATCTCTTATTTTAAGGAGGCAACTTGGTGGTGATGAGAAAAATGAGAAGAATCTGTGCTTTCTAGTTAATAGACCTGGGTTCAAATCTTGACTCCACTATTATGTATAACTTAGGTAAAATACTCACATATCCTGAGTTTCAGTTTTTTTACCCTTAAAACTGGGATAGAAATAGCTTCTTGGCAGGGGAATTGAATTGAAAAAAATCTGTAGAAAGTGTTTAGTACAGAGTTGGCTCATAGCAAGGGCTACACAAATGTTCTCATTGCCTTTCTTTCCCCCGCAAAGACACGTAGCTGATTAATGGCGAATCTGGTCTGCAGTTCTTCTGATTTCTGGTTTGGTATTCCTTCTACCCGCCTTCATTCATTCCTTGGCTCTTATTTAGTCTGAGCAGTTTTCTTCTTGTGACTGGATTGGAGAGTAGCTTCGTCTGACGGTAAATTTTAAGAATTTAACAACTATAAAATGAAGATTAAAAATTACTGCAAAACAAGATTCACAGAATGGAATGTTTTGTTCCAGATACAGAGTAGCAAGAATGGTTGATAATGAGGGAATTGATATTGATTGATTAATGAATTAATTCAGTAAATATTTATTGAGTACCTGCAGTGATTGTGGCACCAGAGGTAGCTCAGAGGTGAATCGAGGAGATGTGTGGGCCCTGTGCTCATCAAGTCACGCGGGGTGGGGGGACGAGGAGGATTTGGTCTTTACTTAGACCCTGATGGACCTATGCTCTCTTTGAGCTTGTGAAAGATACAGATAAATGTAGGTTGAATAAAAGGAAGCTTTAGTACACAGAGCTTTTGATTAGAATATGGGACACACAAGAGATAGTAAAAGCTGAAAATGTAGCTTTTAAAAATATTTAGGAAAAGCCTTTGGTGAAATATGGATAACTGGTTATGAGGGGGAAAGAAAAGACATTTTGGGCATAGTCTCAACCTTTGAGATTAATGCAAAGAAGCCAGAACTGTCTCCATACCTCATTCTTTGAGCAATAAGATAGAGTCATGATACCTTCCATCAGTGAGCACTTATTAAGCACCAAGCATTGTGCTGGGTGCTTTAAATGCATTATCTCACTTAATCTTCACAGAATGGGACACTAGGTTTTAATATCATCCCCTTTTTATAGTTAAGGGAATTGGGATGCTAGGCAAGGTTGATAAAGTGACCTGAGGTCAGACTCAGTGTTCAGATTGAGGCAGTCCAACTCTGGAGCCTAGGGCATAAAACCACTTCTTGGCCCAGCTTTGCAGTGAGGCACGTCTGGCAGGCTCAGCTCTGCAGTTCACAAGCCTGCACACTGTAGCCTTTACTGAATATCTCTGTGAGTCAATCTCCTTGTCTGTAAAATGGGTTCTGTCCCTGGTTTGTGCTGAGGATCAAGCAAGATAACATTAGTGAAAGCTTATGGTTAGTCTGCCAGATAGGTAGGGTGACTGACTGTTCTGGTTTTCTTGGGACTTTCCCATTTTTAGCAGTGGAAGTCCTGCATCCTTGGAAGTCTCATTTCCAGGCAAATCAGGACATTTGGTCACTCTGTGCAAGTCCCATTCCAACTTGCAAAATATTTGGGCAAAGTGCTTAGATTTTGGAGAACAGAAAGCAGCTCAAGGAGGCAAATGAATTTCAGCTGATATTCTAAGTTACTGTCAACTCTCGTGGGCTGAAAGGCTTCAGGGAAGTATTCCTGATAAAGCCAATGAGAAAAGTGGAGGCGTTAGAGCAGAGTTTGGGAAACAGGATGCTTGCCAAGCCATAGTGCTAATGCTTTGAATATATAAGCCTCTGATGCACAGCCTGGGGAGGGGTGTTCAGAACCTGAGGATAAGTTATTGATTACAAGGGCAGAGGGAAATGGATGGAGGGGAAGTCCAGGTGGCAGACTCAGCCACCTTTGACATCTCCAGATATGGCTTTCCCCTTTTCCCATGTTATAGAACACGGATCTTGGTGGATTTGAATCTGATTTTCCCATTGACTAACTATATGATATTGGGCAAGCTGTTTCACTTCTTTAGTCCTTAATTACTGCATCCATAAAATGGGAAAGATCATAATCATTCCTAACATCCTGTGGTGGTTAGGATTGAATAAGAAATTGTGCCTGACATGAAGGAAGCACTCAATAATTGACAGTTACTGCTATTGCTATTACTCATCCTATATTATAAATTGTTACATGAGGATACGGTTGCCAGATTTTGAAAATAAAAATACAGCCTGTCCAGTTAAATCTGAATTTCAGATAAGCAGTAAATATTTCTCAGGACATACTTATACTAAAAATTATTATTGTTTATCTGAAATTCAAATTTAACTGGGCATTCTGCATTCTATCTGGCAATCCTATATATTAGAGTTACCGACCATCCTGGTTTTCCCAGGTCTGAGGGATTTCCCAGGATGCAGGACCTTTAATCTAAATGGGGACAGTCACATAGGCACAAGTGGTCACTTTATTAAGGTAGCAGTCTGGCCAGTTTTCAGAAGGTCACATTTGAAACTCAAATGATGGTTACAGGTACTCTTCCCAAAAAACACACACCCACGTGAATGCAATGTTTTGCATACATTTTCAGGAATTTCTTGGACTCTTTGAAGCCTATCCATGAATTCCTGGTTAAGAATACAGGCTCTGAAAAATCATCCTGGTTCCAAGGTACTTTCCTTATTCTTCTTTCAGCAAGACTTGTGAAGATCTTTTGAGGAGACTCAGGAAACAGGTGATGAGGGAGCTGTTGCCCTCTAATCACTCCCCAAATGAGTTTTCAGTAGATTAGTACATTGATCGATGGAAGTAAGATGAGTGCATATGTCTGTGTAGCATAAAATGAGGTAGTCTCTGTGTTGAAATTCATCCACTTAGTTAAGTCAAGCCTTTCTTCTAAATTCACTTTGAGGTACAGTGATCCCTTTTGATGGTCTATATTGATTGATTGACTAGCAGAAGTCCTCTAATCTGATATGACAGGAGCAGTTGCACTATTAATGAAAAAAATGGTTAAATCAGGATATCATTAAAAACCACATTTATACATTTTATTTTAACTTAAGACACTTAAAGTGTGTGTTCATTTACTCATCGTTTGATGTCAGGCCAAGGTCTATGTTTTCTGGCCAAGTGTCTGCTATCGGATTTCCTTGCTTTTCTTGCACCAGGCACTCCAAATGCATCATATGTGAATCCTAATTTTTATTTTTTTGAATGGGATCATCAACTTAAAAGAAACTTGGGAGGTAATCTCAATGCAGAGTCCTTCTGAGGTTTACTATTATGCCCCACCTTTTATAGTGATTTTTTTCCTCAAAGCTCTAACCTGACAGTAATTTCTCTATAAGTGCACCTTTATAGAGTCTATACAAAGCATTTAACTTAGTTTTGATAGAAATAAGAGCTGTATTTTTTTATACTTAAATTTTGTCTGTTTATATTGAATTAAGTTACATAGTTACAGTAGAAGCACGACTGGCACAAACAAGATTGGGGCTAACAGTGCTTGAGCATCAGTTTTGAGATGTACAGAGGTCCTGGGAAGCTTGGATCTGTCCAGTGGGCATTGAGGTAGAGGTCATTTAAAGGGGCTTCGAATGTAGCTCCCTGGAGGCTGTGTGCTGTCTTTTCTCTGGAATCTTCAATAAAATCCTCATTGTTCACTGCTAGCTCCCTGTGACTGGATTCTTTGGGGGATCATCCAAGGAAGGGTTGGACTTCACATCTGAGTCCCTTCAGTGGAAAGCAGAGATGGTCCCCTGGACTTGGGAGTCAGGAAGAAAATAGCGGTCTCTGAGTAAATTTGAGGAAATTATGGGAATCTTGGTGAGATGTCGGGCTTCCCGCACACTACAGAAGAAGGATTTTGAGGTAAACCTATTTAGATTTCAAGGGCCTGAGAAATCCCAGATGACATGATAAAGAAATAAATACATTCAAGGAATTTAAATGTTAATTCGAAAGGAAATTCTCCTATGTCTTTTCATAGATGTTTGTATGTTATGAAAACACCAGAGAGAGAGGTGATTTTACAAGTGGAATTTTCTGTGGGCCATGAATTCTCTCCACAGGCCGATCTGGCTGTTAGTCCACTTTTGCCTTCTTTGCAGTCTCTGCATGCCTGCGGCTCAGCCTGCTGAGGGGTTTGGGGTGGGAGGAAGGAAGTGGGAGGCTTTGCCTTCACAGATCCGCAGGGTCTCACCATCCTGCCTTGGTCCGTGAAACAGTGCCTCTCTGAGTAAAGCTCGTCCCTTGTCATGTTTGTGGAGCACCTCACAGTTTATAACCGAACTAAAATTCCAGTCTTGTCTGTGCTGCACCAAGGCTTAGTCACTCTTGAGGTAGGCCTAATGCTCACTCTTGGGGAATTAAATGCCTGGTAAAAATGCAGATTTGATAAAAGTGATAAAGGAGGAAAACTCCATCCACTCATAATACTTTAGAATAAATTGATTTTTCAGATTCGTGAAACGGGAGCAGAGTCCCAAGGGAAGGGAACATGTGGCAGGTTTTGACTAGGGGGTATGTTTCTTGAAGATTCAGAGTACCTGAGGGTACTTGAGAGAGAACTTCATCTAACTTTCAGATCCTGGGCATTAAAAGGGCAGCATGAAGCACTGGATGTCTAACTCGAAGGAGTTTTTCTAATTTACCAAAAAAGAATAACAAAGAGCTGAATAAAACCTTGGTCTTCTTCACAGTTTTGTCTGATGGCTCTGGCCCCGACCATTTGGCTCCACTGGCTGACCTTGACGCCTTCCCATTCTCTGGAGCAGCTGACAACTGGCCTCATGAAGGTGCTTGCTTATACACCTTATATGTATTGCCTTCCATTTCCCTTGAGCACAGGGATGCTTTGCCTCTCCCCTATGGACTGTGAGGGTCAAATGAGTATTTATATGGATTTATCAGAGACTGGAATAGCCTCTGGTGCTGTGTCTTACGCTTTCTTTAATGTATGTTCCACGGAGGAAATCACTGAGCAGATGTTGGTTTAGCTGGTTTCATTATCCATGCTCTGAATTCCCAGGAAAGCTGGACAGTTTCCCATTGATAACAATAATTATTATTATAATAGCTAACCCTTAGTTGAGTTCTTACTATGAACAGGTGTTGAACTACACAGTTTCTATGCATCATCTCATTGAATCTTCCCAACAAAATTGTGAGATGGGTACTATTATTTTAAGGAAACTGAAGCTGCCTAAGGTAAAACAAAACAAAACAAAACACAAAGCTGCTAAGTGGCAGAACCAGGATTTGAACCTGGTTTGTCTGACTTTGAAGCTGGTACTCTTAATGACTATGTAGAAATATTGTCCCTGAGCAACCAGAGTCTATACTTTTCCTCTCAGTTCTAGAGAGACCACAGGGATGTTGTTACTCTATTGTGCAGACTTGCCTGAGCTCAACTCTCTTGTCAGCTAAGAAGCTATCCACTGGGCTTCTTCCAGTATGTGAGGAATGTGGGGACTGCTGCTCTATCACAGGATCACAGCGTCCAGGTCAGAGCAACAGAGAGGAACTTCCAAGCATCCTGGGACTAAGGACACTATAAATCCCAGGCCTCTGTAGGCCAAGGCCACAGCAGCCATAGGAGCAATGCAAACAGGAATGGCCATCCGAGAAAATCCAACCAGATGTTTGAAAAAACCAGAGCAAAACCAAGGGAGAAAGAATTTTTGGAGGAGTATATTAGTGACTTCCTGGAGCACTTGGCAATTGTAGCAGTTTCTCAATCTCATCTGCTCAAGAACATACTGCATTTCCCTTTCCTTTGAAACAACCGACGTCCAAATTTCACTGGTGGGCTGGAAATTCAACCTTACTTAGTCCTGGGGACCATCTCTTGGGGAGGGCCCCAGCTCATCGGTCATTAGTGTGCCTTGGTTGCTGAGATTCCCATGAACCCAGTCCCCATGGTGTGATTCCTGCCCTGCTGCTTTTGTGTCACAACTGGAACAAGAACATCGTTGTCAAAGCAGAGAACTGCACAGCCGTTTCTTGCTGAAGTCTTGCTATTTTTCCAGAACACTAGTGGTCAGCTCCCTTGGGTAGCTGCTGCTCATTGGGAGAATGCAGCCCTCTGTCTTCTCCCTCAGCTTTTGGCAATCTCCTTACTCTGGAGAGAATTTATTTCTCTTCTTGCTTCCATCAGAGGAATCCCCTCTAGCATCCAACCCTATCCTCCTGTCCCTTCAGGACTCCTGGCATACTCTCTTGAGTAGGTTTAGGCTAAGAATTGCAAACTCCAATGCCTATGGAGACCAGACAGGAATGGAAGTGAGTAAAGTAGCTTGACAGGGGCTGGACACAGGGTCTGTCTAAAGGCGGGGAGGAGGGAGGTGGTGCTGCCACCTAGTTCTGGCTTGCTGTCGTCACTCATGTTGCCCTGTGTTGCTAGATCTTCTGATCTGATTATTTGAGAAAAGCTTGAAATCCAGACTTTTATGAGCAATTTCTTTCATGTTAAATGTTGGCTCGAGCATTTATTAAATTACTCTGTGTAGACAAAGTAAATGTCCATGGGCCATCAGGTTGCTATCCTCAGTGTAGGCTTTTGAGAACAAATGCCAGGGAAGAAAGTGTTTTACAGTTACAAACCTTCCCTCTGGATGGGAAGCACAGAGCTTGGTACCTGACTGGATACAAGTAAAAGAAAAGAGGCAAAGACACGAGGGAAAAACACGTGAATGAATTTCTCAAACAAGCGTCCTACTATAAAACACTCTGTTTTGACGCACAATGTCAGTTTTTCTGAAAGGAACCTTCTTTGGGTTTTAGGCTTTACTTTTCTCAAACCAATTACTTGGGGGTTGATAAATTAACTTAATTTTGGTTCAACCTAAATTGCACACACAAGTCTTGGCCTGGAGTGATCTTGCATTACGAACGTAGATGTTGGATGCTAAAGTCAATATTATGTCTTGCATTGTTGGAGTCAAAGTTTAGTGGAGTTAATTTGGTTTAGTCCTAGCTTTTGATGCAAATCTTGCTCATTCTATTTTTTAGAAAGCATTCCCAGCTCTGGGGAGATGTTTCACAGAGATGTGCCAATGATTCGAAAGATGAGAAGTGTGGAAAAGTATGTACAATTCCCACTTCTCCTACTACTGTTAATGAATGAATTTATATTTATGGAGCCCTCTATCAGTCCACATTAATCTGGCTGAAAGTGACAAATACATAATTCAAACTGGCTTAAGCAGAGAAGGGATTTCTATGGATGAGTGAAAAATTGTCTCTCTCCAGTGGAATGCTTCAGAAGTGACGTGGTCTGAGGGCTCAAGTGATATCATGAGGACTTGGTTTCTCTCCATTTCTCAGCTCTGCCTCTTGCCATGTTGGCTTCATTCCTAGGCTTCTTGTGTTGGCCCTGGAAACTCCAGACTCCAATTCTCTTTACTGCTGGTAGACCCCAGGGAACCAGGGAAAACAATGCCTCTCTCCCCTTAGTCTCAGGAAAAGCATCTCTGGCTCTAATTAAGTTACGAGCCCATCCCTGAACCAATTGCTTGGCTTAGAGAATGCAGCTTTTTGATGAGCTAAGCCTGTGTTAATGTCAATCCTCCCCCCAACGCCCCAACAATGCCTTTTTTTTTTTATTTTATTTATTTTATTTTTTTTTTTAAAGATTTTATTTTTTCCTTTTTCTCCCCACAGCCCCCCCGGTACATAGTTGTATATTCTTCGTTGTGGGTCCTTCTAGTTGTGGTATGTGGGACGCTGCCTCAGCGTGGTTTGATGAGCAGTGTCATGTCCTCGCCCAGGATTCGAACCAACGAAACACTGGGCCGCCTGCAGCGGAGCGCGCGAACTTAACCACTCGGCCACGGGGCCAGCCCCCCCAACAATGCCTTTTGGTGCCTGGAATGGAGTCGATTCCCAAAGCACGTGGACTGAGAGTTAGATGCTGAATAATGTTAACTTCATATAATGGAGATATGGTTTGAGGAAGACAAATATGATGGGCAAAGTTGAATATCATATGTGGAGGACTCTGGTTGTATCTAGGAGAATATGGAGATGGGAGCAATAACTCATCAACTGCCTGTCTCATTTAAACAATAAAACTCAAAGCTCTGTGAAGGTAAGAATCATGCCTTAGCCTGCTTGGTTTTTCCTCATAGGCCCTGGCTTCACAAAAGTAAGCATATAAGAAATATTTAATGGTTTGAATCATTGAAGAATCGACATAAAAGGAAATAACAGCTACCACTTATAGAACCTTATGTCCTAGGCCCTATCAGACTTGATTTAAAATCCAAACTATCCCAACTGAGTGACTCAATTATCTCAAGCATCATCTGTAAAATGAAACTATTAGCAATACTTATGCTGGATTGTTGTAAGGCATAACTATGACATAGAAGGCCCTTGACATGGTTAGCACTTAATAAATACTGGCTATTATTATTTTTATACTATCTTTATTTATGATTGACGCTTTTTATATTAACCTGTTTCATTCTTCCAACAAACCTGTAAGGAAAATACTATTTTGGTCTCCATTTACCCGTGAGAAAACAGGCTCAGAAAGCTTATGCTTTCTTTCGGGGTCTTATGTAAGTGAGGGGTGAAGCTGGAATTTGAACCTGATTTTGCCTGACTCCAAATTCTGTGTCTTTAATTACTATCCTATTTTGCCTTCCTATCCTTTAATATGCCAACTGAGAAGATGTGAATTACTCAATCCCTGAATTCCTATTTCTTTGTGGGAGGGTGAGGCAAACCACTGGTAATGCAGAAAGAAACCAAAGAACCTCTTGCTTTATGTAATTAATTTTTTTTCCACAAAGGGAAGTTCTGCAGAGGCTCCCCTAACAAATGCAAATTGAGTGTGCAACACAAGACCATTCTTCAGTTGGAGCAGAGCCTGTGATAAATGCTCTGGCCTCAAACATCTGGATGGCGCCCCACACATGGTTCATCTCAAAGCTGGGATTGTGGATGCGAGGATGACCTTGACTTCCAAGCCCCCTTCTTCTCACTCATGGGCAGCCAGCAAAGGATTTCACTGAACAGTTAAGTTCTCACTCAGTTCTGGCCACTGTTCTAAGTACTTTCCAAATATTACTTAATCCAATATTACCCTTTAGGTAAACCATCACCTGTGCTTTCATTCTGAATCCAAAATAGAGAGCTTACTCTGTGCCAGACACTATTCTAAGGGCTTCAGAGACACTGGGTTACCTTGTTTAATCCTCCCAAACAATGCCATGAGGTAAGATACTATTATTATCATCCCTATTTTACAAGTAAGGAAACTGAAGATGAAGAAATTTGCTCAAGATCACACAGTAGTAGTGGCTCTGGGATTTGAACCCAAGCAGTCTAGCCTCAGAAAGCACACTTCTCTACCAACGACCCTGGGCAGTAACCTCCCATTCCTCTATTGCTTCGAAATAATTAACTCTTTTTTGCCCTTGAAACTTTAAGAAAATAGATACAGTAGCTCTGCCTGAGGTGAGCGTTGTTGATTCTCAAACTCATTGACTAAATTTGCTAGCATATTTAGCTTAGATAATTAGGAAAGTAGGAAGCCATGAAGGGTGTTGACCTTGCACATAGACAGATATGAGCCGTTTATCAGCTGTATGACCTTGGACGAGTTACTTCACTTCTTTGAACCTCAGTTTATTCACCAGTCAAATGGGGTAACAATATGCCTACCTCATGGAGTGTAGTGAAAGATTCAGTGAGAAAACCATGCAAAAACTCATATAGTGTCTGGAATGAGGAAAGACCCATAAGTGGTAGATATTTTTATTATTATAGACAAATATTTTGCCACCATAGGGATTGCCTTAGTGTAGGTAGCCTGTTAAACATGGCTTATGGACACCATTTAAGAAAATCTCCTTCATTTTGTGATTAGTCACTTGATTGTACTATCTGATGAACGTCAGTCTTTTTCACTGAACCATAAACTTCACTAGACTAAACTCCACTAGCCTGTGAACTCCATGTGTGTGTTTATGTTGCCCAGTCTTGATATGGCCTTGTTAGGGACCTGGGTATGCAGAAGGAATATTTTGTGTCCAGTGACTTGAACAAAGTTTGGACATTTTAGAATATAAAGCATTCAAAGACATCTCTAGATATAAGGACTTTAGTTTAAAAAAACCCAGTTGAGGATTAATTCCGTGCCATTTGAGACCAATGTCATCTGATGGGCAGTTTTCTGTTCCAAGTTTGGTTCAAGACTGACTCTATGCAGGTTCAGGTTTAGGTCAGTGTTCCCTGGCACACAACTTCTGTCTATTTGCACATGACCTTTCTCTTTGTCTGGGGACCTCCACTGTAGCAGCCTGCCTAAAAATTCCTCCCCCAAAGTGGCCCATCCTCTGTTTCACTAAAAAATTATTTGGGCCAACCCAGTGGCGTAGTGGTTAAGGTTGCGTGCTCTGCTTTGGTGGCCCGGGTTCACAGGTTTGGATCCCAGGTGCAGACCTACACACCACTCATCAAGCTATGCTGTGGCCACGTCCTACATAAAGTGGAGGAGGATTGGCACAGATGTTAGCTCAGCAACAAGCTTTCTCAAGCAAAAGAGAGGAAGATTGGCAACAGATGTTACCTCCTGGCCAATCTTTCTCTCACACGCACAAAAAATCATTTGTATTTGGAAGGAAAAAACATTTAAATGTTGATAGTGGTTCTCTGAGGGTATAAAGTGTTTATCATAGAGCTTGTCACAGTTTTTATTAGAGAAAGAACAAAGAAAGAGAGCAGAAACCTGAAGAAAGAGCTAGACTTTTACATGAAACTGAAAAGATATCCTCTCCCACTCTTGCCCTCATAAACATTAAACATTTTTTTTTATGGTGACATTTTTAGCTCATTCTGAAATGTATTGATTTGTTTCCTGTGAGTCATTGTCTGTTTCTTCTATGTTAAAAAAACATATTAAATATCAATGTGATGATATAAATATATATGTGTGGGTGGATGGGAGGGTGAAGGAAATTTTCTTTTAAATTCTAAGAAGGGAAATAGCTTTCTCATAGGTTCCCACATCATCAATCAACTCATCACATCCTCAGTCTACTTAATTTTCTCCCTCGGAACAAAACTGAGTAATCACTTCTGGCTTTAAAGCTTGAGAAAAAAGGTTTCAGAAAGTTCTGGAGATGGCCGTTTATTTGGGGGACAGCAGACTTTTTTCTAGCTTTAACTCAGAGTTGAAGAGACGTCCAGCTGCTATTTCCACTTTGGGCAGTAGAGGGCAGACGTCTCCACTCCTGCCTACCCAAGATTACTCCTGCAAGATTACCCCGGCAACATTATGTTTATGCAAACAGCCTTTGACATAATAGCTTTGAAACAGCTGAAAATTGAATTGTGCCTTGAGGCCAAACATCTAGACCACCACCTTTGTTATATTCATCTGCCACAGTAAATTGGGTTCACCATTGGCTCCGGGAGCTTTTTCCTAGATTCTGGCCCCACAATAACTTTGCGTAGGAGAAAGACAAATGTGACTTCCTCACACAAAATGTTGGCAGGGTTTCATTTCACAAACCCTTATCTGAAGGGCTGGAGATTGCAGGGCGGATTTCTCCAGCCATCTGAAGAAAAGGAAATAAAAGGAAAACTGGAAACCTAAACCAAATCCATCTAATTCTGGAATCTCTCTGTGTTGTTTCCATAGCTTTTTAGCTTCTCCACTTAATCTAATTAGGATTTCGCCTCCTGAAATAAATACCTAATAAAGAATGAACCTATTAAAAGACTAAATTTACTACACACCCGTTTGTGCAAACCCTCTGCGTGTTTCCTTGAAGCGGTAATGCCGGTGAAATTGAACGTTGTTTGACTGGATAATGGTCTCCCGCTGTAAGATGGATTATAGAAAATAAACGTCGAGGGGGGGAAAGCCAGTCACTTTATTGAATTCCATCGATGATAATGCCATCACCTGAAATAGCTGCCTGAAAAGAGTGTAAATGGGAGAGAAGCTGCGGCATCCAGAGCCAATTTGCAACTGGGGAACAGTTCATTTTGTTGGAAGTAATTTAATTCTGTTTTGGGTTCACTGCCCTGGTTTGGGGGCGGTTCACATAAAGCAGATTTTTAAAAGAAATCTGTAGGCATCGTGGATGCTTTTCATCGGAGGGCATTTAGGCATTGATTAATTGACTGCTTCATTTGTTTATCAATACATATTTAATGAGGGCCCACTATTGTGTACCAGGCACTGTCTGAGTGCTGAGGATATGATAATGAGCAAAGCAGGGGTCATTACTCTCACGAAACTTACGGTCTGGTGGAGGAGGTAGAGTTCATTCATTAGCAAGTATTTATTACACACCTGCTTTGGGTCAGGCCCATAATCACAAAATAACTACAAAATTGCAGCTCGGATGAGTAACGTGAAGGCAAGATAGTGAGCTTGCTAGACCGGGATGTTCGCCATTCCTTTGAAGAAAGTTTTAAGGCAAATCATGTAATATCAAAAAGACTCCAGGTCAGTGTGGAGATTAGCCTGTCAGAGAGTTGTTAGCATGCTTGTGAGTTCACTTAGTGGTTCAAATCCAGTCACCAAAATTTTCTGGGACTCAGTTTCCTTTTCTTGATAGAGGTCTATGTTAATTCCTGTCCAATTCACCTCATAGGATGGATGTTTGAGTAAAATGAGAGAATATGCATAAAAGTTCATTCTAGTAGAAGAAAAGAATAGGGATTATTATGGGCTGAGGCTTTCTTAGGGTCTACCCACAGGGATCTTACAGAATTCTTGGGTAGGCAAGAGAAATATAGGTTGATCAACAGTGAGCAATTCAAACAGTTTACAGATAAGTGATAAAGTATATGGCACAGATGCTATGGCGTGTTGGAGGAGGTCAGGGAGAAGGTTGGCTTTGAAGAACAGATGGAGTTCAGAAGGAGAAGAGCAGGAATCCCAGGCTAGTCTTCATTTTGTGCTTGTGGCATGCTGCTGCACATTTTGGCAGTTGGAACACACTGCGGGGAGACTGTCCTCGTGGATGAAGCTCAAGTTTAGGGTGGTACCACCAGTCTGTTAGGTTGACATCTGACATTTTGTTGGTTGGTACTTCAGTGGCCTTTTGCAAGCGGCCTCCTCTGCTCATTGGTGCGCATCCTTCTCTTGCTCAGTGCCTTCTGTTCATGTCTCACCTGGCTGCTCCATACTTCTCATGTACTCCACCACTTCTCAAGCCTTCCCTGCCCCACTAGGACTCTGCTTTCCAAAGTTGTGGCTGGTTGTCATGTAATCAGTGCTAAGACACTGATGGGAGACCATGGGAACATTCAAATTTTATCCCACTTTCCTGAAGAGACAATGCTTAAAACCAGGGCTTCTTAAACTCATGTAATGTATAGATCCTTTTCAAAGGAAAAAAAATTCTCCCAACTCCAGAGAAAACCTCCATTTGGGAAACACTGATTTAGTAAACTTTCAGTTGCAAACTGTCACTGCTAAAGACAAGTTTTATAGTTGCTAAAACTTTTTTCTTTTGAAATGAAAACACAGTTAAAAAATGTTTTTGAAACTCTCAGGCCCTTGAGAAAATAGACCTTTCATTGCCCATTAAATTAAGCTCTGCAGGGGATTCCCTACCCCGCAGGGTCTCGGTTCCCCTATTCACTTTCCCCATTTTTCCATTATGTTTCTTCAGACAGCCAAGTCGCATTTCTTTGATGATTAATGATGCTGCGGTCTCTTGCTAGTCCCTGTGCTATGTCCTCGTGAGGACCTAAGAAGGACCAGCTCCCTGAACTCCTGTTCAAATGCACTGTTGCGTTTGGTGCCAGTTCCATAGGCCAGTTCTACACTTAGCTGAAAGAGAACTAGCCCTATCTAGAAGGTTCTTGTGAAGTTTCAGAGGGTCAGCTTCATCGTCTGCCTCAGCGCTGTTAACATGTTCTCCAGCTTCATGGAGAAATCTGGCCAGAAGAGGCAGCATTTTGAGAAAATTTCTTAGATTTTGGGCATGGATTCTGTAAGCTCAAGAGAGCATTTTCACCTTTGAGTGATTCGAGTTGTGCCAAATCATTCTTCTTGTGCCTTTGGTATGTCTACATTCTGGGCAGCAAGAAAGGAAAAAGAGATAGGAAAAAGGCAAAAGTACAGTATGAGAAACAAAAGGAGATTTGAGGAACAAAACGTGATAGAAAAGGAAGAAAGAAAAGATGTTTCCACATGGTGCCATCACAAAAGACAGTGGGCAGTAGGACTAAGATATTGAGTGTCTACTATACACCAGCTGATTTGCAGTGCACCCTGCTATGTGGAAGGGAGGAATCTCCACCCACAAAGTCTGAGACGTGGTAAACCAACTTGAATCCAGCTATAAGCCCTGCATCCTGATGGCTGGAGGGAAACCCAGCTTCAATCCTTATGAGAGTTCCTGTAAACCTTCCCTGCTGCTCCCCTACCCCGACCCAGGGGTTTGCCAAGGTCCCAGGCTTTCTCTCAATGCCAGATAGAGGTGGCCTCATTGGTCCACAAGCTCTCAGAGCTTCCACAGGCCTTTTGGTTGTTGGTTCTTGGAGTTTGGACTCTGATGACCCTGGGAGGCCCCGTGTCCTATGTAGAGACCCTGTTAGCCCACCAAATAGCCATCACTAGGAGCTTTAATCTTGGTGCTGCCTGAACTTCACCTCTTTCTGGTTCTAGAAGCTGTCTTCTTCCCTCTCTACACCCTTATTATCCTCAAAAGCACACCTCTTCCCTTCCCTTTTGGTCCACTGCCATAATCTCTTCAAGGTGCTGAGGCTTTTACAAAAGATGAAAAGAACTGCTGATCTCAGCATCTTCTGCTTTCTATGCTGCAAAACTCCCTAAGGCAAGAAATTATTAAGGGTCTGAATACGTGTTTGGAAAAGGTGAGGAGGGAAAAATAAAGCAGAATATTAATTAATATCCTAGAAAAATTTCCTGCCTGATGATAATACTCAGATCATGCAGGTAAAGTCCTGCCTCCAGGACCCCTTTAGAATATGATGAGAGGGTTTGAATATTTGTCTAATTTTCTTGCAGCTCTTCAAAAAAATATCTTTTCAATTGGCAGTACTTACTCCTGGTTCAGAAATCGAAAGATACAAAAGAGATATTTTGTGAAAAGTCACTCTCTTCCCTTGTTCCCCAACCGTCCAGTTCTCCCCAGAGGCAACCACTGTTACCCGTTTGTTGTGTTTCCTGCTAGAAGTATTCTGTGCATGTATAATCATTATGAACACAGTATGTTATTCTTTACCATTTTTAGTTTAACGTATATTTTTGATTTTATTCACATAGTTATACAAAGCTACTTCTTTAATTTTAGTAGCTTCATACTATATTCAACTTTATGTATTTTACCATAATTCCCTTTACCAGCCCTTTGTTCATGGACATTCAGGAGGTTTCAATCTTTTGCTAATATGAACAATGGTATAATTAACAATCCTGGTTATTGTACACAGGTTAGGTAAGTTTCAGGATGAATCACTAGAACTTTAATTATTGAGTTAAAGGACATGTGCATTTTAAATTTTGATAAATAAACGTTACCAAATTGCCTTTTTCAGAGGTTAAATCAATTCACATTCCCATTAATAAGGTGTTAAAAGCAATATTTTCCTACCTTCAATACTAGTTGCCATAATTTTTTTTGGTCTTGGTCAATCTGGTAGGTGATACCTGAAGGATATCTGAAAGATGATATCTCAGTATAGTTTTAATGTTCATTTCTCTTATTATGAGGAAGTTGAGTCCATTTAATATAAGTCATTTAGCTAATTTTCTATGAAGTGTATATGTTCTTGCCTCTTTTTCCTTTGGTAGTTGGATTTTTCTTATTGATTTCTAAGAACTCTTTGTATATTACAAAAATAGCTTATGTTCTATAATATGCATTGCAACCTAGTTTCCCTCTAGTTTATTATTTATCTTTTGGCTTTTTTTTTTCTAGTATTTTATTTCATGCAGAATTTTGTAGAGTGAAATTCATCTCTTCATTTTGGCATCTGAATTTTGTGTTACATCCAGAAATACTTTCTCTGTTGCAAGATTATAACAGTTCCCCCAGTGTTTTCTTCTAGAACCTTTGTGGTTTCATATTTTGCACTTTAATCTTTGGTTCATCTGGAATGCCTTTTTGGTGCAGGGAGTGACTTAGGAGTCAAATATCATTTATTTTCCCAGAAGATTATTCAGTTTTCCCAATACCGTTTTACTCATTTTTTCAGTTCTTTAGAAAAATAAATAAGAATTCTTTGGAATGTATGCTGTTTCTGAATTCTGCTTCCAGAACCTGAGTAGGAATAGTTGGCAGGTAGCTTGAGTATCCCAGGTACACAAGTAATGAATGACTGCCATTGAGAAGTCAGGAAATGAGTCCCAGAGGCAGGGGTAGGGGTGGAGTCTGTCTTCATTTCTTAACCCCTTTCATGGACATTTACAGCCTTGAGAAGAAAAGGTTGGTTTTAGAGTTAACACTTTTGGGGCCAAACCTTGGCAGCAAATGAAAACCTAGTTAGAATCGATAGTAAATAAGGTATAATGAGCCCATGTTAAATATACACTTTGCTATCATGTAGGAAGACCATTTGGTTTATAATGGGTTTTTTTTTCCTTACTATAAATTATTTCCCAGTATTTCTAAGGATTTTTTTTTTTCCACAAAAATATCTCAGGGAGGTGATTTTTATCTCTAGAGGCACTAATTCTGAACTGCTTCCTTTTTGTTTTTCCCCATAGAGTGATTTACTGTACTGGCTGCATTTTTTCCATAGTCAACTCTGTTATACTGAAAATCTTTGTCCTATGTCACAGTCACAAATCATTTATCTTGGTTATTTTAGGGTAAAGATACTTTCCAATAAGATATAGTTATTCTGCTGCGTATTCCCCCTCCTCTGTCCTTGTCTCTCTCCGGACCTACGTCTCTGTAAGACTCATGGATCATCAATCAACTTTTGACTGACCAGTTCACTGAAGCAAAGCTTTATTTGGTATTTTTGGTTGGCTTGACCAGGCATTTAGCATTGTGTGGACACAGTAAAAGTATCTCTCAACAGACAGTACTTAAATTTTCAGGGAGAGTGCATTGATCTTAAAGTCTTTAAATGGAAAATATGTGACAAGGGAGCTATCTGTGATAAATATTTGTTAGGAATTCTCACTTTGGAAAGGAGCGTCTTCTCAAGGCCAGTGATTCTAAAAATTAGTGAGTACAAAAAGCACCCGAGGAGCTTGTTAATTGTTCAGATTCCTTGACCCCAGCCCTAGAGCTCATGACTTCTTGAGTCTGGGATGACTCCTGAGAGTTTTTATGTTAACCAACTCCTCAGGTGCTTCTTTTTTTTTTTTAAGAAATTTTTTATTAAAGAGTGGCACCTGAGCTAACATCTGTTGCCAATCTTCTTTTTCTTCCTTTTTCTTCTTCTCCCCAAAGCCCCCCAGTACACAGTTGCATATTCTAGTTGTGGGTCCTTCTAGTCGTTGCATGTGGGGTGCTGCCGCAGCATGGCCTGATGAGTGGTGCCACGTCAGCACCCAGGATCCTAACCAGTGAAACCCTTGGCTGCCGAAGCAGAGTGCCCAAACTTAACCACTCAGCCACACGGCTGGCCCCAGGTGATTCTGATGTAAGCTGCCCACAGACCACACTTGGAGGTTCTTAACTACAATACATTTATTAGGTAGTGGTGGTTTTCAGCAAAGTAGATGGGAGACCAGGTTTGACTTTGGAATTCCTCCTTCCTGTTCTCTCCATGCTTTTCTCCTCTTGATCTGCATTCTCCTACTCCACCACCACCTCAGTTCCACCCTGCCATGAGTGCTCTACTCTAGGCCAACACTTGACAGTTTGTCTTTGGTCACAATCCTTCTCCTTATGAAAGTAGACTATCTTGTTTTCCATCACCCAAGAGTCCCAAGAAGAAGTGGAATGGCTAATTCCAGTGAACTCCTACTTTCAGGTCAATAACATCCTTCTTGGAATCCCCAGTATGTGTTAATTTAGTTAACATTTATCACATGCCTGCTCTTTGCAAGGTGCTGAGGACCAAAAGATGAAGCACACAGCCTCTACCTTCAAGAAGGTCATGGTCTAGAGCAGGAATTGGCAAATTTTTTTCTGGAAAAGCCCAAATAGTAATTTTTTTAGGCTTTGTGTGCCATATGGTCTCTCTGACAACTACTAAACTCTGCCATTATAATGTGAAAGTAGCCATAGACAATACATAAACAAATGAGTGTGGCTGTGCTCCAATAAAATTTTATTTACAAAATTAGGTGGTGGATCCTTGGTCTAGAGGGCATGGGCAAGCCATCAGTTACATTGTGATAATGCTAGAATAAAGGCTAGGGCCGGGGATAGCAACTGTGCTTCAACTCAAGAGCCAGCTCTGATCAGTTGGTAGCGAGCACCTAGAGCAGGCTGTTCATTCATTCATTCACTCAACAAATGTTTACTTATTTGGTGCCCCTATGTGCCAGATTCAGGGGAACAACCTACCATTATTTATTAGCTTTGTTTTCCTTGGGTAGGGAATTGCAGCACTGGGGCTGTATATTTGCCATTGATGAGCTATGTGTTAAGGATAGACAAATGAATAAGGAATAGTCTCTATGTATAAGCCCATCTATTCAAGGAACTCACACTTCTACACTAACCCAGCAAAGCAGGCACTATTATGCCCCTTTTACAGATGTTAAAGGAATATTAAGGAATGTACTAAAGATCACTCAGCTAGTTGAGCTATGGAATAACATTTCAGCTCATGTTTCCTGCTCATAAATCTAAGACCTTTCTACTACACCCAAGCTGCTTTTAATAATAATGATTTATAGTACCGAGTTCATGGTTTGAACTGTAATGTAAACCAGAGGTCAATGACCTTTAAAAAGTGGCTTGCCAAAATTCCAGTCTCTTTCCTTCTATGCCTAGTCAAGGTGAGCATTAGAGTGGATCATGACAACCTTGTTCCCAAGGGATGTGAGAAATAGGGTTGTTGAGCTTTTGCCATTTGTGTGTGTATGCGTGTTTGTGGGTGGGTGTGTAACCCTACTGAAGCCAGGACCCACGTAGTCCAGTCTCAGAGCTGTGTTGTAATCAAAGAACTTAGTTAAAAAACCAAAAATGTCAATATAAAACAACTCCTCAAGGTCTTTATTTAAATTGCTCAAACTTAAGAAAGGGTGACATTCCACAAAGCTCTTTTAACATTATCCCTCTTATCTAATCATCTAATTCTCTCATACCTTGTGGCTTCTCCTTTTCTACAGTTTTATGAAAGTCCCAGCAAAGCTCTACCTCCAGTGCTAGCTTTTGTGCCCCTTTCCTACCTACCTTTCCCTGCTTCTGTCACAAAATCTAAAGAACTGTCTGATGATGGCAGAACCTGTCTCCAAGAGCTGGGGTGTGGAAGAAACCAAGGGAGCGAAGCCAGAAAGTTTTTTGGGAGCAAGGGGGATAGAAAAGCCCAGAGGTACCAGGCATATACTTGTCCTTATATCTATTCCTGTGTCTATTTCTATACCTTTCTATCATCTATATCTCTACTGATCTCTTTCTCTACCTCTGTCTCTACTGAGGAGGATGGAGTTGAGAATCAAAGAAAAACAGAGCTGGATGCCTGATGGTATCACCAAGTCCTGCATTACTTCTGAATTTCCATCTGTGTAAGCCAGGAAAATTCCCTATTGTTTAAGCCAGTTTGAGCCAGATGTATGTTACTTGCAGCTGAAAAGATGGTAACTATTCCAAAATCTAATCAAATGTTAGGTCTGGCCTTTTACCTCTCTTCCCTACCCGTTTTTCCCAGTCTTTCTCCCTATTTGTGACTCCCCTATGGTTGCCCCCTTCCTTCTTTCTCTGCAGTATCTTCTTTTCTGGACTTGCTTTCTTCCTATTTTTAAAAACTGCCTTCATCTGAGAAAAAATGTGATATGCAGATTCAATGAACACTTTCATGACTGACGTGAAATGTGTTTCCTCACATCTTTCTATATGACTGGCTTATTGTCACCTGGCAGGTCCGCAGAAAGCCTCCTTGAGGACCCTATGAGAAGTTGGCCTCCCCAAGCCATTCTATTCCCTTACTTTGTTTTCTTTTCTTTGTAGCACCGTCATTAACCAGTTACAGCACTAATGAGTTTGTTTACATGTTTATTGTCCATCTCCCTACCCATCTTTTTCCACACACTAGACTGAGTTCAAAGAAAACTGTCTTGTTTACCCTATTGCCTGAAATACAGCATGTGCTCAATAAATATTTGTTGGAAAAATAAATGAATGAATGATATGAGCTTTAATATGTTAAATCTCTTGGGGTCTTATAAATGTCTTGCAGTTTTGTAGGTAATAATGCCTTGATTCAAAGGAATTCCTAATAGTGAGATATTAGGTGCCAGAGTTGGGGCTGTGGGGAAGATCTCTTTGGTCATAGGACCTTCTTGGGATGCTTTTAATCAAATAGGCAGATAGGTGAAGAATGTTGTTAGTGGTATATGGTACCGTGGGCATGACTATCAGGGTTCGTTGTATCTTGACAAATCTCAGCAGGTCTAGGACCATGCATAAATGTGTGCAGTTATTTGTGTATGCACTATCCATTGGAGGAAGGTCCATGGCTTTCATCAGATACTTAGTGGGATCCATGACCTTCCAGATTTTAAGAACTCCAGCTTTTCAGAGCTGTTACACTTGAATCCAGGATCTTTTATTGACATTCTGCAGGAGTCAAACCTTTCTGGGTTTTCAGAGGAGTTACAACAATGATAGTGGGAGTGGTAGGAGGAGGAGACCTTTCTTTTTTCTTTTTCTGTTTTTGCAAGTTATTGTGTACTCATGATACTTGCATAGCAGTTTTCTCAAAATGGAAATCTTTTGAAAAAATTTATAACCATGATGTATATTTGTTACTCAATAAAACCTTGAGGTGTTGCAAGTATGAAGAGAAATTCTCCTAATCTCACACCTTGGAAATTACTCCTAATACTTGTGTGTATATACTATCCCAAACTGACTGAAAACATTAAAAAACCAGTATTACTCACAATTTTTATAATGGAAAATAATGGAAATGGGTAAGGGAGAAAATGTCTGTTGAACGGCAGAATGAAAGAACGCTCATTTTTTATTTTTTGGTGAGGAAGATTGGACCTGAGCTAGCATCTGTTGCCAGTCTTCCTCTTTTTGCTTGAGGAAGATTGTCGCCAAGCTAACATCTGTGCAAATCTTCCTCTATTTTGTATGTGGGATGCTGCCACAGCATGGCTTGATGAGTGGTGTGACCCCATGCCCAGGATCTGAACTGGAGAACCCCGGGTCACTGAAGTAAAGTGTGCGAACTTAACCACTATGCCACCAGGCCAGTCTCAAAGAATGCTTATTTTTGAGATTCCTTCTGTTTTCCAATTCCAAGTGCAGTCAGGTAGGACATGGAAATTGCAACAACAGGTAACATTTATTAAGTGCATACTGGCATTGTGTGAAGTGTTTTCCATACCTAATTTTAAGCCTCACAAGAACCCTGTGGTTCTATTAGAATTTTTTTTTGTTTTAACAGATCAGGAAATCAAGGTTCAGAGAAATGGATGAACTTGCTTGATAAATGTCAGATCCAAGACTTGCTGGCGGCAAAGTCCACCCTCTTAGTTTCTCATTCCAGCTCTGGCAGGGTACCAAGACAATTCAGGAGCAGAGTTTGAGGAGAAAAAGGCAGTATTTGCCCTCCCTAGGCTCTTTTCTGGTGTAAGATCATGGAGTATAGTCCTCTTAACCTCTACTTTGTCCATATCCCCTGTCGCTTGAGGAAGGAAAGAATTAGATTCAATGTAAATTATATTAATCCAGCTTCCTTAAAATGGCGGTCCAGAAAAACTCAGAAGGGGGTACAAAAATTGAACTGTGCATCTCTGAAATTCTCATATCAAATTACTTTAAAAATAACTATGTTAACGCCTCCCATGACACAGGAACTTTCTAAGCAGGAGTGGGACCTACAGCTAGTTCAGGGAGAAGGAAGTTAATGATGTGATGTGGTAGCCAGTGGAAGCTGGGACTTCTCTGGTTATTAATGATGGTAATAATGATGATGATAAATGAAGTGTATTTGTTGGATTTCAGCAAAGTCTTAATTACAATGAACACAAAGGAGGATACCCCCTTCCTAACAAAGCCGTTGGTGTATGAATGGTGATAACTGGTAACTTGCCTATTGACTACCTTCTGGTCTGAGTAAATGGAGGAAATTTCTCTGCTTCGGCTCTGAGAAAGCTGGTGAGCAGGCCAATTCCAGGTTAAGAAAATAAGAGGTACTGTTTCAAAATAGAAATACAAGTACTATTTCAAAATGCCACTCTTATGCAGCTGAAGTCATGGGGGTTTAAGTGTCATGATTCTGAGAATTTCATAACATATAGGACCCTTGGAAAGCATCTTGTCGAGGTCCTTCATTTTCAGATAAGTAATCTGAAGTCAAAAGGGGAAATTACTTGCCTAAGCTCATGTAGTTGCACGGTCAAGACTCCAAATTTCTAGACCTCCACTGACTATGTCCCTTTTCATCTATTTAATGCTGCATCCCTAGGATTTGAACTATAAATTACCTTGGACCAGTGCATCAATGAAAAACTATGCATTGTTTAGAGCATACCCTGCCAGGGTGTTTGATTCTCGCCTTTTACTGCCATTGAACTATTTTATTACTCTGTAAATTTTATAGATAACAGATAGCAAAGTGAAATAATTACTGTTTCTTGACATGCAAATGAATTCTGTCCAGTGGAAGGACATCACTTCCCCCCCCCATGCAAAAGTCAGTTTTGTGTCCATTTCCACATTAATACTCTTTTAAGTAATATGAATTTGTACTTCTTTGACTTCTCCTTTGAACTGGTTATATCATCTGCCTGGTTCCCTCATTTAAGTAATAAATTAAATAATAAATACAATCTTTAATATGTGTTGTTTTATATGAGTCAAAACTTTACTTTTTTACTTTTTTTTGGTATCTGTTAATACTACCATCTTTATGTTTTGGGACATATTCAAGAACCATCTTTTACTTAATATTTTTCTTGCAATTGATTCACTTTAAAATACTATCTATTCTAGAAGGACATTTGGTATCCATGCTATAAATGGAAACCATTTGCCACAAATAAAAGTTAAGTATAAAAATAAATACAATGAAAATAAAACAACGTTATTGAGTTCTAATTAGAAACTGTGGTTTGTGGAAGGTTCTGAACCCAAGGCCTGCTTTATCTCTGTTATAAAAGGATATTAGTGGGAAGTAAGGAGACACTAACATCAAAGTGTGTCTTTCTCCTTGCACTGGCCTAGTCAGAAATATTGAAAGGAAATGGAAAATGAAATAAACTTTCTTGCAGTGAGAGTCAATGTTATTTACTGCCATGTTCATGTACTATCTAAAATCCTCTCCTATATCATGTAAAAGCATCTTGAGTGCACAGTGAGGAGTGTATGTCCACATTTTAGGAAACACTGCTTTAGATAATTAGCTTTTTGCTAATCTTGTAGATGGAGACAAACAATGCTTGTGTCATCCACAGTAGCACATGGTAAAAATGTTTTGTAGTTAAGAACCAGAATGCATTTTGTAGTAGCATTCTCTTATCTAAAACCTTAACTAGCAAGAATGTATCCATAAAATTGAAAATGGAAAACATCTCTGAGTTGCTATGACAAAGGTCCATTATTTTATTCTACGAGACCAGCTGTTTTCATGACTTTGCATAGATACAGTAAATGTAAAATAAAGGCAGATTAAAAACAGGTTCCACTGACATTGGGGTGACAACTAAAGTCAAAGGGAGGACTCCTGTAAAAGCAGAGTGCTCTGGGCCACTGTGTGCAGGAGCAGACAGCACTACACGCATCAATTAATCACTTAGACCCTGTCCATGTTATAGCAGAAATTTTCTAGAATGACTCCCAGATCTTTAGCTCTAATTCAGGGCTCTTTCTTCACCTCCTGCTCTACGTAATCCATAATCTGGGAGACATTCTCACTGTGGGTACCCCATAGATGTCTAAAACCCAAGAGGTCCAGAAACCAACTATTTATCTTCTATCCCAATTGTGTTCTTCCTCTTGAATTCCTTAGCTAACTGAGTGGAATGTGTATCCTTCCAGCTGCCTGAGCCAGGAAACTGAGGTCATTTTCTGACTCCCATTCCCCTTCTGTCATGTTCAATTGATTATCAGGTCTTTTGGAGTCCATTGCTTTTAAATTGCAAATTTGTCAACTTCTTTCTATTCCGATTGCTGTTATTTAAGTCGTCTTGTTCTCTCATCTAGACATCTTGAGCATCTTCCTAATTGGTCTCTACTTTTAGGTTCTCTTTCCACCTTATATGTACTCTATGTATTCCTGTGAATAAGTTTTATAAAGTTAAAAATCTGCCTAAAAGTTTAAATTCGCTCTATATTGCACTCACAATGAAGTCTGGACCACTTACAGAAGTTTATATGGTCCTTTATGGTCTGGCCCCACTTCCTTCACCAGTCTTTATTTATTGACAGTCCCTTCTCCCCAGCATCTATACGTAACCCCATCCACCAGCATCCGCACCCACAGACTCTGTCTTGGGCCTGATGTGATAAATGAATTACTCATGCTTATATCTAAAGGTAAATTCCTTCACTTGTGCCCTAGATCCTGGCCTCTTGCCTACTCAGGGACATTATTCAGCAATTCTTCCCTCTCTTACAGCCTCAACCTCTTCCTCTTTACTGGGTCATTCCCATCAGCATTTAAATATGCTGTCATTTTTCACAGGTTAAAAAAAACTTCCCTTGATTCTACCTTTCATGCTAATTGTGACCCCGTTTCTTTGCTCATCTGTGCTATCTTCATTTTTTCCCCTTCCTTTCTCCCTTAAATCCACCCCAATTAAGCTTTTGCCCCCATATCCTTTCATCAAAATTCTTTCTGTTAAGGTTACCAAATGCCTCCAGACTGTGTAAGTTAGTGCCCATTTTTCAGAACTCATGTTATGTGGCCTATCGGCAACTTTTGATATAGCTGAACACTTCCTCTTCCTCTATACACTTTCTCCCCTTGGCTTCCAGAACACCACACACTTGCTTGGTTTTCTTCCCACCTCCCTGGTTGCTGCTTCCAAATCTCCTTTTCCTCTTCCTTCTCTTCCTGCCCTCCGAATGGTGGAGAGCCCCAGGGCTCTGTCCTTAGTCTTCCTCTTTTTCTATCTACATTTGCTCCCTTAGAGAGTTTGGCTAGTTGCCTGGGTTTGAGTGCCATCTATATGCTGATGACTTCAAATTTATATCTTCAGCCAGAATTCCCTCTGAACATCAGACTCATATGTTCTACAGCCTACTCAGCATCTTCATTTGGATACATCTTGAACTCAACTTGTCCAAAATTGAATTCCTGATCTTCCTTTCCACACCCACCCCAAAACTGCTTCATCCATAGCCTTTCTCTTCTCAGTTGATAGCGTCTCTGTTCTTCCATGTGCTCAAGTCCAAAGCTTGGAGGCATTCTTGAATACTTTGTCTCTCACTTCCCACAACCAATCTGCCAGGAAATACTGTGGACTTGGCCTTCAAAATATATCCAGAATTCAACCACTTCTCACCACCTCTCCTACTACCACTCTAGCCTCTATCATCCCTCACTTGGATTACTGCACAATAACCTCCTGACAGGTCTCCCTGTCTACTCCCCTTGGGATCTTTGCAGCATGCTGTTCCCTCTGCCTGGAATGCTGTTGCCCACATATCTGCATGGCAATGTCTTTTATCTCCTTTAGGTCTCTGCTCAGTTGTCACCTTCTCCATGAGGCCCAGATTGACCACACTGTTTAAAACTGTAACTCCTCCCCCTCCTTTACCCTCACAGGTGGCTCTCCCTATCCCCTTTACTCTATTTTCTCTTCCTTAGCCCTTAGCCCCTTCTCACATGTCATAAATTAACTCTTCTATTATATTCATTTTTTATTCCTAGTCTTACCCCATCAGAGGGAATTGCCCATAAGGGGCGCTGTGCAGGATATGTATGCCCTCCCTGTGCTCACCGGGACTCGTGGTGGGAATGCCATACTCAAGTGGACAATGGATGGTGGGCTTGGGCTTGGGTTCCTCTTAGCTTTCAGACCATGGTCCCAAGATTATGGTGGCACCAGATCCCTGAAGGTGGGTCAGGATGATAAGGCAAGAAATCCATGTTCTGAGCACTGTTTGTCTCCTGCTTCAATGAGTGGCCTTGGACAAATCCCTTGATTTCTCAGGCCTTATGTTTTCAGTTTAAGATTTCCCTTCTTTAGGTAAGTCTCTCTAAACTTTGCAAGCCTAAACTTTCCTTCAGTTCTTAAGTTGATAAACAAATTAAAGAAATATAACATAGCAAGAAGTATGTACAGCATAGCAGATACAAGTGTAGTCTCTGGTATCGGGCTGCTTGGGTTCTAATCCTGGCACTGCCACTTATAAATTGTATGACTTAGGGACCGGCCCCATGGCCGAGTGGTTAAAGTTCCGCATGCTTGGTGGCCTGGGTTTGCAGGTTCAGATCCCAGCACTGACCTACACCACTCATCAGCCATGCTGTAGAATCATCTCACATACAAAATAGAGGAAGATTGGCACGGATGTTAGCTCAGGGTTAATATTCCTCAAGCAAGAAAAAAGGGGGGGAGGATTGCCAACGGATGTTAGCTCAGGGCAAATCTTCGTCACCAAAAAAAAAAAAATAAATAAATACATAGATAAATAAGTAAGTAAATAAATTGTCTGATGTTGAACTTGATCCCTTCTGTATCAGTTTTCCTCTCTGTAAAACAAGCGCAATAACAATACCTGTTGCCAGAGATAGATCATCTTATTTTGGTGTGTAGGGGTTGGGAGTGGAAGGATATAGGTGGAGACATTGAGGAAGACCACAAGAAAGGTCCGTTTCCTGACAGCACAGGTCGGTGTCTGTGGGAAAGTAAAGAGAACAATTGCCATCCATTGACTAAATGAATTAGTCTGGGATTGACTAATTGGTGGACCCTGCTCTGTAAATGCTAGTTGAATAAATAAATAAATGAATGTGTCTGGAAAATAATGCTGTACCTGCATCCTAGGACCCTGTGAAGTTGAATTAGATATCCAGGTAGGAGAGCAGTTTGCATTTATATAGCCCTTTCTCTCTAAGTATTTCAAAGTACATCCAGTGAGTTTTGGTTTATAGGTGTGTGGTTAGCTATGGTAGGTTTTTAAGGTCCTGCTGTCTTTGTGATGCACGTCAGTTTGGTTTTGGGCTACCCCCTCTTTGTTCTTAGGTTGGAGCTAGGGCTGAAGGCACAGCAAGGCAATGAAAACTCATTTTAGTAGCTACTTAAGAATAATGAAGAAGATAAAACAGGGTTTGAAAATGTATACTGAGTATTCCAGAGCAGAATGGAAATGAGTTTTGTATTATCTGTTCTTTTGCATTGTTTACATACCACTTCCCTTCACACTACACAGTGTGAGTAATTACTGTGGAGAAGTGGAAAGAATGTGGGATTTAGACTTGGGTATATCTAGGTTTGTGCCTGAGTTCCTCTACTTCATGGTTATGCGCCCTTAGCAAGTTTATTAACTTTGCACCTCAGTTTCCTTATTTTTTAAATTTTTTAATTTTTTGGTGAGGAAGATTGGCCCTGAGCTAACATCTGTGCCAGTCTTTCTCTATTTTGTATGTGGGATGCCACCATAGCATGGCTTGATGTGCGGTGTGTAGGTCTGCACCTAGAATCCAAACCCACAAACCCTGGGCCAGCAAAGTGGAGTGTGCAAACTTAACCAGTGTGTCACCAGGCCGGCCCTTCCTTATCTTTAAATATAGAGGTTATGGATTGAAATTTATAGGTTGATGCTCTAACCCTTAATATAACTATCTGGAGATAGGGCCTTTAAGGAGGTAATTATGGTTAAAAGAGGTCATAAAAGTGGGGACCTTATCTAATAGGACTGGTGTCCTTATAAGAAGAGGAAGAGATACCAGGGTGTGCACGCACAGAGGAAAGGCCACGTCAGGAATTTTACATGTGTCGTGGAAAATTGCAAAAGGCGGCCATCTGCAAGCCAAGGAGAGAGGCCTCACTGGAAACCAACCTTGTTGGCACCTTGGTCTTGAACCTCAAGCCTCCAGAACTGTCAGAAAATAAATTTCTGTTGTTTAAGCCACCAAATTTGTTTTATTCTGTTATGGCAGCCTGAGCAAACTAATGATGCTGTGCTGCCGTTGATTGTGGTAAGAATCACAATAATACCGTCACCATCAGAAGAAGCATAGTGTAAGCATTTAAGAGTGAAGCTTTTGAAGTCAGACTTGGCTGGGCTCATCATTGCTCGGCCACTTACTGGCTCTGTAATTAGATTTTTAACGTGAGCCTCAGTTTCCTTATCCATAAAATAAGCATCATCATAATAAGACCATTCTCAGAGTGATGTCATGATGCATCATTGAATGATTTGTTAGGTGTTGAAGATTTAGCACAATCCTTCTGTATGCCATGGAGCAGGATAAATGCTTTATACATACTCCTATTTAAAAATTGCACCTGCACTACTTACTTTATAGAGTTTTTGTGAGGACGAAGTGAGACATTGCATGTGAAGGTATTGTGTAAAATTAAGTATTTTTTTTTTTAATTTTTATTTTTTTCGGATGTACATCATATTTCAAATTCTGGATACATTACATCATGTTCACCACCCGAACACTAATTATAGTGCATCCCCTCACATGTGACCCTAATCACCCCTTTTGCCCTCCCCCCACCCTCCTTCCCCAATGGTAACCACCAGTCCAATCTCCAGTGCTATGTGTTTTTTTTTTTCTGTCGTTTTTATCTTCTACTTATGAGTGAGATCATATGGTATTTGACTTTCTCCCTCTGACTTATTTCACTCAGCATAATACCCTCAAGGTCCATGCATGTTGTCACAAATGGCTGGATTTCGTCATTTCTTATGGCTGAGTAGTAGTCCATTGTGTATAAATACCACATCTTCTTTATCCATTCGTCCCTTGATGAGCACCTAGGTTGCTTCCAAGTCTTGGCTATTGTGTATAATGCCGCAATGAACATAGGGGTGCAAGTATCTTTATGCCTTTGTGTTTTCAAGTTCTTTGGATAAATACCCAGCGGTGGAATAGCTGGATCATATGGTAGATCTATCCTTAATTTTCTGAGGATACTCCAAACTGCTTTCCATAGTGGCTGCACCAGTTTGTACTGCCACCAGCAGTGAACAAGGGTTCCCTTCTCTCCACACCCTCTCCAACATTTGTCGTTTCCTGTCTTGTTAATTATAGCCATTCTGACCGGAGTGAGGTGATACCTCATTGTAGTTTTGATTTACATTTCCCTGATAGCTAATGATGTTGAACATCTTTTCATATGCCTGTTGGCCGTCTGTATATCTTCTTTGGAGAAATCTCTGTTCAGATCTTTTGCCCATTTTCTAATTGGATTGTTGGGTTTTTTGTTGTTGAGCTGTATGAGCTCTTTGTATATTTTGGATATTAACCCCTTATCTGATATGTGGTTTGCAAATATCTTCTCCCAATTGTTAGGTTGTCTTTTCGTTTTGTTGATGGTTTCCTTTGCTGTGCAGAAGCTTTTTAGTTTGATGCAGTCCCATTTGTTCATTTTTTCTTTTGTTTCCCTTGCCTGGTCAGACATGGGACTTGAAAATATGTTGCTCAGACCAATGTCGTAGAGCGTACTGCCTATGTTTTCTTCTAGAAGTCTCATGGTTTCGGGTCTTACATTCAAGTCTTTAATCCATTTTGAGTTGATTTTTGTGCATGGTGTAAGTGAATGGTCTACTTTCATTCTTTTGCACGTGGCTGTCCAGTTTTCCCAACACCACTTATTGAAGAGACTCTCCTTTCTCCATCGTATGCTCTTGGCTCCCTTGTCAAATATTAGCTGTCCATAAACATGTGGGTTTACTTCTGGGCTCTCAATTTTGTTCCATTGATCTGTGTGTCTGTTTTTGTGCCAGTACCATTCTGTTTTGGTTACTATGGCTTTGTAGTATAATCTGAAATTGGGGAGTGTGATACCTCCAGCTTTGATCTTTTTTCTTAGGAATCCTTTGGCTATTCAGGGCCTTTCAAATGCCATAGGGTGGCCAACTGGATAAAAAACAAGATCCATGTATATGCTGCATACAAGAGACACACTTCAGACCTACAGACACTCACAAACTGAAATTGAAAGGATGGAAAAAGATATTCCACGCAAATGGCAAAGAAAAGAAAGCGGGGGTAGCAATACTTATATCAGACAAAATAGACTTTAAATCAAAAACTGTAATAAGAGACAAAGACGGGCACTACATAATGATAAAGGGAACAATCCAACAAGAAAATATAACACTTGTAAATATCTATGCACCCAACACAGGAGCACCTAAATATATAAAGCAATTATTAACAGACATAAGAGGAGAAATAGACAGTAATGCAATAATAGTAGGGGACTTTAACACTCCACTTACACCAATGGATAGATCATCCAAACAGAAGATCAATAAGGAAACACTCGCCTTAAAGGACACATTAGACCAGATGGACTTAGTAGATATATACAGAACATTCCATCCAAAAACCATAGGATACACATTCTTTTCAAATGCCCATGGAACATTCTCCAGGATTGATCACATACTAGGCCACAAAACAAGTCTCAATAAATTTAAGAAGATCGAAATAATACCGTGCATCTTTTCTTACCACAAAGGTATGAAACTGGAAATCAACTACAGAAAGAAAACCAGAAAAGCCACAAAAATGTAGAGATTGAACAAAATGCTACTGAACAATGATTGGGTCAATGAAGAAATCAAAGAAGAAATAAAAAAATTCCTGGAGACAAATTAAAATGAAAACATGACATGCCAAAATCTGTGGGATACAGCAAAAGTGGTTCTACGGGGGAAGTTTATACTAATTCAGGCCTACCTCAACAAAGAAGAAAAATCCCAAATAAACAATCTAAAAGTGCACCTAAAGGTACTGGAAAAAGAACAACAAACAAAGCCCAAAATCAGCAGAAGGAAGGAAATAATAAAAATCAGAGCAGAAATAAATGAAATAGAGACTAAAAAAAAATAGAAAAAATTAATGAAACCAAGAGCTGATTCTTTGAAAAGATAAACAAAATTGACAAACCCTTAGCTAGACTCACCAAGAAAAAAAGAGAGAAGGCTCAAATAAATAAAATCAGAAACGAAAGAGGAGAGATTACAACGGACACCTCAGAAATACAAAAGATAATCAGAGAATACTATGAAAAGCTATACGCCAACAAATTGGATAATCTAGAAGAAATGGATAAATTCTTAGAAACATACAACCTTCCAAAACTGGACCGAGAAGATGTAGAAAGTTTGAATACACCGATCACCAGTAAGGAGATCGAAACAGCAATTAAAAACCTCCCAAAAAATAAAAGTCCAGGACCAGATGGCTTCCCTGGTGAATTCTACCAAACATTCAAAGACGACTTAATACCTATCCTTGTCAAACTCTTCCAAAAAATTGAAGAGGAGGGGGAGGCTTCCTAACTCCTTCTACGAAGCAAACATTATCCTGATACCAAAACCAGAGAAGGGCAACACAAAAAAAGAAAATTACAGGCCAATATCACTGATGAACATTGATGCAAAAATCCTCAAGAAAATACTAGCAAATCGAATACAACAATACGTTAAAAAGATCATACATCATGATTAAGTGGGCTTCATTCCGGGGATGCAGGGATGGTTCAACATCCACAAATCTATCAACATGATACACCACATTAACAAAATGAAGAATAAAAATCACATGATCATCTCAATAGATGCAGAGAAAGCATTTGACAAGATACAGCATCCATTTATGATAAAAGCTCTAAATAAAATGGGTATAGAAGGAAAATACCTCAACATAATAAAGGCCATATATGACAAACCCACAGCAAATATCATTCTCAATGGAGAAAAACTGAAAGCTATCCCTCTAAGAACAGGAACCAGACAAGGATGCCCACTGTCACCACTCTTATTTAACATAGTATTGGAAGTCCTAGCCAGAGCAATCAGGCAAGAAAAAGAAATAAAAGGGATCCACATTGGAAAATAAGAAGTGAAACTGTCACTCTTTGCAGATGACATGATTTTATATCTAGAAAACCCTAAAGAGTCCACTAAAAAACTTTTAGAAATAATAAAGGAATACTGTCAAGTTGCAGGATACAAAATCAATGTACAAAAATCCGTTGTGTTTCTATACACTAACAACGAAGTAGCAGAAAGAGAAATTAAGAATACAATCCCATTTACAATTGCAACAAAAAGAATAAAATACCTAGGAATAAACTTAATGAAAGAGGTGAAAGATCTGTACACTGAAAACTATAAAACATTGTTGAAAGAAATCGAAGAAGACACAAAGAAATGGAAAGATATTCCGTGCTCTTGGATTGGAAGAATTAACATTGTTAAATGTCCATACTTCCTAAAGCAATCTATAGATTCAACGCAATCCCTATCAAAGTTCCAAGAACATTTTTTGCAGAAATAGAACAAAGAATCCTAAAATTTATATGGAACAACAAAAGACCCCGAATAGCCTAAGTAGTTTTATTGTTATAATCAAGACATGACAATTTTGGACATGTTGTAAGCATTATTTATTTAACAGATACTTAATGTGTTTATAGTAAATGTAAACTTCCGTTCTGTGGCATTTATCTTCAAGCTTTTCAGATGAGTCCAAGTGTTTTTGAATAGTTACGTGGCTGTGTTGTTGGTCAGAGCTACAGCAATCTCAGAACCATATCCTTTGATTGGCTCTCAGCAGTCAAAAAGTTTAAACTGCATTCTATTGCTCTCCATTACCCAGGGCTGGAAAGGGCTGGTTGGTAATGAAGCAAATTTATTATTTCCAGGTAGAGAATTCATAAAGAATAGAAATTAATAATGGAAGGGAGTTCAGATCCACAAGCCTTTTATAGCATCATGTGTTTAAGCTTCAGATTGCTTGATGCTTTCCAATTGTACCTGGGTTTATTTGAAAGATTAAAAAATATATAGGTCTTGATCTTTTCTTGGTGAAGTTACTCTTAGGAATTTTATATTTTTAATTTCTATTTAAATGGGTTATTTCTTTAATAAGAAATTTTCCAATGGATTTTTGCTGGCATGTAGGAAAGTTATTAATTTTTGTTTATATATATTGTATCTTACCTCACATTGAACTCCCTTATTAGTTTAAATAGTTTTTCAGTTGATTCCCTTGGATTTTCTAGGAAGTTAATTATAATTGTAAATAATTATGATTTTGTCTTTTCCTTTCCACTGTTTGCTCAAAAATTTTTTTCTTGTCCTACTGCATTGGCTAAAAACTCCAGAACAAATCTCAATTATAGCAGTGATGGTGGCATCTTCATTGTTCCTAATTTTAATAGCAATATCCTTGGTGTTTCACCATTATGTATGCTTGTTGTTAGTGTCTGCTATATACTTTAAGTATATTAGGAAAGTTTCCTCTGATTCCTAGCTGAGTAAGAGTTCATAGTTTGATTTGTTTGTTCCCTTTAGTAGAAGTCACTGTTCTCATTTATTCAGACTGGGGTCATCTTCCCATTCCCCCCTAGGCCTGTAAACCCAGGCATGGGGGGAGTAGTTGAGAAGTTTGGATGAATCCTAAGCAACCATACTGCCTCATTGTATGGATTCTTCTGGATTAGGCCAACTATAGGAACTTGAACTGAACTGATTAAATGAATCATTGAAAAAGTGAATAATAATTTTTTGAACTCTGAAACCAAACCCAAATGTTATTATTTAGTTGAGTGATGAGTCAGAGAAAAGGCCTTTTTTCTCCTTTTAAAGCTCCCTAGGAAATCAGTTCAAACCAGCAACAAAGCTATATATTTTTGAATACTGTTGAAATGGAACAAAAGAATAACTTCAAATGTCTCTAAATTCAATCTGCTTGGGACAAATGCTTCATCCATGCAAAGTCGCTAGTTAGCAGAAGGCATAATGCTTGGGGGCTGGGTTTGGGGTGGAAGTGGCTAGACTCCAGAAGTGGCAGCAGCACGCCAGCTCCTGCTTCTGATGTTGCAGTGTCCTGGTGACCCTTCACTTCAGCATCACCCCAGGAGGTAAGCAGAGTGTGAACCTGGGTCAACTCGATACTAGGAATCCAGTTCAAGCCATCATTTCCCAGGATATATTCTTTGAGGAGGGATAAGTAAACTGCACAAGCACACATATGGAGTCCACCCATAACCCCCCTGTCATCACGACGAAGCAAATGGTATTAGCTACTTTTCCTTTTCCATGTAGGTGCTTTCCTACGCAAAAGTTGTAAAACAGGCAAAATTTGTCTTCGGTCCTACCATTTTGCATCTCTGTCCCCTTCTATGTTTTCAGTAGCACTCTGAGGGCCCAGCTAAGTACCGAGTACTAAAATGGTCTCACCATTTAAAATTTTAATTTTTCAGGGAAAACTTCTTTAGCTGCTGTCCTGCCCCAATCTAGGTCAGTTTGAATCTTCTGATCTGTTCATATTACCCATTATGTTAACATTTTTACCACAACTGAAATGAAATCATTTCTGTATGTTTGTTCATTTCTTGTTTGATGTCTGTCCACAACTAGAGGGTAAACTCCATGAAGGCATTTATCTGGAATGTGACTTGCCCACAGTGTGTGCCCAATAAATATTGAATGAAGGGATGGCCTGGAGGACCACAGTGAGAGAACTCTATTATTGCCTTTGCTATAGCAGTGGTTGCCAGACTTTTTGAATATAGCTGTAACCTCCTCTCTCTTCTTTTGAATATTCCTCAATTTATGATGTCTCCCTATGACTATAATTGTAACCATGCTAAATGTACTTTTGGGTTACATCTCCCTTGTAATTAATCTGGAGTGCCAAATGTTGAGGTCAGTTGGTCTAACACATGAAGTGCAACCCTTTTTAAAAATTTCAGTTCAAGCTCTATCCACAGTCTGGTTTCATTCTTACATCTCACTATTTCCCTGAGGTAATAACACACTTTGTACTTCTTGCTCTTTTGCCTTGGCCAAAGTCATTTCTCTCTAAAAAACTCTGTGCTTCCTCAGCTCTGCAATGTTAGCCATCATTCCAGACCCAATTTAAGTCTCACCTTCTCCAGAAATCTTTCTCTTACTACTCATTCCTTTCTTTCCAAAGAGACCCCTTAGCACTTACTCTCTGATACTCTTACTTAGTAGATAGTATCCATGGTGTAGAATTTAGCTCTGTCGCAGGTTGCATTTTCTGGGGTGTAGACTCTGAGATGGTGTTCGATGGGATAGGATGTTTATTAAGGAGTGTCCTTGGGACCAACATCTGTGGAAGGGAGAAAAATGAAGAAGGAGTGGGCAGAAGGAGAAGCTGACCTGACATGTAGACCTTACTAGAACCTCCACTGATGAGAGGAGCTTTGGCAGGTCAGAGTTGTCTGGCATTGACCGAAATGGTCAGGCTCTTACATCTGTAGAATGATCAGTCATTGGATGTGGCTGCCCTGGGCAGGAAGTGACCTTGGGCGAGGCAGCTCTCTGTGGTTGATGGAATCCCTGGGGTGGCTGAGGCTAAAGCCTCTGTGCAGACAGCCCTCCCAGCAGGTGGGACAAGTTCTTTCTTGAAAGGCAACCTGTGTCTACCACAAACTTCTTGAGGCACAGACCATGTCTTATTTACCCCTGAAGACTCCATAGCGCCTAGGCCTGTGCTTGACACATAATCAATGCTCAGTGCATCAATAGATGCTAGATGAATTGCCAGCGGTTTTTGGTCTAGGTGCTTAGTTCTGACCATATAATGAGTTCTTTGAGGTCAAGAACATTTGCTCCTACAGAACTTATTACTAGGCTTTTCACATAGCAGGGGTGATTGGTCTGGCTGCCTCTTAGAGCTAATGCACAGGTGTGTGTTTCATAGTTGGGTATGGGTCTGTTTGGGGTCGGCTTTATGTATCAAGGCACTTATGTCGTGGTGGGTATATGTAGGTTGTGGCTGAGGGAATGGGAGTATGCATGTGATATAGCTGAACGTTTATGCTGCTGTAGCTGGTAGTATAAGCTGAGTTTTTGCTGTGCCTGTCTTATTTGGTGCATGTCTTGTTATGACTTGGTATACATATCTTGTGATTAGAAGTGTATGTGGATCATGGGTGGTATGAGTGTTTGTGGTGGTTGAACTTGGACATGATGACTGGAGGATGAGGGATATGAAGTTGTGTGTGTTTATGTTGTGAGGGGTGTGTGTGTGCACACAAGCGTGCATGTTCACGCTTGGGTGTGAGTATGTGGTGGCCAGAGTGCATCTGCCCTGGCTGGAGTGTGGTGTATGGTGTCTGTGGTTGGCTATGGTTGAGAGCCCAGACTTGAAGCTCTAGGCCTCTCTCCTCTGGCCTTGTGAAGGCTGACCAGGCCCCATCCCCAGCCCTAGCAGCATGAAGTCCCTCCACTTTCAACAGACAGCGGTATCAGCCATAATTAAAGCTAATTATTCCACGGTGCTCTGCATGTGTGTTGGCCTCCAAAGTACTCTGCAATGAGCAGGGAGGCAGCAGGGCTGTTTTTCTTCATAAAAACTTATGAGGAGCGCTGAGCAGATTAACAGCTTTAATGACAAAAATTACCGCTTACAACACTGACTTCAAATCAAAGAACAATATCTGCAGACAGATATTTTCATGGTTTTCATAACAATTCATTATAGGTGGCACCAAGGGATTACATTTTTATTTCCCCTGTGTCATCTTTCTTAGACTCAGGTTCATTTCTCTTAATGAGGCGGCGGAAGATAAAGGGCAGAGACACAGCCTCCATGGCGGCTGCTGCGCGAGAGGCATTTAGGGTCACAGAGCCATCAGAGCTGGGAGGGGAGGGGCTGAGGAGAGAGAGTGATGGGAGCAAGAGGCTTCCTGCCATAATGAACCAAAATTAAGACATAAATTTTCCCACCTTTGTTCCGACAGCTCCAACTCAGGGATTCAGCTTTTTAATGAGGAATGGATCAGAAGCAAAAATTATTAGCTAATTAATTATACAGAGAACAAAAAAAAAAACTTGCAGGAAAGATTAGGAATGGGGAGCTGTCGCATCACAGCAGCCCTTCCGAAACAGGACCAAAGGGAAAGTTCCTGGGTCTGCACAATGGTGTTGGGGAAGTGGGGATGGGTGTGTGGGGGGCTGGTGCCTGTTGACCAGACCTGGGTCTTTACCACATTGGTAAAATGGATGTGGTGGAAGCCAGAGGGCTTACTGGGGAGAGCCTCCCATAATCCCTGCTAGCTTCCTTCCTTTAGACTCTTCACAAAGTGGCATTCTGCTCAAGCCAAATAGAGCAGAACCATTTGAAGAGTTTAGTGTAGTGTTTCTCGCGGTATGGCTTCTGACCCCTGACCATTGCATCAGTGGCACTCAAATTTAGGTGTTCATAAGAATCACCTGGAAAGCCTGGAAAAGTGCACCCAGCCTCCCGAGTCTGATTCACCAGGTCTGGACTGAAGCCTAGGAATCTGCGTTTAAAACAAATGTGCCAGGTGATTTTTCTGCCCACTAAAGGTTAATTGCCACTAGTCTATGCTCGGAATTAGGAATTCTATTCCATTTCCTACCCTCCCCAGATTCTGCATGTTTACTCCTCAATTCTGTGTCTTGGTTTCCTTGTCAATGCACTGAGGACGATAATAACAGTTGAGAAATTACTTTGAGATGAATGCCTCATTTGCTTTCACTGCTTGTAAAACCCAAATTAAATCTTGAAATCCTGGCATACTCTTTACAATCCATTCAGATCTCTAACAGGTTTATAAACAAAATAATTAAAATAGAAAAATATGTGGCTTGTCATCAGCTTTTCATTTTGAGTTTGGTCTTCACTTTGTTGCTATTTTTCTGGAATCGGTAGGGTAGAGACTTTTAAAATTTTCATTCTGGGACTCCAGAAATAGAGATAACAAAAAGACTGTGGCAAGAATCTGAGAAAAGGCAGATGGATCTATAGCACATTTAGAGTGCAGCAGACAACATCTAAGTGTCTTGATTAAAATTGGTCAGACTATACATCTCCTATCAATTTCAACAGGTCAAGGAACATTAACACTGCAACTATCTGTGAGGGGCTAATGCAACCGCACGTGATTATCTTCGTATTTCAGGCAATAAACGGATCCTGCGTCATAGAATTCTGATTGCAGCTTGTGTGCTGGACATTGTGCTAGGTATTGATATTACAGAGGTAATTAAGACACATTTCTTGCCAATAAGAAGCTCATAGTCCAGAGGAAAACAGGTAGAGGAACAGATAATTATAACATCATGTGGTCACGTATTCTGGGTACCATGGGGGTACAGAGGAAGGATACATCACTCTTGGCAGAAAGCAGAGAGAGACAATGTAAAGGGTTTTGGAGAATGTCACAACATTGGAAGGCATTGAAGCAGATATTCTTATTGGCAGGAACAACACTCGGCACAATAGTCAAATGGATAAAGACTATCTCTGGCACATCCTCCATCTCTGGTTTCAGCAGTTTTCTCTCCACTTCAGGTGTCTCCTGACCCCAGGGGAACCCAGTGAGTTAGATATCTGCGGATTCCTCTGAGCTCAACACTACTAGAACATGCCCTTCTCAACTCTTCCATTTGTGATGAACATTTCCTAACCATCAACACTTCACTGTGCTTTGTTCTGAATTCTCCTCTTTCCAACATGATGCTCTGGAACAACTTTAATTCTTCTCTCTTTTTCTTTTCTCTATGACATTAAACAGTCACTAAGACCCATTGCTTCTATCTCTGAAATGTCTTTCATGCCTTCTTCTCTTCCTCTTGAATTTTCCATCACCCTATATCAGATCCTCATCATCTCTTATCTAGATTCTTAATAACAACCTTAAGATGGCCTTCTTGCCACTAATTTTTATGCCATTTGGTACATTTTCTACATGGCCATCTATTATGTTATTTAAAATAGAAATTTGAAGAGTTACCCCTTTTCTTACATTTGTTGGATAAATGCTATCACTTCTCTGTGGCCTGAGAAGCCCTGAATATTTTGACCCAATTCCAATTTTTTAGGGCCATCTTCTTCCTCTAGGTTCTGGCTCCAACCATTTGAAAGACCCCAGTATCATCTCCAGTGAGCCATTTGTCATCCTTTGAGAACACAGTATACTTCCATATTTTCATGCTTGGCTAATATGATTCCCTCTGCCTGGAATGCCTTTCAGAGAAATTTATACTCCACCTGCTTTCCTAGAAGAGTTATAAATAAGATTGGATAATTGAAATTATTGAATGATTGAAGTAATAAGGAGTACATGTGATAGATGAAGGGAAGTCCATATGGCTTGGTCTAGTCCTTGGTCTTAACAATTCATCACATCAAGCAATGTTTCACTACTTTAGTCTAATTGTGTTCCTCCTGGTCCCATGCTCAAATAGTATGTTGAAGAATTTGAAATATTTACAGTTGACTTTGTAAAGTATTTGATTGCTTTTTGGCCTCTTTTGTCATGTTATTGGAATTTAATGAGTTTTTAAAAACTTAAGTGCTCAACTTCATTTTTCACTTGTTACAAATTATAATGATAAACATTAATTGAATGCTCATGATGTCCAAGGCATGATTCTAAATTACTTACATGAAATTAACTCATGAAATTCTCACAATAGTCCTTTAGTAGGTTCCATTATTATCATCATTTTAAAGATGAGGACATTGGAGTCGCAGAGAGCTTAAATAACTTGTCTAAGTAGTGACCCCTGGCTCCAGAACCTACACTCATATTTACTGAGCCAGTAATTATGTGCAAGTGGATAGAGAACTATCTACTGGAGGTATTAGGTAGGCATCCAGATTCCATCTGGTCTCAGCCACTCCTCCCCAATCCCAGTGAGATTCCCGAAAGATGTGTGCCCACAACAAGGCCAGAGAAAGGAACATTTTATTACCAGCTTGGGTTTAGTTTCCTACCTTTGTGTAGAACCCTCTGGGCCGCATGGAGGACGTCTTTTTCCTAAAACAGGAGACTGAGGCCTAGAATCTAAGCTGGCCAAGTGGCCTCCTTTGTCCCCTTTTCTGAGCCCTTGACTCTCTTTATCTTATCACTCTATTGGCGTGCTAGCCCCCAAAGGTCAGTTGGGGGAGGAATAAGTCAGACAGCAAAAATAGCAAGAATAGGCATTATTAGTCTTGCTGCCTAGAGCAGAGCTCATTTAGGCCACCTGGAGATGGGATCATCCAGAGAGCATTTGTATTTAGCACAGTGCATATTGTTCTTATTCTTAAAGGTATTAATATGCACATCATATCTATCTTTGGTACTGCAGTAGACAAGAGAACAGTGCTGGGTTCATGAGAGGTCTCAATAAATTCTTATAGAAATGAATTCAAGATTCCAACAGTGGAGAAACACACCAAAGGACAGCTTTATGCATAATGTTCACTGAAGCCATTAATAAAACTTTCTAACATAGTTTAAATATTCATAATTAGGTAATGTTTATGTAAATTTTGGTTTACTCATATAATGGAATGTTTTGCAGTCATTAAAATGTTTTAAAAATTTTTTACAAATAATTTTAAATGAAGTAAGAATTTTTAATGATGTAATTTGAAGGGAAAAAGCAGGCTGCAAGATGATTATACAATGTGGCCTCAGTTATGTAAAAATAGGCATTAATAGTCATTAAAAAAGAAGAAAGATTATCTGTGCTTGCTTTTCCAGGATATATTGTTAAATGATAAAGCAAGGAGCAGAATAGAGTCTATAGAATGATATCATTTTATGTAAAAAATGTATATATTTCTTGAAGTCCACACAAAAACTATTACTCTGGGGAATAAAACTGGGGGTGGAAGTGGCTAGAGTGGAAGAATAACTTAATTTTTATTGTACACTTTTTTATGCCTTGGATTTTTTTTACCATGTCCATGCGTTTTCTTTTTAATAATAAAAGTTTCCCTTTTATAATGGTATATATATATGCACCAGTTAGCAATAATGGGAGTATGAGTTTTTGGGCAATTTAATTTTTATTCTTTTATCTTTTTTTTGAGTTTCTAAATGTTCTACAATAAGTATATCTTAGCTTTGTAATTAAAAAATATTAAACATGATTTGGGATAAGCTGAATACCTGGAATGGGGACCAGGAACAGAATTATGAGAGAAGTCTCTGTGCTGTTCTTATGGAGAACTCAAGCATTCCTCGGGCATCTGCTTAGAGATCGCCTCCTCAGAGAGGCCTTGTCCTGAGCACTTGATCCCAGGTGAGCTGCCCCAGTTATTCTCTCCATAGTATCTTGTTTGGTTTCCTTCATTGCATTTTCACCATCATTTTATTTGTTGATGTGTTTGTCTGCTTAATAGTTGGGTCTCCTCCTCGTCTGTAGGTTCTGATCTGGGACCATGTATTGTGGTTCACTATACTGCAGCACACAGCCCAATGCCTGTTGCATAATAGGTGCTCAATAATTATTTGTTGAGCTACTAATGTATGCATGGACACTCATCCTCTTCATGATCCTTACATCCCAGAACCCAGTGACAAAAGTCTTTGTAGATAAAAGGAGAAACATCCATTATGGACTTACGTTTTAGAATGATGGCTGAACATGGTCCCAACAGGACAAAAAGCATAGCAAGAGGGCAAGGATGGGCTGAATGAAATGAGCAAGATGAGGAAGCAACACCTATACTTGGGATAGCTAAGTCAGGTTGGCAAGTGGGCATTCTCATTGTCATGGCGGCAGGTGTCAGTGTGTCAGAATTATGGTGAAGTCTCCCCTATTGTCAGGGGGAACATACATTGGGATCCCAGAGGGGAAGGTGGACTTCTGACTGTTATTAAGCTTGGTGAAAGCTCATGTTCCATTTGCATGGAAGACTATGATGTTAGAGGTGACAAAGCATGAAATAGGAGCAAGGAATTTGGGGAGCTGGATTCTAGACTTGGCTGAGTTGGGAACTGGCTGTGTGTCTTTGTTGTAGTCACTTCACCTCTCTGAGTCTTGTTTTCTCATTTGTAAAGGTAGGACATTGAGGGATCATTTCAGAGGGTCCTTGAGGTATACTATTAAATAATTGTATAAAATAGGGGGTTTTCAGGGCTGGGCTGGAGAAACTCTTTAGTATGATTTCCTGCTATCGTCAACAGGGTTCCAACTTAAGTCATGGCACGAATGTGAGATGTGAGTCTGGTCATGGATGAAGGGCTAATGTGATGTGATAAAAGGTCATCCAACATCTCTCCATAGAAAACAGTTAAATTCATCAGTGACTCCAACCAATGAGATGCATGAAATGGATCATGTATGTGCATAGGCAAATTCTGGTTCTGCCATCTACTATTTGAATGACCTTGGGCAAGTTTTTAAGTCTCAATTTTCTATGGAATGAAGACAATAATAATAATACTTATTATTATAAGATTTTCTCTAAGGATCAAATAAGAGGATGCGTGAAAAACACCTAGAATGGTACCTGGTCTGTAGTACTGCTCAATAACCAGCAGCTTTTATAATTTAATGTAATACCAGCTACAATTACAGAGTGCAGACTGTGTGCAAGGAGTTCATTGGTTCCCCATGGCCCCATTTAAAACTTGTTTAAAGAAAACAGGGTTTTTTTTAAGGGACTGCTAAAGTACTTCCTACTCTAGAGAAGGGCTCCTATTCAAGGATGTACATATTATTAATAGTACCACCATTTTTACCTTCCAGGTGCTTGAGCTCCATCACATCCTTTAGGCCCCGTAATAACTATTATGAGGTCAGTCTTCCTCCCCTCCCATGTGCCTGAGGCTCGGCGAGGTTACCTGCTTGAGTGAGGGGCAGTGCCAGGATGGGAACTGAGGTCTGACTCCAAAGCCCGTGCATTTAACCCCAGGGCTATACAGCCTTCTGCGACTGTTAATTGTGCTTTCTCTGAGCTCTGTATTCCTGCAGCCAAAGGTCACTTGTCCCTCCTCTTCTGTTGCATGCTCATGGGTCGCAGCGGGTGGGAGTCAGTCTTCTGCAATTCCCACGGGTTTCCTGGGCCTGTCTTCCATATGTTCCAGCTTTAGCCACAAAACGTGTGCGGGGTCTTCAGCCCTAAGTACTCCTGACGCCTCTGAATGAGAGAAGGCAACTCTGAGTTCAGGCCAGCATGGGCTGTCCACAGAGCGTGGGAAAATTATCAGCAGAGACAAAAAAATTTTCTCCCTCAAGAACTGTTTTTGTAGGGCTGCATTTTCCGATGTGAAGAGCACATTTTTTGTTAATCTGCTCTCGATGGCAGAATTGGGGAGAGTGGGAACAGGGCTATTTTATCTACCCAAAACAATTCATCAAACAAACTCAGGGGATCCGAGATAGTCTCTAACAAATAAAAGTCAACAACACTCCCTTTGTCTTGGGCCGCACACGCAAACCTTTTCTTTTAAAGGTAGGAGAGGTCATCTTGATGTTCTGTGCCTGTTGGCAGGCACCACATGCTTTCCTTTATCCCTTCCTGGTCCCCAGAGGGACTTGAAGATCTTAGAGGCTGTTTGGGAGGGATAGTGGGAAATAAGTGACTGTGAAGGGAAGGCAGAACACGGTCGCTGTAGAGAGTTTGGACCTCTGTGAGGAAGAACTAGCTAGGCCTTTGGGAGAGCACTGAAGGCAGAGACAGTTCCCTTCATGGAAGGCCCCTTTCAAGAATGTTAGCTTTCCTTCTGCTTTGAATAATAGCCTTCTGAATAATAATAATTTCAGCTAATGTTCCCTGAGAACTTTCAGTGTGCCAGGCATGAGGCTAAAGGCCTATGCAGACTATCTAATTTCATCTTCACGGCAGTCCTGGGAGGCAAGGACAATTATTATTCCCAATTTCTGAATTGGCAGCTGAGGTTCAGAGAGGTAAAGTCCCTGGCCTGAGGTCACACAGCTAGAAAGCAGGGGAGGCAGGATATGGATATGAGCAATCTGACTCCAGTCCTGTACTCTGAGCCCAAAGAAGCTGTGATGGCTCACAATCTCAAACTAGTTAGGGAGCAGAACTAGGATTAAAATTTAGGCCTTCTGAATTTCAGTTTTTCTGACCATATCACACTGCTTTTGATTTAAACTGTCATAGGAATGATATTTCAAAGGAGCCAATACAAGTCAGCATTTGGTTCATTCAGATTAGTTTCCCAAGTGAGTGGATGAGCCTGATGGTCTTCCTTAAACTGTTAAAGGGCAATTCAGAATATTTTTGTTAAACTCTCTTAAAATTATTTATTTTCTGAGTATAACAGTAATACAGGCCCATTGCAGAAAATTTGGAAAATACAATAAAGTAAAATAAAAAAATGACCCATAATCCTACTACCCAGAGATAACCTTAGCATTTAAGCATGTTCTAAAAAGCATAGTTGAAATTATGATATATATTATTTTATATCCAAATTAAAACTGTATTAGTGATGATAAGTAGGTTTTGAATCTAATGCCCATCTGATGCATTGGCATTTAGACGAGTTCTGAGGCCTCATATGGGTTTTTGGAGTTGTGATGGAGTGATGATGATTGCTGTTGGTTCCTGGTTAGGGATTGCATCAGGAGAAACATTTATTTGGCATACTTTCAAGGGCCACATCATGGCTGCACTACATTTGAAGACATTTTGATGCCAGTTTTATTTCCAGGAACAAGGATGTTGGGACAAGCTAAGGGCTTACTCTCATATATTGATGAGGTTTGCCTGGTGGCCTGGATTAGAGCCAGGATGTTCCTTGCTGCCAACACTCAATGTGGCCAAAGGATATGAGTCATCTCTAGATAGGTATGTGCAGGCCTCTGTCCCTGGGGATGTAGGGACTGGTTGCAGGGTTAGCTGCTACCTTCATAAACTTAACCCCGGATGCTACTGTCCTGGGGATTGAATAGTATGCCTTGCAGAGTTTGTCAACTCCACCCTGCTCCATCTCTTGTTTGTCTGGATGCTTGTTTGTCGTCTTGCATGTGGCCTTCTGTGTAGCAAAGAGTGGAAGTGAATCACTGTCTGACGTCGGAGCCCTCTGCTACTCTTTATGAGTCTTACCAAGTCACTGAAATAGCGATCCCAGAACCTTAGGGCTGGAAGAGACCTGCAAGTGTGTTCCAAAGTACTCATCCTATAGACGAAGCCGCCAAGTTTCACAGAGTGTGACATGGGCAGGCCTGGGCTCAGGTTCTTCTCACCTGTGTTCAGTTCTTTTGTTTCCTGGTTGATTTGTTTTTAAACCCTATGGCATTATTACATTTTTTAAGAGGAGAAAAAAAACACTGATGAATGGATTTAGTCTTACAGAAATGACGTACTTACAGAGAAAAGCATTGTTGAGTTGTTTACATTTTACGTCCTGATTCTTCTAGTTACCTGTGTCCACTGTGACTGTTTCCAAGCCAAAAGTTGGATCATGTGATCAGACAGAGAGTGATTTGATTTGTGAATTTATTTTTAATCAATTGTCTTGTAAAGACTTAAAAATAAAATCATGTTTAGTTATGTAGCGATTTATTTATTGAGTAATTACTGTTTTCAGGTTTTTATGTAACTTTTCCCACAGTTTTGTTAGGTAAATATTAGGAATACGTTTATTCTACAGATAAGGAATCCAAGGCTTGGAGAAGTACGTAGAATTAGCCAGGTCAAAGCTTATAAATGACACGTCCTTCTGACTCACAAATCTGTTATCTTATTCTCTATACCATTCTGCTTCCCAGTTCACGTTTGCATGTATATTAGATGTAATGTGGGAATCAACTGACTTACTGAAAATAATAGAGCGACATGAAATCAGATACATCTGGGATATGAGGTCACCATCCCCATGACTGAAGGTATTTGATGATTTGTCCTGATTAACTGTCAGCTGGCACCTGGTAGTGGGTCCTCCCAGGTCAGATTTAACTATGTTTTAGGAGTCTTGATGCCACTTAGGTCTATTGTAATGAACTGGCCTAGGTGGACATTTGAGCTTTCCAATGTTCAGACTCTCTTATCCAAACCACAGTCTCCATTCAGTCAGTATTGGGCTTTGGAATTGGTTGAATTTATGGAGGAGAAAGGGCGAAGGTGGCAGGGGATGGGGCTAACCTATTTTGAAGTCCTGCTTATGAGTTCAGGACCATGTTCCTCTTGAGGACGTGGCTCTCATCAAAGCCCTAGTAGCTTAATTATTAAAATGCATTCGCTCACCCTTTAAAAGACAGCAGTTTCATCACATTACTTTTAGGCTGTCTCTACTCGGTGACTGGATGTCTGGGTTGTGTCATAACAAGACCAATTAAAAAGAAAAAAATGCAGAAAGCCAAGACACATGCCCTACCCTCCGAATCAGGTTCATATTCCTCTTAGGATTGCAAATACCCTGCTCTTCTGGAGCTCAGGACTGCTCCTTGGAGCCAGTTGTGCAGTTTTATGGTCTGCACTGACCTCATGATGTCACTCGGTCATCAGAGAAGGTGATATGGGGTTAAGAGGGGCTGGCTCCTGGGAAGCAGGCCCAAGGCATAGGGGGGCCACGGGGCTTCCTAGAAACAGCCACAGGGAGCTGGGGGAAGGAAGCTGGGAAGTAGCCTAAGGCAGGATTTCCACCACCTGCAGTGAGGAAACCCTTTTCACTCCACTTGGGCAGCCAGACATGGCGGCTATCCCTTAGCCAGCTGTTTGCACCTGAGAATGAGATCTGGCTCCAAGGCCATCCAAAACTCCAGGGAACTATGCTCCAGAAGGAGCTATGCTGGCCAATAGACTGTTAAAAACAATACTTAACCAGTGTCTACTCCCATTTTATTCCATTAAGCACATAGGTCTCATTGGGATACATAACGTTGGGCCCAGATAGGTAACACTGAGGTGTGTCTCTGGTTCTGACAACGCTGGGAAATTGTTCTGCTTAGGGCCAAGTTTGTCATCATCAAGGCATTTTTTTCTTTCTTTTTTTTTTTAAAGATTTCTTTAAAAATAATACTAATACTAAAAAGAACTCCATCAGACCTATTTCCTCAGGGAGTTTGGAATTCTAGAGAGTTAGGAAAGAGATGTTTGTTTTGCTCAGGAGCACTATTGGAAAAATGATTGCCTGTGGAAAGAGCACTGGGTTGAGAGTCTGAGTACCTGAGTTCTCAACTTTGGCTCAGCCATCACTTTGTCGGGGACATTGGATAGATCCTTTACCCTCTGTGGCTCCAGTTTCCTTTCCTAAAGGTGGGATTTGGGGTAGCTAATTCTGCAAGTTCCGTGTAGCTTGAAGATACCAAGCATCGATTTCTTTAGCCCTTTTATGATGTAATTAAATAACCCTTTCCAACTCTTGAGACCACTGGGAAATGCTCTTTGAAAATATATATTCATCCAGGCCCTAACTCATTGAATCGTTGTGAGCTGGACTGAAAAGTCTCCAGGGGTCACTGGGAGCCATGTTTGCAGATTATCATCCATATAGAGATCTGGTGGCTGAAAGGAATTAGGGTGAGAGTAACAACAAATAATAAAGCAGGCTGGAAGTAGTGAGATTGGATCATTTGCTGGTAATAGACCTTTTCCAACCACCTTCATCCTTATGGTATTTTCATTTAGAGACAGTTATTTGTTTATTAAAGAAATGGAACTGGGCCGAAATTTGTTGAAAACAAAGTTTGTTTAAAATACTTTGTAATCCTTAAAATCATCCCCAAAACACTAACAGAAAAGCCACAAGTGACAGACAGACACGGCGAGCACCTTTGGTGAGTGTGCACTTAGCTTGCAACCATCTTGAAATGTCTTCACGTGAGAAAACCAAACCAATCAAATAAAGCCAAACAAAACCAAATGAAAACAATAAAAGAAGTACTTTAATTCTGTCTGCCTCCTAGACCACTGCTCCCATTTCTCTCCTTTGTTTTCGCATGCTCTTCAGAAGAATAAATGTTAAATGCTACCTTTCTTTCAGCCTTGCTTACTTCCAGGAAGAGTTCATGTCTGTCTACTCCCGGGACGGACTTCTGTCACTCCTGGACCATTTCATTGCTGCGCCTCCGTGTCTCCTGTTCTCACTGAGCCCTCAGCCTACTTGCCTTCTCTAAAGCCTCCTGCATTATTGACAAAATTGCCTCCTTAAACTGTTTCCCCTCACACTTTCAAGGCCTTCTTAAAAAGTTATTATTACTAAAAACGTAATCTTGGTTGATTATAGAAAATTTAGAAACTGAAAGACAAACAAAAAGAAATTTTGAAGTTACCCATAAAATGATGACCCCAAGAAAGCCATTATTAGAATGTTAGTATATTGTCTGGTATTTGTGGATAGAGAGGAGAGAATGAGGAAAAATGAGGCTAGAGAGAGGGGGTACGAGGCAGACACACAGGGCTCTGTTGATGGTTCCAGGATTTGGGACTTTATTCTGAGTGCAATGAGAAGATGAGGAGGGATTTTGGTAGAGTCAAGATAAGATCATATATGTATTTTAGGAAGATTACTATGACTGCAATGTGGAGACCAGACTGAGGGCAAGAGACCAGTTAGCAAGCCAGGCAGGAAACACTTCATGCTCATTCTCAACACCTCACTTTACGTCATTTCCCTTTTCTGGAATATTCTCTGTTCTTCACAGATCCATACAAATTTTACCCCTCTTTCAAACAACTTGAAGTGCCCAGGTATTCAAATCCTTCTTGACTTCCCTCTCCCCCAAAGTTTTACTGGGTTGATGGGGCCACATTTTACTAGCTGCTTCGTGGGGTGTAACCCACAGTCGTGCTGAACCAGGGCAGTCGTGTGGAGCTGAGCATAAAGCACTTCATCTTCGCTTCCCATCATCATAACTTGCATTGTGTCTTGAAGGATCCTATCAGAATTGATAAATTAATTAATACTAAAATGTAAATGAAACTGACCCTATTATCCCGCCCACGGTGAAGGCTTTTTAAAAACTTCAAACCCATACAAAAGTGGAGAGAACAGCATATTGAGTCCCTGAATACCACCAGCCAACCTCCACGGTAATCAACTCAAGGCAAGTCTTGTTTCTTTTGCGCTCCCACCCACTCCATCCTACCTCAGACATCTTACATGGCAATTGCATTGTAATAGACAAAATAAATTAACGCCAAAAGAATGCATCTTTAAGAGGAAACTACTGGCATTTTACCAGATAGATATGAAAGAACAATTTCCAGAGGTGTCTTTTTGAACAATCATGTAGCATATGGAGAAAATCATTTCTTGCATTGAGTGTCTAGGATACATATATAAAGGACTGTGAGACACATAATACTTTTGGGAAGGAAAATGTGGTAAAGTCTCGCACAATTTTCTTGGGGATTTGAAATAACATGTTAGAGATCAAACTGCTTTTTTGAGGAGAGGTGCCTGGCAAAGGAGAGCATGCCAAGCAGAATGACCTTCCATCCTCAGAGATATTTGAGACCAGGAAATGCGCTGGAGGAGTCAGCTTCCCGAGGAACCCAGGCACCCAGAAAGCTTAGGGTGGTGCTGGAGAGTAGTGTTTGAAAAGGCAATCTTTATTTTTTTTTCTTTAGGCAACATAATTAAATGATAATAGTACCATGTAGCCCAGTTTTATGAAGCAATAATCCAGTTCCCAAATGGGTAAACTATAAACATGATGGCCAAGTCATTTACCCCAATGAGGGAGCCCGATTATTGCAGGGGAAAGCAGGGGATCGCCCTGTTATAATGATTTTGCTACGCAAGCTTTTGCTACACAAGCTTAGGTCTAAGACACGCAATGTGCTTTCTTACTCTGGATAGGGAAACTGAAGCTTCGAGTCTAAGAGAAAGATGAAGGCAAGTGAGGTGGGTTGGGGGCTAAGCAGTGTGTTTGGAGAGAGTTTAGGGAGAATGAGACCTTGCAAAGGAAGCTAGATGGTAGGAATCACCTAGCAGAAGTGGATGAATTCAGTAAATTTATAGTTTCAGAAAAAATTGAGACCACGCTTCCTTGCTCAGAAAGTGAGAAACTTTTCTAAGGAAAATGGAGAAGGCAAACGAACTATTAATTTTGGGGTTCCAACTATGTGAGCATTTTTATAGATCTTATCTCATTTAATCCTTATTGCAACCCTGTGAAATAAGGATTATCCTCTATATTCTATAATTGAAGAAAATGAGGCTCAGAGAAGTTAAGTCATTTGCCCAGCAACACAGAACTCACGTGTTGAAGCCAAGATTCAAACCTGCTCCTTTGACCACTGTAGCATGTCTCACCAGGAGACGTACAAGAGCCTCTGCTCAAGTCTGACCTGGTACTCAATGAATGCTCTCCAGGGGCCACTTAGTGGTTCCTGATTATGAAATGTTCTCATACTCTGGGCAATAAAGAAAGAATGCTGAACACATTTTTTTCTAATGGGATCTTTGGAGCCAGGAAAGCAGCCTCCTGTTCCTCACAGAGCCCAGATCTGATATCTTCCCTGGCCGTTTAATTTTTCCTTGCAAAGCACTTATTTTAGTCTGTCACCCAGCAGGTTGCCAAGCACATGATAAGACATCAATAAATATTGTGCAGTAAATACACAAATGAACGACAACATCGTCTACACATGTATCTCCCCACATAGAGCAATATTCTATTTTACTGCCAAATCCTTTAGGGTCAGGTTCAAATGTTCACTCCTCTTTACTTCTCCATCTTACTGAAGTCCACTTATTTTTCTGTCTTCCTAGAGCACTTATTGTCCATACACTCAAGTAGCTAAGAACTCATATACTGTAGTTTTCGTTTATGGTTTGGTATGGGAAGACCTTGCCTCTCCGTGTAGAGTAAAGCAACTTAAGTATATGGACTGTGTCTTCTTATTCTTGTGTCCCCCACAGCACCCACCACAGCATTCCATTAGAAGTTGCCCAGAGAATGTTGCTTGAATTGAAGAGACTGGGTTAATTTGAGGAGGCAGAAGACATAGTGGTTAAGACCATGGGCTTCAGAGAGAAACCCATGTATTAGAAACCTGGCTCTGCTACTTGTTAGCCTTGGAAAAAGTTATTCTCGCTCTGAGTGTCATCTTCCTCATTTGTAAAATGTGGACAAAAATGGCAGCTGCTTGTAGATTGGTGTAAAGGTGCAATGAGGCAAAGCATGGCGAGTACTAAGCTTAGTACTTGGCATATGCCCAGTGCTCCAATGAGTGGTAGGAAAAAGAAAAAGGGGAATCTAGACAGCAAGGGAGCTGACCTCAAGTTTCTTACAACAGAAGGAGGAGTGGCTAGGGAGGAGTGGGTGCAGGGAATCACTTGACTAGATCCAACGTTGATAACCCCCGGAGATGTGGATCACTTGCAAAATCCAGCTGGTCTTAGAGGTTATAGTCATTGTATTTACTCTCTTCCCATGACTTTGAGATGCTATTAGTCATCTCTGTCTTTTGTTCCTCATTTGGGGGTAACAGAGGAGACCCACACCTGGTGCATCTCTGCTACTTTCAAGTCTCTGAGAAACTATAACGCATTCTTCCCCACAGTGATTAAGGAATATCATTGCAGAATATCCATCCCCAACCAAAAAAAAAAAAAACAAAACCAAAAACCCAAAGACCAAGAAGGGCACAGTGCAGTAGAAACAAAAGGGAAACCAATATTTATTGAGTGCCTCTCATACACCAAGCATTTACTGAGAATGTACAATACTGCATTTTGTGACCAAAATGTGGGAAAAGTAAGCAATAAGGATATAAATATTACATTTAATGTCAGATAGCTAAGTACTACAGAGGAAAATAAAATATGGAAATATGGTAAGAGAATAGCAAGTGATAAATGTATTGCTTTAGATAATGCAGTCAGAGGAGGCCTCTTCAATAAGGTGACATTTGAGCAGAGCCGTGAAGTCCTGAGGTAGTGAGTTGCACCAACATCTAGAGGAAGGACATTGCAGGCAGAGGAGACAGCAAACCCTTGGAGGTGTTCAACATGGCTGTTGTGTTCAAGGATCAAGAAAGGCAAATCTCATTGAATCGGCATGATCGAGGAAGAGCGTGACAGGAGATGGGATGGAGAGGTACCCAAGACCCAGATTATAGGCCCTTGTGGATGATATTCTCCTTACTCACAGGCGTCAGCATTAGAAGGTCCCGCATACCACAATCACAGAAAGCGTAGTTTATTAACACACACGTAGGCCTGTATTCCTTGAGATTCAGCACGCAGTATTAACACAGAGCAGCCCAACTCTAAACAGCCACTCTTGCAACTCACACTATTCAGGCCCCAGAGGAACACTTCCCCACATCTCTTGCCCTATGTCCTCAAAACAAAAGGTCACTGCAGCCAAATACTGTAAAAGTTTGGTTGAAGCTGGTGCTGCTGCTGACTTTAGAAACAGACACTGATTTGGAGTGTGGGAAGGATTGAGTGGATAAAGTATTTAGGTAAAAGAAAAGACAAATTGATTTGATGAATTCTTCCTATCAGATATCAAAAAATTTTTGCATAATGAAGTGCAAAATTATTTCCCAGGACTATAAAGCATCCATTTTATTTCTTCTCCTCATATTCTGAAAGTACTCATGAACACAGTTGCATATGGTGGCCAAGGAATTTCCTGCAATAGTAAAAAATTCATATTACCCTTAAATTTGTGTATATATACATTTATATATATTTAGTCATAAACAGTATGAAGTGTGGTGTGATGCTGAGTCTTTACACTGGCAATTAGATAAAGTTTCAAGCTATAATTACAAATAGTTTTATTTTTATAAAAATATTTAAGGGGCCAGCCTGGTGGCACAGTGGTTAGGTTCACAAGTTCTGCTTCAGCGGCCTGGGGTGTGCTGGTTCGGATCCCAGGTACAGACCTGTGCACTGCTTGTCAAGCCATGCTGTGGCAGTGCCCCACAAATAAAGTAGAGAAAGACGGGCATGGATATTAGCTCAGGGCCAGTCTTCCTCAGCAGAAAAGAGGAGGATTGGTGGCAAATGTTAGCTCAGGGCTAATCTTCCTCAAAAAAAAAAAAAAATTAAGATTTAATTAAATTTTCAAAAAAAGTAAATTTCAGCTATGTTTAAATAACTTGATTTAAAATTGACAGTCATTAGTATAATTAACCTTTTGCCTTTTAATTTTAGTAGACAATTTTGCATATTTTAGAATAAAAATAACATTTTTTCAAACATGAAAAATAATTTTGTTTTGATTTTTATATTTATATTAATGAAAATTTTTGATGAAAGTATATTCAAGTACTATATACTTTGAAAAAAATTACCTTTTAATACTTTAGACCACTACTGTTAATAGAACATAAATAGAACATAAAAAGTGTGAAAGTTGTGATTATAATAACATAATTATTAATTTTGCTGAAATTAAGGCAAGAAAAATTTTATGGAATGAATGCATAATAATTCAAGTATTATCTACATATTTATTTTATTATTCATCCAAACATTACTATTTCATCAACAAAACATTCAAATATGTGTAATAATAATTAAATTGAGTAGTCTTTGATATTTTCCCAACTTTTGGGCATTTAAAAACCATAGATTTATATTTGTTATTTTAAAAGCCATAGATCTACACACATTTTTAGATTTTACCATTTTATATGTTGATCAAGTAAATAAAGAGAAAATATTTTTTAAACAGTTTGTTATCTTGCTTTGAAACTTAAAAAAATTTAGAATAAGGTAGGTGGATCTTCGTTGGAATTCTTACCCTGGGCCCTGCAAATGTTAGCAGAGGCCCAACCTGTAAGCTATGGTTGAAACTAGGGTTTATTCTATTTGTGACGGACAGTTGTTGGGGAGTTTTGAGCAGGGGAGAGATATGACCTAACTTAGGCTCTTAAAATGATTGCTCCGGCTGCTGGTGGAGAACCGATGAGACTGGGGCCAAGGACACTAGTTAGCTGGCTGTTGCAGTGGTCCAGGCAGGTTGGTGGGATTAGGGTGGTGGAGGCAGAACTGGTGATAAGTGGTCTGGATCTACTTTTTGAAGGTAGAGCCAAGACAACTTGGTGTAGAATGTAGGAGAAGATGCAAGAATGACTCCAAGGTTTGACCTGAGCAGCGGACAAGTTATGGTGCTATTCACTTCTTGCCTTTTAGGATTGTTGTGAGGATCATTTACCTGAAATGACATATGTGAAGTGTCTGGTACATAGTGGTTGATCAGTAAATTTTAGTTGTATTTTACAATCTTCTCATTTTCTCATCTCTAGAGCCAAGCAAGGTGCTGATGTCATGATCCTATTTTTTCCAGAAAAAGGAATCAATCAAGAAGCTGAATGACTTGGTCATAGTCCTACAGCTAATGAATTGTAAAAGCCAGCTTAAACTACAGATTTCTCTGTGAGATGAGCATACAGGGAGCCTCTGAGGGCAGCTCGACCAGGACAAGAGTTGCCGTTTGCCAAGTGTGGTCTGGGAACCCGGAATTTAAACTTTGGCATCTGCCAGTGTGTGTTGGGAAGAGGAGCAGGTAAAAATGCCTCTTCATGGAGGCAGAGATGAGGATTTCTGAGTCCCTGGAGGAATGAATTAACGATGAGCCTAGGAAACCAGGAGCCTTTTGCCCAGAGTCAGCTCAGGTAATGGCTCGATCCTTCCTGCGCCTGTTGATTTCATGAGTTACAGTCATTTAGCCACATTTAATAGTATCACCACCCAATGTCTAGTGATAGTTGTATTCCAGGCACCATCCTAGGCCCTTACCTGTATCATTTTTCCTTTAATCCTCACAACAGCCCTGTGAGAGAAGTAGGATAGTTCACAAGTCAGGAAACTGAGGCATTCTCTGGTTAAGTAACTTCCCTAAGGCTGTTTAACCTTGAACAGCTTTAATAAGTAAGCGGTGGAGCCAGAGTTCAAAATCAAGCATCAGAATTCACCCACTTTCAAGTTAAACCATATAAAACCATATAAACCATACAAAATTCATTTTATAGATGCTTAAAACTGAAGCTCAGAGAGGTCAAGCACCTTGCCTAAGATTACACAGCTAGTTGGTGGCAGAACCCAGAACCCTTGAACCCTTGCCCAAGTCTCTTCCACTCTCCCAGGCTGAAAGGAACTTTTGCTCACCTGTTGGAGGCTTTGGCTTCTTTAGGAAATGGACACCAGATCTGAGCATAGTACCTGATTTGGGCTTGGTGGTTTTGAAATTACGGCTTCTTATATCTTTTTCAATCTTGTTTTATGAACCTTGTTGGGGGAACTTGTTCACAGTTTTCTGCTTGGTTTCCCCGTGTAATCAAGAGCAGACGCCTACAAACAAGTCAGTTTGTAGTCCAAAAGTTCTCCTTTAAACACTACAGTTGCAAGGAATTTTGATGGAGTTATGACTTGCCTCCCCATTTCCTCCTTCTCACTGTAAAACTCTAAGAGAAAGGGATTACCAGCAGAAAGGAAATGGAGTCAGTCCATTTCAAATTTGCTTCTCAAAATTAACACCAAAAATGGAAGCCTCACGACTCAGCCTTGACCTCATGGGCTTAGAAAGACTGTTTCAACAGCTTCTGGGACCAGAGAGGGAGGCAGAAAGGTGGCTTAGGAAGAGTAGGACTCAATGGGGACAGTATAGTGAGGACAAACCTCCGATGGCTATGGTCTCTAACCTGCAGCGAATTTACAAATTCCCTGCCTTAGTTTCTTCACACACAAGGATCTTGCAAGAGTCAATGAGTTATTTCCTAAATATTATTCCTAAATAATTCATTAGTTGTTCAGAAGGAAAACAACCAAGCTTTGCTTCCCCAGGCACCACCCGACTCCAAACTACTGTAGTTTCTTACTGAGTCCTCTTGCCATTCTCTACTCTAATAGTGGTGAGATTCAAGACACTAATATTTGGTATGGACTCTTCATCTCTGTAAAATATTTTCCATTTGTTTTTGGATTTCCAGAACACCAAATAGAATTACAGAAAAGGGTCCATGTTTCAGACAGGAGAGTAATCTGCCCTAACCACAGTTTCCAGGAGATGAGGGGGAAATTGCTTTTTAGCCACTTGCAATGTCTAGCCAAAGGTTCACTCTTGGGGCCTTGCCCTGAACGAACCAGGTTGAGTTGGTATTGTGTCTTGCGTAGGTAAATGGCAGGCCTCGTCCAATTAGAAATTTAATTTTAAATAAAAATGCCAGAGCTTCAAATTTGCTTTCTAAAGCCCCAGTGGGTGTGATTGCATCCTGGGGACATAAGATGGGGCTAAAAACTCTCCAAAGCTGCTATTCTTGGTGTCTAAACTCACTAGCTAAGATCACAGCAGGGACCACAGACGTCACACCTGGAATCTGGAATGAGCATTATAAAATTGGCAAGGCTGAAAAGGCATTAGTAAACATTATTAAGAATTCCTTGCAGGCAATTAGACTCCAACAATATCTTTGGAGAGGGTGTTTTTTTCCTTTTCTTCCTTCCTTCCTTTTTTTTTTTTTTTGCATCTTTATTTCTATCTTGCTAATGAGAGAGTAATGAGCCACATACTTGTTACCTAGAAGGAATATCTCTGCAAAGCTCTAGTGAACTTAAAAACAGTATTTACAAACTGGTTATTGTTCGCATTCATTATAAATTTTAAATTAGAAGGAATTGTAATAAAGGAAGCCAGGAAACGAGTTGTTCCTCACTCAGAGGTTTCATGGGCCCTTAAATGGTGAAATGCTAAGATTTCTGCCACCAGTGAACTGGCAATGGGAGATGTTCTTGGACTCCGCAAGAGAATGTGTTTCACAGCTCTGGATTTGTTTATTCCCCTTGTTCATTTTATACAATGTGATTGTCCCAACTCACATTCAAGGCAACGATGTCTGGGATGTAGAGTCAAAAGATTTTTCTATTGAAAGCACATCAGAATTTTTGCACACTCTTTATTAACTCTCACCACCCCATTCCTTCCTGTTTACTTACTCATTTCTTTCCTGAGCTCCCTTCTGCCAAAGCGGGAGGGAGTTCAGTTAATAAGCCCAGGCTCCTGACCTTGGCTGAGAACTTCCCTCCTTCCACTGATCTATAGGGACAGGGGCACAAACACGCCAACCCATAGGCCTGGCCCTTCCTCAGAAGCTCCATCTTGAGTCCCAGTGCCACTTAGAAGGGCTAGAAAAAGATAAGCTTCATATCCTTTCTCTCTTCTCTGCCCTTTAATTTCCCATATGTATCTTTTCGTTTGGCCATGACAGAAAAGTTGGAGAAGTACAGTTCTGCCGTGCGTGAACACTTTCCCATACTCACTGGCCTGATTTATATGCTTTTATTATTTCTGTTTTGTTTTGAAGTAGCATCTGAGTGTTCTTCTTGCCTACCTGTGGAAGTCAGTGTGGGCTAAGTAATTTACTTGCAAAATTTCATTTGATGTTTATGACAACTAAAGAAACTGAAGCTTAGAGAGGTTAAAAAAATTGATGAAGCAGGGGTTTTAATCTGGGAGGTCAAACTTCAGAACACCTGCTCAAGTGTCAGTTGAATTGAAGCAAACACTTTTAAATGAAAATACTGTATGTCATTCTTCTAACATGAGCGGATTTATTAAAATACTTAAAGAATGTACTCATGGGCAGAAGTACTGAAATGGGCACAAGAGTCTAGAATGGGAGGCATTGGGTTCCTATATCAGGAAAGCACATGAGCCCTATTGGCTGAAAACAACAACAACAAAATAACTACAATGTGGCTTGTCCTATATGCAGAAGATCAACTTGCATTCAGTTCCCTTCTTTGAGGTGTACTAAGGTGTCCTCTTGTTCCATAATCTCTAACAGTATCTGTGTGTTAACACACATGGATTAGTGATCAGGGAACAGTCATTTTGCACGACCTTGAACCAAGTCACTAGTTGACTCCTTGGACCGAAAGAGTGGGCACAGGCTGCTCTACCTGGGAATATGCATGGGGATATGCTTGGCCTGGGACTCAGGAAACTGTTGGAAATTACAGAAGACTCCTGGTGAACCTGGAAGAGTTGGAAAGCCTTCATTCATTTCAGAGAATAAAAAAAATTTTTCTCTTGTATTGTGGAGTATAGCATACTCATTAAGAGCGTAAGACTTTCGAGACACACCTTAAGATCTGATTGAAACGTTGGCTGGGCCTCTTAGCATGTGTGACCTAGGGCACATTCTTAACCATGGTTCTGTCATCCATTAAATAGAGATAACAATTCTGTATATCTCACAGAGGTATTATGAGGATTAAATGAGATAATGTATGTAAGATGCTTAGCCCAGTGCTAGGAATATAGTAAATGCTCAAATAGTATTAGCCATGATAATGTGGCTGTTTTCCTTGGCCACAATAGAAACTTTCTGTTGGTGTTGTAGATTTATGATAAGAAACACTATTTCAAGGTTTAAAGGAGTACATGTGGGACTAATTTGAAGGGCAATGGGAATCAATGGGAGGGACATAGGAACAAATGAGAGAGCCATAGGATGCGGCGGGGTGGGGAGGGGGGAAGATGTTTCATAAAGAATTTCTATTAGCAAGGCAGCACTTGGCCCCTGGGTCTAGCACAGGATGGCCTCGGGTCATTCCAAATTTGACAGGAGCTAGCACTAGGAGCACCCAGGCACATTACAGATTTGTGGAGGCTAGCCTAGGAGGTGGGCATTACTCTAGTTAAGGAGTCTGAATTTCAGGTGAATGCATCTAGGAAAAATGTAAAGTAACAAGTCAGAAACCAGACAGTGCAGAAATGAATGCAACCCCCACACACATTAAAATAAGACTTCACATTTGTGTGGTTCGTTATGGTTTATAAAATACTTCCATATTCATTACCATTCTGCAGAGCATGACAAGCCATGAGTCATTAGCTGGGTGAATGGAAACCTGGCGGGCTGAAGAGAGAGCCATGGCTTTTAGGAACTAGACCATCCATAAGAACAAAGGGCAAGTAAGGAAGGCAGGGGACCAGATGTGAAACATTAGCATCAACAAGGTTACCTTTAATCAAATTATATAATTTTTCTGAGCCTCAGTTTCCTTATCTACTAAATGGGAATAATTACAGTGTCTGCCTTACCAGGTTGTCATTAGAATTAGATGAAGCAATGAATGCAAAATGCTTAATGCTAAGTAAGTACTTACGTAGTTGTGAGCTGGTCAATGGTGAGGAATGTCTGGGACGTTTAGTGAGGCAATGTGCCTGGAAACAGATTTTGAGAACGTGAAGAGAAGAAAAAGTAAGGAAGGAAGGTGAACAGAAAGAATTGTCCTACTTGGTACTTTTGGCCTAATTTTGGAATTAACAAAGCTAGAAGCAGGACTCCTCATCCAGTGTTCTTTTTCTTATATCAGACCCACTTTCTAATTGTTGGGCCTAAATAGGAGACCTCTGTTTCCCTGTAGACTGTGCCTGGCACACTAGACACACATCTGGCCCCACTTTGTCTCAGTGAATTCCTGGTGCAAGACACCATGTTCTTGGTATGAGATCTCATGTCTCCACAGAGGATTAAGCTGAAACATCCTGTCCCTCTGGTTCAGAGAGGAGATATTTCTGCACATTTCTAAAGAAGTTGTCAGTTCTTGTTGGAAATACTGCTGAGTGGCCAAAGCTTTGGACAGCCCTAGGAGCTCTGTGTGAAAGTTTCCTTGGGGAATAAGAGCTTGTCCATGATTCTAGACCTTATTAGATCTCTGGTAAGGTATTTCTGTCCCTTAGTTAGGGGACAGCATTCACTAGCAGTGTTCTCAGCAACTTCTCATTGTGATCATCATTAGGGTGCCCAGGGCTAGCACTTTACCACTCCCACCTCTATAGGATTTTTCTCCTTGAGATCAGATCTCATCAACTGTTTTCTTCTTAACTCACTGACTTTCCATCCATCCATCCATTGACTCCTTCATTTAACATTAATTCTTACTTCATTTTAGACTTGGTTTCTGTTTCTGAAAACTCTCATTTGTTGCTTCTGTTGCTAACCTCTATGGACTTGCCAACTTCCCTGGTACTTCGACATCTTCCAACCTCTTTCAACTTAGTAGATTTCTGGATCTCATTAACTTGGTCTTCTCTTGTCTCATGGTTATCTAGGCTGATAGTCTAGCATTTGCACCCTTAATTTTCAAGAGTAAAGCTTCTTGAGGCTTGAAAGAAGTGTTGAATTTTGGAAATATGTTGATTTTTTCCTTCATTTTAAGTTGAAGGAAACAATCAGATTGGTTGTACAGTCTTGAGAATGGGGTTTTACTATTGGATATTAGCTGGCCTGGTCTTGCTAGCAATTGGCAGTTAAAATAAAAAAATATGCTGAAAACTTCTTCCTAATTGCATACGTCTGGGCCCCTTCCCACAATAACCAAACTATAACACCCTTTTCAAAGGGGCTGGTTTCCTTTGTGAGGAAAGCAGAATGATTAAGCAAAATGATGCTAAAAATGCCAGTTATTCTGGTCAATCAATTGTTTTTACTGTCTATAGAATGGGTGCTAAAGAATTTTCATTTCCATGACTCCCACATCACTAGATCCTGTCATGAGGGACCAGGGAAGCACTTGATCTCTTGACATCCAAATCACTTGCGGTTTTTTTTTTTTTTTTTTTGGTAAATTGTAAGATCCAACTTTTATTTTTGTCCGAGAATCTGTTAATACGTAGGTAGAGATAACATTGTTAGTCGTTGATTCTCGCCTCATCCCATAGTGCCCTATCGTAAAAATCCTAGCTGTGTGGTCACTATAAGAGACGTCTAGTTATGGGAATCTATTCATTTTGACACATACCTCACCCCACCACTGACTCTTGGCAACATTCAGGCCTTCGTAGAGAGTCAAGTCTCTTACAAATTTATCCACTTCTAGTCACCACCTCTTGACAGGGCTTGGACCCAAACCCCAGTGTGGCCTTCCCACCTGTTCCCTGGTTTTCCTGCTCCATTTGCGGTTCTCATAAAGACGGTGAGCAATTAGGCTGTTCAGTTGTGGCACATGGTAGTGTAAAATTATGGAATTTAGGATTTTAATGAGTTCAGGTGCCATACAAAAGAACTCCCCCACTCCTGCCCCCACCCTTTGTCCATAAAATTATACGGCTTTAGAATTGGGGCTTTATGCAACCTGGAATAAACCATTTTATTTAAAGAAAAAAAATAGACCAGGAAAAAAAAGAACCAACACAATTATATGCAGATTTGTTCATAAATCAGGCACTGCCGCAGCTGTGTGGCACATGTTGGCTATCCTGAGTTTGTTGCTGGAACTTGAAAGATAAACATGAACCTGCTTCCACAGAGGAAAATCTGTTCACAGCAAGGAGCTGACCCTGTTCTTTAATCAAGGATGATGGTGTGGCAGCCTGCTGTGCCCTGCTCCGTGTCGCTATTTGGTGGTGAGGGTCACATAAAGAAGAGACAAAGAATGAGAAGAGATTTACCTAGGGCAAAAGGTATCAGCAGCAGACCCCAAACAGTAGGCAGAACTTGACTCTCGCACTCAACATTCTAGGGCCCAATTAGCAAGGTCACTGCAGCAGGTCAGATTTTTCATATGTATTTTCCGAGGTGAAAGATCTTTTGCCCTAGAGCTAAGTAATGCATAAAAAAAGTATGCAATTTATTACGAAAGAGTAGTTCTGAGACCTATGTCCTTTTAAATATATGTACGTGTCCCCAGAGCTCCTGCCAAGCCCTGTGCTTGCCCTAGGTGTGTGGAGAAGGGTAGGACAAACAGAGGGGATCCATCTGTTCTAGGATTTGCTGCAAGGCTGATTGCTTTTGCTCTGGCCTAGTGCCAACAGTAACTCATTGCAAGTTCCAGCTGTTTCTAGCTGTTTCCTTGGTCCAGGTATTCCTTGGGGGCTGAATGTAGTACAATATGTTTCTTAGCTGGCTTTTTGTGGGAATGGGTATCCTAGATCGACCTACCTCTGTCTGCTTCAAATAGGAGAGGCACTGTAGGTAATGGTGAGGGTCGCTTTGTGACAATATGGCGGAAATTGATACTTACATCTGTGGAGTCAGTTAATTAACTGGGCTAATGATGATATAAACAGCCTTAAGCAGACCTGGCTAACATCCTTTTTCCTTCTACTAAATAAAAGGAGAGCGTTTTGCAGAGAGTCTGATTATCTTCTTTTCTCTTTATTTTTCCCCTAGAACTCTATCTGTCTTGGTGCTCCATTGAGAAGTGTTAATAATAAGGAGTCCCTCTAGCAAATTTAAGGTTAAAGACATTGAGTAGTTCTGTGCCTTTCAAGAACTTTCTTTCAGAACAGGCCCCTGCATCAGTGAAAATGTGTGTCAGTACTAGATTTCCTTAACTTGGAAAAATGTTAATGATCCTGGAGGCATGATTTTGTCCTTTCAAATGACTACTGTTCAATCTCTCACCCCAAGAGTCCAAAAGAAAACTCATATACTCAAGACACACATGCGTGCATGCACACACACACACACACACTCACACAAGTGATGCATCATTATTAATAAATGAATGGAGCTATTTGTTATTTATTATTTAAACCTTCAATACTGGCTGGCCTGAGTGATACATGAAATATAGGCAAGTAATTTATTTATTAGGGAAAATAATGATTTTTTTTCCCCACAGAATAACCCCCTCTGACCTGAAACAGCAAGAGCTTTATCAAATACAAATACGATGGCTTGTAATTTTAGAGTCTTCCAGAGCATTGTAACTGACAACCTTTTTAACATAAGTACATTGAACAAATAATTTATAGACATATTCTGGGAATATTTTAGGGTATTTTATTACTAGTTCTGAAAGCTATGGCATGTTATCGATTTTGGTATATTAATATAACCTGAAAGGGAGGGCACATGCTCAGCTCCTAATCCACATCAGCTTTGATGGCAAACAATATATTTTACTGAAGGGAGCCTTGAACCAAAGCAGCAGAGGTTAACAATTACACATCATAGCCAAAAGTTTAAGATAATGAATTTCACTCATTACAGAACTTCCACTTTGGGGACTGAAACAAATTTTCCCTACTTAGAGTTTCATCCAAATTCCTTGACCGCCATTTGTCAGCACGAGCTTCCCTTTCCTCTGGTTCATTCCTCTCCTGCCAGTTGCTCGGGATTCATGAGGGCTGCTGCCTGCTGAAAGGACCGCCATTACCCCTTTTTCCAAAACATACTTTTAGAGTGGGTTTTGAGGGCTTGATTAGAAGAGGTTATGATGTCCCTCCTTCTTGTGTTACTTGCTTCTTTTAGGTGGTTTCTGGATGAGTACTGCTTGTGTTCATATCTTGTTCATATTTGATATTTTAAAATCACTCATCTATTTGCTATGTTTAGACCTAGAACTTATATTACCCAGACATTATCATCCAGATGTCTGACCCCGGCACTTAAGCTTCTCCCTGAATTGTCCTCACTATCTTCAGCCCTCAGTAAGAACTCAGTGCTTAAGCCAAGCTAGTCTCTTACTGTCTCTGAAACTCACCCGTCATTCCTGTCTATACACCTTTTATGTCCCTGCTCTTCTTTTTGCCATCCCATCTTTTATGTGCTTGAAGATTTTCCTGACCCCTCCAATACATAATTAACTTCTCCTTCTCTGAACCTCTATACCACTCAGCAGCTGTCCCTTATGATTTAGCACTTTACCATGAGTGGCCTTGAATTAGTCCTAGTTTCTCTTTCACATATATCATTTATCCTGGATCGACGATGAGTAATTTGAGGAAAGGAATCATATAGGTTACATTTTCATTGTGGCCCTACATCACTTAGGATGTAGCTGAACAGATATTGGCAACTCAGTATATACTAAGTTCGGTAGACACCAAATTTAAATTATACTGAAATCTAAGGAGAATCAGAATTTTCAAAGTATGACTTAGGCCATCTCCCTCTAATGATTCAAAAGTTGCGTCATGATCAGAAATGCTACAAAATTCTGTTGGGCATAATTATTGGGGATAAACTTTCTTTACCTTTGCTATTATTTTTAAATATAAAAATATTCTCATTATAAATGTAATAATGAGAGAAAGATCTGTGAGAAAGATCTGAAAGTTTGGAAAAGCAAAAAGAAGAAAATAAAATAATCTCCCGTAACCTCTTTACCTATAGCAAGCACTAGTAATAACTTGGTATATACCCTTCTAGACTATTTTGTGTGTATATGTGTAGGTTTATAAATGTAAACACACACTTTTACATAGTCACTATTACTGCCTTCATTAATTCCTTAGGGTAAATTACCAGAAAGAATTTGCTGGGACAAAAGGGCATGTATAACATATAAAGATGTGTGCGTGTGTGTGAGTGTGTACTTTAAAAAAGTGTCACACACTACGTACTCTTTTGTAACCTGTTTTTCTACATGTCAATAATGTGAGTTTAATGGCTGCATTGTAAGTCATTGTACCTTAATTTACTTAACCAGTTAATTATTATTGAAGATTTAGAGTTTTCAACTTTTTACTCCTACAAACAGTGCCAAAAATAAGCTTTCTTGTAGGTAAATATTTGTGCACATTTTTCATGATTTCCTCAGGATGGATTCCTAGAAGTGGGATTTCCAGGGCAAAAGGGCATGCAGATTTTAAGGCACCTAAGGCATATTGCCAAACTGCCTTTCAGAAAAGTGGCATTCATTTATAGTGCTATGGGTGGTACTTGAGATGGCTGTTTCTTCATCCCCATCATTCCAAAGTTATTCTACTTGAACTTGAAGAACCAATGTTGGGAGAGCATAATTGGGTTTACAGTGAGGGAAGTGAGCAATATGATGCATTAGCACATAAAAGACAGACCTAATATGCTACTCAACTGCTTAAAGTTTCTGTTTGCCTCTGGTGCCTGAGGTACCAACCTCCTGCTCCTTGGCTGGGCCTTTTGTAATCTGCCCTCAATAAATGGCTTAGCTCCGCTGACCCTCACTCCGCCACATCCCTGTGCTTTAAGCTCCTCCTGTGCCAAGAGTCTCACCTTGGCCAGAACACGCCCTGCCGTCTTGTATCTCTGCAGCTTTGCACCCAGGGGCAATGATCGCTTTCGCAAAAGCATTTGTTACAGCTATGGATTAATCATAGTTTAGAGAATCATAGCCAGTGCATTTGTCAAAAAAAGAAAATAACTATGAATCAGTGAAAACCCTGTGTCACAAACTCTCGATTGCTTATTGTGACATAAATAACATAGTAGCTAATACTTCCCCCGTGCTAAGTAATGTGTCATGTGCTTTTGTTGGATTATCACTCGTAGGTATATTATTATTCCCATATTATAGATGAGAAAACTGAGATTCGGAAGATTGAGTGACTTGTCCAAGGACATGACCAGAAAGTGGCAGACTTAGGATTTGAAGCTAACAAATATAGATGATAATACCCTTAACCACACCAGAGTGCTGTCTACCAGACATGCCTCATAGGGTCTCTTGGCAGCCTGCTGTGTTCATGCTGGGAACGCTCCACACAATGAAGGAGTGGCTACCGGCTTTAAAAAGGTGAGGGGAGGGGCAGGCCCAGTGGTCCAGCGGTTAAGTTCACACATTCCATTTCTCAGCGGCCCGGGGCTCGCTGGTTTGGATCCCCGGTGTGGACATGGCACCACTTGGCAAAAGCCATGCTGTGGTAGGCGTCCCACGTATAAAGTAGAGGAAGATAGGCATGGATGTTAGCTCAGGGCCAGTCTTCCTCAGCAAAAAGAGGAGGATTGACAGTAGTTAGCTCAGAGCTAATCTTCCTAAAAAAAAAAAAAAAAGGCAAGGGGACCAATGTATCTTTGGAATCCAAGATTAACATGTAGAGTTTAGGCTTTACAATGAAAGGTTAAGATGTCTGATTGTGACTTTAAGTTTATCTTATCCGTGTAGATCAGGATTTCTCAATCGTGGCACTATTGACATTTCAGACTAGAGCATTCCTTGTTGTGGGAGACTGTCCTCTGCACCCCGTGCTCCCAGCTGTAACACCCAGAAGTGTTTCCAGGCGTTATAAATGTTCCTGAGGTGGGGGGCGAGCAGAAATCATTCCCAGAGAACCACTGGTCTAACTGGGAAGATGTAGTGGACATCATTTTTGTCATTATTTTTGGCTGGTTGCAGCTGAAACCTTTTCCTATAATTTTGGAATACCCACCTTAGGAGACATTTATTGTTGTCACAGCTAGGGTGGTGAGTGCTACTGGCATCCAGTGGGTTGAGACCAGGTTTGCTGCTACGCCTCCTACAATGCACAGGACAGCCCTCTCCCCACCCCCAACCGAGAATGCTTTGATCCAAAATGTTAACAGTTCCTTTAGCTTTGTGAGCTACTCCAGTGCCCTTGGGACAAATTCCTTTATTTTTGCTTGAAGCTAGTACAGTAACTGGAAACTGACAAAAATCTCATGGCATGGACATCTTCAGAGTCTGATAATATCCAGAAGCCCTATAAGAATTGCCTTGCACCTGGCAATATTTGTTTAGTCATGTAAGAAATAATTATTAAGCATCTGCTGTGTGCCAGGCATTGTGCTAGGTGCTGGGAATATAATAGTCAGCTTGACAAACAAGCTTCCCGCTCTCCTGGTGCCTTCAGCCTGGCAGGAGCGACAGGCAAGTGTGAGAGGGGAAGCACAGAATGCGAGGGGCATAGAATCAGGGCCACTTTACACAGTTTGGGGGAAGAATTCCCAGAGGAAAAGACGTTGGAGCTGAGGCCTGAAAGAGGAGTAGGAGTGATGCAGGAAAGAGGATGAGCAAGAGCATCCTGCGCAGAGAGAACACAACTGTGAGGAGAGAGGCGAATGGGAAGGAGGGAGGGCAGAGGGGGAGGTGTAAAGGGGGAGAGAGACAGAGAAAGAGAGAGAGAAAGGGAAGAAGAGGAGGAAGAGGGAGAGAGGTCTGGGGAGAGGGAGAGAGACAAAGAAAGAGAGAGATCTCTAAGGAAAGAATCGAAATCTGGAGTGGCTGGAGCAGGCTTTCAGTGCATTATTTATAGCTCCAGAGCTAGACGAGAGGGGTCTCTGAGTTACAGTTCTCACAGACTGTACACAGGACTCTCAAGCAACCTGCCTTGGGGGCCACTAGGCCCCTGCTGTGACAGTGCAACTTGCAAATAGTGTCTAGTGCTCAGGGTTGAGAAGGGAGGGAGGAGATTAAAATAGACATTTATTTATTTTTCATTTTGCAGTTAGCTTGGTGTGGGCTGACTGCTCTTCAGGATCTGATTATTCCCTCCCCGAGGGTCCTGTGGTCAGACACCAGCTGTGAGGATCTGTTACCATGGGTGACATTTTCATCCAATGGGAGACCGCACTGCTTGTTTGCAGAGTGGCAGATGGAGCAGCTAATCGATACAGTCTGGGAGGTGGGCGTCCCCCCGCCCCCAGTGGCCCTGCCACACAATGAGAGCTGGGCCCCAGGGGCTTGTGGAACACACGCCAGTGACTGGGCCTTTGATTGGAAAAGACCTTGCTCGCTAGGAGTTTTGGCCCCAAACAATGCCCTGTTCTTTACTAAGGTGGCCTCGGCACTTCCAAGATTTTTACAGCCCCTGCCTCAGGCAACACTCCTGGGAAAAGCTGCTGCCAAACCCTTGGCTCTGTGTAGAGGATACTGAGTACTCGATTCCAGTAAAACTCAGCAGGCATTTTTTAGCATCATCTGTGTTCAAGCAATATACTGCATGAGGGAAAAGAACAAGGTAATGTCCTGCCCTCAAGGACCTTATGATGTAATTAGGGGCTTTCAGTCTGGTCATGGAATCCCCAAAAGACACTCAGTCAGCCATCCAACTTCTTTATTGAATATCCTGCCTTGTTTTAGGGATTGGGAGTACAAAGATGGCTAAGATGTGGTTGGTACCCTCTGGTACCATATTTAACTCTATATGCCATTGAAAACAATAGGAATAGCTAGGACTTACTGACTTCTTTCTCTGCATTATCTCCTTAAACGTTTATAACTTTAAGAGACGAATACCAATATTGTCTACATTTTTGGATGAGCAAACTGAGGTTCAGAGTAGGGCAGTGATTTGTACTGATCTACAGTTCAGTACTGTTTCCGCTGATGTCTCAAGTATCTTAGCATTTAAAATTCTCACACACACATTTAGATACATGTAAATTCTCTTTTGGTAAGATATACTGAGTATCTAATAACATGTTTATTGTTTTATGAAACAAAATTCAACTGAGTAAATTTTAAAGATCTTATTGGCTTTATTCAACTATTCATGAATCAGGCAGTATCCAATCCCGCAGATAGAAAGGAGCTCTGAGGAGCTGTATGAAATGAAAGACTTATAGGCAGAAGGGAGCAGGAACAAGGAAGTTCTACTACACAAAAAAACAGATCAGTTAATGCAAGGTTACTTTCCTTTAGGGGATGGCAAGTGTCTATCAGGCAGATTACCTAACTAGTGCTGATCAGGTGATTCCTGGTTGACTGGTTTAAGATTCCATTTCTGGGAGAGCCCAAATTGTAATTACGGTAAGTCTTGGTTTGGTGATGTGAGGCTTAGCATAAGCAACTCTATTTTGGGCCTGTTGTTTTGTTTTGTTTTTTTCAGGGAAAGATTCGCCCTGAGCTAACATCAGTCGCCAATCGTTCTCTTGTTGTTTTGCCTCCCCAAAGCCCTAGTACATGGTTGCATATATTAGCTGTAAATCATTCTAGTTCTTCTTTGTGAGCCATCACCACAGCATGACAACTGACAGATGGGTGGTATGCTTCCATGATGGGGAAGTGAACCTAGATTGCTGAAGCGAAGAATGCTGAACTTTAACCACTAGGTCATCAGGGCTGGCTCTGTCTTGCTTTTTAACAATTATTTTGGATTGCTTAAAATGAGGTGGTAAGAAAAAAATTATTCCTTGATTCCTTAATCCTAGCAGATTAAGAGTCAGGAAACCTGGACCTCATACTTGTGAGTGATGTGGGACTAGGCTCTTCATCAAACTGAACCTCAACTTTCTCATCTTCAAGTAGGATATTAAGGGTGGCTTTGTGTCCACCTTATAGGGGTTTTATGATAACCAAATGGAAATTGGATAAAGATGTAGTCCATGAAGCCAGTATGATAGCACATATCATAATCAATTATCTTCTGGGCCTTATGAAGTTGTGGTGTTCTTGCCAGCCTCTGTTGCGATTGCCATTTCTGCTCTTTCAGTTGAGGAGGCTTGCAGATAAGAAGTTCCTAGATCTGGGGTGGGGGGGTTCACTAAATAAACAAGGAGATCACTTTTCCCTCTCCATGCTTTTGCAAGAGAAACATGAAATAAAACACAGCCAAGTTTTCACCATCTCCCTCCTTCCTCTTTTCAATTTAGCTTTCTAAAGTCTTATCCTATTCCTACACTCTCCATACCTCCCCAAATTGGTAGTTTATTTTTTCTAAGCCACTACATGTATAAGCATCACTATTTTAATTAGTGAGAAGCAAACAGAAGTATGAAGCTAGAAGGCACAGCAAGAGAGCCTACCACTTGCAGGCTTTAATTATTCATAGAGGTAAATAAAATTAAATATTTTCCCAGCAATCCAGAGCAGGATCTGAAGTAATTACACTGTCAAATTCATCAAAAATTCTCTCATCAAAATAAAAACCTTGATGTCATTTAATAATTTATAATACAAATACACAGAAATTGTAAAATATTATAAATAGAAAACTGCAGGGTAAGTGAACATGAATTAGTTAGGGGTTATGTTCTAGAAAGAGGCTGTCATGAGCTCTATAAATTTTTAATCAGAAATATTTTTGAGGCCTCATTTAGAGTATGGAATATACCAAGAACTTTAGAATAGAAAGAACACAATAAAATGACAACGACAAATTCCTGCTGGCTGGAGATTGTAAACACTGCTTCTTGAGAAAAACAGGACTCAAGATGATTTCAGGCACAAGGGAGGACTGTCGTCTTTGATGCTGTGTAAGTCCCAGATCAGCTGTGACACCTTATATGTTGTCTACACAGCTAACAAATGAATTAATTAACCTCTATGTAATGACCCCTAATAGCAAATGGGAAAAGTCTGCTTCATTTCCACCAAGAGAAGAAGGTGGCCTGAACCTCTCAACCTTGTAAAACAGTGTGTGATTCTGGAAACCATATGGTTCATCCCAGTTTGAAATGGTTTTGATCTGTTGAGTTCAGTATGGAAGAAGCTTGAAGCAAATAGAGGAAACTTCATTTTTCCTTTCCTCACTCTCAGAGAAGTATTCGCATATGAATGTGGCCTGCCTTGCTTTGGGAAACATCTTTGGGGACTTACCTAGCCCAGAACAGGTGAAGAGAGGGCAAGGTTTTGTTTCACAAGAACAGAGTCGAGAAGTGAAAAGTAGGCTTTTAAGACAGCTAATTAGAATAGAAGCAAGGCCAAATTTAAAAAATTTTTTACTTTATGGTGTCATTTCAAGGATCTAAGAGGTTAGCATGGTTGGTGACATGGTAATCAGAAAGATCTTTTTACAAAAAAAGGGAAAGACTGATCACTTTTATGCTTAAAACCTTTCAAAAACTTCCTCTTCTGTTTAGGATGAAGTCAAAGATCCTCAGTAAACATTTCAAGGCCTTGAGCATTCTGATTCCTTTTGGCTTCTCCGGGCTGATATCTCACCCCTTTGCCTCTTGCTATCTGTGCTACGAGGGCGTAGATCTTCTCTCAACCCCTCCAGCTCCTTGAACACATGCTGTTCCTTCTGCTTGGCACATTCTTTCTGCCTTCTTTGTTGATGTAGATGTCCCCTCTTCCAGGAAGACTTCCATGATCACCAGATGCCATCAAGTTGTCCTCTCATACCTGCCATGGTACTTTGTACCTCCCACATTTGTTACACTTAGAGTAAATTACTTGTAATAATGTACTTATTATTTGTCTTGCATGATAAATAGAACCTTGGTGAAGGCAGAGACCATCTATGTCAGCAATCCTTCCTTCGACCCCCACTGAGACTCTTTATGATCTGTAACCCTCACCCCACCCCCACACCTACCCCCTTCCATCATTCTCTGACCTCCCCTCCTGTACTCCCGAATTTGTCCACTTAGATCCACCTCTTCACTATTCCTGCCTTGCTCCTGCCTCAGGGCCTCTCTCTGGAAGGCCCTTTCACAGATATCTGCATGACACGCTTCTTCACCTTCTTCAAGACTTCACCCGGATTTCATCTCCCAAGTAAAGTCTCCCTTTTTAAAAATTTCTATTCCCTCCCCACCTGCAAATATTCCCCATTCTCCTTTCCTGTGTGTTCTGGGTCTCCTTGACATTTCGTATTAGTTAGCCCACTCTGCACGTACGTGTTTTCCTTGCTTCTTGTCGTGTCTTTGCCCTCAAACGCAAGCTCCAAGAGGGCACAGGTTTTGTCTTGTTGGTCACTGCCATATCCTCGGTCTGTACAACATGACCTGGCACATAGTAGGCACTCAGTACATATTTGTTGAAAGGATGAATGGAAGTAACCGCCACTCGGCAGGGGACAACAGATGAAGAGCTAATATCTTTGTGGGAAAATGCTTTTTGTGTGTGTGAGGAAGATTCGCCCTGAGCTGACATCTGTGCCAATCTTCCTCCACTTTTTGTATGTAGGATGCCTCCATAGCATGGCTGACAAGCTGAGTAGGTCTGTGTCTGGGATTGGAACCCGAGAACCTGAGCCACTGAAGTGGAGAGTGTGGAAATTTAACCACTGGGCCATGGCGCCAGCTCCTGTGGGAAACTCTTTTATAAGAATGTAGAGGCTTGGAGGAGTGGACGTTATGGTGGGAGGGATAGAGATAGTGGGGAGCACTGGAAGAGCTGGATTAGCCTTCCCTCACTTCCCACTGTGGGCCATTTGGCTCTTTATGAGGCCCCAGTGCCTATGGCTTCTTCTGAAAAAGGCTTCTGGTTGGTGAAGTGATTGGTAGGACAGAATGCTTGGTGAGGAAATGACTAATCTGTTGCTATAAATCAGGAATGACACATGGGCTTCAATGCCAGTGCCAATTACACGTGATTGACAGTGGTTTCTTGGAAGGCTGTGTTGGGAAGGATTCTGAGGCTGTTTCTAGGTCTAACGGAAAAAAGTGTGATCCAGAGATGGCTTGGGCTTAGAAAGGGGATGTGGCAGCATTCGTATCCTGACTCCTAAACTTGGAATTGGTTGTGGTGTTTTCCATGGATATCCGGGCTTACAGAAGAACTAATGATATCCCCATTAGTCTATTTAAATAGTTTTAAATTCCAGTGAAAACTAAAGGTTAAGGTATTGAGGAGGGGCCTATGAATCCAGACCCTTTAAGGATTTGGATATATCTTTTGAGTTGATTGATTGATTTTTTTCTCCAGGAGATGAAATGGCTGAGCTATGTTGGTGGTTTATAGCTGAGGGACTCAGAGGGCAGAACTCCTCTAGTCTCACTTCTCTAGATTGGCCATTCACACCAATCCCCTGTTGCTAAGACAGTCTGCAGGAAAATGACCCAAGACAATGATTATGTAAAATCTTGGCCTGAAGAAGAGACTCTGACCCTAATGTGATTAGCTCAGTGCACCAACCCTGTGAGCTCACTATCCCATAACAGCCATCCCTTCCCCTCCCGGGGCTGCCATCAACCTGATCTGCAACAGCCACCCCTCCAGGGTTCAGCTCCTCTTCTACCAGCTGTGATCAATGACATTGCTTCTTTTCAGGAAGGCTCCCCTGTCCCTACGCTGACACCTTTCGCTTCCCCTACCTTTCCCTTAGCATATCTGCTTCCTTGCAGCTCTCGGCATGTGCCTGATCCAGTTTCTCACCCTACGTCCGTATGTATTTTTAGTACTTTCCATATGTCTTTTTTCTCTCTCTCACTAGATTTAAGCTCATTAAGGAGATAAACAATTATAAATATGTCCAACATCTTTTTTACTGACTACATATAAGGATCTTGGCACATATTTTTGTCTATAAGGATCATTGTCTAATCTATTGTTGGCTGGATTCAATGGGTCCACCAGTCCAAAGGTACAGTTGTATAAACATTTTTGGAGGACTATTTCACAATATCTTTCAAAATTTTGAATGTGCATATCATTTCCTCCCAGCAATTCTATGTCTTGGAATTTATCCTATGGAAATATTCACAGGAATATACAAAGATCTATATCTACATGTAAAAGGATGATCAATATAGAATTGTTTGATGGTGAAAATGAGAATAACCTACATGTCCATCCTGAGAGAAATTGTGATAAAAATTATGGTACATACACAGTGGAGTACTATGTAATCATTCAAAAGAAAAGTAATTCACTACATGTTGACAAGCAAAAATGTCCACAATATTATGTGTAATTGTGTAAAATGGTATTTTTTCAATTAGTCACAAATATGTATATAAATGCACACACGTATACAAACATGTGAATATGCATAGAGAGTGACCAGAGGACATACACCAAATTATTAGTGATTTAGCAATAGTAAATAGGATTGAGAAAGCTAGGCATTTTATTTTTTTTAACCATTTGCTGATTTGTAACTATTTCTTGTATTCTTTATTTTTTATTACAGCTTTATTAAGATATAATTGACATATAACATTGTGAAAATTTAGGATGTACAACGTGTTGATTTGATACATTTATATATTGCTAAATGATTGCCACTATAACATGAGCTAACACCTCCATTCTGTCATATAATTACCATTTTTTGTAGTGAGAACATTTAAGGTCTACTCTCTTAGCAACATTCAAGATTTTTTTCCCCGAGGAAGATTGTCCCTGAGCTAACATCTGCTGCCAATCCTCCTCTTTTTGCTTAGGAAGACTGGCCCTAAATTAACATCCATGCCCGTCTTCCTCTGCTTTATATGTGGCATGCTGCCACAGCATGGCATGACAAGCAGTGCGTAAGTCTGCACCCGGGATCTGAACTGGTGAACTCCAGGCCGCAGAAGCAGAACATGTGAATTTAACTGCTGCACCACTGGGCTGGCCCCAACATTCAAGTATTTTTAACAGACGTGTAATCATTGTAAGATGAAAAGATATTTTAAAGAAGGGTTTATTGTAAAAAGGGCTTGGTAGTTGTGTTTCATAAAATATCCTAGAGTTTAGAGATGTTTCCAAAACAATTCAGTAGCCATTTTAGTTACCTCTAGGGTGCTTAACTATTGCTTAGAAACGTTAAATACAGACTCAATGTGTGGTGCTTACATAAAGAAATTGTTCTTTTTCCCTTCCTCATTGATATCAAGCTACACTATGAGACTTGCTCTCGTTAATGAAATGTGAGTGAAAAGGATACATGTAATTTCTGAACAGAAGCTTTAAGAGCCAATTCATGGTTTGCCATGCTCTCTTTTTCTCTTTGTCACAAAACCAGCAATATTTCAGAAAAAAGTTTCTCCGTTAGCCTGGGTCCCTGGAGTAGAACTTCAGCCAACTCTGATGGACATGTTACACAAGCAAGAAATAGAACCTTGCTGTTGTAAGCCACTGAGATCTGGGGGGTTGTTTCTTATCGCAGATAACCTAGACTGATACAGCTGCACACAGACTTCACCTGTTGCTGAAACAGAGGCCTTCACTGGCCTGGAAATCATGACATCTGGTTCCAATCCTAGCTCTGCCACAAACTTTCTTTGTGATTGTACTAGCTAGGATGCTTTAGATTGCAAGAAATTGAAAGTATAGTAAAAAGTGGCTTAAACAGCAAGGATATTTATTATCCCAAATATCAAGATCCAGAGTTGCAGCTTCCTGACATCATTGAGGACTTGGGGTCTGCCATCTTTCTGCTTGGGTTTCCTGTCACGGTTGTAAGGTGACTATGGATGTTTCAGGTGTCATATGCAGACATAGTATCCCATGAAGAAGAGGAGTATTTCTTCCTATATGTTTCTTCTTATTCTTTGTTTTTATTTGAGAAAATATTTCCAGAAATTCTCCAGCAGACTACCCTCAGATCCTGTTGGCCAGGATTGATCACGTGTCTGTGTCTAAACCAATCACTGCCATGAGTGATGAGACAGCTATGGTTGGTTTTGACCAGTCATAGTTCGTTCCCTCAGAGGGTGCCAGGGGACCCTTTTTCTGAGCACATGGCTGTGTGGCAAGTGATTATCCAAACAAAACTTGGGCTTTGTCATCTAAGAAGCAGAGGATGGAATTAATGTCTGCTTCAGTGACCTTAAGCAAGTATGTCCCTTGTTGGACCCTAGTTCCTCTATCAATAAACTGAGGATAGTGGACAAACTGGCTTCTAATGCAGGGATTATTATCATAGAGTCCACAGACCTTGTTCTTTGAAGGAATGAAATCCAAATTTTGTTACAGGGCCTTGGGTGGAGCAAGGCTATTGTCTGTACCCTAGGGTGCCACTGGCTCAGGTCATCAAAAGTCTTGTTTCATCAGCTTCCTGACAGGCAGACCTGTTATGGGTTCCAGCTCCCATAAAACCCTGCATCTTGGATTTTACATGCCCCGTGTGATTGGAGACAAAATGAGGAATATATATGTGCAGTTTCGTTAGCTTTTAGTTACATGTCAGATTCACTTTAAAAGTGCTTTGAAGACTTATAAAGTGCTTTGTGCTTGTAGATTTTTTTCCAATAGCTCCCTTTTCTCCCCTGCTGCATACTCCCAAATCTCTGCATCCCCTTACAATTTGCCTTGACTCAAGGAGCTTTATTGGCCAATTTAATATAAACCAGTCCCAAGTGCTCTTGAGCCATGAACTTCAGAAATAATTTATCATCATCATTATTAAAAATAATACTCAGAAATAATTTTGGGGTGGGGAGCTACAAAGCTAAATGGGTAGACCTCATGGGATAGAAGCTGAGGTCTTCACTTCTCCTTTCAAGGCACCAGTTCTCCTGTATCCAGGCATTGGCTGCAAACTACCTGGGAATGAGATGGGCTCATCTGAGGAAAGTGCCAAAGCTCTTATTTTGTTGGGCCAAGTAGACATATACAGCCAAGTCCTGCTCAGGGAGAGAAAAGGGGCTGGATAGGGATATAAAAAAATTAATGCCGTTGAAATTATCCTGTCACCCTGTTCTTTGGGATACTTCTAGCAACAACTCCCCCACCCTACTACATGCCTGGAAGGCTTTTATGAACTGTTTGTAGCTTTGCCACTTGCTGATAACTGAGAGCAGGAGTCCTAAATGGTGTGTAATTTCTTGACTGACTGTGATGAGATAATTTTTTCGAGTGGATACACTGCCACCACACTCTGGTCCACGGGATGGATGACTATAAAAGAGAATGACTCGAGCTATCAGTCCTATTTGTCACTACTAGGACATAAAGCCTCTAGGGCTCCTGAGTTGGGTTTGTATTCCTGGAGGTCCTCTTAGAAAGGTTGCTTTTGGGCCAGAGTAGCCCCTAGAGGTGTCATTCAAGGACAGATCTAAATCACTAGATTAAAATGGTCATAGCTCCTCACATAGCTGTTCCAAAATATCTTGACATTGGGCAGTGTTAGAATGATTGCCTGAGTCGCTTATGTAGAGTAAGAAGTCTTCCTCAGGCCTAGGTACCCATAGCACAAAACCAAAGAGAAAGAGGAAGAGTCTATTGCGCATTCTGCAAACCTTTTATCATTAAATCAAGCACAGAAATGAAAAGCCACACAAAACAGCTGCACAGTTCAATGAGTTATAAGCCAACACCCTTCTAACCACCATTAAGGTCAAGAGATAAAACTTAGCCAGTCACCCTGAAAGGCCCTCTATGCGTCCCATCCAATCTCACCCCTCCCCTTCCCAAAAAGTAACCGCTATCCTAACGTTTGTAGCAATCACTTCCTTGTGTCCTTTATAGTTTTATCATCCAAGTGAGCATCTCTAGACACTGTAGTTTAGTCTTTTCCATTAAAATAATTGATCTGTCTTTCAAGTCTACTTTAAGCTACAAGTTCCCTATATATTCTTTTCCTCATACTCTATGTTTTGACCTGTAGCGTTTTCCTACAACATGGATGTTGTTGATTGCACACTCATTGTACAGTTCTCTATGTTCCTCTCTCCTCTGTATTTTCTGCAAGTTGGGAGCTGTATTCATAGACTCAATTAAATTCAGGTTTAATTTGTTTGGTAGGTGGCATTGAGTTCTTTCACCTGGAGACACATGATGTCTGGTTTTTGCCCTTTTTTTTTGATGTTAACATCAGCCAATGCACAATGCCTGGATCCATTAGTTCACTGGGAATTGCTAAATAGTGATGTCTAATTCTATCATTTCCCTTTCCCTTGTTAGCTAGAAAGCTTATAAACAGATGCTTCCCCTCATCTACTCTTTGACTACCCAGTGGTATGATTAATGTTGGAAATGCTTGATTCTTTCTCTTTATTTACCATAAGGATAATGAATTGTTTCCTATCATCCTCTGAAGGTAACCAATTAGTTTTTAAAAATATCATTAAAACCTCAAGGATTTGAGCATAAATGAGTGGGTTCCTTGACTGCATTTTTAACCTATATCTCTGTGTCTTTAATGTTCTAAGTATATGGATCAGTGATTATGCTTGTGAATTTGGCTATCTCCCTTCCTTAAATCATGTCTTGCCTTCTGGAAAGGAAGCTGCCAAACTCTCCATGTACTGCTTAAAGACTAGTGGGAGAAGCTTGGTTTTAGTTTTGCATCTCTTTATTTTTGGTTCCAGTGACAGGTTAGGGTTAGTGTGGCAATGAATGTAAGGAGTTCTAACTGAAGGGCTTTGAAAATTTATGGTCCAATGGACAAGATCTTTGTCACTGTCAAATAGATGCCATTAAAGATCCCATTTATCCCGTCTTTTCCCTTCTGATTCCATGAGCTCCAAGCCCTTTGTGATCCCGATGTTTGGCGTCCCATGTGGCTTGACAGCGGGAAGAGAATGCCCCAATCATACCGGCACAGGTATTTTCTTTTTGCTCAATGGTTAGGTTTTTCACTAGCAGTGAATAAATTGGCATTTTGCTGTCAAAGTTATATTTTATATTCTTTTCCAAGGAAACGTGAGCCCTGGAAATGCTTTCCTTACAACCTCTCTTTCAGATTGGCTCCGTCCAGTTTTAGGGTAACCCTGTGCTCAACTGCTCTTTTTTTTAGGTTTCTTCCAAGGAGAGACATACAGTCATTCTAGGTAACTGAAGAAAAGCACATTCTTTTCAAGCTGGGTCCATTCACCCACATGGCCCTGAGGCAGGCCCTGATTCCTCTCATTTTCTCACTCCCAGTAGCAATGAGGTACTACTGTTAGAAACCAGGTACCCTTCCTTGGCAACAGCAGCTGCCAACTAACAAGTAAGTCATTAACTAAGGGTAATGATGGATATAACCAGATTGCCTTGCTGGCCTTTAAAAAAAAATCACTCCTTACCAAACTTTTTTTTCCAGAATGAAAGAGAATGTCGTTTTGATACTTGAATCCATAAACAAGCATTTAGAATCCACAGATGAACTAAACACACATTCTTACCCCGTCTCTCCACAGGTGGAAAAAGCCAAAATTTGTGTTTCACTTTCTTGCTCTTTCTTTGCCCGCTCTGGCTATACCTAGGCCTGAGTTACAAAATTGCTCACTCCTGACAATAAATCTAATGCTTTCTGTTATCTATGGGGAATCGGTTTGTAAAATTTCGAACCCTTATCCTCCTTGGCTGGCTGAGTCATATGGAAAATAAAAACGAAAAATACTAATAAATACTGATTTTCTATAGCCCACTAAGCAAAATTAAATGCCTTCACTTAAAGCTTTGGTGGCAGAGACCTAATTAATTAAAAACACCAGGTTTAAACAATTGGCCATCCATCTTTAAGCATAAGCGAAGGACAGAATCCATAGGACATTCTACTGAGGATGAAAAATGACAATTGCCTGGGTTCTGGATGATCCTGATTTGACAGGGCACCCTGGAGACTTTAAAAATATCCCCCTTTTCCTGAAACATATGGACTCTACACCATTGTCATATTTATTCTGAGAAACTGGGTTCCCATGCATTCTATTTGTTTGTTTCCTTGCTTGAGGCCTGTGGCTGGGGCCTTGTGAGTTTGTAGCAATTGGAGTCAGCTTTTGTTCAGCCTTAAAGATGAAATAAGACAAAACCATAAACATGCTACAAAACGCCAGAATATAAAGGGAATTATTGGTGCCATAATTAGAGAACTAGAAGGTCGTTATTCCAGTTGTTCCTCCACCCTCCCAACCACATGCCTCTCTGCTAGCTGGGGAACAAAAGAGATTTAAAAATCAGGCAGCCCTGAGTTTATTTTCATGGCAACCCTCTTAAGTGAGAGCATAGTTGGAAGGCATTTAGTTGACAAATGAAGAATGTTTCCTCTCTCTTGGAGCCTTGGAAATCAGAGAAGTATTGAAATAAATCAGCCCCAGATAACCAAAGAATCTGAGCATCTTTTTACGCAAACCTGTAAATTGCGAGAAAACACACCCACCTATGTGCATATTCCCCCAATTATTTAAATGCCCGGGTCCCCCTTCAACTCTCATTTCAGAAGACTGACAGCTGGAGAGAACTGCTTTCTCTGGAAGAAGTGAGTGGTCCATCACGGGAGGTGTTTAACCCGAGATCCGAGGGCCTTCTGTCAGGGATCGTGCACCTAGGATTCATTCACACAGGGGTGAATTTGATATTTGAACAAGATAACTCTTAAGACACTTTCCAACTCTCGGAAGTTGTGTGTTAGAATGCAGACATGCAAATTTAAAAGGAAATTAAATTTTGAAACCATACCAAGCACGCTTCTAGGAAATATTCTCCCAGGGGCGTGAGTCCCAAAGAACTGTTTTCGGAGACTAGGATAAAACACACAACTTGAAGCATGGGTGGTCTTATTGGGAATCAGTTGGCCATTGAATTAAATTTTAGTATTTCTGTGCATCTCCTGTTCCTGCTAGTTTCTCTTATTGTACTTCGTGGCCATTTGAAGCTATAAATGTGGAAATCTGTATTATCTAGTCCTGATTCCCAGGGAAAAGGGAGACAGGAGATGCAAGTATGCATTGCATAGCCAAATGTTGAAATTCCTACCCTTTTTAAGCCCCTTTGCTTAATAAGTTAGGAATGCAGAAAGATGTGGTTATCTTTTTAAGACATCCAGAGTTCTTTCAGGATACTGCGGTATCTTATAAATTGTTTTACATGGTACACCAGAAACTGGTTTAAAACTATCTAACTAGGGTATAGAATTTAATAAAACATCGTTTTCTATTCAAAACTATCTGGATGTTGATACGGGGAGAAGAATATGTCACCCAAAAATGTATCACTTTGGCATGTAGATTATTTCGAGCTGAAGATGATCAAGACGATCAAGACTCAGGAAGAGCTGTTTACCTTCCCTTTAACTGCCTGAAAGAATTTAAAGGGCTTGGATCAGGAAGAGAGCTAATAACAAAGATAACTTTTTATATCAGGAACACTTCTCTGCATGGCATGACAAACATTTGTTTACCAATGATCTACTGTTCTCATCTCCCTGTGGTTTGTCTTCCTCCCATTTGAAGCCCCAGACCCCTACCTCCTTCTCTCTAGTTCAGGATGGTATGTAAGCCTCAATGCCTGACTGTCATTGGGTCTCATATCTTTGGGACTCCCGTACGTATGAAATTTGTTTTTCTTCTGTTAATCTGATCAATTTAATGTATTCATTTAGATTAATTTAATTTAATTATTTAGATCAATTTAATTATTAGACCAGCCAAAGGACCTAGAAGGGAAGAAGGGAAAAGTTTTCTGCCCCTCCTTTGAAAAACCAGGAGTTTATTGGAGCAGTTAATTAAATTGACTGTTAATGATTACCCCAAATGGATGATAGCATAAAAAGGTGTATAGAGAATATGAAATGAGCCAGCATATATCCTAGAACAAGAATAGTAAATATGTGTCATACATACCACCATTTCCCTATCCTATACTCATGGAGCACTCTTTGAATTTGGGATCAGATTTTTAGAGTTTTAGAACAGAACTCCAGGCAATCCTGTCATTTGACTGGAGTTCTTCTCCTGCCATTCTCTGGTGAACTATCCCATGCTGGCTTTCATTGCCACTACTGACAAAAACAACTCTTTATCAAAGTGGCTAGTGACTCAGTTCCGTATTGCCAAGTCCAGATGTCAATTCTTAGGCTGCATTTTGCTCAACCTATTACAGTTGATCCCTTCTTGTTTCTTAATATACTTTCTTCACTTGACTTCCAGGACACCATACTCATTTGGTTTTCCTTCTACCTCATGGCTGTTCCTTCTCAGTATCCTTTCCTGGTTCCTTCTAATTATCTAGATTTCTAAACACTAGAATGCTCTCAGACCCTGATATCTCTGACTACACTCACGCCCTTGATGAACTCGTCAATTTCATGGCTTTAAATATCATCTATATGCTGATAATGACCAAATTCATGTCTTTAGCCTGGACCTCTCTGCTGAACTCCAGACCTCCAACTGCCTATTCAAAGCTCCATTTTAGTGTCTAATAGGTGACTCAAATTTATCCAACAATTTAATTTTATCCCTTAAACCTATTTCTCTTCATTGTATCTTTTATCTTAGTTGCTCAGACTAAATCTTAGAGTCATTGTTGACTCCTTCCTTCCTTTCAAAACCATATTTGATCCGTCAGCAAATTTTTTTGCCACTACCTTAAATATATATCTGGAATCTGAGTACTTCATACCACCTTTCCAACTATTATGTCCTTGGCTCTCTGTTTGAATACCTACTGTGATGGACAGCTCACTTCTGGAGAAGGCAGTTCCCTCCAACTGACAGTCTTCTGAAACGAGGGTAGATGGATGTGACATTATGATTTATAACAAGAAATATATGAGGCCGGCCCCATGGCTGAGTGGTTAAGTTCACGCACTCTACTTTGGCGGCCCAGGGTTTCAAAGGTTCGGATTCTGGGTGGGGAGCTAGCACCTCTCATTAAGCCATGCTGAGATGGAGTCCCACATAGCACAACCAGAAGGACACGCAACTAGAATATACAACTATGTACTGAGGGGCTTTGGTGAGAAGAAGAAGAAAAAAAAGAAGATTGACAACGGATATTAGCTCAAGTGCCAAACTTTAAAAAAAAAAATATATACAGTCATGCGCCACATAGTGACGTTTTAGTCAATGACAGACTGCATATGTGACGGTGGTCCCATATTAGTACCATATAGCCTGTGTGCGTAGTGGGCTATATCATGTGGGCTTGTGTGAGTGCACTCTATCATGCTCACACAAGGATGAAATCACCTAATGATGCAGTTCTCAGAAGTATCTCCATTGTTAAGTGACACATCTCTATTTGGTTTTCATCCTGTTTCTGGCATAGAGCTTCTAAAACTCTTGGAATTTCCTAAGTGAAGAGAGTCATAAACTTGACTTTTTTATGCTAATGAGCTGACTTTTGGGATGCATCTAAGGATGGGTGCTGGTCAACAGTGGAGCCAATCATGTGATTAGAGGTTGAAACTTTCGGTCTCACCTCCTGACCTTCAGACAGTGGAGAGGGGCTGGAGATGGAGTTCAACCACCAAATGCCAATGATTTAACCAATCATACCTATATAATGAGGCCTCCATAAAACCCCAGCAGGACCGAGTTCAGAGAGCCTCTGGGTTGAACAAGTGGAGACTTGGGGAGAGTGGCATGGAAACTCTGAGACCTTTCCCTATAACTTGCCCTATGTGTCTCTTTCATCTGGATGCTCATCTGTACCTGAGTTATAACCTTTTTATAATAAACCAGTAATCTAGTAAGTAAAATGTTTCTCTGAGTTCTGTGAGCCTCTCTAGAAAATTAACTGAACCCAAGGAGAGGGTGGTTGGAACCTCTGATCTATAACTGGTCGGTGAGAAGCACAGGTTGGTCAGAAGCATCTGGGCTTGTCACTGGCATCTGAAGTGTGAAGGGCTGTGCTGTGGGACTGAGCCCTTAACCTATGGAATCTGATGCTATCTCTGCGTAGATAGTGTCAGATTTGAATTGAATTGTAGGACACACAGCTGGTGTGAGAGAATTGCTTGGGTGTGTGGGGAAGCCCTCTTCCCTCCTCATACACATCAGAATTGGTGACCAGAACCTTTAAAGGGGGACCCGGACATTTAAGTAATTGGAGGCATATATACATAGGTGGATGTTTTTTCTTGCATAACTTAGAGATTTGCATATAATAAGATGCTCAGATTCTTTGGTTATTGTCTGATTATTGCATTAACTTCCTAACTGGTCTTTCTGCTTCCACCTTTGCTCCCTGCCCCAATCTATTTTTCATGTAGCAGCCAGAATAACCATTTAAAAACATGTCATATAATTTATTCTTCCCCTCTTTTACTCTGTCCAGCCAGTTTGGTTTCATCACTATTCTGCAAATATGCTAAATCTCCTCCTCAGGGCCTTTGCACTTGCTTGTCCCTCTGCTTGAAATATTCTTCTCTTAGGTATTGATCTACCTTACTCACTTCGTTGCGGTCTCTATTCAAATCCATTTATCAAGGATGCCTACCCTGACGAGACTATTGAAAATAGCACCGCTTTCATTTTCTATTCTTCTCACTTTGTTTCATTTGTCTTCATAGCTTTTATCCCTACCTGACATATTTTTATTTGTTTCTGTATCTCTCACTCCCCTCCCTTCCACCCCTAGAGCATTCTGTTTTGTTCGTTGCTGTATCTCTAGCTCTTAAAATGATTCTCTCTTAGCCCAGATTTCCTGGAAACTCTGCGACTATTGTGCTGGACTGGGGCATGTGTGCAGGAGTAACACCTGTGAGGAGTGAGGAGGGAGGCTTGGGAGGAGGTAGATGTGGAACTGACTGGAAATCACAGCAGAGTCTGCAGCCTCAGGACTGTGATAGTCCTTGGGTTGCCCCCAATTGACGCCAAGGGGCTACATCTTTGTACGCCAAGAATGAGCAGTCACTGGATGTGGGCTGCTACAGGAGAAGGAGCAAAATCTTGGGCAAGGCAACTTTCTTCTGATGAGAGCAATTCTCAGAGAGGAGCTCAGCTTAAAGCCTTTGGTAGCCAGTGTTACCAACGACTATGGGAATGAATGTGTCAGTCCTGAAGAAGGAGTATGAGTGGTGTTCCACAGCACCCTCCACATGTGCTCGATGTGTGGTTGATGTTCCAAAATATGTGCTGAGTACCTGTGTGTTGAAAGCCTGCATACCATCCTGGCTCTGCCGTTGCTCCTTGGTCGTCAGTATTCCTCTCTACCATCCCATTACTCTAGAGCCTACCTAAGAACTCACGGCACCCTGTGGTCACTGCTCACTACAAACCAACCACTTGAAACAGCCTCCCAAGGTCGGGAGATGGAGAGGGGTAATGCAGGGGGCACAGGCGGGGTCTGCTCAGGCCCAGCCCCAGAAGTCAGAGCTGGCTTTTCAGCTTTGGAAAGCTGATACCAGGCACGAGAGTAGGAGGCATCTCTGCTCTGTGTCCTTGGCAACAAGACCAAGAAGGAATGTTTCCTAAGAAGGCAACACATTGCTTTTGGGAAAATGTTTCCTAAAGGTTCTTAAAAATGGATAAGGAACCATTACATTTGATAAAAATCAGCTGAAAAGTCTATAGTTTTAAAAATTATATCACATCACAAATTAATTTTCAGTGTCTCAAGCCTCCAAGATTTATGCCTCCTGAAACACTCAAAGCAGTGTAAGCAAGGTTGTTATTCCCTCATCCATTCACTCACTGATTCATTCATTCATTCAGTCTCTTATTCATTCAACATCTGTTTTATTAAATGTCAAGATGTAGTCTGGGTAGGTGGTAAACATACAAACCTAATACTATTAACTGCCTTTAAAAAAATTCTTACATTATGCCAGGTACTGTGCTAAGTATTTACTACATGGATTATCTCTGTTCATCTTACAACTGTTCTATGAAGTAGATATTAAGGTACTATTTTTCTTACTTTTTTTAATTAGAGCAGTTAAATCACTTGCTCAAGGTCACACAACTAGTTAGTGGCAGAGCCTGGATTCCAATCAAGATGTTTGAGTTTGTAAAAGAGTTTAGTACACTTTGTTTCCAAACGAAGAGCAATTAGACATGCCCTCTATCCTCAACAGGCCTACAGTCCAGTAGGGAGACAGAATCAATAAATGAAGCTGAGCTACTGAGGGAGTCAAGATGTGCATCTAGGTCCAAGGGTCAAGTCTATGTTCTTTCTTTTCTACCTATTTGTATACTTTGAGACTGGAAGATTGTAATAGTTCTAGTGATTTAATCAGGATGCTTTGGCTGTGTGTAACAGAATATCCAATGGAAAGTGGTTTGAACAATAGATTTATTGTACATGGGAAGAGTTCTGGAAGTAGGTGGTGCCCAGGTTGATTGGTTTGGTAGGCTGGGGTCTGGGTCACTTCCCCATGACACTTGCCCCAACTCTGTACTCAGCCATTCTGAAGGATAGGGCTTCACAGACCATGATGAGTTCCATGAGGCATGGAAGATGGGATCCCATACCAAAGATCCTACATGGGGCTGGGTTAAGATAGGCACAGAAATTGAGTGGGACCAGCTGCCTCAGTTCACTTTCCTTTTTACCTGAAACCTTTTCTCAAAAGTATTGACTAAACCCCAGTCCAGACAGTCGGTGCCCTGGGAGCACTGGGCCTAGGCTCAGGTTCCATGGGGATGCGTTGAGAGTGGCCCAAGGGTTGCAGAGCAATTCTAAGGTGAGTACCTGAACTAAAGCCAGACTGAGGGCCAAGAAGACAGGCTGACCAGAGTCACAACCTAGGGGACTGGGGAGGAATGCAGAAATAAGGAGAGAAACTGGGGAGACTGAGGCTGAGCAAACAAGTGCAGAGTGGAGGTAGGAAGTAGTGCCAAGGATCATGCCCTACACTGGATTTAACCCAGACAGGGCTTTTTATGGGACTTCTTTGAGCCGACTCCCTTCAACAGCTACGAAAAAGAGCTGAACTGGTTCAGGCACAAATAGAATAAAGAAATAAATGTGAGAATGTACAACAAGGATGTTTTCCATTCCCATCTTCAAACAGCTGTTCTCAGGGGCTGGGGGTAGGAGGAGTAATGCTTCCTGGATTTTGTTCTTTAAAATGTTCAGAAATAGAACATAGATTATCCACTGCTGGGACATACTACTTTTAATTGACAAATATTTTTTGGTAAAATCTAGGGGGCTATGTTGTACTAAAGCAGTCTCTTATTTTTGAGGCTCTTGATGGAGTATGCAAAGCATTTGCCTATCCATCCTGTAATTGAGCCATACACAGATTCTAGTACTTACTGAAAGAAGTTGCCCTGTGTTTCTTCTTCCTGGAATAAAGTGTTACTTACCACTGTGAACATCTTTCACTGGGTTCATGAACAATGTAGCGGAACTGAGTAATAAACAGAATGCTGTCAAATATATATCTTCCCATAATAGATCCTATACCTTAAAATGCCTACAGGGAATCACTTTTTAAAGTCTATAACACGCAGTAGTTTTGATACGACTGGTTGAGCCGTGCAGAAATGATTAAAAAAAGAGTAATAAATTCAGATTTTACACCAGGCACCGAGCATTAAGCCAAAATGAAACTACCATGCTCAAATCTTCTACAGCTTAGAGCTAATTAGACCTACATTTCCGAATGGCAGGAGCATCATGCAATGCGGCAATTGTTATAATAACTATATTCTCATGGAGTGCCGGGTGGTGATTTACACCAGCGATGCCTGCCAGGGCTAATGGATGTTCTAGGAGGAATTCTCCAGGGCCTCCAGAACAAGAATGAGAATTTTGCCCCTGGGCATCTCTCCCCATTGGATTCCTGGTGATTGTGCTGAGTGCCTGTCAGGGCAGAGATAAAGCCCAGGGGGCAGTAATGTCCCTGTGCATTTTAATTACTACTGAAACAGTGTTTCGGATGCTGACTGCGTTTTATATAGATTTGAGGAGGAGCGTTTGTTCGTACTACCTCTTGGGGTTGTTGGAGGGATAAAGTATGACTGTGTCTGTTGAGTTCTTAGCGTAGTGCCCAGCACATAGTAAGCACTCAATTAATGGTAGCTCTTTTTAAAAATAAATGCTTCATCTATGGGTTGGAATGTATGTTTTATCCTAGATTAACTTTTGGCTCTAAAAGGAGGCACTATTTCAACTGATGCCGGGTGGTTCGTGATTTTAATGTCCTGGATTTCCTCAGAAAATTACATAAGCAGGGGTAATGCAGGGTCTCTGTTGATCCTGGCTGATTTTCCACACTTCTTAGTATTGTTAGCTCCTACCTGAGAAATATAGGCTTGACACAGTGGAAAGTGTGTTTGAACTCTCCAGCCCCCACTCCTTCATGAAGAAAGCCTGTTGTGCTAGTGGGAAGAGCTCCAAATTACCTGGGAAGAGTGCAGCAAGAGCACCAGGCACTTCCTGGGGGCGGGGTGGGGGTGGGAGCATGCAGGAGGCCAGTGGGAGGAGAAGAGGGGATTCCTTACAAATGTCGCCCAAAGGCAGGATCCAAGGAGAAGTTGGTGTGGACTGTCTTCCTGGGAAACCAGATTCCCATACGATGATGACAATGACGATGATGTTATTAGTACTTTCTGAATTCTTTTCAAATTCATTATTCATATCTTAAAATGAAACTCAGATATACTGAACGCTTCATCTCTGCTCAGAACTGAGCCTTTTATATGGGATCTTTTCTAATCCTCCCAATGACCCTGCAATGTGGATATTATTGGCCCCGTTCGTTCTGGATAGGGACCCAGATTTGGTGTAGTTACATGACCCGGCTATTAGGCCACCCAGTTAATGGGTGGACTGGAGTCTAACCCGGTTTTGTCTGACTCAAAAAACCGAGACCTCGCTGCTGTCCCCATATTCCCTGCTGGGAAGTTTGTGAGATTGCATTTGCTCATTGTCCCCAGATGCTCTGAGTTTGTAGTACATGACCTCATACTTTTTGGCTACCCGTCAAAGAATGAATTAATCCTCCGACCGGCCTTGATTGATCCCCTGCCTTGTGCTCAGCACCACACTAGTTAGAGTGGGGCATAAATAAAAAGTATGAGACGGAGTCCCTGGTTTCAAGGGAAGAGCACATGGGAAACCTTTACAGAATAGCACAACATATTGTACAATCAAAGACTAACATGGCCAGCATCACAGCCATGTGCCAGGTACCTCACAGCACCTACTTCCTGCACGCCATTTCAGACACTGATTCTTTAGGGCACTCTTTCCTGATTCTGATTCTGGATGTGATCTCAGTCTCAGAATCCCTCTCAGCACAACATCCTAGGTACAACCATTGGATCTAGTCACCATCTCTCCTATTACAACCTCTTTTGTTGTCACTCAGAGGTGCAGGAGATTGGGGACGACTGGAGGGGTCGGCGAGGGCTTAATGGCAGTGGTGGGTTGAAGCCCAGCTCTCAGGGAGTGGGAGAATTTAGGAGTGGGATTGCAAGAAAGGAGGCTATTCCAGGTGGAAAGAAGCACATTAGCAAAGCCCCTGAGTTGAAAGTGAGGGAGTAGCCTCCTGGGGATGGGCACAAGAGTGACTTTCCCGATGTGGATACTCTTGGGACAGAAAAAAGAGATTGAATAGGACTTTTTTTGACTTGATTTTGACCTATTTATGAACATCATAGCCTATCTCAGAGATAATAAGATAGTAAGAATATTAACTCCTATTTATTGAGGTTATTGTGTCAGTCTTACTGCTACGGCATACATGCATTGTCTTTTTTTATCCTTAGAGCAACCCTGAAAGGTAAGTATTGATGTTCCCATTTTATAGAGGAGAGTAAGTAAAACTTAGAGATGCTAGGTTATACAGCTATTTACATAGCTGGTAGGGAATGTTACTGGAATTCAAAAACATCTTAGAGACTTGACCCAAACATAACTGATAGCGTGGACTTTATCTTCCCCTGCACATGTGCACAGACACATGTACATATAAACACACAATACACACTCACATACAATCTCACATATATAGACTCATACACATGTACCATGTACAGATTTAGCTACACACACACATATATGCACATACATGCACATGCCACACACACGTATATATACACGCACACTTATACCATGTACATGCATATACACACATATGCAGACACGGTATACACACCATTCTTCTGAGAAGAGTCACTACTCATTGATCCCAGGGGTAAGTATATGATGCAGAACAAGCCAATCTGGTTTTCCTCCCAGCATTAGAACCTTGAGCAGAGATTCTTAGATTCAGAAGGAAGTGGAGTCATCTGAAAGCAGTGCTCTTGAGAAAACATCATGAGTGACCAATATTCCTGAGCTGTCTGGTTCTTGTCCTTCTTGTAGTTGGTTAACCAGCTCTTCCTTTTATTCCGCAAGCTGCACAGTAGACTTACAATAATTGCTTTTTTATCCTCGTAAGTCAATTTGTGTTGCTTGCTACCAAAGAGCCCTAATTGATATAAATCATCTCTTTAATTTAGCCAATACCAGCGATGGGGTCCATTTCAGTGAGAATTGTCGCCAGTGAAATGCTGAAGGCAAGGAAGGAACATTTTGTTACAAAACTGTCCAAGGGGTAGGGTCATGATGTAAATGAGGCTGATATATGAGGGCCTTCTAGAATTTACAGTAATAAACCATTTACAGATGGGGGCCAAGACAGAGTGCCCTTATTCTGAATCCATGAATCACAAAGCTGTGGTCTGATGTTAATTTTCTTGGTTGTAGCTTGCCTTATGTTTTCCCCCACCCCTTCCTTTCTGGTACTAATATGATGGCTAGGTAATATATTGCTTCTTCATGCTTCAGTCCTTCAGCAGGTATTTACTGGAGCACTCCACGTAATGGTAGACACCTGGGATACAGAAGTAATTCAAAGTGCAGAAACAGAAATTTAGAGCTGAAAGATACATTGAAAGTGGTGTAATTCAATCATTCCTATTCTTATAGAAAACAGAGGCTCAGAACAGTTCAGTGACTTAAGCAGGGCCACAGAGCATGGTGGTAAGTCTGTATTTTGGGACCTGTGACCTAGGACTTGTCTCCTAGGTCAGTGATATTTATGGTTCCTGATCAGACTCTTACAATGTAGATGGGGAGATGGGGCATGCAAACAGAAAGCAGTTGGCAAACTCGGCCCTGTGTCAAATAACCCTCCTCTTTCTCAACTGAGTAGGTCTGCAGAAACCAAATAACCCAAAACACAAAATTAACAGTGGTTTTCAGCCTAAACTGGAAATTTAGTTTGGAAACGCAGTATGGAAGTCGTTCCATAGCATCACTGGTTACCTCCCTCTTTCATTGCCAAATTGGGGTTTTGAAGGCATCACCCAAGGAGAGAGTAGGATCTGTTGTGCTAATGGTACCCCAATAAACAGCATAAAGTACAGCTCCTTGCTTTTACTGTAGGCACAGGGAACCCCAATAGTTGAGAAAAAGAGATAGGTGCCACGTATTCTGTGGCTTTTGTACATTAATTCTACCTAATAGAGAAATGTGGACCAAAGTAGGTAAAAATCTTGTCATCTCATCAATCAAATAAAGACCCTAGCTTTTAATTACTACCTTAGGCTACTTTGATCTCTGCAGCATAAGATAGAATGGACTATTTCTTCATCCCTGAAATTCAATTTTTCCTTGACTTCTCTGACATGAAAATGACTTGATTTTCCTATTTCTGGTTACTCCCTCTTAATATATGCTCTGTGGGTTCTTTTTCGTCCACTTTCACTTTAAATGTTGGTGTCTTACAAGGTTTTATCCTTTTTTTCTTTTTAAGATCGGCACCTGAGCTAACATCTGTTGTCAATCTCCTTTTTTTTTTCCCCTTCTTCTTCTCCCCAAAGCCTCCCAGTACATAGTTGTATATTCTAGTTGTAGGTCCTTCTGGTTGTGCTATGTGGGACGCTGCCTCAGCACGGCCTGATGAGCGGTGCCATGTCTGCGCCCAGGATCCACACCGGTGAAACCCTGGGCCGCTGAAGTAGAGCACGCGAACTTAACCACTTAGCCACGGGGCCGGCCCCTAAGGTTTTATCTTTGATATATCTCTCTTCTTGGTTTATGGACTCTTCCTGGTCAACTTTATTATGGTGGCCACCTGCTGTTTTGGCCTCCCAGTGTCCATGTCACTCTTCCTTTTGTAAAATCAAATGGATTTATTTTGGTTGAACCAACAAAACCTCTACCACTCTCAGTATACTTGATTCTGGTGTGCTGGTAAATGTTTAACAATCAATATCCAGGGGAAAAGTCATGATTGGTAGCATTTCATTGGTGTAAATACTCCCACCATGGTCACAACCTATTAATTCAACACATATTTACTAAGTACCTAAAATGTTTGAGGAGGTACTGTTTTGGAGGCTGGGGATCCATAAGGTGAATAGAACCAAAATAGCCTCTCTGCTCTTGGCTTTTATCTTCTGTTGGAAGATAGACAATAAATTAATAATTAAATGCATAAATTAAGTAACATGATAATATCAGGTAGTGATAAGTGCTATAAAATAAAGTAGAGCAAAGGTGAAACTAGCGATTGAGGTAGGGAGCTGTCTTAGACAATGTGGCCAGGGAGGTCTTTAGAAACTGACATTTGAGCTGAGACCTGAACGAGGAGAAGCGAACCACGTAAGAGCTGTGGGAACGGCCCCAACTTGCAGCCCTGGAACTTTCAGTGGATCTGTTTGGTCTCTTCTCATGGAGTTACTAACCTTGTGGGATGTCAGCCAGGAGGTGCTGGGTCCATTTTCCCATCTTAAAGGGAGAGAAACATTGAGATAAGAGAGAGAGACTGATTCCTGGTGACTCCTGGTAGTGACACGTGGACATTTGGACATGTGGACATTTGGACATTTTTACTCAGCTGCATCCAATGCCAGCGTATCCTTGCACTTTTTAGATATGTGAGCCAATAAATACCACCTCCTCTTTTTCTGGCCCAGACAGTTTGTGTCTTAATTAATGTCTTAACTAATAGGCATATCTACCTCTATGTCTTCAAATGCTACTTATATGTAAATGATTCAAAAATCTCTCTCTGTAGGTTGGATCTGATTCCAAACTTAAGACACATGTATGCAGCTACCTACTAGGTATCTTCACCTGCAGGTTTTTGCACACAGCACAAATGTAATATGTATAAATTTCAATTCATCACCATTCCTCCCCAAACTGCTCATTCCACTTTCTATTTCTCTCTCATTCTGTACTCCTTCCTCTTGTGCAAACTCCTTAACAAATTAACCATTAATTCCCATGGAATAAGGCTTATAAATGTCTTAGAAAACTCTCTTCTCTTTATTCCCACTCCCCAAGCTAAGGTGCTTTTTTCTCACCTAGATTACAAGTCTTTTTCTGTGTCTCTCTGAATCCGTTCTTCTCACCCTTTAGTTTTAGTTTCCACTGTGCGGCCAGAGTAGACATTCTCTTTTTTACATTAGGAAGTTTATTTAATAGTAAATGTTAATGGTAAATGACTTTAAACCTTGTATCTAGTTAGGATTCTCCAAAGAAACAGAACCACTAGGAGGAACGAGTAGGAGTCTATTTACATATATCTATGTGCATATATTTGTGTGTGTACATATACATGCATATATATACAATATACAATAAGAGATTTATTTTAGTAGAAATGTTGTGGTTTTTTTTGAGGAAGATTAGCCCTGAGCTAACTACTGCCAATCCTCCTCTTTTTGCTGAGGAAGACTGGCCCTGAGCTAACATCCATGCCCATCTTCCTGTACGTTATATGTGGGACGCCTACCACAGCATGCTTTTGCCGAGCGGTGCCATGTCCACACCCGGGATCTGAACTGGTGAACCCTGGCTGCTGAGAAGTGGAATGTGTGTACTTAACTGCTGCGCCACCGGGCTGGCCCCTCTTGTCTTTTTGATAATAGCCATTTAACAGGTGTGAGATGATATCTCATTGTGGTTTTGATTCCATTTTCCTGATGATTAGTGATGTTGCACATCTTTTCATATACCTATTGGCCATTTGTACGTCTTCTTTACTTTGAGGAGGAGGAAGAGAAGAAGAAGAAAAAAGAAGATTGGCAACAGATGTTAGCTCAGGTGCCAATCAAAAAAACAACAAAAGAATCCTCTGAGAATGAAGTCAGGGAACCAACATTTTTGACAACAGGCATCCTGATAATTCTCTTACACATGAAACTATGCATTGGACCCTCAGCTGCCTCAACTTGCCTTCTCAAGGAACTACTGAAATCATCCAGGAATTCTCAAGGTCTGGAGGTAGCCAGTTCTGTAATGCCTCGTCTTGGTCTGTGATGGTTAATTTTATGTGTCACCTTGGCTAGGCTGTGGTGTGCAGTTGTTTTGTCAACCCTAGCTTACATGTTGTTGTATATTCCAGTTGTAGGTTCTTCTGGTTGTGCTATATGGAATGCTGCCTCAACGTGGCTTGATGAGCAGAGCCATGTCTGCGCCCGGGATCCGAACCAGTGAAACCCTGGGCCGCCAAAGCAGAGTGTGCCAACTTAATCGCTCGGCCACGGGGCTGTCCCCTCTCAGAGGATTCTTATCTCCAAGGCTTAAGGTGAGTATTAAGTTAATTTTGTGGGTCTTCACCAAGATTTAAAAAAAACAAAAGAATTAAAAGACTATAGAATGTATCAGAGGGCATCTCATGTGGTAAAAGTGAGTATTGTTTCAGTGAAAACTTTGTTTCCCTCATGAGTGTGTGCATGAGGGGACTGGGGCATGTTGTAAAATGTGTTTCTAACTGTGGGGCAGAGTCAAGGTCAAAAAAAGTTTGAAAACTTCCAGTGAGGGATATTGTCAGTATTCACCCTTGTGACATGATATGGCAAGTGACTCTTTCTTCTTTAGCTACACGGACTTTTATTGCTATTGACAGCTCCATCCATCCTTCCTTGGGCAACTTTTTCATCTTCTGGTCTCGGCGAGTCCCGTGGTTATGGAGTAATGAAAGGTTAAGGCAGAGAGGGTACAAAATGAGGGTACGAAATCCCCATTTCAACAAGCCCCAGCATCCTCTTCCTACCCACCAGTTCCTCCTCCCCTTTCCCTGGACTCCCTCTTTGCAATTTGTACAACTTTCTGTTGCTTGTTCTGCAGGGACAGCAGAAGCCTGAAGTCAGATGTAGGGTCAAGCGCCCCGCAGAGCAGATGGCAATAGCAAAATGTGCTTTAATAACTCCCAGTTCCCAAGCAGCTCTGGGAACCAAGCGCCAGATTTCCAGCTCCTGTTGCTCCCCGGCTTCCCAGCCTGAGGGAAGACCCGACTGGTGGCTTTGAATATCCATCAACAAATAATAAATAATAATAATAACCTGCCTGCTGCGGGCTTGTTGGAGCCAGGGAGGCTGGGTTTGCTGACGCTTTTTTGCTTCTTAACACAACCTCAAAGTCAATTTTAAGCAGAAAACATAGCAGCTTTGCAGTGCAGGAATTTCTCCCTGCCGCTGTCCTTGAGTCGGATTCCCAGGGTCAGAACCCATCTGGGTGAAATTATGAAATGGGTGGTGTGTCCATGGTGACCTGGAATTCTCAGATTTACAGTTTTTCTCTCCCCTCCGATGTGCCCTGTTTCAGATTCCACACTGTTTTTTAAACGTCCCCACTCTCCTCTTTTCTTCCAGGTGATGGGCTGGAAAAGACCTAGATTGAGTAAAGGAGTCCTGAGATGTGAGGGGGTGTCCTTTCAGAAAGACTTGCCCTCGAGAATGATTAAGATCTTGGGCTTCGGGGTCAGAATTCCTTGGTTTGAATGTGAATTTCTGCTCTTCTACATGTGTGTGTGACCTTGAGCATATTACTCAACTTCTCTGAGCCTCAATCCCTCATCCACAGAGCAAGGATAATATTAGTAGTAGTAACTATAATAGGTAATATTTATTTAGTGGTGCTTATGTGCCAGGCAGTCCTCTTAGTGATTTACCTGCCTTATCCCCTGGAATCCTCATAAGAACCCTAGGAGGGAGGTAATGTAATTGTCTTTGGCTTACAGATGAGGACACTGAGGCAGAGAGCGGTTAAGGAGGGCGCCCCAGGCCACACAGCTGCTGAGTTGGGGACCAGGTTTACTCACACCACGGAGCCTCTGCTCCACATCTGCCAGATGCTAAGTGGCAGTAAGCATGGCCAGGCTTCCTTAACATCCAGGCTCTGGGACAGTGGAAATTTCCCTTTAGGATTTTGATTAGCCCAAAGTAAACATTTTTAATTCCAAATTTTCAGGTCCAGGGAGATTGTTGGTGTAGATAATTACCCTAACACCATGCAAAGCTGCCATGGCAACTGGTCCCTGCTCATCTCAGCCCTGTACCTGAGAGCCAGGCGTGGGCTTTGCCTCTCCCAAATGTCAGTGCATTGACGAGAGAGACCCTGTGTTCCGAGATTCTTTACAGCACCCAGCATGTTGAAAAGCTTATCCTCAATGTCCAGAGTTTTAAATCCTCAGCATGATGAATGGCCTCTTCTGGAGGGCCCTGGCTCCTAAGTCCTTCCTTCTAGATCTGTGTAAAGCATGGCCTACCCATGGCAATTCTTTTTAAACTGCAATTACTCTGGGTTGGAGAAAACTTTGAGACATCAATTCCTTATGGTGCCTTCATTTGTCAGGTTACTTTCCTCTCAATTGTGAGGAGCCGGGTCCCTCTGCACCCAGGTGGAGGGGAGGTTGGAGTTTGACATTGACCATCCAAGTTTGCTTTGGGTCAGCTACGCTGGGCTGGCCTGGACTATGGACTCTATCTGCAAAACTGCTCTGAGGGGTGGCAGGAGATGATATTTCTTTTTTTGCTCATGGTCAAAGACTGAGGGGGCCCTCCTATATTTTTGACAAGCTGGGAGCTGGCATGGGGATCTTGCATTTGCTGTTTTCCACACTGTCTGCCACCCCATTGCTCACTTCTGGACTTCTCAGAGATGAATAATTTAGCTGGCATAGGAATAAAAGTCCTAAACTCTCATCTCACTTCATTTGGGATTCACATTTAGCAGCTCGAGGTAGAAGGGGACAGGAAGAGTGACTGAGAGAGAAGGTAAACCCATGATATGCCACAGCTTTATGCCCTTCCTCATGAAGGAAGTTTGCCAGTGCCAGGCACGAAATGGCCCAAACCCTACCCGTGGGAAGCACATTTCAATAGGACTCCTGGAAAATGATTCAGTCACACTCACTCCTAATCCGATTTAATGATCCTATTTTGATAGCATTACGTATTTATTTGCTGGTTAGGAGGAAAACCACCACCTCACAAGGTCTCCCTGCAGGTGCTCTAAAAACAGGGCTACCGGGGAGCCCCTCTTCCTTGCTCCATTCCGGGGGTTAGGGCTTTAATGTGAGAAGGTGGCCTTCAGACGGGCTGCGATGTTTGAAAGGGCAGAGATCAGGCAGGCGGGTGGCAGTGCTAAAAGTTCTAAACAAGCCAGCTGGGGCGGGAGCGTGGTCGTGAGGGAACATTATCTGGTGTGATTCTTTGTTTTCACGGCATCACCTCCTATTCCTCAGACCAACAGAATCACCAAGCTGTAAACGGCACACCTTACAAATCAGGGTGCCCTGACGTGGCTGGAGCGTTCATTACCAGCCGTAAAGGCACGCCAGCAAGAGAGGTTGCTGTTCTGTAGCCCAATTTTCCATCGCAATAACCCAATTAACTGGTGTGTGTGTTTGTTTTACAAAGCTCCAAGCTACAATAAACCATACAGATACGTGGGCTGCAGAAAGCTCTGTAATTAGGACAAGGTGTACAAATTAAACTACTCTTTTTAAACTTCAAACCCGCTAACTTCTGACATACTGTACTGCTGGGGCCTCTGGGAGTGAACCCAATTAACATCTTAGTATTTTATAAGCATCGTTTTAATTGCATTTGTATGCAATCTTCTCTCCAAGTGCCTTTCAAGGTGCTAGTCCTTGTTCAGCTTTTATTACTTTGGTGATTTAAATCTTCTCTCTCGGAGGTTCCCGTTAATAATGACGACTGCTACTTCAAATGCTGGTCCAACATAAAACTCGTCTCTCAAAAGAATTATGCTTTAAAACAGTTACATTTAACTTTATTATTACATTTTTAGTTTTTTTCTCTGTTTGAACATTATGCCTTTAAACGTTTTATCAACCTGTCAGCTCTTGTAATGGCTGGCAAAGCGATTTCTTTAGGAGCTGGGATGATGGTTTTCCCCCTGCTCCCCTCCTCTGCTCACCTTTAGTCTGGAGTAAAGGTGTTTCATGCCCTTGGATGCCATGGTGATGAAGGAGTATTTGAATGAGCAAATTTGCATTTTTTAAGTTTCCTCTTGGGTTTCCAAGCATCTTGGTCTACATTTTGAAGCTGAGACTTAGGGTGAGGCAAGTGAGGCATTTTCCTCCTATGCAAAACTTAAGGGGGCACCAAAAAACACAGGGATCAAGATAAGTAACATTTTAATGCAACATTAAAAAAATAAAATCATTAAAATATGACTCACAGACCAGCTACCAGTTATTTTAACCCATCTTTTTGGAGCCGGGGCCTGAGTTAGGGTGAGGCAAGGGATGCAGCATTGTAAAAGTGCAGACTTGGTTCCTGTTTTTATTTAGAATTCGGATATTTTCTCCACTTTGGATTTTTTGGCATTCATTTCTATTTTTGAAAATTACTGTATTAAATATAAATATTAAATACTGTATTATATATTTTGATTCCTGAGTTTTTGGTGCCCCCTTAAATTTTGCACATGGGTGAGTGTCTCCTTCACCTCCCCCTTGTCTGGACGCCGCTATAAATCTAAGTGCAAGGAAGACTTTAAAAGGAATGTAAACATCTGAAAAAGTCCCAAAGGAAAGTTTTCACCCAGTGATTCAAACATATAGGGAAAAACTCAGCCCCAAGCATATTTCTTTCTAAGTATGCTGTGCATGGAAGTCCTCACTTTCTACTTAGAAGCACCAAACCAGTGGCAATACCTGAGTCTATGGGAACAACCGAATGACAGACTCTTCTTCATAACCCTAGCCCACAAAAGCAAAGTGTGTCCGTAATTTTCCTTTCGTGCTTCTTACTGCAAGAAGGAGTTAGGAAAAGCGAGTACTAATGTTGTGCTCAATTAGGATTTCTGTTATCTGGATAAAAATATACAGTCTTGAGCAGACAGTGAGATCCTCCTGGAATATTTTAAACCTTTTTGCTTGATTGAGTGTCTTGTCAAACAAAACTGGCAGCCTCTCTCCCAGAGCTGCCTGAATCTATGCAGATATGATTTCTATCATGCCTTTATTATGTGTAGTCTGTAATAAGGATGAGCACATATAAATCATCTCTGGGTGGCAGTTAGGATGCAATACTCAAAGGAGAAAGAGATTTCTGCTTTCAAATGTCTAGTGATTCCAGATATTATATTGCAGGTCTCTCCTGAACTGCACAATCTTCAATTCTACTCAAGCCCTTCTGTGGAAGAATGAGACTTTTATATCTTTCTTTGCAAGAATCACTAGCGAGATAAGAATTGTGTCACTAAGACCAGCGCACTGTATCTTTTTGGCTAGTGTGATATCAAAGTTGCATTTGCACAGAGGGTCCTTCTGTAGCTTGATTCAAGAGGCTAGTCTTGAGAGATGGTGGGGAGTCCTCAGGTTTTGGGTCTGCTTTGCTTTCCTAGGGCAGAGCCTCAGAGTAGGGAGGCATCAAAACTCGGTTGATCTGAATCTGCAACAAGGACAGAGTGCACTTTTGGTGACATTTCAAAGGGTCATTCTTTTCCCTGAATCAGGAACTGGGTCATAAATATCTCAACCTCCTCTCTATGACACAAATCATAATTTGGCAGGGGAAAAAAAAAACCCAACAGTATCACAAATCAAAAAGCCAGACCTTGCTACTATTTTACTGTTAAAATCTATTGAGCACGTATTATGTGCCTAGTGTTAAGCATCTCCTTATATTATTTCATTTAATCTTCTGTAGACCACAACAATGCGGGTACTAGTAAAATACCAATTGGACAGATAAGAGAAGGGTGAGTAAGTTTTACTATGAGCCTGCCATCACAAGTTTAGTAGATTATGGGCCAGGATTTAAATCCAGGCACACTGGCGCCTGATCTGACTTATCCACGCTGTTTTCACGTACTGCATGGTCTGGGGTCAGCTGAGCTCTCAGATCTCAGGAAGATCAGGCCAAGAGTGAAATAGCTGGCTTGGAAATCAAAGCAAATAGGTGGTTTAGAGAGTTTCAGGATCCCACTAGAGTTGCTGTTAAAAGGCATTCTACAGGAATTCTTTGATTGGGCTGTGGTGTGTGTGTGTGTATGAATTGAGGGTGTCAGAGGTGACAGGGAGTGGGGTAAATCCCAGACGCATTGTGAAGTCACATTTGTCTTTGGGACCCCCAACTCTCTGGTCTGCAGTTTACTTTCCCTTTCAGTGCCTTCTCTTCCTCTCTCCAGGAGCCTTGGATTTGACTGCTGTATGTCCACCATCTCATGGTGCAGCATACATAGAAAATGAGAAATGAGAATTTCAAATGGGGGGTTTGACTGCCCTTGTGTCTGCTGCCCAGCTGCCTGGGGGCTGAGGAGGCTCAGGATCATGCACGCCTATAACGGAAGCCCTGTACCAGACCGTGAGCACCGTGAGACCATGGGGCCATGTATCTCTGTGCCTGGCACAGTTGTTGACTGGATAAATCACTAGATTCACTCCTGGTGCAAAGGTAGACATTGGGATAAAATAATTCCCGCCAAGTTGCTAGAGATTTACCCAGTAAATATACACACGTAAGACTGCCCTACATTTTGGAAACATTAGCTCTTGAGAATAGGAGATCTTTTGCGGCAATGGACTTTTCCCAGCACCTGCCATCATGCTGAATGGCATCTTTGCCCTGCAGTGAGAGTGAGAGGTGAAGACTAGTATGCCTCAGGGAGACGGAGGAGTAAGATAAGGAAGGAGGCTTGGGGAGAGAGCAAAGAACAGAGAGAAGACAAAAAGACAGGAAGAGAGGAGCGTTTCAGGACTGGAGTCTTTTTTAATGGGACTGAGGGGGAATGGTTGTCTGAACAAACCCAGGAAGTTGCTGTGACGTGCACTCTTTTCTACCTTATCTGCAGGCAGCTCCGGCCAGATAAGGGGTGTCACTGTGATTTCTCAGCCTTGGCTGTTATGGCTGTGTGGTTGTCCAACTCCCAGCCCTGAGTGTCTGTGTACGGGCTTCCCTGGATTTTCTCAGAAATCCAAATGGTTGGCGCAAGGATTCAGACAGACTTTAGAAACTGAGCTGCTGAGAGTTGAGAGCCCAGCTGGTAAGGTGTGTGCCTTGCCATAGCTTGGTGGAAAAAGCATTGCTCTATAAGGGTCCCAAGATCATCTTCATCTGTAAACTGGCGATGGTAATTTCTTCCCAGCCTACCTTCCAGAATTGACAAAGATGATCCAATCTCCATAAAAGTGCTTTGAACACTGTAAAGTCTATGCAGGCATAAGACATTAGTATGCTTTAAGGAGGCAACATAATTTCAAATTGGGAAGGGAAGCCTGTGTAGAGGTCAAGCTGGTCTACCCTTTTGTCTCAATGCAGGTGATTTGCCCTTAAGTGATTTGATACTATGGATTGCAAATCCTCCTCTGAAGCTCCCTAGGGAGCTTCACAGCCTCATTCAGGCTTGCAATTGGGAAGTTATTCACACTTAACCTAAAATTTGCCTGTTGCAGTAGGAGCTCTTACCTTTTTACTTCTAATATAGATGGACACAAGCTAGTCTACATCATCCATAGTAGCATGTCCCTATACACGCTTAAAGACTACTCAGAGTGCCTCCCATGGGATTCTTTTCCTTTGAGCAGGGGCCACTGCTCTAGGAGGTCCTTTTAATTCACTTCCCAATTTCATTTTCTTCCCTTCCATCATTTGGGCTGTTCCTTGTGGAAGTTGAGGTTGCAAGCCCTCAGGACACACCTAGGCCACTTCGAGGTACAGTTGAGTGGTTCCTGTGGGCATCAGTTGGTGATGGAGGAGGGGTGGGGAATTCTGGGCCACTGTGTTGCTGACTGTTGACCTAAGAGAGTCCTAGTGGCAGTCCCTGGCCAGATTTAGCCCTGCCTTTGGCAGCTGGAAGCCTATGGCAGGTGAGACTTGCTGAGAAGATCCACTTTTCTAGCTTGATGCAGACAGACTCTGGGGCATGGCCCAGATAGGCTAAACTCAGAGTATGCTGACATTTGCACATGGACAACATTTAATGCGTGATTCAGTAATTGCTCAGATGGCAGCCTGAAGTCAGCAAAACAATGCTGGAGAAACAAACGGAATTCCAGGGTGCTAGTTCTAGCCTTTGACAAACAGTGTGACTTGGGCAAGTGACTTGGCCTCTCTCAGCCTCAACTTCCTGATCTGTAAAATGAGGATCATAGCTACTTCACTGGATGCCACGTGAAGACCAGAACTCATGTATGTGAAAATGTGGAGGACAATTTAATTTGCAAATTATATGAGATGATTATTATTTTCTTTTATTAACGTTATCTTTCACCTCACTAAACAAACTTCTCTATCTCCTTGGGAAAAAACAAAGGAAAGCATAAATTTTCAGGACTCTAAGTGGCCAAAAAAAGTCATTGTGTCAGATTTCCGATTCAGTACCCGAAACCCCCACCAAGCTGGGCCATTGCCTTTCCATGTGGAGACCCTGGAGCTTGGCGAAGTTTCCTTGTCTGGCTGGGCCTGGAAGGATCAGGCTGGTTGAGGTGCCCATGCCAGAAGGAGATGGAGCAATGATTCATCACTAGTGTTCTGAGTGTTAGGCCAAACTAGTTGAGGGTTCATTGTCTTGGAAACTCTCTGAGGCTACAGAAATGGATCTGACACTGGCCCTGCACCCAAGAACCTTCCAGAGTTTAATCATTTCTTCATTCAACAGACATTTATTATGCTACTGTGTATTAGACACTGTGCTAATTTCCAGGATACAGTGATAAACAAGACAGATATTGTCTCTGCTCCTGTGGAAGCTACACTCTGAATGGCTCTGGATGGGCTTTAGGGCATTGATGAATTTCCTGAAATTAGATACAAAATTACTTGTGTTTGTGCAGTTTTTTTTTGTCCTTGGGGAATGTGTTTGTATCTTTGATAGGATTTTCAAAGGGGCCCAGGACTCCTCCAGAAAGGTTAAGAACCATAGTCTGGTGGGAAAGATAAGCTAGTCACATGAAACAGTAACTACAAGGCAGGAAGTGTCTTGTTGTAGAGAGTACACTGTGGATATACAAAAGAGGGAGTGATTCTTGTCAGCTGGGCTGTTTGGGGAAGGCTAAGTGGGCAAGGATGTATTTGACCTGATCCTTGAAAGCTGGGAGAGCGCAGTTTAGTTCCTCTTTATTACATAACATGTGGAGAAACCATTCAGATCATAGTATGTGAATAGTGCCTGTTGGAATTGAGCAGTGCACAGCCTGTGCAGCCATATATGGCAACCCTGACTTAGTTGGGGGAGAGAAATCATCCTTGTGTTGGTGAGTTATGGCTCTCTTGATCAAGTTATCCCAGCCACGTCTTTGTCATTATCACGCCAATAGACTAGAAAGACCAATAGGAGAAACATCAAAGAGAAACTCAGTAATATCACTGCTTGTGGGGCAACCTCCGTGTGCAAATAGGATCAATTTTCTTATTTTTCCATTTAATTACTTGAAATCCTTACATGCCTTATTAAAGAAGGCTCAGAGTCTCCTGCTTCTCCTTGAATTATCCAAAACCTCAGGGCTTGCTTACTTAGCCCAAAGGGTGGTCTGTCTTTATGGGACACTCGCTGAGGAGGGAATTGGAGCATGGTCAATCTTCTAGTGATGTGGTTTCTCACTGGCCCGTGATGTGACTGAGAAAGCATAGTTCTGCCCCATTCTTGGGCAAGGCTTCAGCTCAAGTCCGGTCACGACTGCACTAGAGTCTCAGGCTCACTCGGCTCACCTTCACTTGCTCTAGCATCACTGTCAACAGTGTCATTGGTTAAGGGCTAACTTCAAAGTCCACTCCTTCACCAGCCCAGAACATTGATCCTGCTTTCTCCCCTCTGGCTCCCTCCCCTGGGGTGGGGCTGCTTCCTTCTCAACCCCTCAAAAGGCAGAATGTCTCATTACATCCTTGTCTGAGAACAGTCACATACTCTCACGATATCCCCTTTATGAAGAAAGTTCCCTTCGGGGATTATACTGTGATGCAGCTGGGAACTTTTGCTGAAGAAAAAGAAACTTAGCCCAAGCTCAGTCTCTGGTAAGCAGTCGTCCGATGGGCTCCCTCTCTACGAACAGATCTTATGGTTACGGTAGTGCAATGGGAAGATCGTGAGCTTTAGAGTGGGAATCTGGATTTGGGTGCTGCATCAGATCTGTGACCTCGGGCAGTTTATTCAACTCTCTCTGAGCTTCAGTCTCTTCTGCTCTGAAATCTTTATATATTGCCACCTCAGAGGGTTGCTATGCAGGTTAAATAAGATGATGCATATAAAGCACTTAGCACTGTGCCTGGCATAGAAGTAGTACTCAAAAACTTTATCTAGAAGTAGTACCAGAGGTGAAGAAGAAAAGAAGGAAGAAAAAGAAAGAAAACTGGGCAGGTAGCTAGAATGGAGGGGGCTGTGGCAGATAGACGGCTAAGATCCAAGATCACCCGACTCTACTCCTGTTTTATGCATCAGCAGCCTCCCCCCTCCCATTCCTTCTTTTCTTCAAAAGCAGAAAAAATTGTAACCGGGGCTTTCCTCCAACTCCAGGAAGCATGGGTGCCATCTTTTCCCCAGGAGCTTTTACTTCCCAGCTTTCTCAGTGGGTGGGATTCCTTTGATACCCTGAGCTAACTGTGAGGCCCCAGCCTCCAGGCAGCCTAGGCACATCCCCTGTGTTCTCCCGGCTAGGCCTGCCCTGGGAGCCACCCACTCAGCTTCTCACAGCTGGTCCTTCCTGCTTGTGCCTTGGAGGCATTGGTGACCTTGGGCCCACTTTCCGTTAACCCTGTTCTGCCAAGGCTCATTGCAGGGGGAAAGGGAGATCTTCCCAGAAGCCTTGGGCCCTCCAGTGAGGTGTCCTGTGGGACTAGGGCCTTTGGCCAAGGGATGGCCCCAGAAACTTAGCAACAAGAGTCAGGCTTGTGCTCTGTGCTCTGGCTGCCTCCCCTGACCACGCCCCCAGCAGCGACCTCGGCTGTGCTTCACTGAAACTTGGTAGTTGCGTATTGAGCTCTTCTTGGCACCCACTGGGCAAAAAAGTGACATGCTGTGGCTGTGAGCTTCCCAGGAAAGGACAGAGGGACCCAGAATGCTCTGCGCCTCTCTAGGGGCTGGCAAGCTGGACTCAAGCAGGGTGCTATCTTGCACCCTGAATCTAATTCTGGGCATGGCATTGCTTGGGGCCTCTGTTTCTCCTGGGGTCTACGCAGACCCCACGATAATTAAAAAGTATTTCCAGCATGTTTAGGGTGGGGAGGAGAGGCACCGTCCCTCTCCCTCACTTTCACATCGACATTAGGTCTACCACCTAGGAGTTGTGTTAACTTGAGCAAATTACCTCTCTTCGCAATAGGTTTCCCCATCTGTAAAGTGGCAATAGTAATGGTGGTTGTGATAAGACAATGCTGGTAAGCCCTTGACACAGTGCCTGGCAGGTAGTATATGCTCAGTAAAGATTTGTTGCTATGATTATTATTTGCTTGAATAGCTCTTTTAATTTCCCAAAGCTTCACACACCTCTTACTTAAAATTTCAAGCCTCATGGAACCTCTTTGCAGGAAATCAATCCCATTTGACAGTTGAAGAAACGGAGGCACAGAGAAGTAGGGTGACTTGACTGACATTGATAGCCAGGGTCAAGTCAGATCTCCTGATTTCCAGGGGTGCCCTCTCCTGGAACCAAGAGAATAAATTGCAGGATTTTACCATCTCCAGGCACAGTCCATTCTCCAAGTTCCCTATATGTTGAATCACTAATACTAATAATAGCACCAGTAATTATGATCTCATTTAATCCTTACAACAACCCTGTGAGCTAGGTATTATTGTTCTCCCCATTTTTCTGATGGGAATATTGAGGTTTGGATGAGTTAAGTAACTTGTCTGAGGTCACACAGCTAGAAAGTGGTAGGACTGCAATTTGAGTCTAGATCTTATCGTCTCCAGAGCTGAGCTCTCAATGACTTCTAGGTTCTCTCATATTGATTCACATGGAGCTTTTTCCTCCAGGTGATAAATACCTATCCCAAAGTTTCCCAGAAGCTGGTCCAGGCCTGCCTGCCAAGAGGGAGGAGGAAGAGGGAGCTGGGGAGTTGCAAACTGAGTTGGAACAGAAGAACCTGAACGAGGCTCAGTGCCTCTGTTTGAAGTTAAGAGGCAAATGTCTCTCCCTGATCAGCCCCATGAGTCAGCCACGTATGAGGTTGTGGCATGTTGGAAAGCCTTTGAGAAAAGTTATCTATTCTGTTGTAGTTGACCTTCTCCAGGGCTCATGATCCAGCGGACCCTTGCATGTCCCCTCACCTGCAATGGCTGAGGGATAAGTCTTCAGCAAACACTCCTTGCCTCTTGCTGCATCAGGTGGATGGAAATTTCCAGTGTTTAGCCATAACCTGGAGTTAGGTGTCATCAGCTGACTCCAAGGGGGAAAATTCTACATGGAGAAACACCAGGGATAAATTCAGTGGGACTGGACCTATGGATGCATAGGTAATGGATAGCTGGAGCTTCTGTGTCAGGAAGTTGCAAAAAAGGGGCCTGTGCTGAAAGCCCTTGGAGCAGATCACATAACTGTGTTCGGGCATCAGGATCATTACAGCATGTCTCCTAACCCAGCCTTCTAGTTACGTTCAAGGAAGAAACACATGGCTCCTGCCCAAGGCTTGCATTACAAAGTCTTATGACTGGAAGGGACTTTAGAGGTTTTCTAATCCAGCATATAGATCATATTCATCTTTCCACTCCCCAATCCTGTGTGCAGAGCAATGGCAGACATTACTAATTGATGGTAGTGTTCTCTCTGGAAAGGCCTAGATGTAGCCTCAGATCCCTTTAACACCTAGTGGTCCAAGCAATATGGAGTTGGCCCAGGACTTGAACTTTTAGCTTAGTTCTCTTCATATGGTTCCTTCTTGAGTCTGAGGGAATGGGAGACTTGGGGAATCCTGCCTGGGAAGTATAGGCATTTCTGTCTTTATTGGATGTCACTAGGGGCAACCTGAGCTCTTGGAAAGGACACTAGATCAGGAGACATGATGTCTGGGTCTAGTCTTGATGCTTCCACAAAGATGCTGAGTGATGTTAGGCAAGGCATAAGCTCCTTGGATCTCAGTTTGCCTCATCTTTGAAATGAAAGGCTTGAGAGGACTACATGATTGCCACGGACCTTCTTTCAGACCTGTGGCTTTGGCATGTTTTGGTATGTCAAGATATGTCATGGTGATATATGTTCTTTGCTCCTAGGAGTAGTATCTATATGCCCTATGTCACCAAGGGCAGACATGTGACAATCATACTGCCACTTCCCACTCCCAGTAGCTTCTTCCCAAGGCCAGTAACTTACACTGGCAAAGTAGACTCTGTGAGGACTCGGTCTTAGATTTGTTCTCATCTATTTTGGCATGGGGGTCTAGGCAGTCACTGCCAATTGATCAAGGTTTGTAAGGGAAAGAAAAACTTTGCCATCTGTCATGGGCTGAGTTGTGACCCTCCAAAAAAAATTCATGTTGAAGTCTGAACCCCCAGCACCTCAGAATGTGACCATATTTGGAGATAGGGTCTTTACAGAGGTGGTTAAATAAAAATGAGGTCATTAGAATGGGCCCTAATCTAATACAATTGGAGTCCTTATAAGAAGAGGAAACTCGGACAGAAGCTCGTACAGGGGGAAGATAACATGAAGATGCAGGGAGAAGATGGTCATCCGTAAGCCAAGGGGAGAGAGCTAGAACAGATCCTTCCCTCATGGCCTTCAGAGATAGTTACCCTGCCAATACCTTGATCTTGGACTTCACCTCCAGAACTAGGAGAAAAATAAATTTCTGTTGTTGAAGTCACCCAGTGTGTGATATTTTATAATGGCAGCCCTATAAAACTCACACTCCATCCTTTGCCTACACGGAGTCTGGCAGGAGAGAAGCAAACAAAAATACGAAATAATCAGAGTGTTCACTTTGCCCTCATTGCCACCGTAGAAGGCTGACCTTGAAGACCTGGTGAAGTTGGGGTTTTATTGCAAGAAGCTAGGTATGTAGAACCTGGAGACCTATTGCCCTAATTCTTTGGGCTTGGGTGAGTCCTTGAATTTTCCTGGACCCCGTGTCCTCATCCGTAGAGTGAGACATTTAGATCGGAGCAAATGTTCTCAAACTCCTTCTTAAGCTTCAAAATTCTTTATTCAAACAAAATCATAAGCAAAAACTTAAGAAATAAAACCTAGATAAACATGAAACTGTTCTGATAGAGGTAGAAGTGAGGCTCTTGGGCCTGTCTTCTCTCCTCCATCCCCTGGACCCTGAGCATAGCTACAATGACTAAAACCCCATCCCAGATCAGATGTTTTGCAAGCCCAAGAGTCTAACGTTCGAGTCTGTTGGGCTGGGGGACCCTTAAGAGAGGAGTGTCTCTTAATCAACTTAGCATAGTGCCAGGTACGCAGCAGGCACTCAATAAATATGAAAGGAAGGAAGGAGGAAGAAATGATAGAAAAAGGAAAGAGCAGCAGATATTGCCACAGATTCTGGGGGCCTGGGCAGCTCCGTGGATAGCCTGAAGATGTTTTGTTTGCTTTGGAAAAGTCACCTGGAGCTCACTAGCATCAGGCAGAGCCTTTTGCCTCACCTAGAACTTTCTTGCCTTTTCTAGGAACTAAGGCCACAAACTGAAACTAAATCAGGCACTGGAGAAACCGAGGTGAGTGGAAATGGACTGAGATCTCCAACGAGGCCAAAGGGTTAAATCGCTATTTCAGGCAAGCTGGGGTTTGACTGGCTGAGGGAGTGAAGAAGAGAAGTTGGGAGCCTGGAAGCCAGGAACCTGGGAGGTTGGTTTTCTTGTTGGCTCCTAGCTAAGGGTTTGACATTTCACCTGCTAGATGGCGCTGTCCTCTAAGGAAAGAGCCAGCTCTGCTCTAACGGGCTCCGTCAAGGAAATAGGAACAACTGAAGTTGAAAAGAATTGACGAGCAAGAAGTAGAAGGGATGGAAGACAGCCCTTTCCCCAGCAGCAATGTCTCCTTTTGTGGTGGTTCTGGTTCTTTTTATAGATTTTATTTTGCAGTGTGGGTGTTTTATACATTACATCTGAAAAGTCACAGGGCCTTTTGCTCTGAACAAAAGTGAATAAGAAATACGTGTTTGCGTGTGCATGCATGTGTGCGCTCATGTGTGTGTGTGTGTGTGTGTGTGTGTGTATTGGGAAGAAGGGGCAGGTCCCACCCCAAGGCTGCAATTTACAAATGACATGTCCCAGCCTTGATCTTTGGCCTGGGCTTAAACAAGATCAGTGGGAAAAAGAAGCAGTCAGTCCTTTCTCCATACTGCCTGCCAAGCTGGAGCCTTGCACTCCTGTGGCTTTACTCTGAAGCCTTCTATCTCAGCTCCAAACTGCAGGGGCAAACTGCATGGAGGGACTGAGACTCCCTTTCCCCGGGGCAATGTTAGTGTTAGACTGACGTGCTGGCTCCCAGTCTGCATGCGAAATCAGGGACGCAGCCTGCAAGTACTCCCACTCTATCAGCAGCCAGAAGGAAGGAAAACAAAGATAAAGGGGGGATGGAAACCAGGAGGGGCTCCAAGGGGAGGGAGAGGAGGGCTGAGGAAAGACAGGAGACAAGGGAACAAAGACCAGAGGTGAAAGGTGAAGGGGTTGGGGAAGGGCAAGAGGGATACATGGGACCAGGTGTCCAGAAAGAAAGGGAAGGGCCGCGGAGAGGAGCCGTGGTGGAGGAGAGAGGATGGACCAACGGGGGAAATGGGAAGAGGAGGAAGCTGGAGTGGAGCTTTCAAGTCTGTGCTAAAGCCAGGAAACTTAAAAGGCAGGGGAAGGAGGCTCTGCCAGGCAAACAGGAAAACAGAGGGAGAGGAAGTCTAGTAATTAGAGAAAACCTGACCAAGGGCCTGAAAGGAGGGGAAAACCACTGTGATGGAGAAGTTGCAGAAAAGCGAGGCAGGAGATAGTGGCAAGGGAGCTTTGAAGCAGGAGCATGGAAGCAAGCGAGGCAGAGAGGAGAGCCGGGCTAAGAAAGGGGAAAAAAGCAGGGAGATGGAACAAGCAAAATACAACACAAGCGAGAGTGAGGGAACAGAGAAAGAACCATTAAAAGAATGCTTACCTTACAGTCGTAAAAACTGGAATGTGTGTGTTTTGGCCTGCGGCCATCGTCCAGGAAACACAGTGTGGCTTTTAAGCAAATTGTGGAGTGGTTGGGTCCACACATTAGTAGCCTGCCCTAGTCTGCTGCTTTGAAACGCAACTGCTCTGAGCTGCCCACTTGTTGGCTGGCAGCCTGCTGTTGGGGACATCACATGGAACCTGCTGTCCGCACCGAGGGTCACCCCTGCTTGATTTCTGTTGCTCTAAGTTCAGAGGCACCAGCCTCTCCTCCAGGGCAGTTGCTTCCCTTCGTGGGCCACAAGTTGAGATATGTATCTTGCAGGATGACCTGCTTGCCGTGTCTTGAATCAGTGGTCTTTTTGAGGGTGTTTCTTGGTGGGACAGGGGCAGAGGCTCTAGGAGGGTGGAGGAGGAGATGTGTTAAAGGCAGTGCTGGATGGAGATTAAGGGAAGTGCCCCTGGAGTCTGGTGTCCACAATTCGGTTCCTAGTTTTACCATTTTACTGTGTAAACTATCATATCTTCCTTAGTCTCTCTGAACCTTAGCTACTCATCTGTAAAATTGCACTCATAATAACACCTATCTCATAGGGTCCCAATGAGGCTTAAATGAGATGATCCATGTGTCTAGTGGAGTGGCTAGCTCATTTTAATGCTCACTAAATGTTAGCTGTCCTTCTTTGTGTTATTACTGAAGACCAGATAACTGTGTGTGTCTATGCATGTGACTTTTGTGTGTTTGGGGGGATCAGTTCTTGAAGGCAAAGTGAGGGGCTTCGATTTGGAGGTATTTTAGCAAGGGAATGATCTGTGCAAATCGTTGTTTGCAAAGATAGATTCAGCAGTGACGTCGGGGGAGTAGGGGTGACCATTTTGGTGACCAGAGCATGCATGAAATAGTGGGGAGGGAGGTGAAAAAAATTTAAAGGGTATTTTGAGAGGCAGCTCAAACCCAAAGAACTTTATGATTGGATGGACCGGTGGTGGAAGAGGGACGTATTAAACATGACTCCAGGGCTTGGGAGCCTAGAACAGGGATCGGAGGAAGCTCTCAAGCTAAGAATGATATTTTATGTTTTTAAAAGATTGTAAAAACCAAAGAAGAACAGGCGACAGAAACTATATGTGGTCTGCAAAGCCTAAAATATTCACTATCTGGCTCTTTACACAAAGAGGTACCCGACCTCTGACCTGGTCTGGGGTATCAGAAGAATCTGCCCCGGCAATTGAGAAGCCTGGAGGGGTTTTGAACAGATTGCAATGCTGCCCAGAAAATTAGAGCAATCGGAGATGGAAATGAACATGGCTTGTGCTAAACAACAGTAAGAGGATGAATTGGTTTGGTAAATAACAGTAAGCAAATATCACTGGCCGTTCTTGTTATCAACAATATTGTCACTCTTTTGCTGTCATTAGAACTTAGGGTCTGGTCTTGGAACCCCAATGTTCTTATTCCTAAAGCACGAGGTTTGCTAAGATCCCTTCCAACTCTGTGTTTTTAAAAATTTTTTTGTCAATTTCTTCTTCCTTCCTCATTTCCCTTCCTCCCCTCTCTCAATGCAGTTACAAAGACTCTTAATTCCCTTTGACATTTCTGACAGGTGGGTCATCTCTTCCTCACCTCTTTAAAAATCCTGATCATGTAAGAACTGATTCTATTTTTCCCTTCACCATTCCAAGTGATCTCTCTTCCTTTTGCAGCCCCTCCCCCTCCAGGCGCTTCCAACAAAAGAGTCAGGTCATTTTTCATGCGATATCAGCCGAATGTCAGCCTCCGAAGCATTTGTCCTTGTTTCTCTGAGTGTCGGAAGTTCTCCGTCTTCCCACTAGGGCTTTCTGAGAGCATGGAGTGGATCCCAGAATTTGTAATCCTCCCCCTGCAACTGAACCTCTTCCCACACCATGTTTGAGAAAAACGATTGGGGGGGAGTCGGGGAAAGGCCGACGGAGGAGCAAGGCACGGGGGCCTGGCTGGCGCGCAGCAGCCCCGCGGGTTTGCTGGCGGCCAGGATGCGCCCCGCCAGGTCCTTACCGCTGCCTTGAGAGGCCAGTCAGGGGAGAGAGATTAGGGTCATCAAGATAAGGCAGAGAATATTCAAACTGGAAGCAAAAAGAGGCTGTTTTTCCAATAGTAAGTAATCAGGGAACAGGAGGATGTAATTTGCAGATTAGGAAAGTGAACAAAGAACATAAAATTAACTTTATAGCAAAGAGGAGCACAGTCTGATTGAAGAAATAAACCTCCATAAAGCATTACTGTTGATAAAATCAGACTGTTGATTTAAACTAAATAGGAAATATGACCAAGTCAGGGTGAGGAGAGGGGCTCAGTGGAAGTTGAGGTTGAAACTTCAGGCGGTGATGAAAGGCTGGGATGGACCTGAGAGACCTAAAGGGGCCGCGTGCGTGCGTGCGTGCGTGCGTGTGTGTGTGTGTGTGTGTGTGTGGAGAGAGAGATGTAGGATCAAAGCAAGGTTGCGTGTGCTAACGGCATAGATAAGAGCAATTTGCCTTCATTTAGGGGTTATCTTTATTTAAAAAGTGGCATCGACTTCCAAGAACTGGTAAACAGCAAACATGCTGTCCGCATACACACAGTCCTCGCCCCCTGCTCCCATTTTTAATTCTCAAATACCCACAAAAGCTCATCTGAAACACCAGCATCTCTCTGCTTGAACACCAGCACTGACCTGGGTACCAAAGCAGAAGAGTCCCAAAGCAATGCCTTTGATCCCGAGGTGATTAGCACAGGGCTTCTGTCCCCTGTTATCACAGGTTGACCAGATTAGGATAAAACTCCTGCCATGGGCAGTGAGAAATCCAGCTCTGTGCTGCTAGCTGCCCTTTATTTCCCCATGCCAGGCCTTCATGGCCCCACATTGATTAGGATAGGAGACTTTTGTTGTCTATGACCTGCTGAGGCAGGACCCTTCCCAAGGACTGAGGTTCAGAGATGCATCCCTGTGTAGCAGTGTGCTCAAAAGACTTCATTTGCCCTTCCAGGTCCATTCTCCTCCCTTCTCCATCCTGCCCTGATCTCTGGAAGCTGCATCCTGGGAATCCCTCAGCTTCTGGCTTTCTGTAGGGTCCAGCTAATGAGAGGCACCAGTAGGAGACCAGTAGGCTGGGAGAGAGGACGAGGGCAGGGGATTATTGCCTGGATTCCCTCCCTGCCAGGCTGCAACCTGGCAGTGGCTTTCTCTACCAAAGTTCAGAGCTCTCCTACAGCTACAGCTTCAGCCTCAGCTACAGCTCCCTCTGGGTTCAGGGCCCTGACCTTGTCCTTTCAAGCACGGAGATGATCATGCCCCCATGCAGCTGTTGTACCTGGAATGCTTGACCGTCCTTTTTCGGCTACTTTAAATGTGCCCTTGCATTTAACAGTCCCTTCCGCAAGCTCTTCACTAATGCCCCTATTTGAGGATGCCATTCTTGTAGGACCCTCGTGGATACAAGTGATGAGAATTCCTACCTGGAATTAGGAGGCCTGGGCTACAGCTGAGGACCTGTCATGAGCTGATTGTGTGACCTTGGGCAAGTTGCTTCTCCTTTCTGGCCTCAGTTGCTTCATCTGTGAAATGGGGATAGTGGTGAGGTCATCCTTCAGCTAAAACATGCTATGATTCTGCTTCCACTCATGGTGCAGTGGGAAGGACTTTGGAGGAAAATAAACATAGGTTTGAATCCTGGTTTTGATACTTAATAGGTGTGTGGCCTTGGCCAAGCCTCTCAATTTTTTGGAATCTTGGTTTGCATCATCAGTAAAACAGGGAAGATAACCCTTTCCTTGCAAATTGAGAGGGAGGATTAAATAAAATTAAACGTATGAAAGCAGCTAGAACAGTTCTCCTGGCACAGGAGCCATCCAATCCATGTTAGAGCCTTTTTCTTCTTTCTTGGCTTTTTTGGATGGAAAATGCCTGAGCATGAGTGAAGAAAAGTTTGTTGGCTCTGGAGGTTCCCATTCTTTCCACATCTAATTCTGTTTATTTGTGTTTGCTGACATCTCAGCATACAGACTCGAATTCATTTATCCTTTCCAATCTGTCGGTCCTTGAAGATTTCTCCCTGGAGCCATTCCTTCAAAAGGAGGGCAGGCCCATGGTTAGCTGGACGGAGGGAACCAGAAGGAGGAGGCCCTGGGCACTGTGCCACTCAGCTGGCCTGGCATTCTGACCAGGACAGGGATTTCTTTCAGCTCAGAGCTCCCTGGGACAGCTGACACATATCAGGGACCTTACTTTTTCTTCTTTATGCAGATGTCACCTTTATAACTGAAGGATTGGGCCTCTAATTTTTCATGGTAATTGCTCATACATAGATTTTAGGCCAAAAAAAGCTCTCACGCAACCCAGTCCATTGTCCTGCCCACCCCTGAACTTGCCATAAGTGATTGTGTACAGAAAATGTTTTTGAGTATATGGAGGGGGACTCTTGAAATTTTTGCTTGAAGTTTCAGTATTTAAGTGTGTGACCTGCCATAGGTAGATCCAGACGTGGACAAAGCTGTGAAGTTTTGTCCACGACATCGCAAACAAAAACAATTGTCAGTAGTTTCTTCCATTCACTCTCAGTGTCCTCTTTTTTCATTTCAGCATCTCAATTTCCAGATACTCAACGTCTGTAACTACCAAGAGTTAACAAGAGACTCCCTTGTAGTGACTGTACCAGGGTCAAATAGACCCCCACAGGGGCTGGCCCAATGGCACAGCGGTTAAGTTCGCATGTTCTGCTTCAGTGGCCCGGGATTCGCTGGTTCAGATCCCTGGTGCGGACATGGCACCGCTCGTCAAGCCATGCTGTGGTAGGCATCCGACATATAAAGTAGAGGAAGATGGGCATAGATGTTAGCTCAGGGCCAATCTTCCTCAGCAAAAAGAGGAGGATTGGCAGTAGTTAGCTGAGGGCTAATCTTCCTCAAAAAAAAAATAGACCCCCATAATTCTGCCCCATTGAATATAAACTTATATGTCTGTCAGTACCCACTGAATGCTCTAAAAAATATGATAATTTAATCCATTCGTCTATTTATCCATCCATTCGTCCAACCACCCACCTAACTAGCCAATTGACAAATATTGATTGGGAGCCTCTTATGCACAAAATGTGGTAGTAGGGTTTCTATAATAATTTTCTTTAAAGATTTTATTCTTTTCCTTTTTCTCCCCAAAGCCCCCCAGTACATAGTTGTATAGTCTTCGTTGTGGGTCCTTCTAGTTGTGGCATGTGGGATGCTGCCTCAGCGTGGTTTGATGAGCAGTGCCATATCCGCACCCAGGATTCGAACCAACGAAACACTGGGCCGTCTGCAGCGGAGTGCACAAACTTAACCACTCGGCCACAGGGCCAGCCCCTCTGTGATAATTTTTAAAAAGTGTCAGTCACAGTTCCAGACTTAAGAAATATAGAGTATATTTACAGACCCACAACAAATAAAGATAAAAAGTTCTCTCACAATATCATTGTAAGCAAGGACTGAGTGTCCGGTAGTGATAATAGGCATTATTGAAGTTCAAAGGAAAGGGAAAGTGCAATGGGGCAGAGTAATAAGGACTGGCTTTAGAGAAGAAATGGGAATAGAGCCAGGTCTTAAAGGATGAGTAGAGTTTAGGTGAGTAGAAAGAAAGAGAAAAGCTACCAGATAAGGCATGGGGGTAGGGGAAATGAGGAAAATAGGAGTAGATCTGTTTGGCTGGAATGGAGCATTTGAGAAAGTAATGGTGATAAGATTGGAAAGGTTGGTCGGGACTGGTTTCTGGAAAAGAGGGTGGAATGTGAAACTGAGGAGCATGGGCCTTTCCTACAGGTAATCGAGAGATTTTTCTAGCCAGGGAGAGGCATCTAGTATAAGTATTTAGAATGACTTAGAGTATGGAGTGTTTGCATTATCTATCGTCTCACTGATTCATAGATTCATGCAACAAGAGTTTAATGGGCTCTACTGTGTGTTTAATTCAATGATCATGGTGGACACGAGTTATTATGTCTCATAATATTATTTCTCCTTCAGAAATCAAAGGAACCCTTGCCTTGGGGAGAGCTTCTTATTCATCAAGACCAAATAGGTAACCCAGAGATGAAGAACGCAAGTAACCATTGCAGTTAACGCTTTTTCTAAAAAAAATATTTTTATTGTAAAATTAAACACAGATACAGAAAAACAAACTACTCTGAAGCTTAGTGAATTATTATGCAGTGAATACCCTTATAACTACCACCCAAATCGAGAAAGAATTCCCAGGCACCCCCGTCACCCCTCCATGTGCCTCATCCCAACACAATCTCTCCCTACCTCCAAAAGTAACCACTATCCTGACTTTTGTAGTAATTACTTCCTTGCATTTATTTATAGTTTTATCACTTAAGTGTGCATCTCTAAAACCTATAGTTTAGTCTTGTCCATATGTTTTTTAACTTGTTAGGCTTTTTAGGTCTCTTTTAATCTGTGGTTTCCCCCTCTACCTCTTTCTTTTCCTTACAATTTATCTGTTGACAAATCTGGGCCATTTGACTTGTCAGGTTTCCTACAGTGAGATTTGCTGACTGCTCACTCATGGTGCAGTTCAGCGTGTTCCTCTGTCTTCTGTATTTCCTGCCATTTGGGAGCTGGATCAAGAGGCTTGATTTAATACAGGTTTAATCCCTTTAATAAGATTATTGGTGATGTTATATCTTGTGTCTGGTTTACACTGTTTTTGATATTAGTCGAAGCAGATGCTCAAGGTCTACCTCATTAATTCATTGGGAGTTGAAAATAGTAATATTTTAATTTCATATATTTATTTATTTATTTTTCTCCTGGGGTATTTTTATAAAGAGACACTTACCCATATCTACTATTTTGTTACACAGGAGTACAGTTCATACAGGGTAGGTAGGGTAGGGTTTGATTATTTCCTTTTATTTACCCAGTTTTCAAGATAACAATTGGAATATTGTTTCCTCAGATGGTGACCAATTATTATATTTTAAATATATGTCATGAGCTCTTGGATTTATGTATATTTGATGAGTTGCAGTCTATTGCAAAGCTTAAATCTTTGGCCAGTGGAGAACTCTTCAAGGTGCTTCCTGAGTTCTTTTGACATGATGTTAGTTAGTTTTTGACAACTTCCTTCTAACTGCTGGCATGCTCCAAACTCCTCATGGATGGATCCTTCCTCAGACCTAAAGTTAGCCATTGCTCCAAGAAATCCTGGTTTAGTTCAATGGGATATGTCATTTCAAGATCAAATCTGAGTGCTAGAGATGCTCACAGCTATTGGGTTGCCTTTTGTTTCTAAGTTCTTTCAGGGGAAAGAGCTGGAATAAGCAAATACGTCATGATTTCATACTGATATTTCTAATCCGGATTCATATCTACAGGGTGTTTACTTAACATCTTATGTATTACCTCAGTAGCTCCCCTCTCTAACCAGAAAATCCTTGAAGGCATGGGGGATGGTAGAATTAGAATATCTAATTAGCATTTGCTTTTTTCTACTTTTCATATACAACATTCTCAGAATAATAACTTGTACTATCACTGATATTATTACTGAAAGTAGCTAAAACATTTTTTTGCATATGTGAATCATCTCCTCATTTTTTATAGTTGTAGTATATTTGCATTTTAAATCATACAGCCGTTGCATACTAGAGTCTCTACCTTTTAACCCTCATTTAGTCTTTTATCTATAAGTAACGATATATCTAATATTCACCAGCAATACTTGTCTGAAACTTGTTCTTTAGTAGACACCTTAAGAAGGGCTCATGGGAATAATATTCTCTGAGTCTTCGCATATTATTAGCAGTTCGTGATTTCCTGGATAAAACATCCTTAGTTCACATTTTCTTCCCTTGAATATCTTAAATACATTACCCTAATTTCTTCTGGCAAAAAGCTTTGCTGTCAAAAAAAAAATCTGAGCATAATTTAATTTGATCTCTCTTGTAAGTTATAAGCTCCTTTTGCCTAGATATCCAAGTTTTTTTCTTTTTCTTTTAAATACAATAATTTTTCTAGAATATGTCTTGGTTTTGGTCATTCTGGGTCAACATTCTTAGGTACATGATATGTTCTGTCAACATATAGTTCAAATCATTTTTTATATTAGGCAGACTTTCTTGAATTATAGTTTTGGTATTTTCTTTGTTCTCTTGAGACTCTTCTGTTCCCTTGCTTTCATCTTCAGGGTCTCCTGTTAGTTGTGTATTGGATCCTCTTTGCCTATCTTCCAGAACTCTTTTTAATGTAAGTTCCAATTGTTTGGATTTTGTGATAATACATAAGAGGTCTGGGCAAATGTGTGTATATTTCAAAACTGATTTATGATTTGGGGTAATGACTACAGTGGTTTTTTAATATTATTTTCATTTTATTAGTGGGCACTGGAGAAATTGACTTATAATCTCCAATATGCATTTATAGGACAACAGCAGGCCAGTACAATAGACAGTTTTGCACCCTGAGGTTTCTGCTGCCCATCAAATCATATAGTCTAAAAATCTGAGACTGGCACTGGAGGTAAGAACCTCCTACATTTTTTGGGATTAGAAATCTTTTCTTTGCCTTTTTCAATTACTAAAGCCTATTAGAAACAGAAAACTTTACCTTCATCAAGCATATGAATTTAGGGAGATTTCATTTATTTGTTCACCACAGAACTTAAAGGAGTAAGGGTGAGGATGGCTCTTGAGGCAGGGGGAATGATATGAGTAAATGCATGGAAACCAGTCTGAGAAAAACCTGTTTTTTAGCTTAACAGAATGATTTTTAAAGGAGAAAGGATAAAGCAATTATCCCCCAACATCCTGTGTTCTGTGTGGTTCAGAGCAAAATCATCCATTATAATAGTGTGAAGTTGCTGATCCACATGACCTGGACTTTTGTTTCTGAGGTATATTAGTTTCCAGATGCTGCTGTAATGAATTACCACAAATTTAGTGGCTTAAAATGATACAGATTTATCCTCTTACCGTCCTGGAGGTCAGAAGTTTGCAAGGGGTTAAAAATCAAGATGGGTTAAAGTAAAGGGTTAGCAGGCCTCCTTCGGAGGCGCTGGGGGCAGAATGCCTTCCTTGCTCTTTTCAGCTCCTAGTGGCTGTCTGTATGTCTTTGCTTGTGGCCCTTTCTTTCATCTTCAAAACACATCTCTCCAATCTCTGCCTCCATCGTCCCATTACCTTCTCTTCTTTGTAGCCAAATCTCCCTCTGCATTCCTCTTATAAGGACACTTGTGGTCACATGTAGATAATCCAGGATAATCTCCCCATCTCAAGATCTTTCACTTAATCGCAACTGCGAAGTCCCTTTTGCCACATAAGGTCAAATTTACAAATTCTGGGGATTAGGACATGGATATCTTTGAGGGACCGCTATGTGGCCTACTATATGCATAAGATTTTGGCACCAAAGTATCCCTAATAACAGAGAGAAGTAAACTCATTTCCAGGTTGGTGATAGGGCTAAAGTTCAAAATAGTCTCCTGGAAGCCTACAATTTCTTTGAAGATTAACATTTGCATTTTCTAGTTTACATTTATGCTTGCTTCCTAATAAGAATAATAATCTCCCTATCCTACTTTCCTGCATCAAAAAAAAAAAAAAAAATTGATCTGGGAAGATGCACCATGATTCTTGCATGGCTGCGAGGATTCTGGGATACCATATCACACCCTATCTAATTTCGACGGCATGGTGTCACAGCATAGGAAAGAGCAAATGAAGAGGTGTCATTAGTTTCAACTATAGCTGACTCAGGCCTAGTCCAGCAATTTGGGGTGTGGAGAGCCCCAAAAGATTCTGATTGTTTCCTGCTCAGAACCCCCATTCATGCCTGAGTCTCTTGAGTGAGGCAAGAAGTCTCAGTGGGGCTTGAGGTAAAGACAATCAGTGGGACTTCCTCTTCAATGTGAAAATGAGTCCCTAGAGATCACGGATACCCTCTCCTCCACAGTACTGAGTCAAGAACTGATCCTCACGGAATGCTCTTCTGTGGACTGACTCTCAGAATGGACCTTCCTTGCTTTCCTGGCCCAGGGTTCCTGGATGGGCTCTCCTTCCTGCCAGAGGGCTTGTTGTGCACAGAATCAGCATCCTGGGCTTGGTTTCTACTGAAGGAGGCATGAGGAGTCTTCTTTCTGCCCTGCAGCTCTTTGCATGATAGGCCATGCATAGTTATGAAGCATGCTTTCTCTGAATCCTTCCTCTCCCTCCACCCCAGCCCCTTCTGCTCTGTAACTGCTCAAGGTCCCAGGACAGTTGAAATTGGACCAGCCTGGTTGCTATTTTTAACCTCTCCATGCATCACAGCTGAGGACTTGGCCCCCACACAGGTGCATCCACAGCCGCTGTTTCTTCCTCTCTGAGGATGCAGACAGAAAACCAATGCCTGTGCCTGGAGAGGAGGGGGCACAGGAGGCAGGAGGCCCAGTTGTTGTCTCTCAACCTCCTGGTCTACCCAGCTCTGCTGACTGCAGCGTGTAGTGCGGCAATATGGCAATTCATAAAATGTGACATTCATGTGTGCAGCACACCGCTGTGAGCCTGTTTTATTCCATGATAAAGACTACATCTGTCAGGCCCTATCTGCTCATGTTCAGGCCAGGAAGAGAATTATATTGCCCAGAATTTCTCTCCCCTTCCTTCTTCCTAGAGGCAGGCTCCTCCTTCCTCCCTGCAGAGCCAGCTGAGGGGTCTGCTCCCAGGGGAGGGTGGGGGTGGGTAGAAATCCACGGTGGATATCCCAGGATCAGGAAAAGGATGGATCAACTTCAAATTATTTCTCTCTTTAGGAGACTTGCCCTAGAATGTCAGAGAGTCTCTGTGACCTATTAAAAAACTGATACAACATATACACATATATACACACGCATTTTTGTTTGCATACATATATACATACACAGATACTATATATATGATACAATATATATTACATATTACAATATTACATATATATGTGTGTAATACATGTGTATGTGTGTGTGTGTGTGTGTGTGTATATATATATATATATATATAAATTTTTAACTGACTTTGGTTTTGAAACTTTTCACCAGGCATTTTTGTTTCAGTTAATCACGTTTCTATTGCAGCCTGGGGACTTTTTAAAACATTTCTAGAACCCCCTATCTTGCTCCCAAAGGCTTAAGCATTATTTGATAATTAGCCTTCACAATTATGTTATACGTTTTGGAGAGAAGTGTGGGCTGGGGGAGGGCGGGAGGAAGAAATTTGTGTGTGTTAGTTAATGTGGGAGGAATGAGGGGTATTATCTGGGGATTGGAGGAATGCTTGTGAGAGGAAGAAGTTCACTCTGTCAAAACTGTGTTGGTTGCCAGTTCTCTGTGAAACCCTCACTTAGACTCAGGGAAGGGCAATGGGGGGAACACTGGAAGCTTTCTCGCCTTTCCTAATTAAAATGATGCCAGAAAACAGGATCCACATCGAGGCCAGCTACATGCCGTTTAAAAAGAAATATGCTTCATGACATTTTCTCTCCCTTTCCTGGGACTCACAATGGGAACAAGAGAAAGGAAGAATACTTGTTAATATTTTGGACATCGTATTTTGGTACCTACTTGACTATTAGCTTGATATTACAATAAAGTAATCCTTGCTAAAGTGACAGTTTTTCTTCCTTTCTTTCTGCCTTGTGTTCATATACCTTCTGCCTCTCAACGTCCACACACTCACATAAGCACAATGCAGTATCCAGTGCTCTTGGGGTCTGTTCCTTTGGTTCACACTCTCTGATTCTCTAAAGGAAACCATCACATTTTCATCTTCAAAAAGGTATATTTGCTTTATGTTTTCATTTTATGAAAATTCTTCTCTTTTATGTCTTTTTTTTTTGTTTCCTGAGGAAGATTTTCCCTGAGCTAACATCCATGCCAATCTTCCTCTATTTTTTAGTATGTGGGCTGTCAGCACAGCATGGCTGCTAACAGGGCAGGGTAGGTACACACCCAAGAACCAAACCAGGGCCGCCAAAGCGAAGCAAGCTGAACTTAACCACTAGGCCACCAGGGCTGGCCCTCTTTTCTTATTTTTTAAGGGAAAATTTTTGTTTTGTTGATTGAATCATATTTTGAGAAAGTTGGGTATGTGGCTGATTTTGAGAGTGGAAGAGAGAAAATGAGAGAGGGGACCAAGTATTGTGCTGTGTGGTATGTGTGTGCGTGTGCACACGCAGAGGGTCTGAGGGCTCTTAAGTCAAGGGCTGCCCTCGGCCAAAATATTAAAGTAGGTGAAGAGGTGTACTAGGGGCCACGTCTGTCTTTATCACTTTTCTTCCAAATCCAAGATGTTAGAGGACCACAGCACTTACCCAAAGCTGCAGTGGAATTCCAGGCAGTACCAGACAATGGGAAAGGCTTTTTTGTTTGCTTATTTGCCTGCAATTTATTACAATTATTATTATTTTTGGGGGGCAGTGAGAGCAATTACTGAATTTCTTGGTTCCTCTAGAAGCCCAACACATATAGAGCTGCTTGAAGCTAGTCACATTAAATGTTTTTTTCTTGACTGGGGCAGGAAGCTTGCTGTAGAGCAGGGCTTGCCGGTTCAAAGGCCTATAGGGGCAGTGACTGTGATGGAGATGAGTGAACCCCTCTGGGTGTGAGGCAACTGGGAGTGAAGGGGACTGTGCTAACAGGGGACCGTAGCCACCCAACTCCAGCCATTGCTGCTGGTCAGGAATGTGAGCCCAGTGTTGGCAGACTGTTGATTTTTTTCTGGATTGTTATGTGAAGCTTCCTGATTTTAAAATATTGATCATTCATTCCAATTAAGAGGAAAAAAACCCACTACAGGCCAAATAAAACACATCAGAGGTCTGGATTTCTTTGCTATAGAAGAAAAAGTGGTGAGTTCATTATGGCCCTTTAACATGCTGCATGACCTTGGAAAGGTCTGTTTACTCCTTTATGAGCCAAAGGAATTGGGGTAGATAAGCTCCGAAATGTCTTCCTGCTTGGACCCTCTAGGATTTTGTGGCTCCTGAGTCTTGTGTTCAGAACTTCAAGATCCCTTCATCTCCTGGGATTTCATGAAGAGCTGAGCAGAAACCCCAAACGAGAAAACAGGAGAAGCATAGGTAGACGAGGGTCAGAAAGGGCTGGGTAACAGGAGACATTACCTGCTCGTGTGCCACTACATGTTTTGCAGAAAAACCTTCCTGCTTTGAATTCTTTATGAGAACTTTCCCTCCCCTCAACACCCATAGTCCTTTTCCAACCCTCTCCTTCAGCAAATTTGTTCATCCAATATATTTATTAATTGCTGACCTGGAACCAGGCACACTCTTACATCTTCCATCACTTTCCCATGAATATTATAGTTATTTGAATAAAAGGATGGAGAAAACTTTATTCCCCAAACTTCCAGGATACCAGGGAAGGAAGATTGGTCTGTGGGATGTACTCGCTGTGAGAAAAGCAGGGCGGGCTTATACTTCACAGAGGAATGCACACTGTGAGATGGATCACCTCTTGGAGAGCCCAGAGGTGGAGGGCCACCAAGATGGTGGAAGACCACATGGCACATAATGCCACCCTTCTCTGCTCACCTCAGTTCTTCCACCAAGTTACCAAAGTCGGGAGGTACTGGGACCCAATCATGGCAGCAGGCTTAGGTGCACAGCAGAGAAGGAAGGGCAGGAGTTTGCAGAAGTCATGGGGAAAACTCTGGATTCTGGGGAACCATAACATTTGTCCAAGCCAGTTTCTGAGATGTGGTGAGGTTCCCAGGGAACATCTGAGTGTATTTGGGTACAACTGGGCACATTATCTCCTTAGCTAGGTCTTGAGTGGTTTGAGAGCAGGATCCTTGTCAAAGTTGTTTCTACAGTCTCATGCAGCTAACACAGTGCTTTTGTACAGAGCAGATACTCAGTAAACACTTGCTAACTGACTTGAATGAAGGAAGGAAGGAAGGAGGAAACTGTTAACTGCCAGTCCAGGAACATGGAATGCAGGCATTGCATGGATAAGCAGACTAGAAATAAACCAGTCCTGGAGAGGGTTAATTTCCGCCTTCAGCAGTCACAGGAAGGATAATGTATGCTGGGGAGGAAAGCATTAGTCTTTCCCTTTTGAAACCCCCGAAAAGATTTGTCTGAAGCATGTATTTAAATGGGCAGCGTACAGGTGTTTTCAGAGCTGCTCCAGCCCCAGAGAAGGCCTCAGGGCAAACCAGAGAAGACAAACTTGGTAAAGAGAAACGCTCCTCAGCTACTCTGCATGCTTCAGTGGGAAAATGCAAATCAACTCATTTCCGCTTTTGAGGACAACTTCAGATAAAGGGGTCCCCGGGCAAAGTAACCCCTTCAATGTGCCTGGCTGTCTTTCTCCATTGCTATCTTCTCCTAAACTACCTGCCGTGCCAGCTGTCGGGGGTGGAGAGGAGCCTGTGGATTGGCTGAAGGGGAGATGAGAGAGGAGATGCATAGTAATGAGAAGCTGGGGGAGGAGAGAGAAGGAGGGGGGCATTTGTGTGCCCGAAGAATTTTGTGGAAGAGGCCTTGAACTAGGAGGCAGAATTACCTCCAGTTCTGTCTCTGTGGCTGCCAGCTGTGGGTGACCTTGGGCAAGGGGTAGGATTCACAGGCAGTCAAAGCTAAAGTGACTGTTGGAAATCATGCCAATTCCACCATTTAGGTTTTGCGGTTTTTTTTTTTACATTGGGAATCTGAGATCTGAACAAGGTATCAGAGAGGAGTAAGTGGAAGGTGAGGATTAGAGAGGATTAAAATACAGGACTCCTGGCTGCTGGACCAGAACCCCTCCCACCATCCCAGGTGTCATGCTGAGGAGTACCTGTATCAGCAGGCGTGGGTTTCCATGTTTTATAGTTGGATGTGAATGTTTGGGTGTGCCTCAGGGCTCAATTAAGATTTGAAAGACCTGAATCTCTCAAAAAATTATGGCAACCTCCCCCTACCCCACCAATGTAGGTAATTGAAAGTAAAAACAATGCAAAATTGTAACAAAAATGTAAGAAAGTAGAATAAAGAACTAATTTTTCCCGCAGTGACTGCTCTCGTGATTTTCAAATAGCAAATTCTATTCAAAGTTTTTATTTTGGGTGCTGCTGTTTTGCCAATGTGTCTCAGGCACATGCTTTTCCTGCTTATTGGGAAATCCAGTGTAGGACATTTGAGTGTCATCAGGTACTTATTTCTGAGTGAGTGCATGACAGGTTGTGTGAACACACATTTAGGCAATTTTATATTGTTATTTTTGTGTTTATGTGGTTTTCTATGGTATTAAGTGTGTTTTTTTTGGTGAATAGGTATGTATGCAGATGCAGGTTTGTTTCCTCTTTCTACAGAGCGAGGCAATCAAGTGATTGCTAAAATTGGCAGGCTCTAGTTTGCTAAATGAGATGACATATGAAAAAAGAGCCTTTCACACGGCCTGTGCATGCTTGAAGGTTACTTTTTCTCACCAAGTAAAGAAATGAATGAATCCAAATCAATCTCAATCTAAAGTTGAAATAATCTAGGTTCGAAAAGCATCTAGGACCTGAATTTTTAGAGGACATCATGTGTCATAGGAGTCATAGAATGGGCAAGTCAGTTTTAAGCTTTATTGATTTTCCTAATTTGCTTTTTATGGGTCAGGTCTAAGTACCTTTCAATTTTACCTCAATCAGCAAAGAATTTACTGTAGTTTTTCCATGCTTATATATCAGAAACTTATGTATGTGATATATCTGTAACTATGTATCTATACCTATCTCTATACACGCGTGCGCGTGTGCACACACACATTGGTTCACAGTGGTGGGCTCTGATTTGGGCTTGACTTGGCTCTCCAGGAGCTGGACGTGAGATGGTTCCCGCACATCTTGGTGTGTAATCCATAACCTGGAGTCAGTTTAGCCCCAGGTAAATACTCCCTGCCTGACTGGGAAATTTTGGCCTCCCCTGGAAAGAAGTTTCCGTGGGAGACGCTCACTCAAACTGAAGTCCAGAATTATTACCAGTGATCATAACAAGAGTTGGAGGAATTCACTGTAGAACATTTTATTCCCCAAATGGTTTTCTCATCTGTCCTGCTAGTTGATTCTCAGAAAAGATCATTGTAATACTAAGCTAGTGTTTATTGAGTCTTTAGTGTGGGCCAGTGGTTCTTAGGAGTGGCGAAAATCCCTAGTGTATCTATTGCCCCCTTCCAAAGGATATTTGGGAATATCTGGAGACACTTTTGGTTGCCACAGCTAGGAGGGGAGGAGCAATATTGGCACCTAGTGACTAGAAGGAGAGATGCTGCTAAACAGATTACAATGCAAACACTTCCCTCATCCAACAAAGAATTATCTGCCCCAAAATGTCACTTGTACCGAGGTTGAGAACCCTGCTGAATGCCAAGCTCTGTGTCCCTTCATTAAAGGCAGGTCTCCATTAGTTTTTTCAAGAATCCAATGGGGTAGGTACTATCGTCTACTCTATATCTTAAAGATGAAAGGTAATATGGCACGGAGAGAAATGACTTGACCAAGGCCATGAGGTCCTAGGTGCAGAACTGCATTTGAGCCAGATCTGTCTGCTTTCACCCAGTTTTAAGCATCACTCTGTGCTGCAGGCATCCTTAGGCCTGTCTCAGCAGCATCCCAGACAACAAGCTATTTCCACCCAATACACTGGCACCCCCAATACACTGGCACCCCTCACAGATATAGGTGAATTGTTCCAGCACAGGGGAGACCAGTCTAGATTTTGTCTTCCTCTCCCACCTGATGGTGTGTTCAGTGCTGAAAGTCTCCTGTAATGTGAAATTTGTCCTTCTTTGGCCCCTTTTCTCTTCTTTCCTTTCTTTGTCTCACCACAATAATCTAGCTTTCCTTCTAAACTATAGCCCCTTCCTTAAAGAGTCATCCAATAGCGGGTGGGTCACCTTCACTAATGGCTAACTGGATGGTCGTCCAAGGGGTAAGGGTATTGATTGTTGCCACCAGACCGGAAAAGAGAACAGTTTACTCTGACACTGGACAGTCCCTGACATTCGATTTTAAATCCTTTTCATGAAATTCTCTCACTGTTCAGAATCTAGGAAAACAAACATCTAAATATGAATTTAGGTTTCAGATTGTGCCAAGGTTTCACAGAATAGCTTTTTCTTCCACAAAAGCCTTCTGAGGAATTCCTTTATCAGAAGAGAAAAGCATTCCTAGAGATCTCATTAGGTAAATTACTCTCAGATTAACATATTTTATTAATTACCTATTATGAGACCCCAAAGCTAAACAATCATAAAAACAACAAAAAGAAGTAAATATAGTTTCCAGTGACTAATAGATGCCATGAAAGACATAATCAGTAAAATCAATTATGTGCATTATTATAATGAAAGGTACAGTTAGTGCTTTAAAAAATAATTAGGTTATTGGCTAAGAGGAAACTAACCCCCTCCATTATCCCTGGAGCAAGCCCTGGAGGCTTCACTCAAAGGCTTTTAGTATAGAAATCATTGGTTTTATTGGCCAGGCAAATTAGTGACTCCATTAGCTTCGCCAGTAGGGAACCCTGGTTTTCCTAAGTCACCAGGTGCTTTTGATCTGGTTGTGCATTTTCTCGAGTGGAAAAATATAGGGTTGGAACAATGCATCAAGATGTGTACAAAATATCCGCCAGTCGAAATGTGTGGTGAGGGTAGGAGCCGAGGTCAAAGAAGTAAAATAGGTGGTGATGGTTTGGTGGTATGTGCGTGGAGTGTGTGGTTTGTGTGGTGTGTGTGGGTTGTTCACTGCGTGTGCACACGTATGTGCCACTTGAGAGCTGATCAACAACATTTCCAAACCTCTGTCCAGAGCTCAACTTGCCTGTCTTGTTTTGTATGTAAAAATATTCCACTTAAACCTGTAGCAAAGCTATCTCCAAAGTGCCAATAAATAATATATACAAAGTTTTTTTTGTCTTATCAGTATAAAGAAATGTGGAGTTGCGAGGCTGGTGAAAACTTGCATTAGACAATGTAATGAAGCAGGAATTAGAACAGCGTAGTTCCTCTGGCCATTATAAATGAGGACGGCAGCTACCTGGAGAATGGGAAAACTGATGAGTACAGTCTGTTGGGGAGAGCAGGAGGAAAATTTCCCCCAGGAACACATTTCAAATTACTTATTTATGAACTGATGAACTGGGAGACCACCTATTGAGACATCAGCGTAAGCAGTCTGCTGCAGACAGCTACAGAACTCCAGCTAATTGTGCGGCTGTTTTCTGTTAGAACTCCTGCTCTCCAGCTGGGCTTTGGAGGCAGGAAATTTAGGCTCTGACTAGAAGTTATGCTTTTCCTCTTTCTAGTCTGCATAAATATATACATACATATTTTAATCCGCTTGAATCGTTTGGCGAGAGCCTGGGAAAAAGCTGCTACAATTGGCACAGGAGGAGCTGGGGTAGAGAGGAGGTTTTGGTGTTGAAAGGTTTGTAGGTTATGCCCTGCGGTCTGGGAGGGAGATTGAGTTCCTTCTGGGCTCCTCTGTCAGCTCTCAAAAGGCTATTGGCTCAGGCCACAGAGAGCCTCATCTTCTTCCTTCCCATCTTGGTCAGCATCCGCCTCCCCCTTCTCAACACCTTCATCGCCATGGCGACAGGGTATGGAGTGCTGCCTCAGTGCTGGGCTTTCCATGGTGCTCTACAAGAGTCATCTTACTTTATTCTCATAAGAAGCCTATGAAGTAGGCACCATTGTTATCCCCATTGCTTATGTGAGTAAACTGATGGGTGAGAGAAGTGCAGTGACTTTGCCAAGGCCATGAGACCAAGGCCATCGGTCCCCAGACCTCAGACTCCTAATCACCTCCTGGATGATTGTAAATGTTCACAGGAAGGAAATAGCATCTTCCATTGGGGAAGGCTAGGGACTTATTCTCTGTGCTGCAGTCAGTGTGGTGAAGGGAAAGGAAACAGAGAGGCAATTGGGGGACATTGGTGTTGTTGGGAGACAGTGAAGCTGACTGGTTAAGAGCTAAGTCCCCTAGGGATTTTGATTATTATCTCCGTTTTAGAGGTGAGGTGACAGAGACTCAGCAAAGTGCCGCAAACTTGCCCTAAGTCACACGTGTAAGTGGCAGAGCTAGGATTTCAACTGGGTCTGGGCTGTGAGCTTCCCCCTAGGTAGGGAACTCCTTGAAGGCAGGGTCTAAATCTTATTCAACCTTTAATTCCCAGTACCTGGAAAAGTACCTGTAGAAGTAGATCTCAATGCGTATTTGCTGGATTGAATTTTCAACTCCAAATTCAATAGGCTAATGGAATTCTTGCAAAGATCCTCATTCCTTGGTTGATACTGCAACAATAATAGCATATAATATTTATTGATCATCTAACTGTGTGCCAGGCTATGCCACACCAGTATTTGATCATCTTATCCATCCTCGGAACCTGATGAAGCAGGTATTTTTATCATTATCATCTTATCTAAAGATTACAGATTACAACTGAGGGCATTGAAGCTGAGAGAGTTTAAGTCAGTGGTTCTCAACTGGGAGTGGTTTTGCCCCCATCTCCCAAAAGGGACAGTCTGCAGTGTAGAGACATTTTTAGTTGTCACAGCTCGGGGGGGGGGGCCGTGCCACTGGCATCTAGTGGATAGAGGCTAGGGTTGTTGCTAAACGTCCTGTAATGCACCGGGCACCTTCTCATAGCAAAGAATTGTCCAGCTCAAAATGTCAATATTGAGACAATCTGAGTTAAGAGCTTGCCCAAGCTATTAAGCGGCAAAACCAGGATTCAGATTTCCTTGTCCTACTCCAGGGCCTGTATGCTAATCATCTCCTGGCTGGTTCCCCCTGCCTTCCCTTCTTGGGTAGCCTACGGTTTGCTCAGAAGACACGATTACCTTATAATGTGAGTCATGGGGTGGTAAGTGACTCCAGGGAATTAATCGAGAGCCTTTGGTGTGGATCTCAATGCAAAGAAAGTCCTAAATCTCAGCCTGAGAATTGCGTCCTAATTATACCAAAGAAGTAAATGCTATCTGGATGGCAATAGTGTCAGGGCCGGATGTAGCTGGAGCCGGGAGGACTTGGTGGAAAGGCTACAGGGCTGGGGGATCTCAGTTTCCAGGCTGACTTCAATCATTCCTAGTATGTAGCTTCTGAAAAGCCCCAAACCCTCTCTGAGCTTCTATTTCTTTAGCTGTGGGACAGAGATGCTCCCCTCTACCTGGTCCTCAGAGCAATTTACAGAAACCATGTAAGAAAATGGCCGCCCAAGAGTTTTGAAAAGGTTAAAGGGCTACACATGGACTGGGATTTCCTTCATTACTTCAACAAACATGTAATAATAACAGTGACAGTTTACACCACTACTATTGAGTATTTACTCTTTGCCAGACGCTGCTTTAACAACTGAAAATCCTCATCTTATTTATTCTTCAAAACAATTCCATGAAGAAGGTACTAACTTAGAAGGATCCTATGATTGGTCCGATGCTCTGATTTAACTGTAACTCTGATGTAAATTCTTAATAATATTTGAACAAGAGGCCCTGTATTTTTATTTTGCACTGGACCCTGCAATTTATGTAGCTGATTCTTCCCTTTAGACTTATCTACTTCCAGGCTAAATGTGTAACAGCCCCTCTGTAGTGAATCTATCAGAAACGGGCTATACTCTCTCTGGGTTCAGAGGAATAAAGATTATTAAAGTTGATCATTTCCCTGTGAAAAATAGCAGTGACATTTGCCAGGCTTATCAATCAGTTCTACCTACATACTGATCAGGTAGAAATGACAGGAAACTAAACCAGAGGCAATACAGTATAAAGAACTGGTTAAATGGTCAGGCTCTGGGTTCAGACAGCATCACTGCAATAACAACAGCCCTGATAATCATAACGGAAATAGTATTACCCACAGCAAAACCTTCTTGAGTTCCCGGTGTTCAAAGCCCTATGCTAAGTGCTTTGATGTGCATGATCTCATTTAATCCTCACAATAATTCTTGTGGTATGCATTGTTATTATTCCTATCTTTCGGAGTATTATTCACCTTTTAGTGTCTTACACACCATGTCATAGAGCCTGAGATGGAATCCCAGCTCCATTTCCTGGCTGTAATGCCTTGGGCAAGTAATGCAGCCTTTCTGTGTCTCACTTTCCTTGTGTATGAATAGGAATATGACTTACATTATAAAGTTGTTATAAATTCTGAATTAGGTAATATAATCTGGAATATAAGACGAAGCCCCTTTCCCATTTTGTTTATTGCTATATACGATGTTTTAGCACAGTGCTTGGCACATAGCTGGTATATCAGCTATTGCCATAGTGCTGTGTAACAGTCACTCACAAAATTTAATGGTGTAAAGTAGTAAGCAATAAACTGTGACTTCACTGCTCACATGTCAAGAGTCAGTTGGACGTTGGCTAGGTAAGTCTGCTGGTCTTATCTGTGCTTGCTCATGGGCCTGAGAGTCAGCTGATTGTTGTCCAGGGTGCCTGGGGCAACTTGGTTCTGCTCCACATATCTCTCCCCCTGCAGAAGGCTAGCCCAGGCATATTCTCGTGGTAATGGCAGAGGTACCAGGATGCAAGTGGAAATGCACAAATGCTTTTTCAAGTCTCTATTTCACATCTGCTAATATCCTACTGGCCAAAGCAAGTCACCTGGCTAAGCCCAGAGTCAAGAGGTGGGACAGGTCACTTTGCCCAAGGTAGGAAGGCTGAAGAATTGGGGCCAACTGTGTAATCAATCTACCACAATTCACTCCCAATAAATATTTGAAAAAAGGATTTGAACGTGCTTAGCACATGATAAAGGACCAAAAACGGTAGTTCACAACTATCATAATAATTATCCAATAAGTTATGGATTTTGTAAAAGGGTTATTCCAGAATAAGGATTTGACCATACCTGCCTTTTGACCAGTTATGCTTGTTTATTGTTGTTCTTTCCTTTAAGCTTCCAAAATATTTTGGGGTGTCAGGGGGTTATAGTTTAACTTTTTCTTTTAAAAAGGACTAGAATTTCACAGGTCACAAAAGTAACTGATGAAACAGTTTCTCCAGAACCAATGTAACCACAGGGCTCTTTGAATTTGTCAAAATGAATCCCATTCTTAGCAAATTTCCCCTGATACCTTTTCATATCATGGCTCCATTCCTTTGTTTTAATCCAACGAGGCATGGACCTGGGTTTTGAGAGTAGTAATTGTTTAAACATTCCTTTTGATGACTCCTGACAGCCCCTAGGATGGAAGCAGATGACCTCAAGCCTGAATCTGGCACAGTGCCTCTCGGCATGCCCTGTCTGTCTGCTCCTGAGTGCTGGTTGTGGAGCAACAGGCCCTTCAAATCCTAGTTTTTTCTAACGGTTTGAAGAGTTTGTTTCTGAGTAAGGGAGTGTGTCTCTCTCTGAGCTGCCGCTGTGTGCGGCGACGATGATGACAGGTTGGTTTAATGCAGCTCTTGCCAAGATTAAGGGGTTGTCAGACAAGTATCCTGGGAGACTGAAGGATTGCTCTGAAAAGTCATTCTGAATTGCTAACTGAGAGCTGCCACTCAGGGGGGCTGGGCTTCCTTGTACTCAGTTGTACTTGAGGAGCTGCAGAGAGGCCCTTAGCAGAGCTGACCTCTCTCCTCCCTTTGAGGGCAGGTGAGGCAGGCCACTGAGATGCCTCCAACCCAGGGTTATGGGTCCCAGGAGGGCCCAGGATTGAACATCAGAGGCTCCGTCAACCTTGTAACACTGCATGCAAAAGCATATTCTCATAAACACATAGACTACTTTTTTCTGGGGAGAGGGGGCCATAGCTTTCGTCAGAGTCTTAAAGGTTTGTGACATTCAAATAGTAGCCTATCCTATTCAGGGCTCCAGGCAGGACTCTGGAGGTAATTTTAAGGAGTTTTTCTGGACACTAAAAGTAATAAGCAGCTATTAAAGAGCTTAATGAAGTAAGATGATGGGAGGAGGCATGATTTTCAAAAAGTGTCCTCTAGATGTAAAATCTAGCTAGAGAATTGTTACAAAAATTTCTATAGCTATTTTTCTGTCATTTGTGTATTCCATAAATATATATGTTGAGTGTCTACCGTGTGCCAGAGACTGGGCAGTGAGGACGATACTCATGGAGATTCTGGCAGTAAGAGTGCCTGCCCTCAAGGAGATTAAAATCCAGGGAGAGAGCTGCATAATTCTAGTACAGCTGGAAATTCTAGTAAACATGAAGAATGCTATTTGATCATCTATTCATTCATTAATTTGATAAATATTTATTGGGCCTCTACCATGTGTCGGGCCCTGTGCTAGGTCATGAGGGCACCAATGAGTTTTAGACAGGCATGGTCTCCGTCTTCGTTGAATTCACAGTCAAATGGAGGATCAGACAGGTGAGCGAATCATTGCAGCACGCTGACAAATACTAAGAGGGGGAATGTACAAGGGCAGTGAGGACGCAGGAGTAAGACATCCAACTTGGCCCCCAGGACTTGGGGACAGTGAAGACTCACACACTATTTCAGATAGAGACAGAGGGAGCCCAGGCACAGACTCTGTGAACACATTCCCTGCTTAGCAGAAACTTGAATGTCTTGGATCAGTTGTCTCCTTTCTTGCTTGCTGACAGGCATATGGATTTGCCGAGGGCAGGGAGAAGGAAGAGAGCTGGGTAGGATGACTAGTCCAACTCCTGCACCATGAATTGAAAGTCAGAAGGCTTAGGCTCAGTCTTACTTTTACTTTTGGCTAGCTGTGTGACCTTGGGCAAGTCACCCCACCTTGCTGAGCCTCACCATGAAACAGGGTTAACAATATCTGTCTTGCCTATGTCAAAGGGATATTATGAGTATCCCTGCCCTTCTGCCCATGAGGAGGCTTCTAGAAATCTACGAAAACAGTCTGTGGTTCTCCTTTCATAGCTGAGGAATGAACCTCCTAACCTCTACTTTGTCTCTTCTAATCAGGACCTGCTTTCTCTGCATCCAGCCTATGAACTTGTACTTGATTTTTCTTACCCTCTCTGACTTCTTTAGATTGGTGAGCTAGTTTTCGTTTCACTCTGAGATGTTGCCTCTCAGAACACCCACCTCAGTTTCACATTCTGTAGTCAACTCCTGACCTTATACCCAAAATGGACTCTTGAAGTCCAGTGGTCCAACTTGGGTCCAGACTCCTGGGCTCCTGCCTGTCTGGTAGGGGGAGTGGATACAACAAATACAAGGAAATGTGGCAAAGATAACATACCCACTCTTCTGTTTCCTCTTTGTGAGCTTGCAGGAAGGTTACATTTCCCAGCCTCCCTTCCCACTAAGCTGGGGCCATGTGACTGAGTCTGGCCAATAAAATGTGGGCAGAAGTGATGAACATCATTTTCAGGACCAGGGCGTCACATACTCATGTGTGATCCTCCAGCCCTTTCCTTCCCTGCTGTGGGGACCGTGTGTTCCAGAATGTGTAGTGACAAGGTAGAAAACGGCCACCTATGTCCCATGGACTGTGATGTGCATGAGAAATAAGCCTTTGTTGTGCTAAACTTTCAGGGTTTATCTATTATAACAACTTGTGCTAATAATCTAATATAGGTGGTAACATATGAAAGTCCTCTGTAAACTTTAAAACAACTTACATTTTTATGTTTTAATTATTATTCCTATTCTGTCATTGATAAAAGATGTCTGGTGATTGTCACATTCTCTTAATTGTTCTTGTTTTTACCTTTTTACGTTGCAAATGACAGATTCCCACTCAAATAAGCTCTAGAGAAAAATGAGGATATTTTGAGGGGGGGATTCTTCAGGCCCGGGGTTCTAAATATTATCCTGAGGTTTTGCTCTGTCTCTCCATCTCTTAGCTCTTCCTTTCTTTCTATTGGTCTTATTGCACGTACACCCTCTCCAGAGGCTGGTCCCTGGCTGCTCAAACCTTATGCTCTAACAACTAGAAAGAATTAACAGAAATCTGAGACCGCTTTTTCACCATTGGTTCTAGCAAATCTTCAGAGAGTGCTTTTGTAGCCAAACTTGGCTCACCTACACATCCCTGAGCTGGTCAGTCACTATTTGCTCAGGTTTAGGTCATGGGCTCGCCCTTGGAGACTGCAGATGGTGGTTGCCCTCCACTGCTAACCATATGGGTTGATATTAGTGTAGAAATGTTCCTCAAAAAAAAACTAGAGTGTTAGTATCCAAAAGGGTAATATGTCCACTATGGCCAAATTGAGATAATTAAAGCTAATATTTAGTAAGTACTTGCTATGTGTTAGAGACAGTACTAAGCTCTTTTTATATGTTATCTCATTTATACCTCCCAACAACCCTAGGATTCTGTTATCTATGGAGTAACAGCAATGGAATCATTGATCACTTTCCAGAATGTAAATTTGATGTGAATTAATACGTACTTTTCAGTGTTAACATGATTGCAGGTGTCCCTGTACCTATTGGTAATGTAATTTCTCTTGCAGCAAAAGAACAATGGAATTCCAAGGGGAAGAATTGTCTGGCATAGGAATATTCTTGCTTTAGTGATTCAGGCCGTTCTAATGAACAACAAGAAATATGGGACTTACTGTATTTATTCGTGGAAAGATATTCGTATAACACTGTTCCAGTGTCATCAATACAACCGTAATTCATGATCCTGACAACAGAGCAATGCATTCTGTGTGGTCTCACCATCGAGGAAACCTGAATTTGAAGCCGAAGCTGCCAAAACAAAAATAAAAGCCATAAATCACAAATATTCAAATTCCCTCTCCTGTTCTGACACACAGAACTTTAGCATTTCAGTGCCAAGGAAGTGATAGGAACCTCTTGTTTCACACCTCCTAAATTCTCCCCCCAATTGGACTCAGGCTGTCAAATGGTCTGGCACACTTTGAAGCTGATCATGAAGGGTGGTGAGGGCATGGGGAAAAGGTCACAGCTGGGCCAACTGGCAAACTTGCTGAGAGATGGGGACAGTTGGAAGGCCATTTAATGAATATACGAGAAGAAACAGTGCAAACAGGGCAGGTTTCTCTTATCCATAGGTGAGGAAACATTCTCTCCTTGGCTATGAAGGGCATTCTGTCCTTAGATGTTTGCCACAAATTTATCCTCTGATTTTTTGTTTGGAGAATTGAGTTCAGTGACACTTTGATTAATGCTATTCCTATTTTCACTGACAAAACAGTAGCTTTTATTTGGGGCCATGTATTAGGTGTTTTCCCCAGTTCAACTTCAGAATCCCAGGAGAGGGCTAATGCTGGTTGTGGCAAAGATGGATAGCTGTCCACCAGAAATTTGTTACCCTCTTTCCATAGTGTGCAATTTGTCACTGGGAGGCAGTTGCCTAGCCAGGGACTACATTTCCCAGCGCTCCTTGCATCCAGTTGTGGCCACATGACTAGTTCTCCAGTGGAATGTGAGAGGAACCCTTTCTAGCTGGGTTTTCCAAGAAGTCAGTGTGCCTTTTCTGCTTTCTTTCTTCCCATCTACTGCCTATACACAGAGACCTCTAAGGGCCTGGGGGATGTGTGGAGCTACAAGATGGAAGGTGCCTGGGTCCTTAATCACCTCATGGAGAAAAAATGCCCTCCAGTTAGAAAAATCCAAGCAAGTTTTCAGGACAATGGCAACATTTTGGAGAGTTTGACATTAGAACCCTATACCTTCATAGACCCCGGACTCAAGACTTGCCTAACCTGGACACATTCCTAATTCTAGACCTGCACTGTACAGTATGGGAGCCACTAGCCACATGTAGTTATTTATCCCTAAATTTAAATTAATTGAAATAAATAAAATAAATTCAGTACCTTAGTTGCTAGCTGATGCGGGCTCGGTGAGTCAAGGAGTCGAAAGAAAGATTTCTTGGACTCTCAAGGTCTGGCAGTAGTGCTCTTTTATTCAGAGAATAGTATGGAATAGCATGGGGATAGGACCCATGGGCAATGAAGACCTGCAAGCACAGGGACAGGACCCAAGGGCAGTAAGAGCTGCAGTGTGTTGAGGGTTAGAGCTAAATTTATAAGCATAGGTATGTGAGTTCTTTCTTTCTTTTTTTTTTGAGGAAGATTAGCCCTGAGCTAACTGCTGCCAATCCTCCTCTTTTTGCTGAGGAAGATTGGCCCTGAGCTAACATCCATGTCTATCTTCCTCTACTTTATGTGTGGGACGCCTACCACAGCATGGCGTGCCAAGCTGTGCCATGTCCGCATCCGGGATCTGAACCAGCGAACCCCGGGCTGCCAAGAAGCGGAATGTGTGAACTTAACTGCTGTGCCACCGTGCCAGCCCTGTGAGTTATTTCTTTACAAGACAAAGGAAAGAATATGTAAAATAGTTGTTAAAATGGTATCAGTGCAGGTGGGGTCTGGTTATTGGGTGGTCCTATAACTTTGGATAAGAATCAGATCAGATTAAGTCAAGATGTCCTATGCTTCCCCATTAAGAGTTTTTAGAGATAAGGTCATCCCCCCTTCCTCCTGGTGCAGAGGGAGACACCCCCACAGATGGAGACTTCCTTCACAAATGCAAATGTCTCTCAACAAAGGGCAAGCAAATTCCACTTTTCAGAGCCTCATTCCTGTCTGCTGTTTTCAAAAGTAACCGGCCCAAAATAATCCTCATCACTAGCTACAATTCAAATATGGCAAGCAGCTACCATATTTGACAGCATATATATAAAACATTTTCATTATTGCAGAAAGTTCTGTTGGGCAGTGCTGCTCTAGAACAGTGGGAGTCTAGCTGGTGAATTTATTTAGAGGGAATGGTGGGGAAGTCTGTGAGTAATAACAGGGCTTCAAGATGTGGGCTACAATTTATTTTTCACGTGTCTCTCTTCTTGCTGGAGGCTGTGAGGTCTTTAGAGCAGGGAATGCCTCATGCATATTTGTATCTCTAACATCTAATACATAGTAGACTCTCAGGAATGTTTTTTGAGCAAATGAAGGAAACTCAGTTATCAGAATAATTTGGGAGGGAATTCCAAAGAATTGGATGCTGGCATTGCTTAAATCCTTCCTGATCATGTACAGTGAGGACTGGTTCTAGAGATGGAGATGAAACAAATGATTTCAGGGAGAGAGAAGGGGAGACACAGAAAGACCAGAAACTATATAGGGCTTGACACTATCTGAATTTCCTTGAGGTTATTAGGTGGCTGGCTGGCTAATCTGACAAATTAAATTATTTTAAATGACCTCCTGGGTAAACTCTATCAAGATCTATGCTGACTTTGCACATGGTAGGCTCTTAATTGATATTTCTTGAATGAAGACATTTTAACAATATTATATTTATTTGTTTGTTTCCTGTCTCCCAACCCTGCCATCTGTCTACCCTTCCACCCCTCAATGGCATGAAACCTCCAGGAGAATAGGGTCTTTGTCCATTTTCCTTACAGCTGCGTCTTCAGCACCTAGAAGAGTGCCTAGTATGTTGTCAGTCAACAGATATTTCCGGAATAAATGAAGGAAGAACGTTTAATAACTTAACTGAAAGAACTGCATAAAGATGGAAATTTCAGAGATTGTGTTAAGACAGTGAGAGAAAGTACTTTCAGGATGGGGAGACACTTTTGAGGGCTCTCAAATAACCTCTTAAAAGGATCTGCTGACTTGTCCTATGTACAGGGCTGGGCCAGCCCCACAAATGATGTGCCTCAATTTGAAATTTAAATCCCCACAGGACTCTAGGTGCACACAAGGCATAATACTAAATGGCTGATAACTTATGACATTTATTTCCCCACATGAAGAACCACAGCACAGCATCTCTTGTCAGGAAGGAAACAGATTTGTCAGAAAGGAAGCCAGCCATCATATGCTCTTTGTATTTTTATGATTTATGTATTTATTGGATGCACCCACCACTTAACAACCTCTGGGTGCTTTTATATGTTTCATAGACAAAAGGCAGACACTGCCATTGTGGATTATGAGGTGGAGGGGTACCAACAAAATAACATCCATAAATCCCAAAGCACATCATAAAATCATCAAATGCTACAGAAGCTGTACTTAGGCTCCCCTAAGTAATCAGACTCCTAAATGGAAAATTCTGAAGACCTAAGCTTTAGTCCTGGCCCTGGCACTTATTAGATTCCACGGCCTTGAGTAAGTTTCTTAATCTCTCTTAGCCTCATTTATTTATCTCTAAAATGAGCATAATAATAACAACAGTAATTGCCTGATTTCTCTTGCAGGATTGGGGAATCAAATGTTCACGGCTGTGCTTCGTGAATCACAGGAAATCCCCGAATGTTATAGACAAGTATTTTCAAAACAATTAAACGTCATATCCACGTGAATTTGAATTTCCTTTTGACTCTCTCTGATGTGAGCCTCCAAATGGTGTTTTGTCATTACTTTGTGTTGTACTCTTCCCCAGGCGTGATCCATGATCTCTACCTTGATGACTTTGCTCATGATCTTTTCCCTGCTTGGAATTTCTCTTCCTAGTCATTCTCAGTCGTTTAGATTCTTCAGAGGAATTTGAGGTTAGCCTCTGGTTTCACACCTGAACCACCAAAGATAAAAGAATCATACCAATAGCTTTCATTTCTTAAGTTCTTGTTGTATGTCTCGCATTATGATTTTATGTACATCAGCTCACTTCATCCTCATAAAAACCCTGTGAGGCAGGTGTGATTTTTATGCTCATTTTATGAATGAAGAAACTAAGGTTTAGAGAAGGCAAGTAACTTGACCAAGGTGACATAGCTAATGACTGGCGAAGTCTCAAGTGGAGTCTACAAGTCATGTTTTTAACCTTTCCTTTAAAATGTCTGCCTTCATGAAACAAAAATTTCTCCCTTTGACTCTGGTTGAATGGGTTTTCATGTACTGTAGTTTCCCATATGAAGAACACGTGTGGTTTGAGGAGAGAGTACTGAACTGGGCATTCCAGTTTCTAATTTTGTTCCGCATAAAGAAGTTTTCCATCTTTGGCAACATAATTTCATCTCTTTAGCCTCAGTTTCTTTACCTGGAACATGGCAGCTGAGTGGCAATTGAGGTTCATTAGATAATCTGAGATTCTCTTTATTTCTAATACTCTTAGTTCTGTCTTTTAAGAAAAGCAAAAGCGTGCACCCAACTCTTCCATTGTACCAGAATATTGGCAACATAACTACTTTGTCACTTAGGTTTTAGTGGAATTGGATAACCATCTTACATCTGAGAGGTCAACTTGTTCTATCACTTAGACAGTTTTAATAGCCTCCAACTGGTCTTCCTGTTTCTACTCTTGCCCTGTATGGACAATTAATCACACACATAGCTGCTCCCCTTTATACTAAACATCTCAGGAGAGTTTACTGTATTGTATCTACTATTCTCTCTTTTCTCTCTAATCATGCTTTAATCTTCACTGCTCCACTGAAACTTTCTTGTCAATGGCACGATGACCGCCATCTTGCTAAATTCAATGACTGATAGTCAGGCCTCATCTTACTCATCCTGTCAGCAGCGTTTATCACAGTTGGCCCACTCTGCTTTCTTAAAACACTTTCTTCACATGACTTGTGCTATGCCACAGTCTCCTGCTGTCCCTCCTACCTCACCGGCTACCTCTTCTTAGTCCAGTTAGCTGCCTCTGGGGCTCTTTTTTCAGCCCTCTTCTCTTTTCTCTCCATCCTTACTCCCTAGGTAATCTCCTTTAGTCCTATGGCTTTAAATATTTCTATACTAATGACTTGCAAATTTATATTTCTAACTTCAGTATCTCTCTTGACTGTCAGACTCATACAATTGCCCTCTTCATTGGTCCATTTGGATTTCTGGTGGGCACCTCTGATTTAACATGACCAGAACTCTTGATTTCCCTTTCACAACCAAGAAAATTCCCACATCTCCCTCAGTGTCTCTTGTGTCAGGAAAGAGCACACAATCCACTCAGTTGTTTAATCCCCAAACCCAGGAATTATTCTTGGTTGTTCCTCTCTTCACATCCCCACACTAATCAAGCAACCAGTCCTGTTGGCTCTACTTTCAATGTTTTATCCTCCATCAGAAATAAAAACAATAATTTTTACTTTAATATCCTTCAGTTTTACCATAACAGGATCAGTAGCTACAGTTACTGGGGAGCAGACATCAGCTGTTAGTATAAAGAATTTACTACAGGGAATTTTGAGGTGAAATACTTCTAAACCTTTGGTTGGTGTGAAGCATCCATATAATATCACATACATCCAGATATGGTGACAGCAGGAGGAAAAGGTGGGCATCATTCTTTCTCTTTACCACACTCAGGTTGCTGTGCTAGTGTGCATTGGTATCATTTTCATTGCAGTGGTCTGGGCAGTTTTGAAACATCCACCAGTTCACAGGTTGGATACAGAAGAATAGGAGTTCCTGCTATGCTTGGGGTAGTCAGGAAAGGCTTTATGGGAAAAGTGGAACTTGAATTAACCCTTAATATGTGGAGTAGAGTCAATTAAATACAGAAAAAGAAGAAGAGTATTCCAGAAAGAGAGGAGTTCTTGGGACAAAAGTACAAAATGTGAGGATACACAAGTTATATTTGGGTAGCCCGTGGGGAAGAACAGGAGAGCTAAATTGAAGGGTCTAAACAAGTTATAGGTGAAGTTTCACACTGTAGATTTCCTTTTTTTAACCTAATATTTATGGAATGTATGTTAGATAAGCAAGCACTGCACTAAGTGCTTTACATGAATTACTTTATTACAACAACCCTGTGATGTGAGTACTAATCTCATTTTGCATAAGAGGAGGCAGTGGCTCATGGAGGTAAAGAGACTTGCCTAAAATCATGTAGCAAGGGCTAGATTGGGGACTCAAATCCAGCCATTTGGATTCTAGAGGACCTGCTCGTCACCATTCTGTTGTGCTTTCTTGTGAAGCCATATTACTCTGATGGTGAGAGTGTAGAGAGAATAGAGCTTTGAGATATACAGAAGGCACATATTTTTGTCCTTAATACTTCTAAAAAGAGATAAGTTCAGGTTATCTTCACAAATAGGAGTTTATTGCAGAGTTTAGTGACCCTCAGCGAACAGGACATTCTGGATTCTGGTACTTTGGAGACTGGAATATATGGCAGGCCTCAGGGAAAAATGACAGCTAGCTCAAGCTTCTTCACAGACGTGTCATACTTTCCAAGAGAGAGGATCTAAATGAGCCAGTTTGTCACCACCTAGCATGAGGTATCTGTTGGGTAGGGATTTCACGTCAAGCCAATTGGAGATAGTTTCGACTTTATTTACATCCAGTCCACGATTCTTGGTCACTGCCTATAGAGGCCAAAAGTTAGCATAAATGTGTCAAAGAAGCCAAATGGAGACCATAGGGACTGTTTGAAGAGGTTACTGGTACTCAGTTCCAGCTGATTCTCTCCAGGTGGAAATAGAGAGTCAGACGGTCTTGAAGAGATACAAAATCCCAGTGAAATATTTTGATTTTTAAATATTGACAACTAATTAAAATGAGAACAACAAAGCACTGTTTGGGCCAAAGAAAATGGATCAGTTAGCTACTGCTGACTTTAGTCTGTCTCTTTAGTTTGGGGAGATATCTGGCTTTTCAGAAATGGGTTTGGGATTAGTTTTTCCAGGAGACTTCTTAAGGGAATTTTGAAGAATGACTTAGAGATCAAGTTGGGTTGCTCTTGGTGACCAGATCTGATGTATCCAAAGCTTTTTCATGTTTAAAGGCCACCAATTCTCCTGTATACTTCACCCCAACTGAACTCCTGAATATCCTTCTGTATCTGTGGTAGTTTGGGGAGTCTGGAATCGATGACCTAGCAGTATGTTTCAAAAGCACCACATCTGGAATGAATCACCCTTTATTCCCTTTAACAGATCAATCATTGCGGAAGCTGATTGTTCCCCTATCTGCATCATACTTTGATTCATTTACACTTAAGTGATGAGAGTGGTCTTTTTTTCTCTTTCTTTAAATGGATACTAACCCAGGAGGGGCTTTGGGAGTTGTAAAGGGGAGTGCTGACTTCTTGGACATGCTCTTGGTCGCATTCTCAAATGGCCCACTCAATTAAGGGTAATATTTCATTGACTTGTGTGTATGATGGCTCCCTAGCCAGCAGTGTTTTCTAAATGGTCCTGAGGCAAGACTTTGGGCTCTGAAAACAGCCCTTCATCACCTTTATGTCGGGCTACACTGGCACAGCCTGGATTGAAGCTGTTATTTCCATCAGGAGGAACAGCCAATCTCTGGCTGGAGTGTCTTGACTTGGCCAGCTTCACTTGTCAAAAGAATGGGTGGTCTGACACTATCTGGAGCTGAGTTCATGCAGCTTTGTTATCTACATGTTGAATCTGACCATTCAGGTAAACTGTCTGAATTTTCTATCAGGGCAAAAAATGGTTAGAAAAAAAAAATGCCAGTTTCTTTATATCTCTTCCTGGGTTTGCACAGATAGTGTAGATGTGTTAGATAACCAGTCTTATTTCTCCAGAAGGCTCAGGTTCTACAAATTGGCCTCAGGTTCAAATATTAAGCATGCAGTTGCTTTGTTTGATATTTATATCAGTAACAGAACTTTCAATAAAGAAATTTCACACAATGGGAAGGGGTGTGTGTGTATAAGTTTCCATGCTCTAGTCTCTAGGTGTAGAAGGCAATGGTGGAAATTTTCCTAGTGACTTGGAGAATGCATGATGTAAGTGACCTTCTACTCCATCTAACTATAAACCTGGCTTGATCTGAATCTATATGAAGTAATTGATTGAGCTCAGCGATAAAATGTTCTCAGTAAATAAACCTCAAACATCTTTATATGGCTGCACCTTTGTCTTTGAACAACCTAGTGTCTGTGTATAATTTGTGGCAAATACAGAATTTAGAAAGCAGCCACTCAGCTGAGGAACGTGGAAGACTAGATGGTAACCTTGTGAGGGCAAGAACTACAACAATAAAAGCTAAAATACATTGAGTGTTCTATGTACAGGTAACTTTCTATTAATGTTGACAGACTTTACATCTTGGACTCTTTAATCTTCATAGCAACCCTACAAAGTGGTGATTATTATGAGTATTATTATTCCTATTTTACAGATGAGAAAACTGAGGCATGGAAAGATAAGTCACTTTCCTAAGGCTACACAACTAGGAGCAGCAAAGCTTGCGCTTGAAAACAGGCAACCTGATTCTAGTCTCTCTCCCTACCCCACCTACCCATCTTGTTACATAGTTGAATCCATGAGTCTTGCACGGTACTTGGCACCTAGCAGATGGTTTGGATAAATGCTAATGGTTGGATAAAAACCCTTTAAAAGACATGAATTTCCATACAAGTGTCAATTTTTATTGTTGTTGCTGCTGCTATTATTGTTAATAATAATAACTAGCATCTATTAGGCTCTTTCTATATGCCAGGCACCAAGCTAGCATTTTGCATACATTATTTAATTTCTTCCTCGTAACAATTTCATTTGGCAAATGGGGACACTGAGGCACTGAGTGTGTAATTATTTACATTCAGAAGTTCTCCTTACTCCAGAGCTCATTGCCTTGCCTACCAAGACAATAAAATGTCATTGCTGTGGAAGCTTCTATTTCTTTATTCTGTCAAATGATAGTCTTCTTGAGATTTCCTCAAGATAGAAAAAAACTGTGATGATAATAATAAGCAAATAATAGCATTTGGAATACATTCAATTGACAAATATTTGTTGGATAATATAATAAGTATTGTGCTAAATGGCACATGACAGTATTTTCCAACACTTCAGCCTTTGTACATCATCTTCGTGATTTTTGCCATATCCCTAAGTTCCATGTGAACTTTTACTTAATATTTTCCTGTATTAATTCATTTTTGAAAACTAATATGTATTTATATTTCATAATCATGATATTTGAGGGTTTCTTAATATGTATATTTCTAGGACACATTAAAATAATAGTGATACTAAATAGAAAGCATTTTAGAAAGAAATGAATTTTAGAAAGAATTCTTATTTAGTATGTAGTAATGTTTACCACTTAGTAATGTTTTCTCTTTAGAGAATACCTATGTACTACCACCTAAAGTCTTCACACTTCTTTCAGTTCACTTACCACTCCATGGGAAACACAGAGGATACAAAGATGTGTAAAAATTTGCTCCACCTGCATGTGAAGCCAACCTCAGGCTCATCTATGAAGCAAGCAATAGTTTCAGGGCAGGGAAAGGGACCATGCATGCTCCTTATGGTTGCTACCCAACTATCCCTCAAGGAGAAGCAAGATACATGACACAGGGAATGGTCCAGAGAGCAAGGAAGGAGTTCAGAGGAGGCGGAAGACACTGGACTGACAGTAGAGCTTCCTGCAGGAGCTTTCTCTTGACGGATGTGCAGGGTTAGGAAGGAAAGGTGAGGTGGGCATGTCCTCTAGGAGCCCAGTCTTCTGCTCGCCAGTCCTTTAACTTCCAGTTCACAGCCCGCTCTTCAGGGTATGCAGCTCTGACCCAGAGTCACAAATCAGATCTGAATTCAGGTCTTAAAGCCCAAAGGGTCATATTTCAGGTCATCTCACCTCCCTCTTACACTGAAACTGACCTTTTTCACTTTCTGTGTGTGTGTGTGTATGTTTTTAAGTCTATAGTTCATACCATCTGTTTTCAATTTTGTGAAGAGTAATGAAAAAAATCAAATCCAGTTTTTCAAAACACTTAAATTTTTAAGGAAAAATAGTCTCTTTTTTCATTTTAATACTTCAGTGCTTAACAAATGGTATTTACCTACCAACACAATCTATGCAATTTCCCACTAAGATAATGCATCTGCTTTTCTCTAGTGTCCATTCTAACACTTTCCTGAAGAGAAGAAATGTACCTTAAATGATTTCTCTTTGTTAGATCTTTTTCATTCTTTCATTTGGCTCTTTATAGAAAACAAAAAAGAGAAAAATGGCAACAAATGTCCTTTGGACCCAAAGAGGTGAAGGAAACCTCTGAAAGCAGAATTTTTAAAAAAAATTAATTTCCTAGAACCAGAGTTGGAGCTGGCCTTTTAGCACTGTTGCACATTAATGCTGCTTCCCCTCCCATTGGGAAGCTGAGGCCCGAGTGGCAGTCATTACTGCCAATAGCACGGTTACCCAATGGATTCCTGGAAGGGCTCGCTTAAAAGATTCAGCCAGATCCTCTCCAGGGGCTTCCAGTTCCCATCATCCCAGGAATGAAATATTCAGTATCATCTTTCTGCACCTGAGGCTGCCATGGATTAAATTCTTGCTGCCTCCATTACCGGGGCAGCCAAGAGCTCAGGCTGTAGTGATTGGATGTGAAATGCTTAATGGCTGTACTTGGCTGAGGAAGGGAGAGGCAAAGAACAGGCCAGAACCACAGTCATTAGTGGTGATCAGAGGCTGGAGAAGAGACCTTCCAGAGATGCTGTGGCTCAAGAAGAATTTACTTGAATTCCTCCTCCCCCTGCCACCAGACAGCATATTTTGAAATCATATTCTCTATATAATCACCTATAGTCACCCATACAATACAAACAAACCTGTACAAATGGTGCTACATGATAGGTCTTAACTTGGACAAGTTCACATTGGCTCCCCTTTTCCTGTCTGTTCCAGAAACGTGTAGATCTCCCCCAAAGTGTTGCCTTTAGTTGTCTACTTTTCACTCTTTACACTCTCTTTACATAAACTCCATCACCTATGAGCTATGGGGATGAGTCCCAAATCAACTCTTTTAGTGCGATTATCTTCTTGGCACATATTAACTGCTTAAGAAATGATTACTGAATGGTTGAATGAATGAATGAATATCATTTCCCCCAAGTTCTAGACTTACTTTTCTAACTGAGTGTAGAACATCTCTCTTCCTGAATGTCTGTGGTAGGCTGAATAATGGCTCCCCCAAATATGTCCATATCCTAGTCCCTAGAACCTGGGAAAGTTACCTTTGACGGCAAAAAGTGCTTTGCAGAGGTGATTAAGTTAGAGATCTTGAGATAGGGAAACTATCCAGGATTATCCCGATGGGTCTGGTGTAATTACAAGTGTGGTTATAAGAGGGATGCAAGAGGACAGCAAAGAGTTATATGATGATGGAAGCAGAGACTGGAGTGATGTGGCCAGGAGCCAAGAAATGCCAGTGGCCTCTGGAATCTGGAAGAGTCAAGGAGTGGACATTCCCCTGGAGCCTCCAGAAGGAACTAGCCTTGCAAACACCTTGGTTTTTCTTCCCTAAGACTCATTTTGGAGTTCTGGTCTCCAGACCGGGAAGAAATTACACTGTGTTTTTTAAAGCCACTAAGTTTGCAACTATTCGTTACAGCAGCAACAGGAAACTAGTACGGTGTCTTCTGACAACTTAACATACTTGAAAACACACTCACCACTCCTTCCCCAAACCCCAGGCTTCAACCTCAGCTAACGGCTTCCTCATCCTCAGTTTCTTGCACTAGGGAAATCTGAATCTCCTTTGCTTTTTCTCTGTTCCTTATCCTTTCAGTCGAGACTGGCAGATTCTGTCCCTTCTATACCTGGAATGTTTCTCAAAACTATTACCTTTGCTTGTGGCGGTGGCAACATCCACAGTAGCTACTGCCTGACATATAGTAGTTTCTCACTAAACATTTGTTGAATGAATGTGAGTTGCAATTCTTCTTTCCCGATCCCTTTAGAATGTTCTTCCCATTGTGTACAACTTCCACTGTAAAATCTCTGTGGGTAGGGGCAGTGTCTTTTTCCAGCACTCCATACAGGTAGGTCTGGAACATAAAGTCACACAAACGTGGTGAACTAATAAGTGGACTTACTCTTTGTCACCATCTGATTATTGAAAAGTGTTAGGCAACGGCAAAGAGCACCAGTTTGGGAGTCAGGTGGAATTGGGCTTATGTCCATGCTCTATAATTATCTATTTGTATAATTCTTTCTGGCAAGATACTAACCTTTTCAAACTGCAGTTTCTTTAACAATAAAATGGGAAAAGATAGCACTCACCTTTTGAATTGTTCTCAGGAATGCACTGGGGTCTGGCTCAGGGTAATAAATGCTCAATAAGTGTGAACTCCTGGCATTATTTCCCTGTAGTCAAGGGAGCACCCATATTAACTCTGTTAGACAGTAGCTGTGGTGTGGGTTGCATATGCATGTATGGGGGTTCAGGGGCATTGCAGAAAACGAGGGCAAAGAATGGGGATGGGGAAGGCAGGGAGGCAGGCATTTTGCATTCAATAATCGAGTACAATTTGGAAACACTTGCCTTGTGTAGCCCTCAGCTGTCTGTGAAATTCATCTGAATCTTGTTCCGTTGGCCTATGGGGTATTTTCAAATACAAATTAGGTTGGCCAGAATTCCTTTTCTGCACCAACTCTCCTGGGTGCAACTTAGAGGTTATTAAGATGCCTAATAAAAGGAGAGAGCACATTTAATAACATTACCATCAGCTCGATGGAGCTGAGCTATGTGGGCCCACGGTGCCCCAGAGCCCACAGCCTCCTGCCACTGGTGCACTTGCTTAGAAGAGGCCCTATAATTATCCACATTTAAAAAGCACCATTAAATCCATTGAGGCAGTCATGTCCCATTTGCAAGGCCTTTCTGCCCACATTACTCGGGAGACCCAGGACCTGGCTTCTTGGGGTGGGAGGAGGAGAGAGAATAGACGGAAGTTCCTGGGCTAAAGTGATGGCTAGTGAAATTCACAAAATGGAAGATCTGCTGAGATGACAACCCCATTGTCATCTGTGTTGGAGCTTTCCCTCCCTTTATTTTATGTATTTATTTAGCAAACCTTTATCGGGCACTTGACAAGTTTCAGCTCAGTACCACTGCTTCTCATGCAAATTCCATTTAATCTTCACAACAACTCATTCAGGAGATCAGTGGTTCTCAACGGGCAGTAACTTTGCCCCTTGGAGACATTTGGCAATGTCTGGAGATATCTGTGGTTGTCACCGCTGGGGTGAGGGGTGCTACTGGCATCTAGTGAGTAGAGAACAGGGATGCCTCTCAACGTCCTGCAGCAGTCAAAGCAGGCCCTCATGACAGAGTTTTCTGGCCTGAATGTCGGTAGTGCTGAGGTTGAACAATTCCATGGTAGATGCTACTTCTTTGCTCATTTACAAATGGGGAAACTGAGGCCCAGAGCCATTACAAGGTTGTCTGGTGTTGCATAGCTGGTAAGTGGTGGAGCCATCAGAGCCTGAACTGTTACCACTGTTGTGGACTGCCTCCCAGCATCCCCCTCTGCATCCATCCTTTGCAGCTAAGCCCCCTTCTTGCCCCTGCTCCAGGCCAGCTGTCCACCCTCACAAAAGCCGATTGCAATTACACTTATTGAGAGTAATTGATGTTTGCTTTGGTGGTGGTGATTTCCTATAAAGAATATTCCTTTGAGAATGCATAAAATTGTTGTACATTTTGAAGGAATCAGCAACCTATGCAAGAGTGGAGTCTACATTTAGCTTTAACCTGTTTGAAATGTAAACACAGTACTCTTTTCCAAGCACCTAATGTCTGCCTAATGTGTGGTTTCAGAGATATTTTACCCCAAATAAAGAGCCTCTAGTGGTTTTAGAGGCAGTGATCTGTGGGAAGAGTATTCGGGGGCCTGAAGCAGAGAAAGTGTGGTGCACTGGAAGTATCTGGAACCAGGCACTCCTGTGTTCAACCTCCGGGCTTTTGCACAAGTCACTCCCTCTGTCAAGAACACTCTTCCTTCCTCTCTTTTCCCTGCTCATTTCTTCTCTTCCTTCAGTTCTCCCTGTAAAAATCGTCTCTTGGAAAGCTTTCCTCAGGTCTTGGTTAGGCATCCTTGTTTCCTGAGCACTCTAAATCTTTTACAATAGCTCTCTCCAAGAGGAATACAGGTTTTTCTCAACTTATGATGGGGTTATGTCCAGATAAACCCATTGTAAGTTGAAAATATCATAAGCCAAAAATGCGTTGAGTAAGGATCGAACAAGATCGACAGTTTTCTAAGACTTTTAAAATGCAGTCAAAACTTTTACACACGTACACACCCCTACACACACTGTTGTTTCACAAGATGGTTTATGTGTGTGTATTTCAAAAAGAAAAAAAGAAAAAAGAAACAAAACAGTCTATGATAGCACAGACATATTCACTCAAGTAAATCTTTGAAGTAAGATGAATCCCAAAGCTGATTGTATTTCAGAGTTGTGTAGTTCAACGATAGATTGAACTCCCATTCTGGAACCCACCATTGGGAAGTCGAAAAATGGTTAAGTCAAACCATTGTAAGTTAGGGAACGTGTGTATAAAGAACCACGTATGTAATTTAAAATTTTCTACTAGCTGTGTTAAAAATACTAAATAAAGGACAGGTGAAATTAACCTTAGTAATTTCTTTTTTAACCCAACTTTTCCACAATATTAACATTTCAATATACAATCAATACGAAAATTATTGATGAGATATTTCACATTTTTTTGAACAAAGTCTTTGAAATCTGGTGTGTATTTTACACTTACAGCTCAACTCAATTTAGTTATTAACTTTTCAGTGGTTAAAGAGAAATGTAGTCCTGCCAAAACAACAAAGCTGCATTTAATAGAAAAATAATTTACACTGCTTTTGTTTTTAAATTTAAATTTATTAAAATTGAATTAAATTAAAATTCAGTTCCTCGGTTTCAGAAGCCACATTTTGAGTGTTCAATAGTCACATGTTCTAGATGGTTACAAGTTACGTTAATTTGAAATTGCCTGTTGATTTGTCTTTTCCTCCCATTAGATTGTAACCTCTTTGAGGTCAAGGATTATGTCTTGCTCGCTGTTATTTGCCAGTGCCTGGCACGGATCTTAGTGCACAGCAGGCTCAATAAATACCTGGTATATGGCTTGAGATAATACTTCTAATCCTAACTTTGCCGTTGACTTACTGTAGAACCCTCATAATACAAGTTCTTCTCTAATAAAATGAGTTTTTGGCCATTTTAGAAAGTCTTTTCCACTACACAGTAGTAACAAATGAATGTGAGCAAAGGGATTTGTGGTCAAACAAGTGTGAGAAATGCAGGGCTCAACAAAAGGAGGTTTCTTTACTCCAGGACTTCTCAGAGGCTGGAAGGCTTCAGTGCATTGTGATTTACTAAAAGGATTAAATTTTTAATTTAATTTAAGTTTAATAAACTTAAAATTTTAAACTAAATAGGATGTCCTATTCTTCCAACATGTGCAAGCATGGAGCTTTTTCTTCTCAGAGCATCTGTAGGACTGGTGCTCCCTGCAACACAATCCAGGAACGATTGGGCTGCTGTAAGGATCTTGAGCTGTAACATTCCTCCAGATTGAATCTGTATTTAGGGAGGTGGTCTCAAGGACTTGTGACAACGAACACCAATTTCTTTTCAGTTTTATGGAACTATCCTTTGACTAAAAAGGGATGGTAAAAGAACAACTCACTCTTTGCCATCAAGTGAGTCAGAATCAATGCCTTACCTTATTTAAGAACAGATTGTTTCCAGATTAGAAAGCAGGAGTTTGGGGCTGGCCCAGTGGCGCAGAGATTAAGTTCACAGGTTCCGCTTTGGTGGCCTGGGGTTCGCTGGTTTGGATCCCGGGTGCGGACATGGCACCGCTTGGCAAGCCATGCTGTGGTAGGCGTCTCACATGTAAAGTAGAGGAAGATGGGCACGGATGTTAGCTCAGGACCAGTCTTCCTCAGCAAAAAAGAGGAGGATTGGTGGCAGATGTTAGCTCAGAGCTAATCTTCCTCAGAAAAAAAATAAATAAAGCAGGAGTTCTTCAAATAATTGCTCATTTTCAGAGAAGCAGTGAAAACAGTCTGCATCTATTTCCTCCTCCTATCCTACCTAAAAAGATGCACAAAGCAAATATGTTACTGTGCTTTCTGAATGGCCAACACAGTGTTTGAAATGGAAAGCAATACCTGGCTCATGATAGGGATAAATTATTAAATTGAACTATATGAATTTACCAATATTCAACCACTTTTGACCTACAAATATGACAACTTCATATGGTTTAACGTACTAATTATAGTCAGCCTCTTGGCTTTCATACCAGTTCGTGGGAATCTAAGGTGGAAATACCTTTCTGGAGAAAAACAGTTTGAAAATATATAGCAAAGTTGGGTTTTTTTAGATGTGAAAATACTTTATTTAAACCCTCTCGAGGGTGAATTATGAGAATTGTGTGTGAGTAACATGTCAAGCCGTGTGCACATTATGGATTCAAACCACAGCCCCACAGAATAAATGTTCATAAATCTTAGCATCATTATTGAATTGTTACCCAGCTCTATTTTCTTCATGCTAAGAAAGTGTAAGTTTTTCATTCCTTCTCTACAGGTCTCATATCCATCCTCCAAAGCTTTATCAAGTTCCCAGCATTCCATAGCCATGTCCCCTTGTCCAGATCTGTTCCTAGCCTTCTGGGAGGTTCTTGTTTGGTATGTTTAGTTACCTGGCTTCATCTCTGCTAATAGTGTTGCTGGAACTGGGTCAGTTAATAACCACTCAGAGTCTTGTTCATACTGGCCACAGTCTTCTCATTCTGCGGTTTTATATTCAACGTGGCAAATGCCAGAACCTGAATCTTGGATCCACAAGCCATGAGGAGGCCTAGCAAGAGAGAGCTTTGGTGTCCAACAGACATATTTTCAATGCTAGCCCTCACCTGACCAGTGGCAGATCTTATTCACGTTATTTAATTTTCTCAGCCCCATATTTACCAGCTTATTATAAGGGATATTATAAAGGATACACATGAACAGCCCACCAAAGAGATGTGTAGGGTGAGGTCTGGAAGGGTCCCTAGAGGAAGAGCCTCTGTCCCACAGAACTGGGATGCACCACCCTCCTGGCATGTGGATGCATTCGCCAACCCAGAAGCTCCTATAGCAATGTTTTAAGTGTGTGTATCTACGACTCTGAAATTCTGTATCCAGAAATTTATCCTAAGACCTTAAAGGATAAGTACACAAAGATGTACGTACAGGGATGTTCGTTGCAGTGCTCTTTATAATAGTGAAAACTGGAAGCCATTTAAACTCCCAATTGGTGAATCATAGTATATCTGTAAAGTGGAATATCATGATGGCATTAAAATAATGATGTGTATCTGCATTTATTTGCATAGAATGATGTCTATGACATATTTTTAAGGAAAAAAGTGGATTTCAATTTTAGCATGTCTAATATTGATATTAAAATAGATATTTATCTATGAGAGTATGTGTATATATAGAAATATATCTAAAAATATTGACATAAACATATTAATGGAAAGTCTATCCTGATGATAAGTATAAGAGAGATTAGTTTCCATGTGGCATAATACTTAAATTATCCTTCATATGTAATGCCCGGATATGTAATAGAGATTTCCTATTGTAGGAATTTCAAGGCTTTTGACCCAGGTAAGCTGAGTGGGTTGGAGATGGAGACAACTTTGTTTGTTTGTTTTAACTCTATGGACTTTTGACTCATGATCTCCGTGAGTTTAACTTAGGAAAGAAAACTCTGGGTTGACTTTATGATCTTAGAGGTAATTCTGTGTTACTCTAATATGTAATAATGCTCTATGTGGATAATAACAGCTTGCTGTCAACTAGCTTTTTGGTGTGCTACCACACACGTTACATCACTGCCATTTACTAAGTACTTGATAGGTGGTTGTGCAAACATCTCTATTTTTACACTATCTCTACAAGGTAGGAATAATTTCCCCCATTTTGCTGATGAGAAGACTGAGCCTTCTGGAGGACATGTGACACAATATTCCACTGCTAATGAAGACAAATCTAGGTTGGTGTTTTCTCCATTGTACTATGATTTTATCTTGCATTGTTTTATCCTAAATCACCCTCCACATGTGATTCCCCCAACATACTCCAGGAACTCTCTACCTGACACTCCTCCAAACTTTTCAACCAAGTATGGAGAAACTCCATGAACAGAGTGTTGCAATGAAATGCACAGCTGTAGGGGCGGACTTCCTGGGTCTGAAGCCTACTCCACCACTTATTTGCTAAATAACCTCGGGAAAGTTACTTACCTTTTTCACACCCCCATTTCTCCTTCTGTAAAATGGGGGTGACGGTAGTCATGCCTACATTGTAGGCTTGTGGGAGGACTGATTGAGACAATTCAAGCAATGTAGCATAGCCCAGTGTTTGGTTCCTTGTATGTGGTGGATAAATGTTAGCCACTGTCATTAACTTTCTCTCCCTTATCATCATATTTACCACAGCCTCACAGGGGCCAGGAAATGGAGACAGAGGTTAAGTGCATTGCCTAGGTTTGCACAGCTGATAAAAGATGGAGTAGCTCTTTTTTAATCTTTCCATTCAGCAGAGGACACGTGGTTTGTTCTGGGTAGAGCGTAGAAGATGTGACGGGGGGCTGGGGTAGAATGGCGTTTCTCCTGGTGCTACATGCAGTAGGTGGACGGAACGAAACAGCAACTAATCCAACCCAGCCCCAAACCACAAATGTCAACAGATATTTTATGGCAGGGAAGGTGCCAATGAACATGTCACATGCTCTTTTGAAAATAAATTAAGCCACATAGGGACTCTAAAGTAAAAAATAAGAACTGGGCTGTTTATGGATCTCCTCTGGCTCCAGTTTATGGTGTTTCAAATGCCATGGCAGGAAGAGGCGCCATAGGAGGAGCCCTGCGATGTGACTGAGAGGTCGCCGGGCTCTGCTGTTATCTAATTGCATTGCACCGGGCAAGTCGTTCAGGGCCTCGGCTGCTGCATCATTACCGGTGGGGTAATAAACTCCTGCTTGTGGGTCTGTTAGGAAGATGACTTTAGGATTGAAGTCCTGGTTTGGTTTCTCTTTCTAAGATGAAGTTCAAATAAAATAAATGCAGTGGTCAGTTCCCCACAGGGTTTTACACCTGCTTCCCTTTGGAAGCCACGCAGGAGGTACCTGCTGGAATCAGAACAGAAGGCTTACTTGGAAATTATCTAGTGATTCCAGTTCACTGATTTCTAATATTTATTTTGTTGTCCGTGATAGATCCCTTTTTATGGAGGAAATTTAATGTAGAACCTCAATATATAAGACATTGAAGGAGAGTTGCCTAGCCAAAACAAGAAGGCCACATTCGTCAACTTTTCCCTTACCCAGATGCTGTCCCCATCGGTCCTTCCCAGAACTAAGGGCCCTAGAGAGCATAATTTGAAAATGGGCTCTTAAAGTTTGGTAGGCACAGAATCACTGCTGGTTCCAAAGGAGATGCCTGGGCCCCACTCTAAAATGACGGATTCAGAATCTAAATTTTGAACAAGATCCCCAGGTGATTCTCGTGTTCCCTAAAACTTGAGAACCATTGGCCTCTTCTAATACTTTCATTTTACAAGTGAAGAAACTGTTGCCTAGAGTAGGGAAGTTACTTGTCCATGCTCACGCATGGGTCCAAGCCTAAAGTCCAGAGCTCCTGGCCCCCAGCATCTCTCTTAGCCTCCTTAGTTGCAAGCAACAGAAACTCTGGCTAACATAAGCAGAAGAACTCATTGGAAAGCTATTTCATGGTTGGTAAAATGGTAGAGAATGCACAGCTCCCAGGAGCCAGGGCAGCTCCATTGGGGTAGATGGTAGAAACTAACAGAGCCTCTTCAGGGCACCACTACCAGGATAAGTTGGCTTCCACCATTTTTATGGCATTTTGTGAATAGTCCAAATCTCAGGAGAGAAAGCCTGGCTCAGCTTGTATAAGGAGGCCCCCATGGCTCAGGACCACAGGGAATCTTGATCCACATTTCCATGAAGACCTGACTCAGTGGGTACAACAGAGCTTACTGAGGTGATGCTACCAGTAGACAGTGAAAATGGTGTTAGGAGGCAAAAAACGACATATGCCCACACACTCAGCCACCTTTTCCACCACACTATACTGTCCCCCTGTTAGCATCAATGCTTCACAGAAAAAATCCAATTGAAATGAAGGGGTTAAGGTAAATTCTGCGGATTAACTATCAGCCAAACGACATTTTAACAGCCTTTTTAGCATAGCCTGGCTGGGCTGAGACCTTCCTTGCAAAATGCCTTAATCCTTGGCCTCTAAATAGAGAGTTATTTTCAATTTCTCCAGTTCCTAATGTTTTAAATGGAACTACTGTTCCCCTTAGAGCACCCAGTGGCTGGCTGGAGACCTTTATTGATATATATATAAATTACCCCAATCCCCTCTGCTGCCTACAGATCCAATCATATTGAACTAATGCGCATATAAATAAAAACCTGGAAGTGTGGTTTATGGCAATAAGTAGTGCAGCCGAAGTTTATACCGTTCTACAAAGACACCTTGATACATTGCTGATAATCTTCATAATATGTTTAAAGAGGCAGTGTGTCAGCTCTGGCTGGAGCACCCTGGGAACCGAATGGGAAATATGATTCCTGAGCTTCTGATTGACCAAGAGAAGAATCTGTCCTGCCAGGAGGAGGCCCAACCCAGGCTGTAAAGGGCCCAGTGGCTGGAAATCTTTTCCCAAAGTCATTGGGCCCTAAAGTGATAGGTTGATCTACAAAATGTAGACATCTTTTTCGCAGTCTGTGTTCTGTGGTTAGTTCTGATGGTAGGCTGGCTTCAGAGGAGCTGAGGAACAGGCTAGAAGCGTTCTTCAGAGCAGAGGTCATTTCCCTGCCAAGATGTTCCAGGCGACACCCTGGAGTGATGTGTTTGCTCCCAGACGAAAGCGTCTGGGTGATGTACCTTCCCTTACCTGCCTTCCTTCAGTCCACTCTGTACACTGCAGCCGGTGCATCTTTCTGGAAGGTAAATCTGATTACTGCTGCTCTGCACACTTTCAACTCCATGACTTAACTCGCCCTGTGAGCCTCTGGGAGTGTGAGCCATGCCCACAGCTCAGCCTCATCAGCTTCTGCACTGCCTAGACTGCCTGTTCCAGCCACTCTGGTCTTTTCTTCTTTCACCCCATTGTGAATGTTGTCATCTCTGCCTGGAATGCACAGTCCGTATAACACAGAACCACTTCTCTGCCTCTTGGATTATTATCTTGCCCACATCTTCTGTTCCCCTTAAACAGAAAGTTCCCCTACCACTTTGCCTTTCCTCCCCACTACCCTCCAGCCTGAAGTGTACTTCCTGCCATTTGCGTCCCACCTGCCCATGCTCATGGTCTCCTTATTTACATACATTCCCCTGATCCTTCCACCTGGAAATCATCTCTTCCATGTCTCTCTTAGTGAACTTATCACTTGCAACTTAATACCATATTGATTTATGTCGATTTATGTGTGTGTTAATTCCCCTTCTGGTCTGGGTATGCCTGGGACTGGTTCATCTTTGGATTCTCCAAACTCCTACTGTGCCTGTCTGTGGCAGGGCTCAGTAAGTATTTGCCAGCTGTAAGAATGAATGAACGTATAAATGCATGAGTGTTGGCCATAGCAGGAGATGCCAGCCCTGGGTGAGGACTCAAAGGCGGGACTTTGGGCAATGGGTATGGAAAGCATGAAAGTGCCTGTGTGCCTGGGAACCTGGAGAAGAGGGGGTGTGGAGCATGAGGGTGGCGCATGGGGGTGCAGAGAGGGAGTGGTCTTGTTCTTGGACATTTTGCCCAGGGCAAGCCCTGAAATTGAGCCCAAAGAGGAAACAGACAGACTCAAAGTAAGGAAAACAAATTATTTTTACTCTGTGTTACAGAAAAAGGCTAAGTGTGCTCCAGAGGTTTGGCCCAACAATCCTTTTGGGTAGGAAATATTAGAATTTGTATTTATATGTATTTCTCACTTAAAAAATTTCTATTTTTGATAGGTATTAATATGTATCTGATGCATTAGTGTTGTTAGATGTGTATGCAATTTGAAAACAAACACATGCATATATAAGTAGATTTCTATATATTGGATTGGTTAACACAATTTTTTTCTTTAACGGAGTGTGCAATCAAAAAAGGTTATAGACTGTTGCTTCAGAAGTTCAATCCCTATGCTAAGCCAGAGCTTGTCAATTACCTGCCAACTTTGAACTGATATTAACAATTTGATCTATTATACAGGAAAAATATAAGGAGGTCCTTTGGCTTACCTGTTCACATGCTGTCTTAGGATCCCAGCTAAAGTTCAGTATATTGTCATAATAAAGTATCCTGGCTTTGGGATCTGTTGGCCCTTGTTTTTAATTCTAGCTCTGCCCATACTAGCAGTGTGATCTTGCAAGTCAACCTCTCTGGGTCTCAGTTTCCTCCTCTGTAAAATGGGACTGATATTAGTACCTACTCCAAAAATGAGGTAATTCACATGATGCACTTGGTAAAATGCCTGGCACATAATCGAGGCTCATACAGTGTAGCTACAAAGGACCTAGTCCCGGAATGTCAGTCAGGTGGTGATCACTTCTCTGTCCTGTGTCCACAGCAGATATCCATAATTGATCCCAGTCCTTTGTCCTTCTGGACTTAGATTAGACTTCAGGATTGGGTCACATAGTAAACTTTTTTTTCCTGGGGGCAATTGCAATCTCTGAAAAGCGTTTGCTGTGAGAAGCTGCTATGTACAGAAGCCACCTTGTGGACTTCCCAGCAGCAGCAGAGATCCCAGTGAGACTTGAGGAAGAGCTTTTCCTATTTAGGATCCCAGTGGGATGTTATCAAGCAGGTCTTTGAAAAGTTTTCTCTAGGGATTTTTGGGGCTATGGCAACAACAATGAGGATAATGCCTCACATTTTGAGCAGTGCTTTATAGTTTTCAAAGCACTTTCATGCACATTTTCTAACTTCATCTTCATAGCAACCATGCCTGGCAAAGCAGAGCAGGCATTAGAATCAGAAAAAAATATATTTTTTTTAAAGTAAAAAGAACCCTAAAGACTTTGTCCAACCTCTTCATTTTAGAGACAAAGAAATTGATGCTGGAAAGGGTAACTTGTTCCAGGTAACTTACTTGAAGCCCAGATGCTCATATTCTACTTCTTGGTATCAGCCACTGTGTCTAGTACATGCTTAATAAAGATTAATTGAAAAAAGAATGAATGAATGTTGTCTCTTAGTGGTTGAATCAGGACCACTAGAACTTTCCTTCTTGGACAGGGAGAGAACATTTTCCCCAAAGCCCCCTGTAACTACTGATTCCCATTGCCTATATGTTCACCCGGAAGTCCCAGCAGGTCCCAAGAATGAGAAATGGCCCAGCACAGGTTTTGGCTCTGACTGGAAGCTGTAAAATCTTGGGGAGAAAACTCCACCACTTTGGGAAAAACTGCAGATGGGGAGTCCTAAAATTCCATGGTCCAGGATGGAGAAGGAGCATTTGTTGGTGATGATTTTGAAATATTAGACTCTTGAAGATTTAACAATCCTATGAGATTAAGTTTTCTTTACCTGGGGTTACAGCAGTGTCTGGGCTCTCCTCTCCGAGGCTCACACATGTCCTCCCCTACCTTTAGGTCTAGGGGAGCCCCATCCCATCCATCTTGGGTGTTTTCATAAGTTTACCTTAGTGGAAAGGGGCCCATATGTGGCTGATCTTGTGGGAAAGCCTAATTTGAGTTGGCTTTCTGATATCAGAGGGTCACATGGAAACAATGAGAGTTATTTCTTAGTATTTGGGGAGACCAGACTAGTAGCATGGATATTTTTTATAGGGGCTAATCTGAATAATTCCTTCCTTTTGAATTGAATTCTTACTCTCTTTGAGGCACTCTAAGAAAGTACAGAATTTAAAGACCATCAGGAAACGACAACTGGGAGATGAGGCAAGACATCTACAAGTGAGATAATTAAGTGATAATTTGTAGATCTGACCAGGGTTAAAATGGGTCACAATTACAGCATTAGGAGTTCAGTGAAGGAGATCACTGTGGGCTGTTGTATTGAACATGAACTGGATGTGGAAGGACGATATCCATATTATTTAACAAATACTACAATAGCATTTCTTACCTGCCAAACACTTTTCTTAGTAACTTACAAGTATTGATTCACTAAATTCTCATAACAAGATTATAAAGAAGATACTATTATCGTATTTTATAGGTGAGGAAATCAAGGTAGAGAAATCCTAACTCCCCCAAGTAGAAGTGGGATTTGAACCCAGGCAGCCCAGTGTCCAAAATCTTAGCCCCTACCCTGTGCTACCTCCTGGGTATATGGGATTTGGAGGGCAGAGGACAGGGGCAAGGTGTGGGCAACATATGAGGAAAGAGTTGGTGTTTACAGAGTACAGTGTATTCAAGAGAACCAACTGGGTTGGAGTATGGAGGTTAATACTGGGAATATCAGCATAGAGATATGAAAATAAGCAAATGGGGTAGGGTCTGATTATAGATAGTGATGACTAATATACTATACTATGCTAAACTATAATCTGATTATAGTTTTGCAGTGGTTCAGTTCACTAAGTCTTTGATATTCCTCCCTTCAAGAGGTGGAATTTGATTGCACCCATTTTAAGCCTAGGCTGGATTAGTGACTCACTTCTAATAGAATATAGCAGAAGTAATGGTTCTGTGACTTCCAAGTTATGGTCATTAAAGGTGTAGTGCTTCCTCCTCTTTATCTTTCTAGGGTCTCACTCTGGGGGAAGCCAGCAGCCAGGATGTAAGGACACTCAGGAAGCCCTATGGAGAAACCCACATGGTGAGGAACTGAGGCTTTCCATCAACAGCCATGTGAGTGAGCCATCTTGCAAATGGACCCTCCAGCCTCGGCCAGGCCTTTAGATGACTTCCGCCCTGGCCAACAACCTGATAGCAACCTCATTTTAACGGCTAAGTTCTCCTGGATTCCTGACCCCAGAACCTGGAAGATAATACTCGTTTATTGTTTTAAGCTGCCAAGTTTTGGGGTTACTTGCTCTACAGCAATTAATAACCAATACAGCCCTCAGGAGTTGAGGAGTGTTGAGGAGTGTAGACTTTAACTTATAATCCTCACCCCATGCCTACATGGAGTACCTGGTTGATAAATGGGTCCTAAAATGAATTATAGATGATAGGGGGCCATTGGAGGTTTTTGAGCAGGTGGACAACATGATGACAGTAATCTTTTAGAAAAATTAATGCAGAGTGGGTGGGCACGGTGATTTGGGGGTGAAGGACACTTGTGGTAGGGAGGCAATTCAGTCTGTTGAAGTGGCTTTTGCATGTAATGGTTTGGCTCCAGCATAGGTTCAGGGTAATGAGAAGGAACAGAGCAAATATAAGTTCCATGAGAGCTAAGCCCTTGCTTGTCTTTCTTCACCGCTGGAGCCACAGAGCCCTGCACAGTGCCTGGCACATACTAGGCACTCAATAATAGCTATTGAATGAGTGACTGAATATATGAGTAGGTGGGTGAGTGAATAAAAAAGATAGAAGTGTGGTGGCCCAGAAAACTTTGTTTCTACTTTTTTTTAGAAATAAAAACCCTCCGAAGATTCTATAGGTAATGTCTGGAATAGATTTCTGTGACCTCAAACTCCATTTTCTATTTCTGTAATCCTGATTGGGGCCAGCCTGTTTTCAAAGCCCATTCTCATTCTGAAGTTGATTTTAAAGCACTCCTTTTCTTTTCACATCATTCATGCCACAAACATTTATTGGGCATCTATAATATGCTTGGCATCGTGATGGGCCCTGGGGGGAGAAGATGAGTGAAGGCGGGTCCTGTGGTGCTTCAGTATTTCTTTCTCTGCTTTTATCTCTAGTCATCTCAGAAGTTTATTTTTGAAATAAAGATTCATTTTCTTAGTGGAATTCTTAAGTGAGGAGTGATGAGATGAATTCGGGCTTTTAGGAACTGCTTTTAGAACTTGTGGATGACTTCCACTGTTTGCTGTTCACCCTTGCTGATATGCCCTATTAATATTCAAAAGCTGTCACTTTATTTTATCTTTGTTCTTTAGTAGACTAGACTGCTGGCTGGGAGAATCTGGTTTGTCTGGTTTAGTCTTGTCACACTGTGGGGTAGGACAAAAAGAGACATGACCCAAGGTTGTTAGTTTTTTAAAAAATTTGGAGAATTTCTGTGCATTTTTCTTGGGATCACACCCTGTTTAATTGACTTCTGTCTCTTTTCCTTGTAAATAAAATTCAGCATTGTCAGGAATAATCCCAGGCCAGGCCTGCTGTTGAGTGGACAGTTGCTAGAGGGCACACAGTCTGGATTTAAGGCTGAGGAAAAGCTCTAGCAATGGCAGTTGTATATCAAGGGCATAGGCCTGTTTAATAGCAGTTACTGTCTGGAATGCTGTGTTAGGAAGGATTCTGCTGTGTACGTGGGCTTGGGATGAAAGAGCAGCATGTTACAGGAATGGTGATGGCCCAGAGGCGTGGGTATGGGGACTTGAGGCACGTATTTGGAACAACAGTAGAAAGGCTGGGTCTCAGCTTAGGTGTTCAGGGTGAGGAACCAGATGAATGAAGGCTAAGAAAATTCCCATTTCCCTTGACTAATCTTTTCTCCACCTCTTTATCATCTCTTTCATCATTGTGTTCTTTCCTCCCATCTCCTACTTCCCTGCTCTTTCTTCTCATGCTCCGTTGTATCTGTTTTGCTTCTCCCTCTGCCTCCACATACCTCTTTCAGTTGATGTGAAGGGTCCCTTCCACACCCACCCTGGCTACACACATTTGACATAACTATGGCTCTTCCCCACTGGTCTAGATACAGTTCAGAACTTCATAGTTGTTAGGGGGATGGAAGTCAATGGCTTTACAAGCCCCTAGGCTCCATTTGCCTCTGATCCCTCTGGCCTTCTTGATAGGTTGGCAGAGGCACTAAAGAGGCTATAGGATTTGCAAGGTTGCAGCCAAGTACATGTCCAAGAAAGAGCTTTCAATATGAGGAGGATGTGTAGACATGTGACCCTTAGCTTCCCTCTCTACACTATGTGCAGATGGACATGCGAGTCTCCCCACAGCACTTCCTCTGGTTCTTCTCATCAGGATTAAATTCACTTAACATTTTAAGAGAAAAAAAATATCTGAAAATATTCACACAGTCAACTCTAAAGGACCAACTGTATTTCATTTACATTTGCTTTCCATTTAAGTCAAGGCAGGCGCGCTTGAAGCTGCTTCCTCTAGCAGAGGCAGACTCAACTATTATCATAATGCTTCCCTTTTCTTCCCTTCTCCACATTTGATAACCACATTTTACTCTTAAATATTTAGTTTTCTTTTATTCAATCTTTTAGTTTACTGTATTGGTGCAGAAGGGAGGGGGGAGACAGTCTTTTTCTCATCCCAGTTGATACTCATCTGTCTGCTTAAAATTATTATTTTTTCTTCTTTTTTCCTTTTTCTCTTTTTGTCACTTACCACCGTTTTGGCTGGTGGGTATAGGGTTTTTTTTTAACCTCTAAGCACATTGAATGTCTTTAGGCTTGCACGTTAGACAGGAGACTGATAGGATAATGATGATGGAATGTTAAATGCTATCTATGTAAATCAGTTCCATCAATGGGTACAAGATTCAGCTACTTTAGGCCTTTTTTTTTTTTTTGACATACATTTTCATTTTTTTTTAAGGAGAATAATATTGGATTGTTATTAACCTACTTTAGAAGAGCTTTGCATTACCAGACACATTGCTATTTTGCATAAAGCCATATTAAATTTTGGTATGATGTACAACATCATTTTCTCCTAAATGCTGCTTTTAACCTCCAAGTAGTTTCTTTTGTATTTTTGGTGGAGGACTGGTTTCTGATAGCCAGATCCTGAGTGGGAAGTAGGAAGAAAGAAATGAAGATCTTTATATGCTCTCTGCAGGCAGGGGAAAGCAACTTATATTTTCTCCACTTATTTAAAGTATGGAAATCAACTGAGTAGATTCTAGCACTGATTATGTTTTGAGGTCATCAGTGAAACCTCCAGTTCATCTCTGGGTTCTGGAACAAAGCTGTTGAGAGCCACCCTTGCAATAGGATTGGATTTGATTAAGGGCATTAGACTGATTATCACTTTTGGTTGCAAAAATAAGATTCAACTCAAAACTCGTTATAATCTAGAATACACAAGGATTTAAGTGCCTCAAGGGTGGTCTGGAAGCAGGACATTAAGAGATGTTAGGTTTCTCTTTTCTCTCCTTTGTCTCTCATTTCTCCCCCCCCCTTCCCATCTCGCTCTTCACACCTGTCTCTCCCCATATCTTTCTCTCTCACCCCTCATTTTCACTTCCCCCTCTCTCTTATTTCTCTCTCTCCTCCATCTCTCTCTCCCTTCATTCCTCTCTCCCCATTTTTCTCTCTCTCCCCTCATCACTCTATTTCATCTCTCTCTCCCCATTTTTCTCTCTCTCCCCTCATCACTCTATTTCATCTCTCTCTTCCCCATTTTTCTCTCTCCCATCTCTCCCTCCCCTGTTATGCTTCCTCCATTTTCTCTCTTTTCTTCATTTTTCTCTCACCCATTTCTACCCACTTCTGCCCCATTTCTCTGTCTTTGATTCTCTGTCTTTCCCCTATCTCTCTCTCCCATCTCTCTCCTTTCATCTGTCTCCCCAACCTCTCTCCCATCTTTCTTCTCTTTCCTCCAACTCATTTTCCATTTGTCTCATCTCGGTCTCTCTCCTCCATACCTTTCCCATCTCCAGATCGCTTTATACAAACCGTGTAGTGGCTTCCTCTGCTTAGTGGGGGACATGGCACAGGCAGCTCCACTTTTACATATTCCCAGCTTGGCGACTCCAGAGGGAGAACGATGCTTTCTCCCCTAGCCTCTAGTTTTATATAAATCCCAGAGAAGGTTTCCATTGACCTGGCTTGGGTTACATGCCCACTTATTGGGATTAATTCACTTATGCTAGCAAAATCAGAAACTGTCTCACTTACTTGAATCAAATGCCTATCCCTATGGCCAGTGACCATGGGGGCGAGGGCAAATTATTAGGATTGGCAGCCCTATCACAATCATTTAGAGTAGGAAAGAAGCCTTCTGTTTAGGAAATGGGAGTGTTATTAACAGAAGAAACAGGAAACATACTCTGGGCAGACAGAAAGAACAGATGCCTACCACAACCACCAAGATAGGGATGTGGAAAGAAAACAGTCCTACATACCACTCTTGGTTTGGCCAGGTAGTGTATACTGGTAAGGGGTGGGAGGTGTACATTTTTTGCTAGTAGATGTGGCTGATCTTTTTCTCTTTTGGTCTGAGGGATCCTTCTAGTTGGTTGAAAAGATCCTTTTTTTAATCCCTTCAGTGATCTGTCTTCCTTGTCACTAATGTCTTCCACCTCCTGGCTTATTGTGAGGGAATGCCCCAGGGGAGCCAAAACAACCACACATCTGCCACCCTTGTTCTCTTTCCCTGGGCTGCTTCTCATCCTAGCTGTACCAACTGCACCTAGTTCCTTGAAGTTTCTTAATTCCCACAGCAGACCTGGGCTAAACCCTCTCTATCCATAATTCAACCTGAAACGGGTGGACACATTTCAAAAAAGGAAGCAAAAAAGAGGAATAAAATCATCACAAGAAGGGAGGAATAATATAATTCATGGACATTCAGTACTGCAACGGGAGTTTGAGGGACTGGGGTGTGAAGGAGTATATTCAGCCTCGGGGTCTCAGCGGTTTGAGTTGATTGACAGAGATAGAGATGGGATCTATAATAAGACAGGGGAGAGAAGAATAGAAAGGTGAGACCAGGAGGCTGCTGACGCTCTCTTTGCTTTCTTCACACCACATTGGAGGTGAATGTCCTCCACTCAGTGTAAACAAGTCTGGATCTGGGAGCTCGGGTGGGGAGAACCATGAAGGGAACTTTAATTGGGATGGAAAGCATTTGGTTGGATTTACTTGCTTCAAAATGCCTTAACTTAAGAGAGCCAACCCCAAAGATGAGTTGAGGCCAATTCAATTTCTCCCTGATAAATAGAGCCAGGAAGTGTTGATGATGCGTGTCAATGGACAAACCAACCCCATGTGCCCTTCTCAAGATGTTCATGGAGGAGGTCATGGGGCAAGAGGGGAAACCGGGCTCCGAGGGTGGTGCTGAGAGCTCTGTTTCCTTCACCAGGATGTTAATAGCAGTCTCTGGCCCCGCCTGTGGCTTGAGCTGCCCATTTTTGGATTTGGCTGGTGACTCCTCTGGGCAGGCTTTGTGCCTCTGCCTGTTTGTGTTAGAATGCGACACATGGACCCAGCAGTCAGCCAGGTGCCAACCATGTAATCCGACACCATATGTTCCCAAGTCAGGAGAGAATAGAGCAGATTTTTTCCCCCCAATTTTGGAAGTAGGTTAATTACTTTCATCTATATTTTCAGCTCTAGGGGTCATAGATGAAAAATTATTCCTGACATATTTAGGTGGTCATTTATGACCAAAATTACTAGGTGTGGACTTTACCATCTACAAGACAGTGCAAAGAGTGTATTCTCAGAATGAGACCACAGCTCAAAAAGATATTCCCTTAGTAAGAATGTTTCTTATCAGCACTGCTTTTAAAAATGGATTTAAAGCATTGTTTTGAGGAGAAATTGGTGTTGCTCATTTTATCGGCATCCTGCTCTGCCCAGATATTTGTTTGTTTGTGATATTTAACCAATTTTCCAAGAGATATTGATGGATGGGGCCAGCTGTGTTATGGTTCTGCCACTTTTTGTTCTTAAAGTTTAAGTATAAAAGCCAAAGTTTTGGCTAAAAAATGAAGCCTATTTGATTCAGTGCGTTTAACCAATGCAAGCTAACGACAGTCTTTCACACGGCTAACAGTCAGTGCCAAGAAGGTGCTGAGATGTTTATGTGCAATATCTCCTTCAGTCCTTGAACAGCTTATGTGGCAGGGACTCTTGTTATCCTTATCTTGCTGTTAAGAAATGGAATATGCCTGTTACCTTGCGTTACCCCTCCAGATGTGTACCTTACACTTCTCCATCCTGTTTTGTGCTTAGGAGGCTGACAAATAGGGGTCACCTCCACCCCTCCCCTGCACTCTGGCTTACTTTTGGGTTTGGCCAGTGAGGATCTCTGATAAGGAAATTAGAGGGATAAAGGGAGGAGAGTGAACCAGAACTAGAACTAGTGCAGTTCAGTGAACTGAACTAGGCAGTTTGGCTGTAAACCCAACCTCTTTACTCTGAGTAAGATGCTAAACATCTCTGCCCCTCAGATTTTTGTTTAGAAAATAGAGATCATTCTACCTATTTCTTGGGTGGTGGTGGGGAGGATTAAATTAGATGATGCATGCAAAGATACATAGCCTGATTTCTCCATTATGAAGCTATATTTTTCCTGTTCGTTTGCATTTTGCAAGTAGTCTGGGGGGGTGATACTTTGCTACCACAGGCTGTTCCCTAGGGCAGCAGGTGACCAGATCCTGCCACCTTCCCTAGGCCCACCTGGGAGGTCACCTGCATACAGTGCATTCACTGCCACAGCTACTTTTGTCTCTTTGCCTGGGGGGGTGCTTTGTCCTCAAGAGGAGCAGCTCAGGAAAACCAATGGTTCCATTGATTCCTGTATTTTAGGGTTTTTTTTAATTCACAATTTTGCAAATTTCGCAAAAATTTGAATTTTATCAAATGCCTTCTCAGTGTATACGGTTCATATAATTCCCCCCTTTGATTTATTAGCGTGGTGTATTATATTAATAAGTCTTCTCATGTTGAACTCTCCTTGCATGGCTGGAACATTATTTTAATTGGCTATTTGGTTGTGTTTACTAGTATTCTGTTTATTTTTGCAACTATGTTTACAAGTGAGATTGGTCTGTAGTTTTTTGGTGCAATGTTTACCGGATTTAGGTATGAATGTTCTACTTGCTTTCTAAAAGGAACTGGGACGTTTTCCTTCTTTTTCTGTTCTCTGGAACAGGTTAAGTAGCATCAGGATTATGTGTTCTTTGAGGGTCCAGTGTCTGTTTGAAATCATTTAGGCCTGCTGCTTTGCCTGTTTGTTGTTTTCTTTTGTTTTGTGGTAAGTCTTTGATGATTTCCCTTTTTGCTTCTAGGAAATTGATCTGTTCAAAATTTGTCTACTGGGGTCAGTTTGGCGAGTTGTACTTTCTTGAAATTATCCATTTATTTACATTTTCAAATTTATTGCACAGAATTATACAAAGTATTTTCTAATGATGTTTTCAGTTTTCTGTTTGCCCTTTACCATTTCTTATTTGTGTATTTATATTTTCTCCCACTTTTTCTCTTGAGTAGATGAGCTAGTGGTTTGTCTATTTTGTTGATTTCTTGAAAAACCAGCTTTTTGGTTAGTTTTACCTTTTTCTTTTTTCTAAAACATTAGGTTTTGCCATTTTTTCCCTTCCTTCTACTTTGTTTTGTTCTTTTTCAAGCTTTTTGTTTTTAAAATTTTTATTTTTATTACAGTAACATTGCATTATAACATTATATAACTTTGAGATGTACATCATAATATATTTCAAATTCTGTGTAGATTACATCATATTCACCACCCAAAGACTAATTACAATCCATCACCACACATGTGTGCCTAATCACTCCTTTTGCCCTCCTCCCTACTCCCTTCCCTTCTGGTAATCACCAATCCAATCTCTGTTGCTATGTGTTTGTTTGTTTTTTCAGGCTTTTGATTTGGTTATTTGATCTATTTTCATTCTTTCATCTTTACTACTGCTCTCTGCTTTAGTTGTATCCTATAGATTCTGATACGCAGTTTCTAAAAGTGATCTCTCTAATGTTTTCTTTATCACATATTAAATTTTCATGCATATTTGAGTCTATTTCTGTTCTGTCTTGTCTGTGTCATTTATCTGTTTGTCTATTTTTTATTTTAGGGTCAAAAATTTTAAGTTACTATAGCTTTATGATACATTTGATATATAACACATATGATAAGATAAATCACTTCTCATTACTTTCCTTTTTTTCCCCAGAGTTTCTGGGCTATTTTCAGTCGTTGGTGAATAGTCTTCCCAAAAGTGACTTTTATAATCATTTGTCAAATTTTATCGGGATTACATTGATTTTTATAGATTTGTTGGCGAGAGTAGTAGTATAATATTGTCTTCTTATCCAAGAACAGGTTATGTTTTTTCATTATTTGTTTGTTTGTACCTTTCAGTAATTATGTTTTTATATTTTTTCAAATATGTCACACTAAACTTTTGTTGTATTTGTTCTAAGTTTTAGGCTTAAAAATTTTTTTTTGCTAGTGTGAATGGGAATTTTTCCTTCTATAATCTGTAAGTAGTTATTGTTAGTTTATAAGAATAGTATCGATTTTTGTGTATTTCTTTTGTAAATGGCAGCTTTATTATGCTTTTTTTATTTCTATTTTTTCCTTATTCCTTTGTGTTTCCCAAGTGTATAATCAACATGATATACAAATAGTGATAACTGTGAATTCATTTTCCAGTAATTGTATCTCTTATTTTGTTGATTTTACATGCACTGGCTGGCACTTTTAGAACATTAAATAACAAACCAAAAACCACCCCCATGTCATATTATTGACTTTAATGGGATGCTTCCAGTGTTTCACTAGTTAACGTGATTTTTAATTTTGGGGAATATGTATGTCATTTTTCAAAAAGTAACTTTTGAGTTTTTTTTCTTAGTTAGAGATGGATTAGAATTTTATCAAATGCTTTTGACAGTTTTCTTGGTAATCATATTTTTCTCCTTTGACCTGTTTATATGATGAATTTCATTAACGGGTTTTTAAGATTGAAATACTTTTGAATTCCTGGAATGAATCGATTTGCATAATGTACTGTGGATTCTCATTGTTAACATTTTATTTAGGGTTTTTGGCATTAATATTTTTAAAGTTAGGTTGGTTTGCATTTTGTTTAATCTTTGTAATATTTTAGCATCAAAAATTTAATTCTTAATGGATTTCTAACAGTCTATCATGTAGACATGACACAAGTGATCCCTTTACGTAAACGTTTATGTTGTTTCTAGATTTTCAGCATTGTAAATAAAGATACAAATACTCTTGTTAATCCCTTCCCCTCCCTGGGTCTCAGCTCATTTACCATTTACTAAGAGAACCCCTTCCTGACCTCCTGACTACACCAAATCCTCCGGTGATGTGGAGTTGTTTTTTCTTCACAGTACTTGTTATGCCTGTAATTTGCATCCGCTGTGTGTTTCTTTGATCGCCGTCTCTCTTCTCTCTTAGACGGTACATACTATGAAGTCAGGGATCGTGTCTGATATTGCACTTCACTGCATTCTTCAAGGAGCTCAATGCCTGGCCCGGAGTATGTGCTCAATAAATATTTTCTAAATATTGATTACCATCTATCTACAAGCATTTACTTCTAAGGAGGGTAGGCTTGTTACATAAAAGGGAATTTTTAATTTAATTTTGTTTTCTGACTGCTTGTGTACGTTGAGATAACAAATTTGTTGGTTGGAGCTGGGGATGAACTGAACTGTTTTCATAATAGGGGAGAGAAAGATTTGGTTGGAGTTGGGATGGTGGGGAAGGGGAAGGTGGACAGGAGTTAGAAAGGCTGGCATCTGTGGGAGGGAAGCTGAGACACATGCCTTAGAGCTGGTGGTGAGCAGAGTAAGGAGCTTCCGAGAAGGGATTTTTCACATGAAATGCTGTATAATGGAATCCTTCTCCATAAATCTGAAGTCTTCGGTAAAGACTATTCAATTCATCAAGTGCTCAGCCTGAATAGATTTCATATGAAAATCATTTCGGTGGGCCTCAAACAGGGTTATTCAACAAGTGCAAAGATGTCACTGTCATCTGAGTTTCACCAAGATTAAACAGAGGCTAATGTAAATCCCTACATGTAGATTTTAAAAAAATCAGTTGCCCAAGTAGAAGTTTCAGGGAGAAGTGAATTTGACACCTCTCTCTTTGAAAAATATGGGCAATTGTCTGAGTACAACATGAGCCAATTCTGTGTGATCACTATTAAAACTAAAATAATGAATGCAGCAATTAATAAGAGTACAGGACCTTGTTCAATGTAAGTCATAGTTCCCCTTCACACTATGGGTCAGACCACTTTTAAAGTATTCTTTCTAGTTTTTGACTTTAGTCATTCGCAAACTCGGCAGCACCCAGCATGCTACCTAGTAGGGAAGAGTATGGCAAGCCATGATCTAAGAGTAATGATTGAAGGAAAAAGAGAAGTTTAGTCTCAAACAGAGAAAACTTAAGGGCCACTTGATAGCTGTTCTCCAGCATGTTGAAGGACTGCTAAGTTGAAGAGAGATAGATCCTGTTCTGTGGGCTGCAGAAGACATTGTTGGAACAATGGCAGATATTAGAGGGCAAAAGATGTAGACTCTTCATATGGAAAAGCTTTATGGTCAAACTGGAATGCGCTGCTGTTGGTAGAGAGAGCTTTCTGGCCTTGAGGATTCCAGCAGAGCCTGCGTGACCCTCTGTAGGAGAGATTGTAGAGGAGATTTCTGCACTGGGTGGGCCAAAGTACATGACTTTTTCAGTCTCTTCCAATGGAGAGTCTATGAAACAAGCTAGCTGTCTCATTGCTTTCACTCTTGATACTGGCTTAGTATCTACTTTACCCTTCAGGCTATAAGCTCTGTGAGGACGAGGACTACGTCTATCTTGTTCACAGTAAATTACCAGGGCCTGGCATAGAGCTTTGTGTTCAATAATTACCTGGTGAACTGAAATGAATGGTTGCCATCCTGGGTAGCCAAGGCCAATGGAGCAGAGAAAATTCAGGAAGGGATTGGACCAGTTGATTTTGTCTCTCCCTGGGCACCATCCTTAATGTGCTAGGTATTGAGTCAACAGGAGACTTGGTGTTGCTGCCAACTTCATCTTTTAGCTGTAGACTTCCATTTCTCCGTTTATGAATTGAGAGAGAAGCAGTATGGCACAATGGTTAAGACAACAGTTCCTGGAGTCAGATTCTCTTGTATTACTTGGAAATTGCTTAATCTTCCCATATTTCAATTTCATCTTCTGTAAACTGAGGAAAATAATAGTACCTTTCACAGGGTTACTGTGAGGATGGAATTAGTGTATATGAGTGTGTGTATATGTGTGTAAGTTATTACAAATTAGTATAAATTCTTTTTTTTTAAAATTAAGCTATTGGAAAATATAAAACATATAGTAGGGCTTTAAATAATGTGCATAATGATGAATTCTCTCCCTATATATAGAAGCTTATGAAAAAGCCTTCCAAAATGTTTATGTATCACCATTTGTACACACACTAGAGAGGCAGAAGGCTGGATTTGAGTCCTACCTTTCCCACAAGCCATGATCTTAGGCAGGTCATTCTCCTCTCTGGAACATCAGTAACGTGGGGCTGAAAATACCAGTCTTGACTACCTTGAGAGTAAAATGAGCTGCAACACACGTTGAGGTCTTGCTGGCTGTACAGAATAAAACGCATACCTTTAGTTCCCTTATTGCTTATGTCTTCAGGCCCCACCCACACTCTGTAGTGGGGACCTAGCTCAGCTGCTAGTTTGCAGGGAAAGGATTTTCCTGTTCTAGCTTTAGCTCCTCTCCCTCTTCTATCACCTTCCTGGGAGGAGGGGAGGAGGGCCTACTTCCCCTTTGCTTAAAAGCTGATCAGGATCCTCAGGTGCAAGGTCCTTGCTCAGAAAGAAAAATTGCTATTTTGATTTCTACTCTGTTCTTCCATGCCATTTCTTTCTCAGTCCCTCTCAAAATTTCCCCAGTGCTCCTGTGGCATAAAGTGAGTCAGAATGGCAAATGAAACATACAGAAGACATAAATTCTAGGCATAAAATATGTATCAAATATACATCTATCAATTGGCTTTATGCCATCTGAGCTGCCCCCAGGGTGTCAGTGGATCAGGTGAATGGATTTCTGCCACTGTGGGTAATTCCATAAGGTAATAGGGTGGGCCCTAATGCAGTGGAGAGGCAATATTCTCCCAGTTATATATCATGGTTTAAGAGGGGAATTTGTATATTTTGATTTTGCGAGTCAATGAAGTTGAGTCCCCAAGGCACTCTCGGAGCACAGCCTTTCTGAGGCCGTGGAGAGAAACTGGCTCAAAGCCAGGATTACAGCCCGCACAAAACGAAGCCACCTCGACTCCAGAGACCTGATCCAGAAAGGCTCAGTCCTACGACCACTGAGAAAGCTCAAGGTAGAGAGAATTACCATATACATATTATTTTTTTCCCATTTAATTGGCCAAGTTAACTCTTTACCAAATAGTGAATTTGTTTAACCAAATGGGAAAAAAAATTCAAGCTATTTGATTGATTGACAACACCCAACTGGAATGGTCTGTCAATTAGCCCTGCTACTTGTGATGATATAGCTCTGTGATGATGCAGTGAGAGAGAGAGGAAAGATGGAGATGAAGAGGGAAACACTAGGAATAGCAAATACTTATTGAGAGAACATTTTATTCCCCAGCTACTGTGCTTAGCACTTTCTATGCACTGACTAATTTAATACTCTACAACCCTATGAAGTAGGAACTATGATTATCAATCACATGTTATGTTGGAGGAAATTAAGTCATCAAGAGGTTAAGTAACTTGCTCAAGGACTGCCTAGTTCGTGGTAGAGCGGGGATTTGAACCCACTCTTAACCACTATACCATACTGCCTCCAAAGGAGAAAAGCTTGTTCCAATGTGGGGGAATGGTTTTCTAGGCTCCAGGAAGCCTAGTGACTTAGGTTCAGAAAAGTTTGATCAGAAATGAGAGTATTAGAAATGTGTCTAGAAGCAAGTTAGTACTCCTGAATATAGCAATATGCTTAAGAATTGTTTCTGTAGCTCTGGAAAATTAGTGGGAAGTAGGAAGAAATCTGCTTTGACCTTACTTTAAATAAAATCTGTGTTAGCAAAACCCACATTTGGACCTGAGCCCAAGCAAAGGTGTTGAGATCTGATAACTTGGCTTAAATTTAAGAGATATGGAGATTCCAGAAATAGGGCCCTAAAGAAGGATGCAGACTTTCATTTGACCGTTGAACTGGGGCTGTGCTAAACATTTCCTATCACTGGGGAGCCCCAAGTCCAGTACACATCATGTATATGGTAATGTGCAGGATATAGTGGATGAATATCCAATATCTGGCCCCTTCCTCCTAACGGAACTCAATTTTATTCAGGCAGTCATCCCCCTGCCGTGCAGCCAGTTACCTCAGACACAGCTGACCTCAATCCCAGACCCCCGGGGGCGGAAGGGGCCTGAAATTGGCTGAACAATGAGCATGTGACCTGATACTGTCCAATTAGAATTGGGAGGAAGTCAGGGGAGGGAAAGAGGTTGAGGTGTCTGGGTAAATTTTCTTCTATTTTAAGAGAATCCTCAGAAAGAGATTATCTTTCTCTTTCCTCTGGAAGTAGCTGTGTTTGTGTAGTGATAACTGTGTATGTCACACAGTGCTTTATAAGTTTCTCAAAGACCCATCTAAAGTCTGTTAAAGAATAAAGGCTTGAGGCTGGGCCCCACGGCGTAGTGGTTAAGTTCATGCACTCCACTTTGGTGGCCTGGGGTTTGCGAGTTTGGATCCAGGGTGCAGACCTACACACTGCTCATCAAGCCCTGCTGTGGTAGCATCCCGCATACAAAATAGAGGAAGATTGGCACAGATATTATTAGCTCAGGGCCAATCTTCCTCACCAAAATAAATAAATAAAGGCTTATTTTATCATTTATTGCATAACGAGAAGTTTAGAGGTAGGACAGTTCCAGGGTTGATTAATTCTAGGGGCACAATTTTCCTTCCATCTTCCTGTATTGTGTGTTGGTAACTTTCTATGTGGTAACAAGATGGGTATAGCAGCTCCAGGAATTGTCTCACACAGGAGAGACAAGAATGTCCAGAGGCAGGAAAAGGGGCAAGTTCCTGACTTGTGTCCCTTTATAGGAGTGTGGAAAACATTCCTAGAAGGGCCAAAGCTGACTTCCTCTAACATTGCCAAGGTTTGTTTCATGTGCATTCTTCAGACAATTACAGGAAGACAAATGGAATGACCATAATTGGCTTAGATAACTAACGTCCACATTTAGGAGGAGTTAATGAAGTACACTGATATCTGATACCTGAACACAACTGGGCTTCTACTAGAAAGGGAGAAGTGGGAGAGCACGGCTGTTAGATCGCCAATGGGGTCGGCCACAGCCTGCAGCACTTGCAGTCATCAGGCTACGGGTTTGAATGAGCCAACATTGAAGATGACAGAGTGGACAGATGCAAAGAATCTGGATCCTTTACATAGTGAGCTGCTGAATCAAACCAAACAAGAAGCCCACACAACCACCTGTGGACTTCCCTGTATGTGCCTTAAGCTTTCTTGTTATGAAATCTGTTTGACTGAGGTTTCTGTGCTTTACAACTGAGATCACTAAACACAGATCCAAGGTGCTTAATAAAGACTTGATGAATGAATGAACAAATGAATGAATTTGCGGTTTATGTTCTAAGAGGAAAGTCTTTTGTTGAATCTGACTTTAGGATGGGCAAATTTTTTAAAAAGTAAGGATAAGTCAGATTTTGATATGTTGAGTCATAGTGTAAATGTACCAGAGAACACACAGTGCATCCTTTGGAAAAGACATCTTATGTTTTATTTGTCTTATAAAATTGTTCTTTTTTAAAACAAATTAGGTCATATCTGGGCTCATTAGGGTTGAGAGAAAATTTGTGTAAATAACCAGGCTTTTTCTGGATGGATACACAGTGGGGACATTAGGTAGGTATACGGGGGAAGTATTTAGTAAAACATTCATCAGGTGTTTGTACCTCGTATGTGCCTGGTGTTGTAGTTGGCTTCAGGGATACAATAATGAGCAAGACAGACATGATCCTGGCTTTCGAGAAGTTTGGAGTCTGATATAACAATTATTTCCTCTGTGTTTTAGGGATCTAGACTAAGATCCCCAACAGCTCCTAAACCAATAGAGAACTATTAGTGATAGTTTTGTTTTACTAAAAATTATACTAATTGAATAAGTAGGATCTGCACTTATCAGCACTTATGAAGAGTAGATATATAATAAAATGATATAAAAATAAATAATATTAATAAATACCTACCTACCATTGATTGAGGACTTACTATTTGCCATGCATAGTTCTAAATGCCATATATAATAGCATTAAATATATATATATAAAACAGTGTACTGACCATAATAATCCTGTGAGGTGGATACTATTAGTAATCCCATTTTGCAGATGAGAAACCTAAGGCTGAGAGAAGTTAAATATTTTATTAAGGTTACACATCTTTGCTTAGCTGGAGTTTCAGCCCTGTAATCTTGTTCCAGAACCTCTTCTCATAACCACTGCTATATGGGCTTGGCATTTTCTTCCCAGTTGTACAGACTTGGATCTGAGGCACTGACAGTGGATGAGACTCACACTCTTTGCAGCTGAGGAGTCTGTACCTATCTCATAGGGTGTTCTAAGTATTAAATGAAAGAATATGTAAAAAGGGCATAAACCCAGTGCATGATATATATGAAGCCTTCAAAAAGTGAGGGATTTATTATTACAAGTCTAGGTTTTAGTTTTCTGGTCTAATGCTAGGGATTATCACAAATCTCTGAAGTTCCAAAAACCACAGCATTTCCTCACCACACCCATTTCTTCTAAGCCCTCTCAACTTATCAGAGGCCCCCACTTGCTTTGCAGGTGTTGTAGGGAGAAATTGCAAAAGGTGATGCAGACTCAAGAGCATCCGTCAGAAAGATAGTCTTCTCTGATTGTCTCAGTTCACTCTTCTGAGAATGGCCAAAGTTAGCACAAGAAATGCAGGAGGACTGGATTGGGTTCTCTATCACTTTCAAAGGTTACTTACCATGGAGTTTTAGGATTGGCAGGGACCCTAAAAGGCAGGTAGTTTAGTCTCTCATTTGAAACCATACCTCCTTCTTTGGAATCCCCACCAAGAGAAACTTTCTGAAGTTTAGATTTGGAGCTGGGGTACATATGAAAATGTTTATCACTCTTCTGTAACACAGAGAAAAACAAACTAGGTTAACTTTAAAAAAAAAAAAAGTTTTGGGGGCCAGCCCCAGTGGCCTAGTGGTTAAGTTTGTCATGCTCTGCTTTCGTGGCCTGGGTTCAGTTCCCAGGCGTGGGCCTTCTTGTCTGTCAGTGGCCAAGCTGTGGTGGAAGCCGACCTACAAAAAAGAGGAAGATTGGCAGGGTTAGATCTTCCTCAGCAAAAAAAAAAAAAAAAAAAGAAAGAAAGAAAGGAAAAAAGTTTTGGTTGAACTATCACTTAGAGACAGAAAAGAACAGTAACCATATAGTTCTATTTATTATTGCAAAATGAAACAACAGAAAATGGCTTGATGAATTTTCACAAAGTGAACACACCTATGTAACCAGCACCCAGAGAAGAGAAAGAACCTTATCAGCACCTTAGAAACCTCCCTCATTCCCTCTCTCGGTTACTAACCCTTCAAAGGCAATCGTTATCCCAACTTCTGATGCCACAGATCAGTTTTTCCCATTTTTGAACTTAATGTAAGTAGAACCACACAGCATGTTCTGCTTTGTGCCTGGTTTCATTCTGTCAACACAACGTTTGTGAGATTTATCTATGTTGTTGTATGAGGCTATAGTTTGTTCATACACATCTCTGTAGTTTTTCATTGTATGAACATACCACAATTTCTTTATCTGTTCTTCTGCTGATGAACAATTGGGTTGTTTCCAGTTTGGTCTATTAATTACAGTGCTTCTGTGAACATTCTTGTACGTGTCTTTTGGTGGACGTTTGTTCACATTTCTTTTGAGTATATACACAGGACTGGAACTGCTGGGTCATAGGCAATCACGTTTCTTGCTATAGTTGATGCTGCCAAACAACTTTCCAGAGTGGTTTCCAGTCTAGGAAGATTCAATTTAACTTTTTAAAGTGGGAAACATTGGAAGCCCCACTGTAAGTGATGCTCTATCTGGGCCTGAAGCATCAGAAGCATCTGATTAATAAATTCATTTGCTCAATATATACTGATTGAGCCCCTACGATGTGCTGGTCATGGTGCTACAGGCTTTAAGTCTTCATGGACCTTATGGATTAATGGAGAGAGAATTTAAACATATAATCACATTGATAACCCTATATTTATAAGCTGCAATAAGTGCTATGAAGGGAAAGTGCGGAATGCCATAAGCCCACTAGACTACTGCCTCCACTTTTTTTCTTCCTAAAGGGAAGGAGAAAAAAAGCAACTTACCTCTAACTGTAATAGCCTTAATTGTGAACCAGCTTCTAAGCTGTCAGATTGGAACCTAATTAATCACTGAGGGTGGCATGGAATTGATGAATTGCTTTGGTGCTCTTTTACTAGTATAAATCTTTGATTTAATGATTGCTGCTCTCTGATTCATACCGTACTACCCCGGTGATCAATATGCATGATGAATGGCTGATTTTTAAGAACCACCCACTTGGTAATGCTCCTTTACATATACAGTGTATGTATATATGAATTAGTACAAGACGGATTTCTGACAAAGAGGCAGAGGGTGAGGTAATATTATGGGTTGAGGAGGAGGAGGGGCAGAGATGGGGGAGTTGAATGGAATTTGCTAATAGAAGTTGGGAGGAGATTTTCAGAACAGGCAAAATAAAGCACTAAACGCGAGAATCCTTCTTCTCCATTTACTTTTTACCAGTCTCCCTCCGCTTGAATCCTTCAGTTCAAGGATCTGACGTTGCTTTGGAGGAGACTTGCTATCCTGGCTCCTTCAGAATGAGAAAGTCAGTATAGGATAAGAGCTATATATCATCTACTAACTATGGATCCCTTTGCCTCCTTGCAGAGTTCCCAGTGCTGAGTAGGGATGCGAGTGGGAAGTTGACTGTGGTCTGCAGTGGTCCAGAAAGACTGTTTTGTGGTTTGTTCATTAAATTCAGAACTATTTATTGAGTACCTGTCAGACTCCAAGCCCCAAGCTAGGTACTGGAAATACATTGATGAATAAGACAGGTTTAACCTCCACCATAAAGGAACTTTTTATCTAGAAGGATGTGTGAGGCTGCTAGAGTCTTTTGGTCCAGTGGACACACACATGCAGCAGTTCGCTCTGGCGGCGTTGAGGTACTTGGTTTCTAGTTTCAGAGAATTCTCTTTAGGCCTCTCTCTTTCTCCCTTCCCGTCTTTCATCTGCACATATATTTTGTGTTTCAGTTTCCTTGTCTGTCAGATCTTACTCTCTCAAATTTATTAGGGAAAGCTGGATGTATGCAATGTAACTGTGAAGCAATGAGACCCATCCTGATATGAGTTTCACAGAAACCAGTCTCTTTATTGCCATGCTATAAATATGACGCCAACTTAAATAGTCAAGTATGATATAAATGTGAGGTGTTTCGAATTCCTAGTGACTTTCATCTGGAAGACATAATCAAAGAAATGTTAAAAGGCTTCTTGTGGCATCATTGTCTTTGATAGCAAGCAGTTAGAAAAAACTTCAATGTCCGTCGTTGGAATTATGGTCAAACATGATGAAATGATTCAAAACGGTCATGTAGACCTCTGCTGATATGCAAATAACTTTACATCATGTTCTTGAATTAAAAAAAGGTGAAAGAATAACATGTATAGTTATGATCACTGGCACAATAGTAGGCATTCGGTAAATGTTTATTCAATAAACTAATAGCTGGATTTTTGTAGCTGTCTACCACCCTCCTATCAGCAAATAGAAATGTATAGAACCAGACTCCCTAAAATGTTAACAATAGTTATCTTGGGGTAGTGGAATTTCAAGTGGAAAAAAAGCTTTTAAAAAAATGTGTTCTAGGGGCTGGCCCCGTGGCCGAGTGGTTAAGTTCACGCGCTCCGCTGCAGGCGGCCCAGTGTTTCGTTGGTTCGAATCCTGGGCGCGGACATGGCACTGCTCATCAGACCATGCTGAGGCAGCGTCCCACATGCCACAACTAGAAGAACCCACAACGAAGAATACACAACTATGTACCGGGGGGCTTTGGGGAGAAAAAGGAAAAAATAAAATCTTTAAAAAAAAAAAAGTGTTCTAATTAGTTTGATATTTTCGTAATGAAGGTGATTTATTTATATAACCAGAAAACACAAGCTATTTTCATTTCTTAAAGCACAGTATTCTGAGTAAGAACATCTGTTTAAAGGGAGGCTAGAAACTTCTCTTCTCTGGGATTTGATCTTCCTCAGTATGTGAGAGAATTAAGAAAAGCAACTCCCGGGCAAGCAGCAGAGTGTCTTTTTACAAGGCCTGGAGGGCTGATTCTGTCAAGGCCCCCTTGGAGAAATCTTAGCGATTCTGCGCCTCCTCTCCTGGGAGCTGGTTTGCTCTCCCTGTCCCGAAGCTAGGGGATTCTCACATTTATTACTATTGTGGCTTCTCCTCCCCTCTTACCCATCTCACCCGGGCAGATTTCTTGTTTTATCTGGTACCCGGTAGAGCTCTGCTGAGCTGAGGGCCTGTCTTTCCCACCAATCCTCATCCAATTAATTGATAAAAAATTAATAATTTAATTCTAGTGGTGGGAATTATACACCATTCTCCGAGCTCCCTCTTCACCATGCGTCCCAGAGTCGCCTCATACAGCAAGCACCTGAAGCAAGAGGAAGGAACATTTTCTATGTTTTAAGTGGATTTGGCCACTTGAGCATCTTTGATTGGAGGGCAGGCAAAAGAACAGGAGGCACAGAACAGAAACGGTCCCTCTAGAAATCAGGAGGTTGAAAGGAAATTGGTAGGGAAAAAAATCACATTTGTTCCCTCTGTGCTTGTGGATATTTTGGGGACTTTTGCCAACCTACTTACTTATTTTAACCCTGAACTGCATATATGTGACACAACTTCATTGATTTTGGATTCATTTAATAGCAGGAACTCTGAATTCAGACAGTCTTCACTAGCTGTAGGACCTTTGGCTTCAATGTTTTTATCTGTAGAACAGAACTAATAAGACGACCTACCTTATAGGGTTGTTGTAACGATCAATGAGAGAATGCACTTATAGCACTTAGCCCGGTATCTGACATTTTGCAAGGGCTCAAGAAGGTTTAGATATAATAATGACTATTGTTTCTGCAATTCAGTACTAGTGATTATCTAAATAGACTCTGAGCTAAAATTTATTATATGTTGGAAGAGGATGTTTCTTCATAAATTAATGTTAGTATAGGAAGGAAAATTTCTTTGAAAAAATTTGCTGTTTAAGGCAGTGATGTAATGTGATGGCGATGATTAAACCACTCAGAACAGTTTTTAAGTCCTTTCAGGTGTCTTAGAAACCCTGCTTACAAGCAACCAACATAGATATCACATGTTATTTCTAGTTAGTTATCCAAGCACACCTTCTACTAAATATCCGCAAAAACTCCCAATTTGAGTTACTACAAGTTTTTAAATACTGCTTTATTAAAAATGTTCTCTAAATCAGATGTTTACTTAAATCAAACAGACCTTACCTATTTTGAACAAATTGGTACGGTTTCAGCGTGCAATAGAATAAGTAGTTTAGACTGTGTTGAAATGATATAAGGATTTGAATTAAAGTTTTTTGGGTTTTATTTTTGTAAATTTCATGGTATGAAGAACCATGAAATTATTCATGTCTTATATCTCCTTTCCTCTATAGTAAAGGCATAGAGATTAGTAATTGCTCACTTATCTTTTTATCATGCACACACCAATTGTAGCCTCGTGTATAGTGTAGAACAGATGCTCAATAAATGTTGAATGGATGATGGCTAAGAGTTTGTGTGAACAGGTATTTGTAGGGCTGGTTAAGGGGAAGATGGTCTTAACCAGGAGCATTTCATGTCCGCCTGTTTTTATCTCCTATAAAGATTATAAAAACCTTGTGCTCACTATGTATTTTGTATTTCTTGTGTGTCATTCCTGACAACATCTAGAATGGTGGAGATTCAGTAAATACTTATTGAATTGGAGCAGAGTAAGTAGAGAGAGGCAAACATAAAACAGGCTGCGATTGATCTTAACCTGGCAAAGCAATTTCTCTGATTTCAGCCCCTCAGTAGAATTTTTGTGTGCCTTCCCAGCTTTCCAGTGCATGGGAACAAAAGTTGATTGCCCAAGGAAAACTGGTCATGTCAAGAAAAGCATATTGTCTCCCCAACTTTTTGCACAAAAATTTGTGACTTATTTAAGAAGGTCAACTGTTGACACACAGTTTGCATTTTATAGCTAACTGCTGTGTTTTTCTAGACCCTGCTTTGAGCTGTGGAAGGACCCTGGAGCAGTTACCTAGGTAATTCTATATACCAAGCTTCTCCTCAATTGGGAGATAGAGGGGGCCTTCAGGGGAGACATTTGCCACTCTTCCAAACGGAGGTTCCTCTGCCTGTAAAACGGAATGAAGCTAGAAGCTCAGCTCATAGACCAGGCTGACACTGACTCTGGCAGTGGAGGGACACCTAACTTTTCTTTCCACTCTGGGTGATACATTGGCTTGCCTAAGCATCTCAAAGCTTCATAGCTAGAAAGACTGGATCTGGGGAACAGGTAGGAGAAGAACTTGAAGGAAGATTGATGGGAGTGGGGTTGTTGAGCAGCGGATGAGAATGGTTCATCCTCAGTGGTTACAGGGGGAGACAGCCCCAAATCCCTTAATAAAAACCATATTCTGTGTAACAGGAAGAGGCCATTTCTATCATGAAAAGTAGCTGAGAATAGACAGACGATGAGAGAGAAGAACCTTGAAAGTCAAGCCTTCAGGATGTTTTTATCTCCTCACTCTTAGAGAGGAGATAGTGTGGAATAGTTAGATGACTGTGAAGAAACTACCGTATTGGATACCACCAGCTGAGTGTATCCAGCCTCTTGAGCAGTACAAAGCTCACCAGCCAATGTAGCCTTCATGACAGCCGCAAAAGCAATGGCTATATAACTTTCTCAAGGGGGATGGGGGGAGAAAGGAGAATGTGAGAGATGCTCTTGCTGTAAGAAAAACATAATAAATCCAAGAGCTACACATAGCCTGGGGGTTTTTATGACCATAGCCAGGCAAGAAGGAATGACTGAACTTAACTAAAGCTGTTAATTACCTGGATGAGATCAAAAGCCCAAGTAAGGGAATATATTTATGATGCACCTTACAGGATATGCTTCAACTTCTTACTTTTTTTTATTAATTGGTTTGATTTAAATAGATTTAAAGAGCCTGGGCAGAGCCTTTTAAATCATATTCCATATTGATCTAATGAAATAGTCAATAAATTTACTAACGTAGCCCCTTTCCTTTGTACAGTCTGGAGGGAAATGCTCCACTGAATGGTTATAACTCAACTCCAAACCTCACTGCTATTCCCACCATGACTCATAGAGAGCAGGAGGATGCTGGGAAAATCTTTTAGGTCATTTGTGGGAGTGCTTAAATAAGTGGTTTAACACCTGTTACAGACTACTCCCCACCTTCTATCCTACCCCACCCCCAAGCCCTTTGGCACCTCATGGCAGACTTTACTCGAGCTGACTAGTGTTGGGTGCCTTGCAAATTCTATGCATAATTTACCAAATTTACAAATGTCTGCCACCATCTGTTATTGCCCTGACTCTGGACCTTCAGGACTCCAGTCATGTTTTAGGTCCTTTGGCTTTTCTTCATTCGTCCACCCAGCTCTGTAAATATTGACAAAATGAGGCTCGTAAATACAATAAAGGGTGCCCAGGTAAATAACAAATCTACAATGAAGCTTCCTTAATCTTTCAATAAATCTGGACTAAATCGTGGGAAACTTTCCTAAAATAGCTTCTTTGTGTCCCTTTTCCCACCTCCTAGAGCAGTGAAGGGAACCTAGACACTAAAGAGCACGTGGACAAGGGGCCTTTGATGTGATGTTTTAGACATTGACATTCCTTGAATTTCTTCCGTTGAATGTGGGATGAAACAAGATTTTGCATTTATTTTATAGTCACTAATCCCAAAGCTAGGCCCAAAAGCAATGTTCTAGGGACACAGTTTCTTTGGGCTTAGGGTGTCAAGTCAGCACAGAGGTGACAAAATTAACTTTGAAAATCCCATAATGCACTCATATAGGACGGTGTTACTAGTTTTGTTCCCACAGCTCTGCAAGTAATTGCTGTGTACCCTCAAGTATGAGAACTGGCTGCAAAAAGGATGAGGACCAGAGTAGGTGTGCAGTTCCGAGGAATGCAAACCATCCTATCTTTAAAATAACCATCAAATTCTTAGCTATGACTGGGGCATGGGTTGGAATTGCCAAAGTGGTCCTGGCTCCCTCCAGGCTTTAGTCAACCCTGTTTTAATAGTGAGCCTCTCTACTTTTAATGCAATGTCATAGATTTATTTGTGATTGTGAGGCTTAAGCCAGGAAGTGGAGTCTCCTCTTGGAGGACTGGGGCGGTGGAGTGTGGGTGGGTCCCGGCTCTAAAATCTGCGAGCCTACATTAAGTCAGGTCTTGATGCAGCATCACTGTACTCCAGACAAGGGCAGTTTGTGGATGTGAAGTGACTTTAAAAATTAAACGCCATGGTGAATGCAAATGTTGAACTCATTCAGAGGGATGGAGAAACCCGTGTAATTGAGGCCCTTTTCTCTCCTTCCACTTCCCCTCTGCTCCTTATTGTTTCTTCAATTGTCTGGGTAATTTGGTCCTGAGGGCATAAATTCCTTTATAACTCAAATCCATTATGCAGAGAAGAGTCATCAGGAAATTACTCAGATTGCATCCCAGACACGGTGCCGAAGGTTTTGGAGCAGATCCGGCCTTCCATTAGCGCAGCACTGCTCTCGATTTTAGATATGGGCCTGGAGGCTGGACATCCACAGCTCTTCCCTTTGTCCCTCTTTGTTTCAGCAAGAGCCGCCTGGAGGGAAGGCCCACGCTGGTGCTGGCTGGCGGCAGCTTCTCTCCACCCAGGGCCGCTGTGGCTGCCAGCTTCCCTTGGCCTGTGTAGACACGTTCATTCCAGGCCAGGGAGAGCTGCTGCCAGGCAGGCAGACATATGCTTTCGTCTTGTCTAGCCATCTCCAGGAGCCAGGGACCCAGGCCTTTTAATTTCTCTAAACCTCAGACCTTCTGGTGGAGAGCTGGTTTTCATGTTTGTGCCCTGACAGGGGTTGTCTTTGTGCCGTCGGTGGTCTGGGAGCCACCTGCCTTTGGGCTTACAGGCACTCAAACCAAATGCAAACATTTTCCATTTAGATTTTGGAAAAGGACATTTTAGTGTCTGGCAATCTCTTTTATCTGGCTTTATTCTTTCTAGATTTCTGGTTGATTGGCGATACTGAAGTCTGGGTTTGTTGTTTGGGTGTGTACATTTTCCCTCTTTTATTTTTTGTTCCCACAAAGTGATGACTTAGAGGGTGGCAGCATGTGGAAGGGTCTTGGATTTTGGTGTCAGGCAGATTTGTATCTATTGCTTTTTATCTGTCTCCCTTGACAATTATATGAACACCACAAGAACAGAGATTTTTGTCGGTCTTATTTTCTTCGCGGTGCCTAGCATTGTGCCAGGCATATAGTGGGTGCTTGTTAAATAAACAATGTGAGGGAAAGAATGAATGGGCCAGATTCTGCTCTCTACTTAGAAACTTTGGGATTTTATGTGAGATTTTTTTAAACATCCCATTTCTCAGTTTATCATTTGCAAAATGGTCATAAAATGTATAAGAGCATATGTAAGTTACCTGGTATAGTCCTATGTTCATTAAATGTTAGGAGCTCCGTCTCCTCCTATTTGTCACCCACAGGGTAAACTCTTCAAGGACAATGACTGAGTTTTATTCTCTGTATTTCAGGGCCTAGCAGTATCCCTATACATAGTAGGTGTTTGATAACTATTTGCTGAATGAATAAATGAATGAATTGGATCCTCTGGGGAGGGGTTGCATGTCAATCAATGAAATTGACTGTTGAGGACAGGCCTAGAGAAGATATCTTTCTGTTGTGCCTCATTCTCGTATCTCAGTTTGCATGGAGGGCAAATGAACCGAGCATTCTCCACAGACCATCTAGATCTGTGGATTATGTGGACCATCTGAAGTAGAATTTTGTACTGGAATTTCTTCTTTTCAGCCAAAAAAGACCACTCATAGGATAAAACACCAGGCCTTGTGGTGATTTACTGACTGTAGTTCTTTACATGTTTATAGGGTTTTATGTCTTATATGTAACTCTTTGCACATTAGTCATGTTATGTTATTTGATCCCTTCTGTGAGTTAAGTGGACTTGCTGCTATTACACCCATAGGGCAGGTAAGAAAACTGAGGCAGAGCACAGAGATTTGCCAGAGTCAGACAGTTATTTAGTGGCATAAAATCTAGCAACTCCATTTCCTGGCCCTAAACTCTTTTCCCTGAATCCTGTAGCTTCCGTGAGTATGGAGCTGAGAGGAGGTACAGGTGTTTTACACTCCTGTTCGCTTTGTCAATCTTGCTTATTTGCAAAATCTCCTTGCCTTTATTTTTTATTGTTATATGACCTGAAATCTGTGTCTACCACATCATTTACAAATCCCTCCAAACTCTATTTTTATTGTTATTTATGACATATGGTCAATTTCTTAGCTTGCAGCTCAATTAATCATGCTTGGGTAATTTTGAAGGAAACCTTTGTGTAGTTGACATTTGGAAGGTGTTGAAGAGTTGGTCTTCCAGCTTTCAGCACTGCTTTTCCCAGACACAACCCAGCTGAGAAATTCTATTTTACTTACCACATTAAGGTGTGTCTGTTTCAGTGTTCAAGAGGATTATCATCGTTAAACGCATCTCTCCTTTGGGAAAAAAGAAAGAGAAGAATCTCTTTGTTCATACCGCAGAATAAACTTTCCCAAAGATATTCCTATCCTGGCAATTTGATACCTTTTTTTTTTTTTACCTCTGATAAAATAACGTGAACCAAACACAAATCAAATGTGACGTATGATTTATTTACTGTTGATAATCCTGGTTCCGTCCAAAGCTGTGAAGGATGATAAATTAAGTGCTTCTTCACTTAGCACAGGTGATGTTCAATGCAAATCTTTTTAAAGATGAATTGGAGTATTTTTACAAAGGGGAATTAATGAAATATAGTAACCAACTGAGGAGACAATTATTGGAATGGAGATAAAATAGGTACCTAGGTGATTCTTTTCTAATATTGCTATATGTATGGGCATTTGGATATGGGGTGAATCCTCAAACTGTGGAACATTAGCTCAAGGATACCCGTGGTTAATTGCCAAAGCACAGATAATTCTATAATTTGGGTTCACACATTTTTTCTTTACTCCACTGGACTAACAGCTTCCAAATCAAGAATGTGTTTTCATTATTTAAGTGCAAACCCTACCATGGCCTGCAAGGTCCTTCCTGATCTAGCACCCTCCCAACCTCATCTTGCTTTATGCTAAGCTTTGCTCACTGCACTCCGTCTACATTGGCTTTCTTCTTCCTCTGACGCATTCAGCTCACTCCCATTGTAGGGTTTGTCTGTGCTGGTCCTTCTCTCTAAAGATTTTCCCCTAGATCTTCATACCAGTGGTCCTTGAACATGGGTGATTTTCTCCCCAGGGGATATTGTTTTTGGTGAGGAAGATTGTCACTGAGCTAACATCCATACCAATCTTCCTCTATTTTGTCTGTGGGATGCCACCACAGCATGGCTTGATGAGTGGTGTGTAGGTCCACACCCAAGATTGGAACCGGCAAACCCTGGGCCACTGAAGCAGAACACATGAAACTGACCACTATGCCACTAGGCAGCCCCAAGGAGACATTTTTGATTGTCATGACTTGGAGATAGGGTTGCTACGGGTATCACATTGGCAGAGGCCGGGGATGCTGCTGAACATCTTACAAGGTGCAGGATAATCCCCCACAACAAAGAATTATCTAGCCCAACATGTCAACAATGCCGAAGCTGAGAAACTCTGAGTTATAGCTGATCTTTCTTCACATTCAAGTGTCAGCTCAAATGTCACTTCTCCCTCAGACAGGGGCCTTCTGCACTGCCCTCTCTAAGGCAACCTCCCTTTACTTTGTTTTCTCTTCCCTATAGCTCCAAGAATTATGTGAATTTTTTTCTTTATGTATTTGTTTACTTGTTTGTTGTCTTCCTTCCCTCTCTAAAATGTAAACTATGCTGGAGGAAGAACTTTGTTTCATGCACCACTGTTTTCCTAAAGCCCAGAACTGTGCCTGGCATTTAGCAGATGTTCAGTGCACATTTTTTAGAAGAAAGAAAGGAAGAAAAACAATAAGAAGGAAAGAAGGAAGATAGGTTGGGTGGATGGATGGATTAGTGATAGATAATGAATAAAGACAGAAAAAACTTACAGACATCAAAAATACTCCCCTTTGTAATGATAAGTGACAGAAATTTTTGATAGACAAACCCTGTTTGACTATCACATGGAATTTTATGTTGCCATAAGAATACCACTGGTAATAGTTCATGGTGAATCATGGAAATATGTACTATGAATGGCCATCAATGTGATGCCTTGTTTTCAGAAGAATCTCGCTGGGTCCATTGACACTGGTTTCCAGTCTGAAGGAGTCATGGGCTTCATTGGTTTGTTAATAACACAACTGGAATCTAGGAGAGTGATTCTGGGATCTAGTCCTTAATATGAGTATTGATGTTTGTCATTGGACGATCTAAGATTCTTTTCTATATATTTGTCCTGAAGATTATGGGGCTTTTCTCCATTTATTTTCTCAGTTATGACTGCTCTTAATTTTCACTGCTTTGTTTTTACTGCCACTGGTCATTTTTTCCTGACCTTGTTTGGTGATTACATGTTGACACTGCACTTTTGAGCCTGGCCACGTCATTTATAGGAACCTCTTTGTTTTTTGACATCCTTTATGGATAGTTCGATCAATCAAATATTTTACTTAAGAGAATTATCATTAAAAGTCACCTGAATTACCAATTATGAAATACAGTTAACACAATGAAATACATTTAGTGCTGATATTAGACTGAATGTAACTGAATTGGTATTTGATAATTGAGAAGGCACTCAGGATAATAGTGCCTCACAATCATCATAATGAATTGGAATTGTCCTTGCCCCACAGGTGGGTGAGAATGCTAAGTCACAGAGAGATTCCTTGGGTGTAATGGCAAATACGTTTACTCTACCGTGGAAAACACATGTTTCATAAAGACGTGACTTTATCGACTTTTCCTCTGGCTTCCTACTGAGCCTTTAAACTCTGGAACTTTCATCATGCTTCCATCCCCCACTCCCAGCCTCCATCTTTATCCTCTAATTACATGAGCTTAACTTCCCCTGACCTACAGAGAGTCAAGAAAAATTGGCATATAAAGCCCTGTTGTGTTTTGGTCTGACCTATGGGTCCTTTAAATGAAGCCTGGATACAGTACAGGGGTTTGAACTGCTAAGGTCTGGACACCCTTAAGAAGCATAAATCTCTGCAAACCCAAGGGGACTTGAAAGTGGTGATTTCCAACCTTCTTGGATTTGTGACACGTTATGGCTTGATTTGCTAACACCTTTTTCCCCTTTTAAAAGTAACAGATGTGTCCTATATTTATTTTAAAAATTAAAGTAAATCATTATTTATATTTTTATTATTATTTAGCTTTATTTTTGAGGGTGAAAGAAGGACTTTGGAAAATTTTTAATGGCCATAATAGCTGGTTCCTGGGACTAGCTCAAATTTAATCCTCTCTTTATCCTTGAACCTATTACCATGATTCTAGCTATTTTAACCTTACCTTCTTTGAACTGTCATTTGTACTCTCTTGTGTGATACTTGACCATATGCTGTTCTCTATTGTTCTCTAACTGCTTCTAGTGTGTTGTGTATCTCCAGTGATATTATTCTCTTCAGATCTGACCCAGTTCTAATCACAGTAAAGAAAATCAATTGAGTACTTGGAGACATCTTTTGTTGGGAGTAGGGGTACAACCCATGTTTGGAACACAAACTCTCAGCGCTCATTGGATAACTTCTCAGAGAAGAGAGGCAAATCTGCCCCATGATTGACTAAGGATGCATACTCTACAGATTCTGTGAAAGAGCAGTGATAGCCATACCACTAGACACTATCAGTGTCTATTTTTTGTGTGCCTGGATGGAAATCAAATCTTGCAAAGTGGAATTCAGAGGGCATTAAATGCTACCCTTTAGGAATGCCATATTGTAGCCAGAAACTCTTGGTTTATTATTCCAGACGCTCGCTTCTACTCTTTGATAACATAGGAAGGCCAACCCTGGCCATCCCGGCTGTCTTGGTATCCCACCAACCATCGTACATGGCCAAGGCCTCCATCCCTCCTGCCACATTGTGCTGTTCCTCTCAGTGAGGTGGGAGGAGGACCCTGTCCCTGCCAGCATCTCATTCCTTAGATGAGGCTTTCAAGCAGCGTGGCTTTAGTTTTTCTTACATCTCTCTCAGTATTACAATTCTGTACTTAATTTATTTCTTTAGCTTTTATCTCAAGGGTCTTGGGACGAGTTCTTGTAAATGAGGTTGGATTGAGAGACATATGAGAGACATTCCATTATGTAATACGCTAAAATCTCCCTTTGCATCTATAATAGATCAGTGACCTGGGATTTAGTCACAGCATCTTCAATCCTTCTTCCTTCAGGATGAAACTTCTGCCTGGGTGCTCTCTGAATAGTTAGAGGGTGGGCATTCTACTTGCTCTTGTTTGAATCCTAAATCCAATGTTCTAGGAAACTCTTTGTACTAGAGAGCTCAGCTCGTACCTTCCTACCCACAGTACTTCCTAAGAGAAACTTTCTTACTCTCTGTACCTACCTGCAGTGGGTCTCAAATAGTTAGATTAGGGATGGCCATCTGACTCGAAGGTGCCCTATTAATAAGTTTGCCAGTTACAAAGCATAGTGTGAGAAATGAGCTGAACAAATTTGAATCTCACCCTTAGGAGTTTGAACTGGGAAATTTAGAGAGCCCAAGGCAGCTAGAAGCAGGGGTAGAAAAATGCCCTAAGTTAGAGTCGTGGCCAGCCAGAGTTACGTGCAAGTAGACTTAGGATGGAGCAGAAACTATGAGTAAACAGAAGTATCCAGTTGACAGATGGGGAGAATGGTGCAGAGGTGCAGAGAGAAGCTAAAATAATATGAGAAAGAGACCATGAGACTGATGTGAAAGTTGGGGAAAGTACTCAGCCCCTAGCTATGACTCCATTCTTTTTTTTTTTTTTTTTTGCTTATTTCTTTCCAGTGTTTTCTTTTTTTAAAAAAAAATTATTTTATTGGGGTCATATTGGCTTACAAAATTGTGTAAATTTCAGAAGTACATCACGATATTTCAGTTTCTGTATAGACTGCATCATATTCACCACCAACAGTCCAGTTTTTATCCATCGTCATACATATGTGCCCCTTTACCCCTTTCACTCTCCCCCCACCCCCTCTCCTCTGGTAACCACTAATCTATTCTTCTTATCTATGTATTTGTTTCTTTATCTTCCACATGTGAGTGAAATCATATGGTATTGTCTTTCTCTGTCTGACTTATTTCACTCAGCATACCTTCAAGCTCCATCCATGTTGTCCCAAATAGCACAATTTTGTCTTTTTTTATGGTGGAGTAGTATTCCATATCTTCTTTATCCATTTATCCATTGATGGGCACTTGGGTTGCTTCCATGTCTTGGCTATTGTGAATAATGCTGCAATGAACATAGCATATATCTTTTTGAATTATTGATTTCATGTTCTTTGGATAAATACCCAGTAGTAGAATCTCTGGATCACACGGTATTTCTATTTTTAATTTTTTGAGAAATCTCCATATTGTTTCCCATAGTGTCTGCACCAGTTTGCATTCCCACCAGCAGTGTATGAGGGTTCCCGTTCCTCCACATCCTCTCAACACTTATTATTTCTTGTCTTTGTAATTATAGCAATTCCGACAGGTGTAAAGGGATATCTCATTGTAATTTTGATTTGCATTTCTCTAATAATTAGTGATGTTGAACATCTTTTCATGTGCCTGTGGGCCATCTGTATATCTTCTTTGGAAAAATGTCTGTTCATATCCTCTGCCCATTTTTTGATTGGGTTGTTCATTTTTTTTATTGTTGAGTTGTATGAGTTCTTTATGTATTATGGAAGTTAACCCCCTGTCAGATATATGATTAGAACAAAGAACAAAACTGGAGGTATCACACTCCTTGACTTCAAAATATACCAAAAAGCTATAGTACTCAAAACAACATGGTACTGGCAGAAAAACAGACACACAGATCAGTGGAACAGAATTGAGAGCCCAGAAATAAACCCACACATCTACGGACAGCTAATCCTCAACAAAGGAGCCAAGAACATACAATGGAGGAAGAAAAGTCTCTTCAATAAACAGTATTGGGAAAACTGGACAGGTATGTGCAAAAGAATGAAAGTAGACCATTATCTTATACCATACACAAAAATTAACTCAAAATGAATTAAAGACTCGAATGTAAGATCTGAAACCATAAAACTCCTAGAAGAGAAAAGTAGGCAGCACACTTTCACATCGGTCTTAGCAGTATCTTCTTGAATACCGTGTCTACTCAGGCAAGGGAAACAAAAGAAAAAATAAACAAATGGGACTATAGCAGACTAAAAAGCTTCTACAAGGCAATGGAAACCATCAACAAAACGAAAAGACAACCCACCAACTGGGAGAAGATATGACTCTGTTCTTGATGGCTTCCCCTTTCTACTTGACATGTGTGCTTACAGTAAACTCTCATTTCCATGAGCTTCCTTGGGCGAGTCTTTCCTTTTATATCAAAAAGCCTGACCCCAACCCTCACTCAGCACTCACACACTATATGATTATTTTCTCCTGCTTCTTATAAGGGCATGAGTTCTGGTGGCTGACTCTGGCATGCTAGAGTCCTCCAGAGCCATGGGCCTATCAGGTCCCTGACTCTAGGTATGTTTTAAAACATACAAAACAGTATTTTCATTTGAGTGAGCAATGTCACTTTTTCTGTAGGGCAATATTTAGCCTCTTATGAAATTGCTCCAGCCACAGTCACAGTTCTTAGCCCTATTGACTACTTCTCCACCCACTGACATGGGGCCTAGCCTTGTGACTTACTTTGGCCAATGGAATACGGGCAGAAGTGGTAGAGTGCCACTCTGAGACTAGACTTAAAGACATTGTAAGCTTCTACTTGCTCCTCTTGGGTTTCTGCCATCACTGAAAGAAGAACATGCCCCAGGGAGTTTGCTGGTCCCAAAAGAATGAGAGACATATGGAGCAGAGAGCCCCAGCCGAAGCATAGATCTGCAGCCTAAGCAGAGCCATCATAGCTGAACTGTAGACCTGTGAGCAGCTTGGTAAGTGCTTATTATGGTATGCTACTGAGATTTTGTGATTGTTATGCAATCATAGCTGAGTAATAACACCTGCCTTCTGGAACATTCTCTTTCCTTTGACTATACTTCCCCTTGATTTTATCCTTTTCTCTGGCTACTCTTTCTCAATTTTCCTCTTGAGCCCCTCCTCTTTTACCTACCCTTCAGGTATGGGTGTTGTTCAAGCTTCTGGCCAAGCTATCCTCTATTCTTTTGATATACATTCTGTTTGAGTGATCTACACACTTATGACTTCAATATTCTTTATAATCTGTGGACCCTCAAATTTTATCTTTGGTCTAAACTGCTCTTCTTCATTTTCAGATCCATACATATACAGATCCCTGTTGGTCATCTCCTCCTAGATGATTTGCAGACCCCTTTAAATCAGCCTGTCTGCCATGGAATTAATCTTCCCTTGCCACCAGCTTCAACTTGCTCCTCTTCCTCTATTTCCTCTCAAGGGACTAGCACCATCATTTGCTTAGTTGTCCAAGCCTGGATTTTTCTCTCTCTCCCAGTCTTCTGTTTCATACACAGTTGTTCACAAATTGTATAGATTTTGCCTCCTAAATGTCTCTCTAGACAGATCACTATTCTCTAGTCACAGCATCCACAGCTGTAGGTCAGTCCTGCATCCTCTCTCACCTGGACTGTAGCAACTACTTCCTATGTGGTCTCACAGTCTCTAACGTGGACCCCTCACCATCCATCCTCTTGCTTTCTGCAAGTCCATTGTCTGATTTGCTTCCAGAGTGATCTTTCTGAAAGGTATACAAGAGCACGACAAATGCCTCCAATGGCTTCTTTTTATACGTTCAGGTTAAAGTCTAAACTTTTTAGCAAGGCTAAAAATCCATTTATGACCTGACCTCCTCTACTTTTTCCTATAATAAACAAGACACAGTTTCTGTCCTCAACCCTCAAGAGACTAACAAATACACAGAAGATACTTGGATTATAAATACTAAGAAAGACATAAGCAACCACAGGGTGCTATGCACATAGAAGGGCCACCTAACCCATGATAGGGTGGGGGAGGAAGAGGAGCCTTCCAGATCCCCCAACCTAAGCCAAGGCCTGAAAGAAGAGGACACGTTAACTACATCAAGAGGTAAGTGAGACAGGGAGAGGGAAAGAGTGGCCCAGGCAGAAGGAACTGCATGGACCAAGGTCTGGAAGCAAGCATCATGCTCTTGAACTGAGAAAATCAGTCCAGTGGAGCATAAAGAACAGTGGTGCTGGTTGCAACTGAGGCCACACTGGGTCTTATGAGCTATATTAAGGAGTTTGGACTCTATTTAAGCAGCAAGCGACAAGCAAGATTAAAATGTAGATTAAGCAAAATAAGCTATATAATTACTTAGAAGAATATTTATTTAGGGGATTCTTGGAACAGGCTTGATTACATCTTGGGTTTGTAGTTTTTTAAGGATCGCAGGAAGATTACTCTGAAATGAGTTTTTATTGACTGTCAGAGCACAGAGGTGAAAGAAACCTCCAGAGGTCACTGGATTTTAGCCCTGCGTTTAGGCAGAACCACACATAAATCTTTCCAGACAGATGGGTGTTTGCTGGCAAAGGTATTCAGCTGCAAAGAAGTAATCGCTGCTTTTGTTGACAGATTTAGAGATGTTTTGCCAAATGCTATCTTAAAATACTATGATTAGATGTAATTTTGCAAAAATGAGTCTATAATGGAGGTGATTCACTTGCCGTATCAGCTAAGGAGTATCTCCTATTTACAGTTTATTTAATTTACATTTGATTAATTTACACTGAGTGCAAGCAGTTACTCTATAATTATCTCTTTGCCTGCATCAGGATCCATGCAACATTATGTTTGGAAAATGGTGAAGCCAGAAGATGTTAACATAGAAAACACCCATTAAGTAATCTCTTTCACCTACTTACCATCAAAGCAAACCTTTTATGACTTTAGATTCATGAGGAGTTTTTCAAATCTGTGTTTCCCACACATCCTGACACAAAATATGATTTACCTTGCATTTTCACAATCTAATATCTAAGCTTGTCACGAACCACAGTTTATTTTTGTTTGTTTAGTCCTGCCTACTCCACCATCATTAGGCAAAGCAGTTATTTAAAAAATATCTTTCAGGAAACCGAGTACATGTATATCGTATGAACTACTCATGGGCAAGAATTGTGTTCTCTTTAATCACTCATTCCTTTGATTTTTAAAATGTTTATTGTGCATTTCAGAAGTTGTGGTGGATAGCACTTCCACACATATTTGACTCCAAATAATTGGAAGCCCAGGGTCGGCAGATGATAGCCGTTGGGCCAAATCTGACCTGCTGCCTATTTTTGTGTGGCCTTCGAGCAAAGAATGGCTTCTACATTTTTTAAATGGCTGAAAAACATTCAAAAGAGGACTATTTCATGACGTTCAAATCTTATGTGAAATTCAAATTTCAGTGTTCCTAAATGGTTTTATTGGAACATAACTGCACTCATTCATTTACACATTGTCTCTGAGTGCTTTTCTGCTGTGGGGGCACATTGAGTAGTTGCAATGTAGCCTGTATGGTTCACCAAGCCTAAAATATTTACAACCTGGCTCTTTACAGAAAAAGTTTGCTGATTCCTGGCCTACCATAATCGTGGTAATCTCATTTCCCCTGCGAATGAATGGTTTGTGAATGAACATAAAACTTAATCCTGGGAAATGGAATATCTGAAGTCTGCTGAGGGCTTTCTGGGGAAAGTTTCTACCTCCTCTAAAGGAAGCAGAGGAAAAGACAGTTTCTTTCTTCCCTTGTCATTATTGCACCTGGATGAGGGGGCTGGAGCTATGGCAGCCATTTTATGCCCATGAAGACTCCCAACTGAAGGCAAGCCTGCCTCACTGAGATGGCAGCAGAAAGATGAGAAGAGCCAGGTTCTTGATGTGAATGTCGAATCATTGAAGGAGGCCTGAATCCCATCCTGCCTTTGTACTTCATATTGTATGAGATAACACACTCTCTTAATGCTAAGCCAGTTTGAGGCAGGGTTTTCTGTTCCTTGGTGCTAAAGCTTCCTACATAGGCCTCTGTAACATACCAGCCACTGTGCCAGGTGCTGGGAATACAATAACAGCAAAAATGAAATAAAACATAGTCCCTGTGCTCTGATAGCTCTGTCTAGCAGGGAGATATTTCTAAGAAAAATGGGATAAGAAATGTTTAAGGCTGTCCAGGGGTGGTCAGGGTGATCCTCGCAGAAGTGCGACTATCTGATCTGAGATTGGGCAGTGATTTGGACTTCGTCAGGTCCATTTATAGGGGATCAACATTTTTAGGAAAAGAGAAGAGTAAATAAAAAGGCACAGGAGGGTGGAAAAATTTTTGTGTTTGGGCTTGATAACTGTACATAGTTTGGGATGGTTGCAGAGGAAAGTAGCCAGAATTTCCATAGTACAGAACCTGGGTGCTGGTGCAGCAACCACTACTACCACTCCTTCTAGTATAAAAACAACTACTACAAAAGAATCGGCATAACCAACAACAGGTATCCTTTATTGAGAATATACTAGATTTGGCACTTTAAATGTATTCTCTCATTTGATTCTCATCGGAATTCTATGGGGAGCGTCCGATAGTCAATCAAGTTTTTTTCTCTTTTTTTGAGGAAGATTACCCCTGAGCTAACTACTGTCAATCCTCCAAGACTGGCCCTGTGCTAACATCCGTGTCCATCTTCCTCTACTTTATATGTGGGACACCTACCACAGCACGGCTTTTTGCCAAGCAGTGCCATGTCCACACCCAGGATCCGAACCTGTGAACCCCGGGCCGCCAAAGCAGAATGTGCGAACTTAACCACTGCACCACTGGGCCGGACTCCCACTCAAGCTTTAAAAATGACTTACCAAGGCACGGTGAAATTAAATGACTTATCCAAGGTCACTTAGTAAGTAAGTGCAGAAGTGGGAACAAAATTGTGATCTTTCTGATACAAGGCTGATGTCCTGACCAGTATGCATAAGCCTGGGAGGTCCCGTGGGATAGAGTGAGGTCAAGTCTTGTTGCATATTTCAGATCCAAGGGATTCAGCGACTCTTCCACATCTTGCACAACCATCATTGTAGCTTCAGGAGCTGCAATACAGTTGAATTTCAGCAGTGTTTTTCTAATCTTTTTAAAGTATACATTTGGAATTGAATATGGAAATTTCAGACATGAACTTAGACTTACAACTTCAAGTGCTGTTCACAGCTGCACCAATGGGCCCTCTTGATGGTGTAGTCTGTACAATAGAGAATTTTAAGGGTTTTTTTTCATGACAATATCTATGCATTCTAATGTCCGGTTGCACTATAAATATAAGTTACTCTACCTAGTTGCATTCTATATATATGCATGTCCTAAAAGGCAAATTTCTGGTACCCTGCTTTATGAAGCAAAAATTTAAGGTGCAAAGAGAAAGAGGACAATTCAGAATTTAGAGGCAGTGGTAGAGAGCTGGATCAAATGAAAAGCAGAGCAAAAGCTGAGTTGTTAAATGCCAGGGTGTCAGAGGCAATTAAGAGAAGCGATTTCGAATGAATAGGGCTGATGGGAAAGTGAAAAGGAAATGGGAGAGGCTGTGGGGTCACACGGGAGTAAAGTGACAAAGACAGGGGCTGGAAAGGAGGTGGTGGAAAATGCAGGAGGTCATTTGTGGCTGGATCTGAAAAGAATGGGATGAGTTCGCAGATGGAACAGGGTCCAAGTGGAAATGAGGGCAGGGTTCTGTGGCCGTGTTCAGCCAGCGTGAGACACCTGGGCCTTGGGGTCAGATGGCCTACATTCCGGTCCCAGCTCTGCCACTGTACCACCCAGAGAGGTGACTAAATCTTGTAAGCCTTTTCCCTCATCTGTAAAATGGGGACGATCAAAGCCTTTACCTTGTAGCATCGTTAGGAGGATTAAATGGAATCTTTCATGTTAAGTGCTTAGCGCAGTGCCGGACACATGGTAGTGTTCAATAAATATGAGCTGCATTGATACTGTTATTATCATATCTGGCAGGAGAGAGTAATCAATCTTCCAAACTCCATGCAGAATCCTTCTCACAAGGCAGAACCCCAATGCCCGTCCAGGACAGGCATTTAAAGCATCTGTTGAATGAATGAACGGCTCCTACTGCTTGAATTGTTATCATTCTCAGTTTTTGGTTGGGCCACTTCTGCAGTTGATTTACCCGTCCTTGTGCAAGGGTATACAGTGGTGAGAATTTTAATGCATGAGTGGTTTGGGCAACAGCCTCAAAATGTCTTATTTTTACTACGTATTATTATAGCATTACATTCATAGTTAGGGGTCAGCTGCCATTTCCTGAGGTTTATAACATGCCTGTTTTAATTAACATCAAGCTAAATTTTGGCATACAGGTGGTCAGCCCAGATGTGAATGTTATTTTTAAAAGTGCCTTATGGCTGTTAAATCTCTTTCTTTAAAATAGCAAAACATATATGAGTGTGTACGTGGTGGGGGAGGCGGGTGGAGCGCAGTAAAAATCTGAAATACTGATTATTTCAGGCCTTCTTTAGACAAGCTTCAATGATGAAAAGATTCCTTCAAAATTATTAAAATATGCTTACATAGGCCACAAACTAATACATTGAATAGAAGCCAGAATAACAATAAAAATGAAATGGCCACACACTGGATAGATAAAAAAAAGTATATAGAGGGTTGCAAATACATTCTACAGTTTAGAAAAATAAGCACAGAGCATGAGTAATATGTCACAGGGATGCTGTTAACAGAGGTGGAAGACAGGCATAGGGTTTCTAACTTGTATTTAGAGGTAAAACAGTACCCCAATTTTTAGTTTATCTAAATAATATACCCTGAGTATGTGTGTATGAACACACAGTATACACACAAATACCTTTTTTCTCTTTCTCTCTTACACACGCATATCATGTGTATACACACCACATACACCTAAACACATCCCATAAGCTCAATCACTAATAGATGTTTGTTGATTTCTGGAAAATTAATTTACTCTCCTTGAGCCGAATTTTTTTGTTTCTAAACAAGGATGCTGAGCCTGACAACTCATACAGGTCATCATTGATACCTCCTTCTTCTTTACCCCTATATCGAATCCTTTGCCAAGTCTGGCTAATTTTACCTCCTACGTATTTATCGAACCTTTCTACTTCTCTTTATCTACCACCACTTCATTTGAAGCCACTGCCATCTTGGTCTAGGCCACTGCAGGAGCTTCCAGCCGGATCTGGCTGCGATGTTCTTGCCTGCCTCCAAATCTACTTTCCACACTACTTCCAGAGCTGTCTATTTGAAATGAAATCTAAAAATATTATGACCCTGGATAAGACACTGGCCTTCCAGTCACTGCTCTTTGGATAAAGATAAAACTTTTCACCATGGCCTTCAAAGGTCTGCAAAATCTTGGCCCTGCCTGTTTCTCCTACCATGACCTTCTGGATTTCTATGCTCTGAACATTCTGGATTTCTTTCAGCTTCTTGTATTTCCCACACTCCCTACTAACACAGAGCCTTTGCACAGGCCGTCCTTTTTGCCTAAAATGGTCTCCTCCTTTCTTTCTCTCATTACACAATCAGTTAGACTTCAAATTCCTTAACCTGGAGACAAAGTCTTTGTCTCTACAGTGAAAAGGCATGTGAGAATTTAAATACCTTTGGGGCAAGGAGCACACTGATTGTATGAAGGTGTAAATGACATATCCTGGTTTCCTTACAGACAGCATGTCTTAATGAAGGGAAAAAAAATTAGAATCAATGACTGAATTCCCAACCATTATTCAAGGACATTGACTTCATAAAAATTCTAAGTTATGCGTATCTCTCCCTTCTCAGATCCCATCTGATCTATACCGTGAGTTAAATACTGTTATTATTCCCATTCTGTTGGTAAGGAAACTGAGGCTGGGAGAAGTTGAATAAGTAACCTTAAAACACCTAGCTAGTAACAGGCTGGCCTGGAATTCAAACACAAGATCTGGTTGATTCTAGAATTATAGCTCATTGCTGTTATTGCTCAGCTCCTTCCACGTGGAAGAAGGAAAAGGCACCAGTGTAGGGTTTTAGATGCCAATGCTAATAGCTATCAAAATTCAATACAACTTCTAGTATCTAGTCTTGTAAGTGAATTGTTTATCCAGTGTTAAAGGAAAGTAATCCAATAAAATTTGACCCAATGACAATGCATCACCATTAGCCTCCAAAGTCTTTTGTGTAAGTGGAAATTGCTTATTTCCAATGGAACTTCCCAATGGAAGTTTCCTTATCCTTGGATGATACCTGGAAATAGCAGAGTGAGCAAGTCCCACACAAGAGAGTGGGTAACCCTGGCTCTCTTGCCATGTTTATGGCAAACACTCAGTGAGCCTGCTAGAATTAAGTGGCAAAAGTCATCACAACTAATTTCTATTTGTCATCTATTAAGCTACATTGTTTTGTCCTCAACGTCAGGTTAAATAATGAACCTCTCGCAATGGAGTAAATTAACCTCCACTTTATGTTCGTGTCATTGTCAAATGGAAACATCACTTGCACAAATGAAAAAGATTCATTAGCAACATGAATGCACAAGCTCCACTCTAGTAAAAGATAAGAGCGATTGAGACCTTGTCATAATGCATCGCAGAGACCCTTGTTATTTATGATGCCTGCTGTAATCTTTGGAGATTATTTTTGGCAATGGCAGTTAGCCCACAGTGCGTCGGGGCAATTATGGGGCAGAGTCTGTCTGACAGGTATGCTGCCCTGGCTTCAAAGGGCCGTGATCCTTGAGAAATGCAACGCCATCTGCATACTGCCAGGAGTTCATCTGGCTTTCTCATCAGTGGACTGGAAGTAAGCTATGCATGGCCAGCTACCTCTAAATGCTCAGCTGCCTAACATGAGGGAACCTTCTTGTTCACATTGCTGCCTGATTCTGGAAGGTCATAGCCCTTGCTCATAAGTAGGATCCAGCATAATCTATCTTTTGCCTGATTCATTCATACCTTGTCAGTGCACACATTTCTCAGTTGTTCAGATCCTGATTGTCTAAGTGGTAATTTATTTGGGTCCTTTCCTTCTCTTTGCTGTTTCACTTGTACCTATGGGCCATTTTATTCCATGTTTGCCCTTTCCTTAGGAAGCAGATAAAAAGAATAATGATAATGCATTCACATACTGGTGGAAACGAAATTTGTACTCCCTTTCTGAAAAGCAGGTCAGCAAAGATGATCAAAAGCTTCAAAAAATGTGAGTACTATTTGACCCAAGCATGCCACTTCTAAGAATTTACCCTAAGGAATCAAGTGTCTATGTGCAGAACAATTTAGCTGCAAGTCATCTCTGTATTAGAGGGCTTAAGACAGGGAGAGGGTAATGTGTGTATTTGGCTACCTCTTGGTTGCTAAGGTAGAAGGTTTCTTAAAGATACAATTTGGGATGGCTGCTCAGGCAACAATTCCCCTGCTGGTTACATTGAATCAATTTTTTTTCTGGTGGTATTCCCTGTTCCCATGGGCCATGGAGATGACTCATGTGGCCCAGGCCTGGACAATTGCAATATTCATCTCTCTGACCCAGCAATTGGTCCAGGTGTGGGTGTGCAAACCCAACTCACTCCAACAGAATGGAGTTTGCACACAGGAACTCTTCCCTGAGATTTTTAGAAAATGAAGCTCAGGTAAATGCCCTTTCTTTTCGTTTTTGTTTGTAGAATTGTAAGAATGTGAGCTATCAGCTGCCTGGGTGTTTCTAATCCTGTGGAGAAAGCACACAGGCCAGTGAAACTGACACTGTGAGTATAACTGAAATACACCTGACACAGTATCTCAATCTGAGGCGTTTATAAGACCTATGATCTAAATGAGCCACACTTTTCCTTAATTCCTCTTGAAGTGGAAAATTGGAAGCAGTGACATTCTCATCTGTCTTGAGAAGGGTCTCGGTTTCTCCATGTTGTAAAGTGAACTCAACAATACCAATCTGTTCCCACTAAGGGTGAAGCAAGGTTGTGTGAAATGAGAGTTCATCAAATACTTTGAGATCCTGGACTGAAAGGCATCTGAAGCTCTAAAGTGCAATTAACACTTTTGTCTTTCTTTTCTTTTTTCTTTTTGGCACAAAGTTTTGAAAAAGTTACTTTAAAATGTTCTGTTAAATTGATTTTCAGGATCGTGAATGCTGGAAGATTGACAGCTCTGGGAAGAGCGCCATCTCTCAAGTGTGCCTTTTAGGAGTAGCAGTGAGTTGAATGTGCCCTCCCCCCACTACCTTATGAGGCCTCTGCTGACATGATGTGATGTGCCCAGCGCTCAGCACGGGAGGGAGATGTTTCCGTGACTCATGCAGCTCTCTCTCTTTTTGCCATTTCCTCCAAGTTACTTTGACTTCATGGCACGTCTTTGTGAGTGTGAATCAAAGTACCTCTAACTCGTGCCATCTGGATCACTGACTGTGGTAACTAGGGAGAATTGGGAAGCAGGTACAGATCATCTTCAGCCTCTGCTGTCTGACTCAGGGATAGATTGGCTAGAAAAACCAGAAACAGCCCAGCTGGCAAAAGTAAAGAGGAAAGTGGAGTTTTTATTTCAACTGGCCATCACATGTCTACACGGGAAGCAAAGTACTGTTGGGCCACTCAGAGAAAGGCAGGAACTGAGGGGCCTCTCTGTTTCTCAAGGGTCACAGAATTTCTCTCATTGCTTGTCTCTCTGCTCCAGCTCTCTCTGCTTGCACATGCTCTGAATGGACCCCTCAACCTCTATTCAGCCTCCACTCTACTCAACCTCTACAAGTCCCCTCAGACATGGGTCTCATTGAGTCTCTATGTGTTTCTTGGTTCAAATGAGAGAGAGACAGAGCAAGAGAGAGAGAAAGAGAGAGCACACAACTGATGGTTCAGTGAGCCTATGGAGTGATTTTTGTTGGGTCAAGCGTCATTCCTGTTCCCAGAGATGACCATGGCTGTGTCGGGTTGTAGAGGAGAGCACAGTAGAATGGGGTGTTGGTATGTAGGCAAGAACTGGCATTACTAGTCCATTCTTCAGTTGATGGATGGCTTTGTAGCAAGTTGGCTAGGCTGCATTTGTTTCCCAGAATCTCCTTCCTGGTGTGTTTCCTGTTAGGGTGGGCCACAGAGAGATCCCTAGTGTGAGATTTGGAAACTGGAGGCGAAGTGGTAGCCATTTTGTAGCTCACACCCATTGTGCCTTATCTAAAGGCTCATCTCCTTGGGATGAGGCAGCAGCCAGGCAGGTCAGCAACTGTTCCTCCTTCCTGAGGGCTTCTCCAGCTCGTGGGCCACGTGTGTGCTTAGCTCCGTGGTGAAAGGCCCTGGCTTCTGAAGGAAATCCACATCATCAGTCAGAGGCAATGAGAACTGACCTAGCTTCCAGTTCATCCTTGTGGGCTCCAGCTCATGCAGTGGCTTCCAGCTTGCCCTTGCTCTCCCTCACTTTACACCAGTCTTCCCTTTCCCGCTGCCTGCCAGGCAGGCTCCAAGATCTAGCATGAGATGTGAAGATGACAGCCTTACAGAGCCTGCTTAACCAGCTCCCACGCTTGTGTAAAGTCAAGTCTGGGTAACAAATCCTATAATATACACATACATATATGTACACATCCATATCCCTCCTAGGGATCCTGCTTCTCTGATTAAATCCTGACTGATACAGTTTATCATCTGCGCCCCTCCCCCCCCTTGCTGACAGAGATTCCTTTATTTCTGGCAAGATGCCCAGTGCTTTTATCTTCTTTTTAGTGTTCAGATCCTCTACTCAAAACTGTTTTCCTTGGGGAAATTTCTTGCTTTTTGTCTTCTTTGTATTATCTTCTGCCTATCAATGTAGTAAATTAATTCACACTAGGGTATTAGTTAGGAGGCCATCGAGTGGTTAGGGACAATCCCCTGATTTCCTGCCTAGCCCACCTTTACCTCCTGCTACTCCTCTCCTTGTTCATTGCAACCAGAATTATCTTCTTCCACTTCCTTGAATATGTCAATATCATTTCATATTTGTCACTTTCTCACGTGCTATTCCTTCTCTGTAGAATGATCTTCCTCTGACTCTTCACATATCTCTCTTCAATTCTTAAGTCTCATCTGAAATGTACACTGCTTGAAGAGGCCTTCCCAAATCACCACATATTATGTTGACCTTATTGATGGGTAATGGCTGTTTGGACCATCATCTTAAGAAGGATTCTGAGACTGAATCTGGGATTCAAATGAAAGGATGCTATGATTGATTAGTGATGTCTGCCACTTGTGTGGGATAGAGATCTGTGGGCTCCTTTCTGTCTATTTTTCTTCTTTGGCTTAAAGGATTTTGCATTAACCAAAACTCTAAATTTTGGCCTTGCTGCTGACTTGCTAGATGATTTTCACTTACTCATGTGACTACTTTGCCTGAGTTGCCTCACCAACTAGTACCCACAGTGAGCTCGTAGATCACCAACACATGTGAGTGGTGGTGGGGTGCTGGTGGAAGTGGTTGTTCAATAGAGAAACATGAATATTCAAAGACATTTGGAGTTCCTGAGGAAGCAAGAAAATTTTAATGCCTTATTTTTAGAAATAATGGGCCCTCACTTATATTTCTAAGCAAATATTTATATGAAGAAACTATTAAACTTGGATTTAAAAAGCTAAAAAAAAAACTAAAGGAAAGTCCTTGAGGAGACACCTTCTTGCTACCTCATTCTCCGAGGGCACTGAAAGGAAAGAAGCAAGAAAATGGGTATCTGTCTGGTTGTACAGTAGTAACCAGCACTGTGACCTTCAAACACGTCCATTAACCTCTCAGGACATCGGCTTTCTAATCAGTGACAGACATACTGCACTTCTAAGATTCAGTGTCAAACTTGCTGTAATAAAAATGTTGGCAAGATGGAGAGACTCTAGAAAGTGGTAAAATTAAAGGGTAGGAGAGAGATTCTCTAGGGAGAACAATGGTTTTGCTGGCTGCTGATACAGGACCGCAGTGTTGCTTTGGGGAAGGCGGGCAATCTTCCAATCTCTTTTCCCTGGTGTCTCTACCCAGTTTTGATCTGTGACTTCAAATTAGTGTGTGAGTGACAAGACACTACAAAGAAGCATTAGGTGCTTTCGTGGGCAGCCTTCGTGTGTCCAGGGCTGGAGAGGGGGCAGAGCTGCAGATCAGCCCTGGTCCAGAGAGACACTGCTGCCTGCCAGCTGCGCCTTGGGGAGCCCAGCGGCAGGCCGGAGAGTTACATGACTCCAGGCAAGTCTGATCAATAAAGGGTGTCCTTACTATAGCAACGCAGCCCAGTGGTGGGGCTGCCCATGGATCACGTGCCCCCTCCCCAGACACTGTGAAGTTTGGAGCAGGCAATTAGAACTTGGGGGCAGCTTCTCTCAAAGGTGGAAGAGCTGACAGATGAGCAAAGAGCTTTCCTGCTCTTCTATCCCTGTGTGGGCATGGAAGACTTTTAGCCTACTCACCTTTAGTATTAGCCCTTCTTGCTTGCATTGTATCAGAAAAATCACGGAAAAGGCTTAGGGGCAGAAGCAGGAGGAAGTCCAGAAAAGGAGGAAATTCTCTTATTAATAACAACAATAACAATGATGACAGCTAATTTTTATTGTTTGTGTGACTCTTTGATTCATGTTTGTCTCCCCTCTAGACTGTAGCTTCATTAGCACGGAGACACTAAGTGTTTTCACATACCCCTATGTCCACAGCATCTTGTGCTCAACGTGTATTTACTGAATGAATGAATCAATTGTTTATTGTGAAGCAGGTACCATATTGAGGTTTAACATAGATCTTCTTGTTCAATCCAGATAATGATTCTGTAATGTAAGTACTACTGTACCCCCATTTCATTGACAAATGAAAAAGAGACTGCGAGAGTTAAAACAACTTGCCAAAGATCAGCCAGGAAACATCTCTGCTATTATAGGAGGCACGGGTTTCTTAACTATGACAATATTGACATTTTGGGTCAGATGATTCTTCGTTGCAGGAGGCTGCTTGTGCATTGTAGGATGTTAGCAGCACTCCTAGCCTCTACTCACTAGAAGCCAGTAGCACACCTCCTTCTTCCCATTTGTGACAATCGAGAATATCTCTAGATATTGTCAAATGTCCCCAGTGGGAAAATCACCCCTAGTTGAGAGCCACTCTACTAAAGGGAAGCTCAGGCTGAGCTGAGCTCTGAAAGACACTTTATTTTGCCTGCTCTTCACAGTGCCTATGAACAATGGTGTATATGAAGGTGTTACTGAAGGTGAAGTTGTTGCAAAGGTGATGCCTCAGTGGGGTTTTTGTCAAGACACTTGGGTGTGTTTATGTGTGCGTGAGCAAGGGGAGCTCAGCCAGGAGTCATATCGTGTGTGGGCCCCTGGCTCAGGCACGTTGGTTATAGGCAGTTCCAGGCAGTTCAGCCTGGGACCTGGAAGAAGGGAGAGGAGCCTCATGTGTCTGGGAGGTTCCCCCTGAGAATCACATTAGCTCTGAAAGAAAATTGCATCTGTCCTGGAATGATGGAAAAAAGCAAAGGCTTAGGAGACCTGTAGACTCTTATGTGAGTGTTCATGGATAAGTCATTTAATTCCTCTGAGCTTGTTGTGTCGTTTGTAAAATCAGGGATTCTGGGAAGATTGGCTTGGCTGATGGTCTGTTCTGAGGCATGCAGGCTGACAACGGGCTCCTGCCTGGACCGCCTGGACCTACTGGGGTGTGTGTGAAGACAGAAGGGATGACCAACCCCAAGGTTCTCCAGGAAAGACAGCTTTTCCTCCTTATTGCCCTTATAGTTCGTAACCTGCATTGAGCCCTTTGTATGTGCCAGACACTGTTCTGTCTCATGTGTATTAACTCACCTAACCCTCATAATCTCTGATAAACCCAGCCACGTAAAAATGCCTGACTAGCTGATCACAGAGCTGCATTCCAATGTCTTTCCCTTGTCAATATTGTTTAGAGTACCTGGTTGAAGTTCTATCAATGAATTCCAAAAAAGCAATTTTTATTCCTATTGGCTGTCTGTGGAATTTTGGGACCCACAATGTATTTTGTTCCATATGACATATGTGGTAGAATAGTTTCACAATTATTTCTAAAGCAAGTTGGGACCTTCATGCTGATGGGAGAAGCAAAATAATTTCATGTGATTCTCCCACAATACACTACATATTGCATAATTTTCCTATTGAGAAGAATGATGTTTTCCAGATGCAATCATATATAAACCTAATTATGAAATATCCATCAGGGTATAATTTAAATTAATCTATTCTGCTTTTTAAAAAATGCATTCTTTCCACACTAAGATATTTTATTTATACTTTAGAAAACTATATAATTTGAATTTTTAATTATCATGCCTAATTCCTCAAAGGAAGGCAACTAGTCTTTGGAACTTCTTTCATTTGCTGTAGTAAATCTCCTATTCATTTTTAAATTCCATTCAATTCTTTCTATTCTTTAGGTTTGGAGGTCCCACAGTCCAGGTAGGGGTAGTAGTGTACACAGACCTGTATTCTAAACTATTCTCTTCTACCATTTTGCTTAAAGCAATTGCTTACAAACTTTTTAATGTCACGTCACTATCGATAAAATATTTTTGAGCACAAATCTAATGTATGCACAATTGTTATAAATTATATACATGTTACTCTCTTGCTGCATATTAATATTAGCAAAATTCTCTTTTTTAAACAAAAATAGGGATAAATACAAACTGTAATGTTTCCACATCCATTTGACTCATTTTCACACATCCCATTTGAGAGTCTACTATGACAGAGAAGTAATGCAGTCTATTTTCTTACTTAATAAATGGGACATATTATTTTTCCTGCTTATCTCACAGAGTTGTAAAGAGCATCAAATGAAATAATGTTGATTATAATAACTGTATCAGTTAGCTATTGCTGTGTAACAAGCCATCCCAAAACTCTCAGTGGTTTAAAACAATATTTATTAGCTCACAATTCTATAGTTCAGTAATTTAGACTGAGTCCTTTTGTTGGTCTTAACTGGGCTCATTCTTGTGGTGACACATCAGCTGGTGTCTCAAGAGGGTCTAGATGATCCAAGATGGCCTCATTCACGTATTGAGGGCTGATGTTGGCTACTGGACAGGCCACTGTGGCCTCTCAGCCCCAAGGAGGCTAGCTTGGGCTTCTTCACGTAGTGACGGTATTATTCCAAGAGGATGAGAACAGAAGTGGCAAATCCACTGAAGTCCTACACTTGGAACTGATATGTCAATTCTGCTACATTCCACTGACCGAAGCAAGTCACAAAGCTGGTTCAGATTTAGGGGGTGGAGAGAAAGACTCTATCTCAATGGGAGTTGCAGAATACTTGAATCTGGGGTTTTTTTTAATGATTCCTCAAAATAAACTTAAGATATACTGATAAATTAAAGTTTTCTTAATAGTTTGGTTGTCTTTCTGTGTTGAAAGGCTTCATTTTAGAGGACTTACCATGGATTTTCAAATGTGCTTTGCTAGAAGTTTCATTCTTCTTTGCACCACACTATTAGAAATTTTAAAGCCATAAATAACCATCTAGTGTGACCTTTTCTTTGACAGATGGTGAAAGTGAGGCTTAGGGACATTTGCCATTATGATTATTTATGCTTCCCATACTCCCCAAGGATCTGCGTAGACTTATAATAGAAAATACAGATATAATAGAAGTGAATACATGAACACAAGTTTTTGTTTGTTTGTTTGTTTTTGCTTTTTGAAGGGAAGATGGAAAGAGGAATGATTGAATCGGATAACCTAGGCTGAGGAAAGCTACTGCACTTGGCCGTAACTGTAGGCTCCAAGCTTTCAAGTAGTTATGGCAAAAAGAGACTGTGTCTGCATAGCTCTTATTATTCAATGAAAGATAGCACTACAAGAGACAACCTCTTTTGTGCTCTATTTGAACTCGGGGGAGGAATTTGTCTTGCGCTTATTTATATCAGGAACATCATGTCTTGACTGCTGTTGTTATTATGAGATGTTTGTGTATAGTTGCCTTTTATGCGAATCTTCCATGAGAATTATGCTAAGTGTAATAAATAAGAGACTATACAACTCTTGGGCAGATTTGAAAAAAGGAAGCAAATAAAACTTGAAAAAACCTAGAATTATTGAAATAAAAACCTTAATGGATGGATCAAATTGTGGGTTAGACATAATTAAAAAGGAAATTAGTGGATTGGAAGATAAACCTGAAGAAATTACACAGAATGCAACATGGAGAAACAAAGAAATGGAAAATATTCAGAGAAATGGAGGCTAGGGTAAAAGAATCTAAACTGTTTCTAAACAGAGTTCCAGAAGAAGAGAAGAAGAGAAAATAAAATATTTAAGGAGATAATGACTGATAATTTTCTAGAGTTAATGAAAGACATGAATTTTCAGATTAGGAAAGCATAATGAGCAGGATAAATAAAAATAAATCTGTAACCAAACACACAATAGCAAAACCTCATAATAGCAAAACCAAGAAACCTTAAAAGCAAACAGAACCATCCCTTTGATTATCTATACACTTCACTATAATTTCTACAAATGAAAGACAATTAAACAATGAGGACTGACTTTCAATAGCAACAATGAGGCCTAGAATGCCTTCAAAGGTTGAAAGGAGAAACCTGTCAACCTAGAATTATATATCCAATTAAACTATCTTTCAAGAATGGTTGAAAAAAAGAAACTTTCAGACAAACAAGAACTGAAAATGTTCGTAAGTTACTAACAATTCCTAACAAAATCACTTCTAAAGATGAACTTCAGAAGGAAGGAAAATAATCTGAGGAAAAGAAAAATAGAATGAGATGACACAAGCATTTCAAAAGAAGGCAAGAAAGGAGAAAAAAGGAAACACACATATACAAAGGGGACAAATAGAAAGCCCAAGCTAAGATGGTAGAAATAAATCCAAACATAATTGTAATAGTTTGAATATAAAATGAGCTAAATGGTCTAGTTAAAAGACAAATGTTTTAGGGCTTGATTAAAGAAAAAAGGCACTAAAAATAATGCAGAACCCAACAATATGTTTTTATTTTTTTAATTAACTAATTAATTAATTTTTATTTTTATTGAGATTATGATAGTTTACAACCTTGTGAAATTTCAGTTGTACATTATTGTTTGTCAGTCGTGGTGCAGGTGCACCACTTCACCCTTTGTGCCCACCCCCCAAACCCCCTTTCCCCCGGTAGCTACTAATCTGTTGTCTTTGTCTACATGTTTAACTTCCACGTATAAGTGGAGTCATACAGAGATTGTCTTTCTCTATCTGGCTTATTTCACTTAACATAATACCCTCAAGGTCCATCCATGTTGTTGTGAACCCAACTATATGTTTTTAAAAAGAGATACACCTAAAATTGTGAGGGCGTAGAAATGTTGAAAATAAAAGAATAGAAAAAGACATACTAGGCAATCAAAAGGAAGATTGTGTAGCTATATTAATATCTGACAAAACAGAGTTTAAGGCAAAAGCATTGCTGAAGATAAAGAGAGTTACCATTTAGATCAAAATATTATAACTCATCAGGGATAGATAATATTCTTAAATTTGTGTGCATCTAATAATATAGCTTCAAATGATATAAGGTAAACACTGAAAGAATTACAAAGAGAAACTGACCAATAAATATCATGGAGGGGACTTTAATATAACTTCTCTGAAAAAATGACAGACCAACAGATAAAAATATCAGTAAGAATAAATAATATTTAATAACACAATTAGCAGCATTTATCTAAGTATCACATATAGTATTATCATCTAACAGTGAGAAGATACTCATTCTCAAGGATACATACAACATTTATGAAAATTGACTCTTTACTAGATCATAAAGCAAGTCCCAACAAATTTAAAAAGAATCAGTACCAAAAAAAAGAGAAAAAAATCAGCATCATATGGATACTGATTCATATAGACCCTTTTCTCTTACCATAGTAAGAGATAACAAAGTGAATCCTCCCTCTAAAATATCTTATATATAGAAGCTAAAAGGAGCATAATTCTAAATAAGTCATTTCAAAAGATAAATTACAGTGAAAATTAGAAAATCCTTGAATCTGAGCAATAACAAAAACATTACATATTAAAATTTGTGAGATATAAGAAGGGTGATACTAGAAGCAAATTCAAAGCTGTATTTGCTTATAATAGAAAAGAAGAAAGGCTAAAAATTAGTGAGCAAACATCTCATTTAAGTTAGAAAAACAATGACAGAATAAACATAAAGAAAATAGAAGCAAGAAACTAGTAAAGATAATAAAGAAATTAATGTAGGAGGAAGCTTTGAAATTTTTCAAATGCTAGCTGGGACTGTCACTAGTGCTGTTCACTAAATATTTCTGCTTCTGGGCAAATGGGATGGTATTTTCCAAGCCCTTGGAGCTATGTGTGGCCATGCGATTTGCTTTGACTGATGAAATGTGAGTGGAACGAGCATGTGTCATTTCTGGGTGAAAGCTTTGGTTGCTAGTGCATGATTTACAGAACTCTTGTCTTCCCCTGTGCCACACTGAGCAGCAATGCTCCAGATGGTGGCTGCTCCGTTAAGCTGATCTTGGAGCAGAGCCCCTCAGCCTACCTAAAATGGACATGTAATGTGAGCAAGAAATACAGATCATTGGTTGTGATTTGGCAATTGTTTGTTATAACAGCATAATCTAGTGCAGTGATTCTCAACCAGGGGGTGATTTTTCCCCTGATGAAACGTTTGATAATATCTGGAGACATTTCTGGTTGTCACAACTCAGGGGGGGTGTTGCTACTGATGTGTAGTGGGCAGAGGCCAGGGATGTTGCTGAACATCCTACAATGGACAGAACAACCCCATACAACAAAGAATTACCTAGCAGAAAATATCAATAGTGCCAGTGTTCTGAAATCTTGATTTAGTGTATGTGGCTTGATAAAATAGCATAGATATTCTAGAATCACAACTCTGCTCTATAGAAATGACCTTGACTTGAAGATACTGAGATAGTAATAAGCAAATGTTTACCAAAAGAAGTGGACTCACTGTGATTTTTTGGCTTCTATTCCAGTGGACTTTTTGCTAAATCTTCCTGACTCTGTTGAGTATATTCTTTAAGCCTGTTTTTCTCTTTCCTCCAATGAGGCTTTGTGAAGATCAAGCACAATGATCGAGCCAAGATTATTAATGTAGAGTTACTACATGCATAGTGATGTAGGCAAAGGTCACATACGAGTGGGGGATTCTCTCTCCCTTCATTTCCAGGTAATTCTCTTCACTGGAGTTATAAAGCTGCTCTCCAGTGGTCATTGTCTATATCTGCTTCTCTCTGTCTCTTTGTCTCTCCTTGCCTTTCCTCTTTTCTGCTTCCTTGCCCGCATCCAAATTAGTGGCATGGCCAGGATCTGTCTCAGGAGCAAGCTGAGTTCCCACTCTGCTCTTTCTTCTCCCAGGTGGCACTTAGGTCTGCAGTTACTGCACTGACTACACAGCCCAGGCGTTGTAAGCAAACCTGCCTCTTCTGTGGTCTGTGGATGTCTGAGCTTATTCGTTTTGGAGGTGGCTGGTGTGATAGATTGAATGTCTAACTAGGCAAAAGCAGTGTTCCATATGGTCTAGTCAGTCCACTAGAGTTCTCCGCACTGAGGTTTGGAGCCAAAGTTTCTGCTAATAGTGTTACTTTGATCTCCATCTGCTATTATTACTTCAACATATATATCCCCTGACCTCTCATGTGGAGAATGCCTGTAGTTTGGGGTAGGATTAGGGTATTTTAAGACACCTTGGCCATAATATTATATAATTGCAGTCCACATGAACCTCATTTCTAATACTCAAACAATTTAATTCTCCAGTTTAGTTAGACTAAGCTCAAGATTGATCTCAGTAGAGAACTTTTATCCTCTTGTCCAATACACTCAATGATGAGTTAGTTATCAGTTAACATATTTTGAGTACTTACTATTTGCTAGGCAATAGTATAAACAGTTTACATAAATTATATCATTCAACTCTTAGGAACTCAAATTCAAGCAGATACTATTATTATCTTTATTTTGTATACGAAGCTTGTGGGGAGCCAAGAGTTTAAGAAACTTGCTAGTAAACAGAACAGCTGGCACTGCAACATGCCATTCTTGGACTCCAGAGACTGTGCTGTTGACCCCTATGCTGTATTGCTTATCCTGACTCTTAGATTGTAATCATCTCATTTTTCTTTCAGGTCAGAAGGTGATGGTCTTCCTAGAGTGGGACATGTGGGCAAAGTAAAGACCCACCCTAGGTAGAGCTTGGTGCTGACCCATTACTCCAGCTTGCTCTGCCTGGGCCTTGGGAACGGCAATTTGAAACACTGGGTCTCAGTCTGTATCATCCATCCTCAGAAGGCAGAATGGAAAACTGACCTTGTGCAGTTGCAGGGCTTGTTTCTCTTACACCAAATACAAAGCCTTTGGTAGAACCTCAGGGGACATCAGATAGAAAAGCAAGTACGTCAGGTTGATTTGGGAAACTGGCGCTGTAAGCTTCTCAGAATCTTACATCTAGTGTTTCCTTAATTAGAGAGGTGGCCCTCCAGTCAATGTTCTTGCTATTCCTTGCTATGCCATTCCCCTTGCTTCCCAGCCAGCCACTCGGGATTTTCAGCTGATGACGATGCAATCCTCCTGGGGCCGTGCAAGGCACAGAGGGGGAGAGAGCAGAATTTGTTGGCCTGTTATATGGGGTTGCTAAAGCACAGGATTGCATTCATCAAAGCCAGCATATTCCCTCCAGTTTTATATTCAGAATGCGTGTTCCACGGTTCACTTACGAGTGATGGCGGGATGTAGCAGATACACTGAAGCATTGTCTGGAAATGTTTAAGCATTTTAATTTTTTTTCTTTTACTGCAAGAAGAGAATACCCAAAACTCCAAGTAAGAAACCACGCTGTCCCAAGAACTGAACTCTGCCCAGATGTCTGTTACTTGCTGCTTAGGAGTGTGCAAGTATTTGAGGAAGAAGGATGGAACTTTTCTATGACTATAGGAATCTGAAGCCAGTTTGAACTTTGTATGTATGTCTTCTTACCCAATAAAAGAAACAGAAGTGAGAAGAAAGAAAATAACCACAACAGCAACTTTTCCTATTATTTATTGAGCACCATGTCAGGCACTAAATGATGAATATATTATCTCTTTTAATTTTCACAACCATCCTACAAGGTAATGCTAAAACATCCATATGCTACATAAGACGAACTGAGGATTAGAGCGGCAGAATAAATTGTCCACAGTCTCACAGGATTTGAATTCTGGTCTCACTCACTCTGGAGCCCCTTCTCTGAGCCATTGGTTTGAATTTGATTTACTTGCTCACATGAAGTTAGGCACTCCCACTCCAGATTTGATTAGTCAGGATTCTCTCATAATCCCTGCTGCTAGTATGAAGTAAAACTGATTAGTCTTAAGGCATGGTTGAAACAGGTCATCTAGGCTGTGTTTATAGGGATAATATAATTATAGCAGTTTTGGGGAGTGTTCAGGCTCCCCCAAAATAAATATTAGTGAGGAAAGATAAGTTAGGGGGCCCAATTAGCCAGACTGGATCAGTTTCACTGGCTGGATGTGTAACTCTCCAGTTCACTTTCCTTGTATAAACACAGCTGTGATGGACCAACACATGCCTTGGCATGCCAGGATCCAGAGGTAAGATGGAAGTTCTCAAAGAGAATTCTGGAAACCGTGTTTATCATCTTGTCCCTTGCCACCTTGCCTTAGGACCATGTATTTATTTGGCATAAAATTGAAAAAGAAAACACAAGCTCAGCTAAATGGTCCCTTTATAACCTTAAGAAAAGACCTTGAGCTATGACCTCAAGTTATATAATAAAAACAAAAGAGTTCCTTAAAACACTTATTCTTCTGTAATTTGAACTATTTTGCTATTGTTATTATTGAAGAACGAATTGCGTATTATTTCACTTGCTCCCCGTATTGGGACAGTGAATAGTCTAATAAAATGTCAGGTTGCTCTTTAGAAGGACGTTGTCTACCACTGAAAACATATACAATTCCCAGAACTCAGTCGTCATTTGGGAAGGCAGCTAATGACAATCAAAGAGAATGTCTAGAGAAACAGTGAAGAGAAAGAAAAACAAACGGAATTAAATTTGAACAGGGGTAAATTTATCTACTCTAGCTTCAGGGGTTGAAACAGCATGAGAGCCAACAGCTATTCATTGAGGACTTCCTCAGTACAAGGGATTAATGCTCTGCAATGAGAATAAAAGCATGAGTTTGTCAGTTTTCAGTGCTGGCACTCAGTGACTTTATAACCTGAGGTGAATGGAAGCTTATAACTGAGTAGTTTAGCCTAATGCCTTATTTTTTAAAATTTTTGCACAGCTGTCTGATTAAAGAGTGTTCTTCCCAAGGCTAATGTTAGCGTAGGCAAAGGAGGGAACCGACTAAATATGGATTGGCAAATAGATTTCCTTGCTTGTGACAATACTGATTGGTAGAGTCAGTTTGAGAAAATGACTGAGGCCAAATCTGGGTTTGATTAGTGATGTCTGTTATTGGCATGGGAGGGGAGAATGGTGGCAGGATATGGTATTCCTGGTATTTGATATCCCTGATGTAAATTGTATGGTTTGAGCTGTAACAAAGGCTGTGTCTGTCCCCCAAATTGCTTCTTCACTGTTTTACTTCAGTACCTGAAACTATTGCCTCTTATTTGTTGCTTGGCCTACGTTATAATTAAAAAAATAAATAAAAGCTAACACATTGGGTTCTTGGTACATATCAGGCAGTACTTGCACTTTGTACATATTATGCTATTTATTCCTATTTTACAGATGAGGGCAATGAGAGTCATTCTCTAGAAATTCAACCAAAGTCCTTTGCCTCTAACCATTGCATTTTTATGGCACTCTCTTTTTTGGCTTCTGGTGAGGCCTTTCATGACCTTCTTCATTATTTTTGGAGGACGTCTCTCCTGAGGAACCAAGGGAATATTAAACAAGAACATGGAGAACAGAAAAATGCAAAACACAGACCCGGAACAACTTTGACTATAACATGCTGCTAGCCACAATTTCTCAAGTCAAGTAACCCATCAGTTCTTCAAAAAGAATTGGCCTATTTGGTGAAGGGCCTTCATAGGGATCCAACATATTTCCTAAGATGAAGAGTTTGTAAATTTTGCTTTTATTGGGCAACAAGTTAAAATTGCAGGGGACACAGAATGGGGCTATATCGATGACAAGGGATGCTTAGATGTAGGGGGCATGAGATGCTGCAGTGAAGACAAGTCAGAGTGGTCATTGCAGAAGGGAACACTATTCATTCACTTCTTTATTCAATTGCTCATGTATCCAACAAAAGACTTATTGAGTACCAACTTTCCTTTAGGCATAGTGCCAAATGCTGGGATGTAGGTTCCTGTTCACACGGAGGTTTCAGAAGGGAGGAGACTAGCTCTGAAAGTAAATGATATACTTGCAGTTTGCCTAAGGTTGTGCTAATTTTCACCCTTCCCACTGACAGTGTCTGCATTCTTCTGGTTCAATATCACTATTATTACAACACTCACATCACCATTCTAATTCTAAACAACATAGATGAGGCACTGAAGTATATATGCATCATATTAAGTAAAGAAAGGTCAAATGCAATATTTTATCTACAATATGATCACAGTCATGTAAAAATTATATGAGCATAGCAGGATGACCTAACTGAAAATGTGTCTGAAGATTTTGAAACATTTACGAGTGGAAACTGAAAAAAAAATATCCTGTCATTTAAGAGCTACAGAGATTTTCTGTCTCACGAGGAAGTCAGCTTTCTGAACTTCTCTGGGTCAGACTGCTTCTTTGTTCTTGGAAAATCACCGAACTGTCTCTGTGTTACCCAAATGTAAAGCAAGATGCCTCTGTTATTTGGGAGGCTTGTGAAATCATAGAGATACTTTGACTGAGAAACCAAATGCTCTGTGTGCTCACATACATTTGTTGCCTATGTGTGAGCCAGAGTTCCCCTTGTTTCTTTTCCCTGTGTGGGTTGAGACTGCCCTGTGCCCTCACTGTAGTTACCTGTGTCTGGGGTGGCCTGGGGATTATATTTCAGCTGCTGCCTCCCAGGGAAGTGATTTCTAGAAGGGTAAGCAGATAGGGTCTTCATTTCATGCTAGGAAGATCAGGCTGGGCTGGGGGTGGGGGGCAGGACTGGAATTTCGATGATCTATTTGAGATTTGGTACTCCAGACTTTGAGAAGTGTGCTGATTCTGGATTATTGTTTTCTTCCTCTTTTTTTCTTGAGGAAGATTGTCCCTGAGCTAACATCTGTGCCAGTCTTCCTCTATTTTTTGTATGTGGGATGTTGCTTGATGAGTGGTGTGGAGGTCTGCACCTGGGATCCGATCCTGTGAACCCCAGTCTGCCAAAGTGGAGCATGTGAACTTAACCACTGTGCCGCTGGGCTGGCCCTGGATTATTGTTTTCTTATATTAACTTCATGCTAGGATTGCCATTCTTATGGGTAAGGGTAGGGTTTGCTCTGAGAGTGAATGGTATTGCCTCTGTTGATCACTCTGGCAAAGAATGGGTCCGCTGGGAATAGAGATTATGGTCTGGGATGAGGAGACACTTCTTTTCTGCTTGGGAGACGTGGCTATGGCACCTGGACTATACGGAAGGGAATCAGGTTTGGCTACACTTTCAGTTGAGGCCAGGCCAGGAGATATCTCCACAAGGGGCCCCCAGAGGAAGCATCTGGGCCTCCTTGTAGGTCTAGAGGCAAGTTTTCACTGATGTAGTTTCCTTCTGCTCTTCTTGAACTATAAATAAAGTCTTATTAGAAGTGGGAGCCTGGTCTCAATACTGCTGTGGAGAGTCAGGGCAAGAGCCTCTTCCACTCTGAGGGTTCAAGACGGAAGAGGAGGCTCCCATCTCTTCTCCCTCTGAGGCCAGTGTGATGGAGCCCAGACCTGGGCCCCTGGACTTGCGGGAGAGGCAGCCTGCAGTGAAAGTCACGTTACTGCCACCTCCCTCTCCCAATCCCCACCCTAATTCTCCAGATACAAAAGGAGAGGAGCCTTGAAAGGAGGGCCCCTCAGATCTAGCAGTCAAGCTGGTAAGGCTTGGAGACCTGGGCAGGCAAACACATGCATAAACAACAAAAAAAGAAAGGGCTGATAAATGAAGAAAAAGAAAGGGAATTCTAGAGAATTATTTTCATCATTTAATTTCGATAATTATGATATTGTTTTTGCAATAAATCAAGAATGTGTAGTGACACTATTATTGTGACTCTACCATCCACAATTGTAGTCCCTGTGCAACAGAGGGTTAATGACTGACATTAAATCAGTCAACTAATGTCCAAAGTTAAAAACTGGAGGGTGTCATCTGCAAGGATCTCTTTCATGTTAACCTACTAATTGAATTTTTTTAATGCCCCAAGTGGGAGTTTCTTGTGTTTTAATTTATACTGAGTCCCTTTGTGTAGTTTTGCGGGTCTCAGCAGGGGAGCGTGTTGGTTGGTGAGTGCAGCCAGACTTAAGAGCTAAAATCCCCTAATTCTTTCTATGACTTGTAAAATAATTTTAATCTTATTTATTTTTTAGAATACGAAAACTTATTTGTGGCTCTAAATTAAAAGGTACCAAACGCAAACGGTGACAGCTCTCCTTTCCGTGGCTTCTCACCTTTCAGTTCTTCTCTTCAGAGACAATTATTTATCCATTTCTTGTGTATTTTTTTCCAGAGGTAGCTTATGCATATATGAGCAAATCCCTATACCTATGATGTTTTGCACAATTAAATGCTCACGTTGAGCCTGGCTCTCTGCTGAGCATTTTACGTGCTTTGGTTCGTTCAACTTTCACAGATAAGGACTCAGGTATTGTTAGCATCCCCACTCCGTAGGGGGAAACTGAGGCTCAGAGCAGTAGTGTGCTGGCCTGTTTTGTACCAGCTTGGGAGAGCCGATTGTTAAATTGTTAGGAATTTTGTGATCTGGTTGATTGAAATCGGCCACAGTGGGAGCATTTGCACCCGTGGAAACTGGCCAACACTATAAATCACATTCCCCGTGTCTATCTGGAGCTGGTTTACTGTTTACCAGCACACCATTTCTCAGAGAGGTTGAGTGACTTACTCAAGATGACAAACTAAAGGTGGCTGAGGCAGGATTTGACCTCAGGCCTCTCTAACTCCAGACCCTGTGCTCTGAGCCAGGATCATACTGACAAGTAGAAGAAAAATGAACTTGAGTTTTCAGTGCCTGTTCTGGTGACTTCCCAGCCCTTGTACCCTCCAGATCCAGGCTATTTATTATATTAATAGTGTTATTCCGATCTCTTGCTCTCTCTCTTTTTTTAATCCTCTTTCATTTTCATGATTGGTGTCTTTTTCTTTTCGGTTTTTTTTTTTAAGGAAGATTAGCCCTGAGCTAACATCTGCTGCCAATCCTCCTCTCTTTGCTGAGGAAGACTGGCCCTGAGCTAACATCCATGCCCATCTTCCTCTACTTTATATGTGGGACGCCTGCCACAGCATGGCTTGCTGAACGGTGCCAGGTCTGCAACCGGGATCCAAACAGGCAAACCCCAGGCTGCCAAAGCAGAACGTGTGCACTTAACTACTGTGCCACTGTGCTGTCCCCCATGGTTGGTGTCTTAATAGTTTGTTTTCTTCTCGTCATAACCTAACTCATGCATATTGCAGACAAGTTGTAAAATGGAGAAACATATGAAGAACAAAATAGCCATCACTTTGAAATAACAAGCGCTAACATTTTGTCACCTTGTACTGACTTTGACCTTTGTGTTTCTGATTGCTTGAACTTGATTCTTATTTGGTGCCTCTGTTTTACTTTTGGACTTTTTCCTCCCTAATTTGTTACATGATGTTTCTTAGTACCTTTCACTCCGCCTGTTCACATAGAATTCTTAGCTGTGACATGGGGTGCAATTAACCCCATTTTAAAGCACTCATGTGTATCATCAGCATAGATGGTGAAAAAATGATGTAGTCAGCTTATGCTTGAATCAGGCTCAGTGCAGCAAGAGACTCACGATGTAAGAGGCACAAGGAAACCAAAACGGAGGGAAGAAACCACCGATTCAGGTTGCCTGACTCACAATCACTGTGATACCTGTGTCTTTTGAGCGGAATGGAGAACAAAACCACATGCGCTATTTCAATTGTTATTTCTCTCCCTCTCGTTATCTTTTTCCACCAAGCTCATGCACAGTAGTCGAATTTACATAATTTGAATGTGCAAATGACGTACTTTCTTGGTAAAACAGAGCAGCCAGAAGAGCTAAAACACAGCCTTCTAAAACATCAAAAATCAGTTGCTCAACATTAGTGCATTGTTAACTTTAGCTGTAACAGTTAACAGAATATTATATTTTACCTCTAGAATATGTCTGCAAGACAATATCTGGTTATGTGTGTGTATGTGTGCATGCGTGTGTGTCTCACTATATATATAAAAGCAGAGTGACTAATTCTGCATCAGGTAAATGGATTAGGGGGTGTTGAAGAGGAGCCATTTTCTTCACGAGGTTTCAGTAATGAGTAAATGGCAGAGAGAAGTACGGGCTGTCCCGAGAGGCAGAGCCCGTCCTTGGCTCTGGGCTACGCAAGCCCTGTAGGTTCCGAGCACCAGTGATACAAATTGTGCCAATCTGTTAGAGCAGACCCGGCTTCCCAGTGGTTTTGTGACTGTCGCCTGTCTCTGCATCTCTTATAATGAAATGGTTCTTGGACAGCTGGGTTATCAGCAAAGAGCCATGTAGGAAGTGGCCTGCCCAATTAATCAGATGTCATTCAGACCAGATTTCTTTAGCACATCGCTTCATGGTAAACAGCAGAGTATTAACAAATGAAAATCATAAAGAGACAAAGGAGAAAGGCGTCATTTTTATGTACACTTACTTGTCTTAAGACATATTTTTCCATTTCTGAAACTTGAAAAATAACCATCTGGAAAGAATCATATTATAGACAAGGCATGTCATGACATTTACAGCAAATATTTTTGCTGTGGGATCAGTATTCTCTCATTGCCCCGTCAACTGCCATATAATCGGATACCCATAAAGTATTCAATAAATAGAGGGCTCCTGCAATAAATCAATAGTGCAGGAATAATACGTTTTAAGTGTTCACATTTTCCTTTGTTTATCCATCTTTTTAAACATGCATTTTTGCATCACAAACCTCCTTTAACGTTTGTCTTTGTTTCTTTGCCTCTCAGCCACTGAGTCTCGGGCAAATGACATTAGACTGCACCACCGTGGAGAGATCTCTGGCATAAATAAATGTATCAGGAGGTCAAGAGGTCAAGAGCATAAATGAGGCAAAGATTTCAAAGAAATCACCGACCAAATGATTTATAAATCATGGAAAACACTGCTCCGGCCATAAAAGAGAAATTAAATTTATACATCATGAGCTTCAGGATGCTTTGGGTTCTGGTGGGTAACTGGGTTAGAAATGGAAGAGCTTATGTCATCCTGTTGTTGGTTTGGAGTCTTGTTATAGCGGCATTTACCCCAGGACTCTAAATCAGGAGGACCAAGATTAAACTCCCCCCCCCTTTGCCTGTGTCTCTAGAAACGTTTGCTTTTACCTCTGACCTGGAATTCCCACCACGTGGGGCTCGACTCTGGAGTGGGGTAAGAATCAATTCACTGTTGGGCAGAAATGATAATACCAGTGAGAGAAGGCAAGCCTCCCCTCTGTTGGTGAAAGGCTGCGAGTCCCACCTTTGTCTATGGGAAAGCAACAAAGAATTATAGCATCCGCCCTGGCCGGCCAAGGAAGCTGTGAAACTGGGGACTTCTGGAACATAACAGCCGAACCATCTATAGGAGAGAGTAAAACGAGCCAGTCTCTGTAAAAAGAACAATAATACTTTATGCTATAATGATCTGTAAGGGGAATCTGTCCAGAGCTTTTACAGCTTAAAAATAATCCTTTCCACTTTTTGTCATATTTTCTTCAAAGACACGACGTTCAGCCATTTCTTTCTTCTACACACCCCCTTCTCATTTCTTTTTCTTCTGTTTTTGGAAAAATTATCGGATTGGAAACTCTACAGCTTGAAAATGTCTATTTATTTTAGCTCTATATGAATTCATGAAATGTACACAATGATCTATACATAAAACTTAAGTAATTTCATGGGGAACTTGCTGAAAACACACTCATTTGGGAACGTCACTTCTGCCTTAAACAGATGTGAGGCAGCAAATGACACCATGAGCAGCCCTCAGAGTTTGGAATTGATTGCCGTTCTTTATGACCTAACCGATGGAGACTTACACTTGGGCTAGTTTTAAAGTTTTCCTGGAAACAAATTTTGCTAATCCCACACAATGGAAACGATATGCTGGTTCCCAGCTTGAAATACAGATTTGTAGTGATGACAGAGAAAAACAGTATACTGTGTCAAGACTCCTTCACTCGCACAATCCAAGGTGGGCTTTTAGTGGAGCCCTAAGTTTCTTCCCTTCCCTTGCTTCCTTTCTCTGTCTGTCTTCCTTTCTCTCTTTTCCTTTCCTTGTTTTCTTTCTCATGCTTCTCTCTTCAGCTATCAGATATTTGTAAGAACAAAATATGTTTTGGGGGGGCCAGTCCAGTGGCGTAGTGGTTAAGTTCACATGCTCCTCCTCAGTGACCCAGGGTTCGTGGGTTCAGATCCTGGGCACGGACTTAGCACCACTCGTCAAGCCACGCTGTGGTAGCATCCTACGTAAAGTGGAGGAAGACTGGAATGGACGTTAGTTCAGCATCAACCTTCCTCAAGCAAAAAGAGGAAGACTGGCAACAGATGTTAGCTCAGGGCCAATCTTCCTCACACACACACACGCATGCAAATCTGTCTTGGGGTTGGTAAATTTTGGGTTGTTTGTTTCACTTTTTAAATGTCTTAAGACAATTTTTACTCAAGTATTTGGGAGAAGGGAATGTAGAGCACATTTTTTTCTTAATCTCCTTTTTCTACTTTACCTAGGTATATGTTAAAGGAAATTTAATCCATAGCTTGCTGATGCATTTATGCCTAAGTCATCAAATTGGATTTTGAATCACCTTGCTTAACGTCTCTCCAATTCCCTTTCTCTTTGTAATTGGGAAGTTGGGCCTCATGAGTGGGGCCAGAAATTCGTGTTGTGTTTAGAATTCAGGCCCCTGAGAATTGATTGGTACCATTTCCTTTATCCACTTTAGAAGGATACTTTATCTTCCCTACCTTGGAACCACTGCAAATACCCCAATGGACCATCTATCCTTAGAATCATTTCTTTTCCCAAAGAGATTTAGTATAGAAAGTTGAATAGGTTAAAAAAAAACAGTAAGCATATCTGTGTTTCTCTCACTTAACTTCTTCCACATTAAAGAGAAGCAAATCTGAAAGTAAAATTGAGATTTTACAAAGATCTGAACGTGACACTGCGAACTTTTTCAATGGTTTTTCCCAATATTCTCATAACAATTGGCTTGAATTATGTCTTCAGTACTCAATAAAGGACAAAAAGGGAGGATATTAATCCACATCTTAGCAAAAATATATAAAGTGTGTGTTTGGAGAGAACCTGTTAAACTTAGGACTAGGCTAATTATTAGTTTATTTGCAATTTTTGGTGAATTTTTTTGAATTTTGAAGGTTTTATGTTGATCTGAGGTTGATTGCCCTTTTAATCTCTTCCTACACCATGGCATCAGTGTGCTCAGACACAGCTGCATGTCTCAGAGTTGGACTTTCATGGAATGAGGTCTGTCGTTCCACGGAAAGGGAGAGAGATTCTCTGTGCTGATACTAAAAGAAATTGCTGGCTTTGTTACATCTTAAAATTTTATTTGTTTTCATGGAAGTGAGCAACTTGTATTGCCATATTTGCCTTTTCTGGCCCATTGGCTTTTGATCACATCTCATGGCTTTTTTAGCACATGATGTTTCGTTTACACTGATAAAATTGTGATCTTGAACGTGCATGTGGAGGGGGTGCTGAGGTATCCTGTAAATAGACTGTGTGATGGAGTCCATCTATTATTACATGGCTGCCATAAAATATATAACACACTGGGTGGCAGGCAGGGTGACAGTAAGGTGGGAGTCTGAGTAAGTAACATAGCAACTCAGTAACGTTGGTCTGATTAGGCAAGGAAAAAAGAACCCCAAACAAAAAACTAGTCTCTTTTACTGATTTTAGCATGGAATTTCTTTAATAATACTCTTAGATTTAAGAGATACCTGATATAATTTCTCAGAGCCTGTTTTAAAGAATGGAGAAGAACCTTTTATATTTAGTTCATCATGTGCAGAAGACTGTGATTTAAGAGTTCTTGGCATTTTATTTTTTATTTTTTTGTCTAAATATCTGCTCCCTCAATTTTCCTTTGTTCACTGACAATCTTGTGTAATTTGGAGTGAAAGTGAATAGAAGAATGTTCTCTACAGGTAAGAGGTCAAGTCTTGCCGCAGCTACAAATGAACTGGATCTGATACAAGCTACCTGATCTCTTTTTGCCTCAGTTCTCTCGTCTGTCAAATGGCAAAGACAAGATTACCCACCACATACAGTCATTGTGAGATTTATGTACATGGCAAGCAGAAGAGTTCTTGGCACAAGGTTAACACTTATTAAATGTTAGCTGCTGCTGCTGCAATTACTGTTGTGGGCTAGCAAATTGTTTAGCACACACCTTTTGCATAAATAGTTTAAAGGAAACGGGACCAGCCTATGCTCACATAATTCTAACCTGCTTGTGTGTGAATTACTAAAATTACTAAAATACTCCTGAATTGAGACTCTGAGACCCCCAAAGGCAAATTGTAAAGTCAAGGGTTTGGGTATGTATTGAGTAGTAACCAGTGTAAGAATGATTATGTTGTGGTTAAGAAAAGTGGAGATGTGAAGTGTAAAATCTGATACTGAGAGAAGAACACTGGATTATGAGTTGGAAGATGTGTCACCAAAAAAAAAAAATGTGACCTTGGCAAATAGCATGTCCTCCTTGAACCTCATCTGCCAAATGAGAATGGGAGTGATGAGACCCACTCTGTGGGTTTCCCAGGGTTATTATAGGTTCTGATTAGAAGAAGTGTGGGCACAGGAAAGCGCTCTGAAAAGATAAATGTGCTGTTCAGGCAGGAGGTGATGCAAGTTGAATGACAGAGCAGGTTCCTGCCCATCAATCCTGCACTTCCGCCTGTTACTACTCCAGTCTGGGATGCTGGAGGATGGCCCAATTGCAAATTCCAGGGCACGCACGTGGCCTGTTGATTGTACTGGCGCCTGCTGTGCGAAAGAAGCCGGGTGCATTTTTATGTGTCAATTCCAGACAGACAGATAGTTTTGCTTTGGAAATAAAGAGGCTTTCTTGGGTGAAATGGGACAAACGGTTAGACCCCAAATCCTCCAAAACAGCCTTGAAATGTTTGAAGCATTGTGCCCTTTGACGTCTCAATGATACCTAGTAATTTTGTGACAGTCTATTCCTTAGTCAGAGTCGCAGAGTTCAGCAGCCACCCCCTAGAGCCCTGGCAAAGGCAGTTTCCGAAAATGCCAGAATGGAGAGGAGTTAATGTACAGTGTGGAAGAGCAAAGGCCCAGGGAGCCCAGATCCAAGCCAGGAGACCGTTTTCAACAGCGTGAGCAAGAGAGAGCATGCAACACTCAGACAAACAAGGAGGACCAGAAATCGCACCTATCCAGATGCAAAAATAAGAGGAAGGGGCCCAGTCAGAGCTCTAATCCATCACTCAACTGGCGCAGGCAGGAGAGTCACGAGCCTGGCACCAGCCTCCTCACTCCGGGGCTGCCTCCCCGCCTTGGGCGGCAGAAGGGCTGCAGGCTGAACCGTGACGTCCTGGGCCTGTGCTCCTCAACAGATGGCACTGTAAATCTGAAATATTCCACAGGAGAAAGACAAATGGTAATCAGCCGAGAAGGCTCGGAGCCTGGCATACGGAGTGGAATAAAGAGAGGCCCCGCATCCTTACAGAGTCGTTCCTTCCTCCTGCTCTTAAATATCACACCTCTGAAGTCATCTCCCACTGGAACTCCCAGCAGCTGAATAGGTTCATAAACACAATTCTCTCTGGGCAGAGGGAAACCAAGAACCAAGGCAGTTACCCCTATAATTCCAGCCCACAGTTAGGTGTGGGAATGTTTACCTTGAACTCTGAATGATTTCACCCCAACGCAGCTCCCCCTGGTAACTCTCTGACCTGACCCCTGCCCTTATTATTGAGATACAAACGAGCCCTTCCCTACTCCTCCCTTCTAATTTTCTCAAACATTTATTGACTGCATGCTATAAACAAAGCACTATCATTCATTCATTCATTCACTAGTCATTTATTCCTCCTTAATGGATCACCTCCTTTGCGCCATGCTCTGTGCTAGGGCCTGAAGCCACAAAGATGAATATGATGGTGACTTGTCCTCAAAAAGCTCAAGTTTGGTGTTTTGGATAGATACCAAATAGGCTTACAAAACTGAATAAAATAGTTACAGGGCTTGCTCTGCAGAGAGGGAGAGAAGCTCCGTAGGTATCGATAAGATTTGGAGTCTAGTATTATCCTATCCATGGTTTAATGAGGCCAAATGTGGCCACTTTCAACTGAGTTGTTTCAGAATCTCTGGTTTGGGAGTGATATATAGTTTAAAAAATATATATTAAAATGTTTTTACAGCACACATACGGAAAAGAAAGTTCGTCTCGTATCCTGCCCTCTCGAACACCATCTGCTTTGCTGCCTCTGGGCCTTCCTGTGCACTGCCCCAAGTTCACTGAATGCTTGCCCCGCTGTATGCGTGCGTCACTGCAAGCTTTCAGATGTCAGCAGAAATCACATCTCTCCTGGGAGGCAGGATGGTGTAGTGGTTGAGTGTAGACTCTGGAGCAGGCCTGCAGCATCAGACTTTGAATCTGCTAATTGCTAGCTATGTGATCTGGGGCAAATTCTGGAACCTCTCTGCTAATCAGTTTCCTCATTTGAAAAGTGTGAGTTATTCTGATATCCATCCCATAGGACTGTTACGAGGTTTCAATTAGAAAATATATGTATTTAGGGCTTCGTTCAATGAATGTTAGTTTTTATTGTTCTCAGACCATCATATCTAAGTTGGTTCACTCCTGTTATTTTCTGTTATGCTCTCTTTTGGTTTCCATTACAGCATTTACTACACTTGCATATGACAGTTATGTAAGGCAATTCTGTATTTATTTACTTGTTAATTACTTGTCTTTCCCACTAGAGTGTAAGCCCCACAAGGCTCTTTTCTTTACCAAAGTATCCTCAGCACTTAGTATAGTACCTGGATAGAGCAGATGCTCAATAAATATTTGTCGAACAAGTGAATGAATGAATGAACAAATAAATGAAAGCTAAACCAAAATATCCTTGGGTAATGGAGCTATATAGAAGATAAGATAAGAAAGCTTTCTAGTGGGTATGAGTTAAAAAAAAAAAGTTGGGGATTGATCTTTGAAGTCTGGGGCTTGGAAATCATTCTGTCTTGGTTTCTTAACAATGGAGAGTTCTGGGTGCCAGAAAAATTCCACAAATTTTCCCACGTTGTGGGCTTCTGAAGACATTCCATTGAGACTGTTGTGAAATATAGCATGTCCCCAAAGGGAAAAAGATAGTTATATCTTTTTCAGATACAGGTGGGAAGGTTGCATTGAATCTTCCTAATGAAAATCAATAGCATAAAAAGTTAAATTAAGTTGATGCAATTCAATTATTCAATCCAACTTGCTTATTAGCAAAAGCACCCAATCCACCACTGGGATCCCTGTTGCTAAGTTGCCTCAAGAAACAAATTGATTAATGGATTTTCTTTTTCTGAAGGTCCTTTCAAGTAAGCAGGTCAAATAGCTACGAATTCATTAGGGCCACTCTAGTCAATGATAGCTGTGCAATTTGGTTCCAAACACCCAATTTATGGATTGGCCTAAGCCCCATGGAAGTGACTGTGTTTGGGGGATTTTGGAAGCCTGTGCATTGTCATTAACTATCCTTAAGGAATTTTGGGTCAGGAAGGGGAGCAGCAAGCTCTGCTGAGAAGCAAACCCTTGCCCATTTCATTCAGGGGAAGGAAGCAGTGGGCCCAACATACTCTCCTTTTGGCCCTATGCTCTCAAGACCCCCAATATACATTAAAATTGTTTGTAAACATCAGTAATTTTTTTTATAAGAACTTCTTAAATGGAGAATTGGGGACCAGCAAAATATGGTCATATACTGATAAGAGATTTGGAAATAACAAAGGAGATGATGACAAAACCCAAAGGCTGAAATTTGATATTAAATGTTTATTTTTGATAACTGAAATTTCTCTTTTTAAACTTAGTCAAGTCTTCAACTATCTGCTTCATTTGGGTACTAACAGGACTTTAAGGAGTTATAACATTAGGATAGGAAAACTAAAGATACATATCCACATATATATATATATATATATATCTATATTTATCCGTCTATCATCTATCTTTATCTATATATATATCATCTATCTATATATAATTGTGGTTCATAGTGTGAACCAATGTAGCAGGTGTATATGAAATGCACTTATTTTATATGCAATATGCAATGCAATATGGAACTGGGAAGACAGCCAAAAGGCCAATGGTAGAAAATGAAGACCAGGGTAGTAAGGTGGCTGAAGAAACCCAAGGTTCCACAATAAAAGATACTCAAAGTGGGTGATATCAGGAGGATCCAGCTGAACTTAATTATACAAGATAAGCCAATATCAGAAACAGTTTCATAAATTACAGTTTTCCCCTGAATTTCCAGGTATAGTTGAAAGTCAGTAAATGCTAATCACCAAGGTGGCTTTCTTTAAGGGATAGATAGTGTCAAATGCATTTTTTTTAGTTGGGACACACATTAGAAATTCCATTTTTAGCATTTTAACAAATGTTTAGAATTTTTAATAGTTTTAGATTTATCGAGAAGTTGCAAGAATTACAGAGAGTTCCTGTGTACTCTGCACTGGGTTTCCAGTATTGTTAACATTATTATAGTACATTTGCCACAACTAATTAACCAATATTAACACAAAAATCCCCTCAGTTTGCATACGAGGAAACTGAGTCCCAGAGGGTTAAGTGATTTGCCCCGGCCATGGCGAGGGGAGAACCAGGACCCAATTTCCATAACTGTCAGCCAAGGGCTCTTTCTAGCAAATTGTGCTTCTCTATCTTCTGATTTCATACTTTTCTCTTTTATTGCTAATGGATCCTTAGGAACAAATCTGGTTCAGAAATTCAAAGTGTGAAGTAGATAAAAGCAGAGGCTTTCTGGGTGAAGTGTACCCCTCCCCCTTGCACCCCGTCCCGTGGGAACACCTGAGGCATCTTTGAGCAAGTGTTTGGGCTCAAAGGAAGATCGTTGGGCAACAGCTTGGCAGTTTGATGATGGAACTTGTTGTAAGTTCACCATCTGGCACCATCTGCCCTGTGAGGCTTGAGGTGGGGCTGTCACTGACTGAATCAAAAGCCAGCATGAGAAGGGAGGTGGATCAGGCACGCAGGTTGCTGGTGAGATAGGCCATTGGATAAGAAACATTTTCTTAACCCTTTGAGATTGAACTGATTAAAGAAAGGGAGAGTCAAATAAGCATATCTGAGTTCATACAAATCTCCTAATTGCATCTATAGTATTGTGTGTTCTAGGAATAAAGAGAAGATTGGCTGAAAATGCATTTTGGTCCTCTGTAATGTGTCCACTTTCTCTGCTTTCCCTCTTCCTAGAAAAAATTACTTCTTCTCTTCTTTAATTTTTTTTTTTTTTTTTACCAGTATGGACTAGAAGAAAAGGGAGTGAATAAGACGCAAAGAGAGAGTAAAAAAGAGTTAGGATGACATAAGGGCCTGAAGTTGCAGCCCTGAATCAGAAAAATCTGTGTTTAATGCCACCGTTGCTATATACCAACTGTGTGATCGTGGGAGAGTTACTCAGTCTCTCTGTGACTCAGTTTCCTCATCTGTAAAACAGGAATCATGGCAGGTTCTCCAATGTGTTGCTGTGGGAATTGAATGAGATAATGCCTCTAAATGGTTTTGCCCCAGGCCTGGGATGTTGTAAAGACTTGATAAACAGTAGTCATTATTATTTTCACTAGAACTACAACCATCTATATTATTATCAAGAAGGAAATAAATTCATGAGAATAAATAAGCAACTTTTCAGAGGGCAAACCTATCAATCTTTTGCTTTTAGTAGCTTTCTTAGAATGCTCACCTTTTCCAAAGTACTGCTTTTTTTGATAATTATTTAATAACAATACATTCTCTCTTTCATACACTGTGGTTAAGTTGCCAAAGCTAAATTGATTAATTTTGTTTTGTAGTTTTTTTTTAACAGTTTCATGCTCTACCAACTGAGCTATCCGGGCTATAGGGTTTTTTTAAAAACAGAAATATTTGACTTTTAGCCGTTTTCTTGAATCAGTCATTTATTCAACAAGTATTTACTAACATGTGCCAGCATTGTTCTAGGCACTAGGGACACACAAAACAAAGACCCATGCCGTGAGGCCTAGCTAAACCTAAGATAGCATAATAGTAAACTGAATGTTAGAAGGGGGCAAGAGCTGTGGAAAAAGTAGGGCAGGGTAAGGAGAGTTGGGAGCACGGAGGCTGGGTTTGGTTTTGGTTTTAATCACCAAACGTGGCCCTCTTAGGAACTCTTTGACCTCTATAGGGCAGAACTTAGTGTCTGGGGAAAGAAAACTAGATACTGAAAGAGCTGATCATTCAATCACTCTTTCCTGACTCTCCGTTCTGTTGCCTTGCGGGTCAGCTTTCCCAGTCCTAGCAGCCTGTCTCACATACATAGCTTGATCCCTACCTGCTGCCAATCCCAGCAGATCCTTTTTGTTTTTGACAGGTCAGAACCAGGCCCATCCAATTACTCCCCCTCTAACCCAGCCAGAGGCAGATGAAAAGTGACATTCCAGAGCATGAGCAATTCCTCTCCTCCCCGCGGTTTTCTAGGATTATGGGCAGACGAGGGAACTCCATCTGGATGTTAGGTGGAGACCCCTGGGTTTCTAGCCCCTCTTGTAGGAATTCCAGCTTTCCTTCCCAGGTGAGCTGCCAGAACACTCAAGCGCGAGCTAGCATTATCATTAATCTCCCAACCAGGGCTCCTATTAATGTGTCACTGAAACAACCTATTTTCTTATACTAGTTCCCACCCCTTTGATAGACTGGACATGTGTCAAAAAAATCAGAGGCCATCCATATCTTATCTTACATTAGGAAGAGTCATGTAGAAATGTCCCTTCATTACCAGGACCATCATGTCAAAAAGAATCGACTTATTGTCAGCTTTTCTAACCTAACAATGTTAATGGAGCCTTTAGACATCCTTTCTCCTCATTTGTTTCGTAGACGCCTATCAAGGAGACAGTTGCAGGAGAGTTTCCAAGCTCTGGGGAGCCCTGTGCATGTGTATTACATGACAGCACTCTTGGCTGCTTATTATAAAGGGATTCAGGAGTAGGTGGGAGGATGGAGATGGTGGGGAGAAAGCGTGCTTTTGGCAGGGTGCCAGGGTAGTGAGACACTCCCAGCAAGACTTCAGGCTCCAGAGCTAGCTATTGTTTCTACGCTCTCCTCACTCCCTTCCGAAATTTTCCGTCACAGCATAACAAACATGTTTACCCGGTGAAGGTAGCCTTTGAGACAGTTACTAGCAATGTTAACCTCTCTCTTTTAATCCATACATGTAGCTCTTTTTTTTTTTTTTCCTGAAGTGGAGGAAGAAGTCATTTGCTGGGGAATTTTCTAGGACTTTCAGAAAGTACCTTGTGCTGGGTAGGAGGATTTTTGGGGTAGGGTCCATCTTGGAGGAACCAGCTCCCTGCCAACATGCCATTGGCCATCCAGTGCTGATCAATAGTAAAAAGATGACAAGTTGATATTGGTGAGTAAAGCAATAAGCCATTTCTCCTGTTGAAGTTACACAAATGCCTTGTCCTAACAGCATGAAACTATTGGAATTTTTCTAAGAAATGCCCACGGGCTCTTAGAGTAAATCTCCTTCACGTATGGATAATTCATCCTTCTTTCTTTTTAAAACACAACAAATGTGCTCCTTAGGTCTATAGTCCTGGTCACCCCCACTCATAGGCAGTTGAACTCCATCCACTCCAGCATGATTCAGAAAGATATAACTGTTAACTGGGTACCAAGTAGTTTCACAGCCTTCTGGGAGAATTGCCATTTGGGGGAATGTTCAGCACTCAAACACCCCTCCTAGGTGCGGGATCCCTCCTGTGTAACTCTTGGAGGAAGGTCGTGCCCTGTCTCCCATGTTGGAAGCTGATGGGATCTAGATTCTCCTCTCATCAATCCCAGCTAGAGAGTGGACTGATGATCTAGGCTCAGCCAACTGGATGTTCCCACCTGGGACTTTGGGTTGTGAGCCCAGGATATAGATTTGGAGGGAATTATTCGTGGTGGTGGCACCTTGTGGCAGTGGCTGCAACTTTCCATGGTGATTTCCCTGGCATCTAGCAGTGGCCTTGTTCTCCCAGGGCTGTTCCTTCTGTAAACAGCTATGGATCCCTTAGATACAGCTTGTTTTCCTGGTTTTCAGTGTTGGGGCTGACACTTTGAGTCACCTGACAACCTTCTAAAAGTACCTTTCCGTTTAAGTTAGGCAGAGTTGGTTTCTGACCATTAGAGATGCTTTAGCTTATTGAAGTCCTATTTCAGCACTGAGAGTGTGGGATGCCAGATACCGCTTTCTACATTTTATGTAGGAGAAGGCTGAGGCTCAGCGTGGTGAGTGACTTACCCATGTTTTCACTAGTGCTTGACAGAGTTGAGACTTGAAGTGAGTCTGTGAGACACGTGGAGGCAGGGGCAATGTCTTTTTAAGGTAATATGTCCAGGACCCAGCAAAGGACCAGACGCTCTAGAATATTTGGACTCCACATTCAGCCTACGTTCAGGATATATTGTTATCTCTATTCTGTGGGAGACAGACTGTGCCCTATGGTACCTTAGGCCGTTTCTAACACAGAAATGTGTGTTGTTTTTCAGAATAGGCTCACGAAAGCTGGAGCACAACCACATGCCTATCTCTCTGTCCGAATCAATCCCATTCTTTAGCATTCTTGACGGGGAGCAGGGAGGGCATGGAAAGACATTGTGGGAAATGGAGACCACAAAGCGGGAGGGTGGAATGTCATCAATTTTATCTATTTGGTTAGTTTTTAGTGAACAAGCAGAGAATGGTTACTCTACACCAGTACTACACTGGGCACCTGATTTATATAGATCTAATCCTAGCAATCGTTCGCAATATGAGGTGGGTGCTATTATTGCCCTTATTTTACAGATGAGAAATCTGAGATTTAGACAGGCTAAGGTCCTTGCCCCAGATCCATAGCCAGGAAGCCACAGCACCAAGTATGACTGACGTCATGGCCCCAGCTCCTAATATATCCAATATACGATACCAAGGGGGCTTGTTGACATTTGGGTCTGGGGTTTGCTGATGATGGTTGACTGCTTTTGAGCACATTTTATTAAAAAACAATGTATAGAATTGCTTATGTAATTCCAAGATTGTGGTCTTGAGAGAGATATCCCCTCTTCCACTATTTTTATTTTTTCTGAGAGAAAAGCTGAAATTTGGAAGACTTGGCGAAGAGAGTGTTAATGTGCTAACATCAAATGAATTCCATGGATTTTCTATTCATTAAGGCTCATTTCCCTGCACATAACTCACCTCAGCTTGGTTATACTACTCCAGGGTGTGCTAGTAAAAAGGGGAAAAGTAGGGATGCCAGCCAGAAAGAGGTGTTTTTGGCTACAAAAATCAACTTACACCTACCAACAAAGAAAAACAGAAAGGCTTTGCCAAACAGTAAATATCAAGTTCACTGCCCAAGCCCCAGAAGAAAATGTATTAAGCAATTTATGATACCTTTTTGAGTCTACGGTTACCTGATACTACTTGGCTGTGAATTTTGGGAATTGCAATTCAGCAATTGGGAGGTGAATCAAAGCAAAAATTCTGGTCCTTTCAAAGCTTGGCTAAAGTGTTGGGGGATGGCAAAATGCCAGTCCTGTTTGCCTTAGATAATGAAATGTACATTCATTTATTCGTTCACTGAATTAATTTACTAAGCACCTGATGTGTACTGGGCAATCTTTTAGCGCTGGGGCAATCTTTTAGTGCTTTTAGACTTACAATATCCTTCTCTTACAGAGCTTACAGTCTAGCCAGGGAAGATCGATAAAATTAAAAAATAAATAAATTAGTAATTTTAGAGAGTGATAAGTGACTTGAAGAAAACAAATTAAGTGCTGCAATGGAGGATGACTGTTGGGGAGACAGTCTCCCTGTGGCCCGAATGTTGAGAAAAAGCCAGCCGTTCAAAGGTCTAGAGCAAAACATTCTGGGTAGGAGGGTCAGCAAATGTAAAGGAGCCCATGGACATGGAACTTGGTGTGTTGCAGAGCCAGAAAGAACTGTGAGCCAGAGCCTAGGGGAAAGAAGGGAGAGAGGGGTTTGGGTCAGAGGTCAACAGAGTCCTATCATATAGGGCGTAATGTCATGGTGGAGAGTCTGATTGAAGGCTCCTTGGGCAGTCTCAGTAGAGAGGGGTTTGGAGAGGACTAAGAATAAAAACAGGGAGAAGGGGGGCTGGCCCCGTGGCCGAGTGGTTAAGTTCGCGTGCTCCGCTGTAGGTGGCCCAGTGTTTCGTTGGTTCGAATCCTGGGCGCGGACATGGCACTGCTCATCAAACCACGCTGAGGCAGCATCCCACACGCCACAACTAGAAGGACCCACAACGAAGAATATACAACTATGTACCAGGGGGCTTTGGGGAGGAAAAGGAAAAAAATAAAATCTTTAAAAAAAAAAAAAAAAAAAAAAAAACAGGGAGAAGGAATAGAGCATGGTAGCCAGACTACAGAAGTGTCAGTGTTGCTGGATAAGAGCCTGTATGTCATAAATTGTAGATCCATCGTGGTTTTCAACTCTGGCTGCACGTTTGAATAACCTTTGAAACTTCTTAGAAATACAGCTACCTGGAGTCTATCCCTGAATGTCCTGCTTTGTCAGGTATGAGGAAGACACTTGTCTTTTCAGAAACAAATAACACGAGATTCTGAAGCCTAGCCAGGGTTGAGAACCACTGGTTTAAAAGTGTTCTCATCATCACTATTTCTTTTGATTGTCCTTTAATCTGTGAAGGAGCTGTTTGGTTGCTGCCCCCATTTCATGGATGGGGGCACTGAGGCTTGCAGAGGGAAAGAGACTTATTTAAGATCACATAGTGAGCAGAAGCCAGAATCTTGTTCTCTATATGCAAACCCAATGCTCTTCCCTTTATCCCACAACGTATCCTTGAAAGTAGCCAACGAGTAGGTTGCCATCTTTAAAAATCCAAGACAGAGAAGGGTGCTTACCTCCAGTAACCAGCAAGCATAGTGGAAATTTGGAGACAAAGTGGGAGCCCATGGCTGAGGGGAGAATATGGAGGCATTCCTACATGGCACCATCCGTAGGAAGATGGATCAGATGGCATGGAATCCAAGGGGTGATGAAAACAGTCAGGTTTGAGGGGCTACATCGGGGGCAGTTTGGAGGGAGGGTGGTAGAGATGATTAGGTGTGGGGAGACGAAGACGCTTTCATGAACCAACACTCTAGTGGGCGTCTGTTGTTTTTTAGCTGTTTAGCATCCATTCCAATTCCTCCTCTTTTTGGAGGAGGAGAGCTGGAGATTTCTGCTCCATTGGTTCCTCTACCAAAACGCTTTGAGTTGCCTGGACCCTGTTCATTTGAAGCCTGGCTTTGCAAACCTTCCCTTTGATCCTGGGATGCCTCTACACCTGGTAACAAATACCCTTTGTCTGTAGGTGTCCAGAACCAGTTTCCACTGCTTTCAACACATTACTCCTGTTGCTGTTTGATACGGTGACCATTTAGAGAAGGAGGACTGGGTGTGCAATTCTCCAAGCGGCAAGCAAGCTAAATTTGCATGGCCTTGACCCACTCCTCACACCCTACCTCTTTATACATTGCTTGTTACAGCTCTTGTGAAAATCACTGACTTCTTCTCTGGGATGCATGCCCTCCATTTATTTACAGTGAAATGAGTGTCAACAAGGAAAGACATTGGACATTCAAGAAGGCTCGTTCTTTGAATCCATTCTTTATTTATCAGGCAGAGTGATTTTTTTTCAAAATGGAAATCTGATCATGTCTTCTCCTGCTTAAAATTCTTCAGTGACTTCCTATTGCAACTAGGATAATGATGAACCCATTAAAGTGCCTACAAGACCTCACAAGATGAGACACTTACCACGATTCAACCTCGTCTTGTCTTACCTTTGATATCTATGCTCCAACTACACATCAGTTTTTGTAGTTCCGTGTAGATACTGTGTTCCAGCTGCCACAGGGCCTTTGCAAATTCTTTTTCTTCACTCAAAAGACTCTTTCTTTCCCATTTTGTCTAGTTAATTCCTTCTTTACACTTCAGAACTGCATCATTTCCCCAGATAAGCCTTGTCTGACCATCTTGACTAGGTTAAATCATAGCTCTCTCTTCCTCTGCCTCTTCTTCCCTCCCCATCAGGGCATCACATGCATCTCCTTTGAAGTATCAGTCACAGTGGCAATCTCACATTTGTTTTTGTGACTCCCCCATATTTTATTAATGTTCAGGCCCCCACTAGTCTGTAAATTTTGTAAAAGCCAGCCCCTTATTATTTCTTCATCATTGTATTCCAAGTCTGCAGCACAATGTTTGGTACATAATGGTAATAACAATAATAGTAGTAGTAGCTACCATCTCCATATTGTGGACTGGTTTAAGCACCTTGCAGGTACTAAATCCTTTAGTCTTCTCAACAACCTTATGAGGTAGGTTCCATCATTGTTCCTCTTGCAATGGGGAAACAGAGATACAGAGAGACTCTATGACTTGATAAAAGTCACACAGCTAAAAAGTACTGGAGCTGAGATGGAAACCTATGCAATTTTGTTCTCACGTTGGCCCTTTAAACTATAATGCTATCTTTCTTCTGTACTTAATAGGCGTTTTGTAAGTGTTTGTTGAATGAAAAAATGAATGAAGGTACCAACGAATGAACACATGACTTTAGAAATCTGGAATAAAATTCCAGAGGCCTGAGTTTAGGTGCCAACTCTGTGCCTAACACCTCTGTGTAATTTCGTCCTTGAAGACCTCGTTCCTTTTGTGTAAACAAGGGGAAGTGAGACAGACAAGCGTTAAGCACAAACATTCTGTGACTCCTAGCTGGCATGACTTAAAAGGGCACATCTGGATTCTGCTCTTGGGCTTTGAAACCTTAAAACAAAAATGACCAAGGTGGAGATCTTATTCCCCAGATCATAGGAGAATTCAGGGCCCCTAAGAGATGAAACAATAAAAAAAAGACCATCTGAACGGAACCCACATCATGCTTCCAGACCAAGCAAACAGGAAGTTGTAGGCTTTTCTCTGCCTATCATTTTAGGCAACACACAAAGTGGGATTTAGGGGATAATTATCAACAATCACTTCCTTCTTGAGGTATATTCATTATTAGCAGTTGTGAATGTCTGCCGGAGAAACCACAGAGTTAATTTTCCCTTTCCTAATGTAGTTATACAAAAGTCTCATTGCATTAATACTTTCGCGATGGTGCTGTAACTGAAGCCACAGAAAACAGCTCACCAGGGACCCTGGGCCTTGCAAACAAGTCTCTAAGCCTGCATGGAAAATGCAGACGTGCTCCTCTGTTGCTAGTTAAGCTTGCTGGGATGTTAATGCATGCCTCCTACAGCATTTTAGACCCAAGGCCCAGGCCCAGGCCGCCGTCCCCACCCCCAAATCTGCCACCAGGGTCCTATGTGCCTCCTAAACACTTGGCTGCCGCACTTGGGGACGTTTTATTGAGGCAGCTTTACTGGAAGGATCCAATTACAGGGTATGGCGAGTTAGATTCAGTGCCCCGGTTAACAATGCTGTGGAGAACACTGAGCCTCCTTTAGTCCTTCCTGGTATGAAAGAAATGAACAGAGGTAATGGCAAACAGCCCCCGAGGTGGCTCCTGCTTCTAGACTCAAACACTCTGCTGGGTTTTTAAAAATCTTTATTTTTTTATTCATGTATAAAAAGCAACACATCATAGTTGCAGGAAAAAAAAAAAACAACCATCGAACAATAGGAAGTGGATAGAATAAAAAGTAAGCTTCACTTCTCCTACCCTTAAAATCCCAAATACTTCCCCTGAGGTAAGCATTGTTTTCAGTTTGTTGTATATCCTTCCAGATCTTTCTTTATTGCATTTACAAACAAAATTATATTATACTTTAAAAATTTCTGTCCACATTTTTCTGCAACTTTACTTTTTGCCTTGACAATACATCATGGACATTTTCCGCATCAATGCATACAAGTCTACTTTATTCTTTTTAACCGATGCATAGCAATTCCTAGTGTGTCTATGTTACAATTCTCTTAACTAGTTCCTCTTGTCAATACATATTTAGATGTTCCCCAAATTTTGGCTTTAACAAATAAGTCCTCAGCGAATATTTTTGTAGTTTCTTTAAGCATATTCTGCACACACGAAAGAGTTTCTGTAGGGTAAATTCCAGAGGGTTATTCAGAGTATTAAATGAAAATATTAGTTCTAGGACATTCAAGTTCAGGTTTCCCCTATTCCCCTAGAGCTCAGACAAACCTCCTGAGAAGTTTGTTTTTTTAAAAATGTAATTTAAAAAATAAAATAATGCTACAGTCACATGACAGATCCATTTATTTGCTTCCTTGTTACTATCCCTCATCCAGCCAGTTCAACACCATTCCCACAGGTAACCACTGCTATTAGTTTCTTAGGTATTCTTCCAAAGCTTTTTATGCGTGAACAAGCAAATATGAAAGTACTTTCTTATTTCTTCCCCCAGTTTTACATAAAAGGCAACACATTTTATGCACTATTCTGCTCCTGCTGTTTGCTCTTACCCATGCAGCTGATAGGTCTTTGCACATAAATGCACAGAGTACTTTCTCATTACTTTTAAGATTTTTAATCAATAGGCTTTATTTTTTCGAACTGTTTTAGGTTTACAGAAAATGAATAGAAATTACTGAGATACAGAGAGCACAGAGTTCCCATACACTCCCTCTGGCTTACCCCACCATTTTTCCTATCATTGACATCTTGCCTTAATGTGGTACGTTTGTTACGAGTGAGGAACCAATATTGATCCATTATTATTAACAAAAGTCCATCGTTTACATTAGGGTTCACTCTTTGTGTTGTACACGTCTATGAGTTTTGAAAAATGAATGATGTCATGTATCCACCATTATAGTATCATACAGAATAATTTTTTTAAATAAATAAGATATCTCTTTCTTTATTCCCAAAGAATACCACTTCTTAAGCCTCAGAGGTACATCATACTTATTAAGTGACACACATAACATCAGTGTAACAGCAATATTTTTATACATAATACTTTCTTCTTTTTTTCCAAGTAATTTTATCGAGATCATAATGCTTTATAACATTGTGTAATTTCGAGTGTTCGTTATTGTTTATCAATTTCTGAAAACACTTCATCGTGCTCACCCCCAGTAGTCTAATTTTTATCCATCTCTAGTAGTAGTCTAATTTTATCCATATATATGTGATGTATGTATGGCACCTTTACCCCTTTCGCCCACCCCTCAACCCCCTTCCTCTCTGGTAATCACTATTCTGTTTTCTCTATCCATGTATTTGTTATCTTCCACATATGAGTGAAATCATGCAGTATTTGTCTTTCTCTGTCTGGCTTATTTCACCTAATGTCGTACCCTCAAGGTCCATCCGTGTTGTTGCAAATGGGACAATTTTGTCTTTTTTTAATGACTGAGCAGTATTCCATTGTATGTATATACCACATCTTCTTTATCCATTCATCTGTAGAAGGGCACTTGGGTTGCTTCCACATCTTGGCTATTGTGAATAATGCTGCAATGAACATAGAGGTGCATAAATCTCTTTGGATCGTTGATTTCAAGTTCTCTGGGTAAACACCCAGTTTAGGATAGCTGGATCCTATGATAGTTCTATTTTTAATTTTTTGAGAAATCTCCATACTGTTTTCTATTGTGGCTGCATCGGTTTGCATTCCCACCAGCAGTGTATGAGGGTTCCTTTTTCCCCACATTCTCTCCAACATTTGTTGTTTTTTTGTCTTGGTAATTATAGCCATTCTGAAGGAAGAAGTGAAACTTTCACTATTTGCAGAATAATTTAATTGCCCTAAAAATCCCCTGTTTTCCACCTAGTTATCCCTTCCTCTCTCCCTGGTGACTACTGATCTTTTTTTACTGTCTCTGTAGTTTTGCCTTTTCCAGAATGTCATGTAGTTGCAATCATATGGTATGTAGTCTTTTCAGACTGGCTTATTTTACTTAGCAACATGCACAGAAAATTCCTTCATGTTTTTTCGTGGCTTGATCTCTCTCTCTCTTTTTTTAGTATTGCTGAACAATTCGTATGGATGTACCACAGTTTGTTTATTCATTGACCTATTGAAAGACATCTTGGTTGCTTCCAAGTTTTGGCAGTTATGAATAAAACTGCTATAAACATTCATGTGCAAGTTTTTGCGTGGACATAAGTTTCATACCAAGGAGCGCAAGTGCTGGATTATATGATAAGACTTGTTTAGGTATATATGAAATTGCCAAAACTGTCTCTCAAAGTGGCTATACTATTTTGCATTCCCACCGGCAATGAATGAGAATTCCTGTTGTTTTACACCTTCACCAGCATTTGGCGTGGTCAGAGTTTTGGATTTTATCCATTCAAATAGATGTGTACTGGGATCTTATTGTTGTTTTAATTTTCAATTCCCTAATGACATACGATGTTGAGCATCTTTTCATATCTTTATTTGCCATCTGTATAACTTCTTTGGTTAGGTGTCTCTTCAGATCTTTTGCTCATTTGCAAATGTGGTTATTTGTTTTCTTCTTGTTGACTTTTAGAGTCCTTTTGTATTTTGGATACAAATCCTTTATAAAATACATTTTGCAAATTTTGTCTCTCAGTCTGTGACTTGCCTTTTCATTTTCTTGTGTCTTTTGCAGAGCAGAAACTTTTAATATTAATAAAGTCCAACATGTCATCTTTTTCTTTCATGGATTGTGCTTTTGGTGTTTTATCTTAAAACTCATCACTAAACCCAAGGTTGCCTAGATTTTCTCCTGCGTTTTCACCTAAAATTGTATTTTAGTTTAGGTCTATGATCCATTTTGAGTTACTTTTTGTGAAGGGTGTAAGGTCTGAGTTTATTTCTTTGTATGTGGATGTCCAGTTATTCCAACATCATTTGTTGAAAAGAATATCATTTCATTATTGAATTGTCTTTGCTCCTTTGTCAAAGATTAATTTATTTGTATGTCTACTTCTGGGCTCTCTATTCTGTTTCATGTTCTATTTGTCTGTTCTTCTGCCAGTACCCACACTGTCTCAATTACCGTGGGTTTAGAATTAAGGCTTAGATTCAGGTAGTGTCAGTCTGCTGACTTTGTTTTTCTTCAGTGTCGGGTTGGTTATTCTGTATCTTTTGTCGTTTTATGTAAACTTTAGAATCACTTTGTTGATATCTACAAGTGACTTGCTAGAATTTTATTGGGACTGCGTGTAATCTCTAGGTTGATTTGAGAAGAATTGACATTTTAACTATATCGAGTCTTTCTGTACATGAACGTAGGATATCTCTCCTATTTAGGTGTTTGATTTCTTTCATCAGAGTTATGTATTTTGTTCTATTTATACCTAAGAATTTCATTTTAATGGGATGCTAATGTAAATAGTGCTATTTTTTAAGTTTTAAATTCCATTTGTTCATTGCTAATATATGGGAAAGTGATCAACTTTTGTATGTTAACTTTGTATCCTGCAACCTTGTTATAATCATTTATTAGTTCTAGGAGTTTTTCTGTTGATTCTTTGGGTTTTTTCTACCTAAACAGTTACATCATCTATGAACAAAGACAGTTTTGTTTCTTCCTTCCCAACCAGTATACCTTTTATTTCCTTTTCTTCTCTTTTGGATTAGGTAGGACTTCTAGTAAGTTGTTGAAAAACAGTGATGAGAGGGGACATCATTGCCTTGTTCCTATTCTGAGGGGAAATTATCTAGAAATTCACATTATGTATTATGTTAACTGTAGGTTTTTTGTAGATGTCCTTTAGTTGAAGTTGGAGAAGTTTCACTCTATCCCTAGCTTGCTGAGAGTTTTGTTATGAATGACATGATGCTTTCTGTTTTGGAAGGTTAAGAATTATTGATCCATTTCTTTATACATATAGGCATATTCAGATTACCTATTTCTCCTTGTATGAGTTTACAATTTTATTGATTTCTGCTCTATTTTTTTTTTGTTTGTTTACTTTGGATTTAAGTTGCTCTTCTTTTTGTAGTTTCTTAATATGGAAGCTTAGATTATTGATTTTAGATCTTTCTTCTTTTCTAACATATGCATTCAATGCTATAAATTTCCCTCTCAACATTGCTTTCACTACATCTCACAAGTTTTGATAAATTGTATTTTCATTTAGTTCCAAATATTTTAAAGTTTCTTTTGATAGTTCTCCTTTGACCCATGTGTTATTTAGAAGTGCGTTGTTTACTCTCCAAGTGTTTTGTGATTTTCCAGCTATCTTTCTGTTATTGGTTTCTAGTTTAATTCCATTATGGTCTTTGGAGCATACTTCGTTTGATTCCCATTCTTTTAAATTTGTTAAGGTGTACTTTATGGTCCATAATGTGGTCTATCTTGGTGAATGTTGCATGTGAACTTGAGAAGAATGTGTACTCTGCTGTTGTTGGGTGAGGTATTCTATAAATGTCAATTAGATTGCGTTGATTGATGGTCCTGTTCAGTTCAACTATACTCTCACAGATATTCTGCCTTCTGCATGTGTCACTTACTGAAAGGGGTATTGAAGTCTCAAATACAATAGTGGATATGTCTATTTTTCCTTGCAGTTTTATCAGTTTTCACCTCTCATGTTTTAATGCTTTTGTTAGGCACATACACATTAAGGATTGTTATGTCTTCTTGGAGTATTGACCCCTTTATCTAATACCTCTCTTTATCTCTGGTAATATTCCTTGTTCTGAAGTCTATTTTGTCTGAAGTTAACATAGTTAATCTAGCTTTCCTTTGAATAGTGGTAGCATGGTTTGTCTTTCTCCATCCCTTTACTCTTAGTCTATCTGTGTCTTTCTGTTTAAAGTGGATTTCTTGTAGACAATATATAATTGGGTCTTTTTAAAATCTACTCTAACAATCTCTGTCTTTTATTTAGTGTATTTAGACCATTCACATTTAAAGTGATTAGTGATGCGGCTGGCTCCGTGGCCGAGTGGTTAAGTTTGCATGCTCTGCTGCGGTGGCCCAGGGTTCGGATCCTGGGCGTGAACATGGCACCACTCGTCAGACCACGTTGAGGTGGCGCCCCAGATCCCACAACTAGAAGGACATGCAACTAAGATATACAACTGTGTACAGGGGGTTTGGGGAGATAAAGCAGAAAAAAAAAAAAAAGATTGGCAACAGTTGTTAGCCCAGGTGCCAATGTTTAAAAAAATATAAAGTGATTAGTGATATAGTTAGATTAGTATCTACTGTATTTGTAACCAATTTACAGTCATTGACCTTGTTCTTTCTATCTTTTTTTGTTTTCCACTCCTTTTCTGCCCTCACTGACTTTAACTGAGTATTTATATGATTTCATTTTCTCTCATCTTTAAGTGTATCCATTACACTAGCTTTTTAAATTCTTTTAGTGGTTTCCCTAGAGTTTTCAATATACAATTTATCTAAGTTCACTTATATGTGGATTTTATACCATGGACACATATATCATATATATATATATATGTATTACACATATAAAAATTAACTATACTGCTTCATAGGTAATGTGGTTACCTTCTAACACAGTATTCCCCATTTCTCTCTTTTATATCTTATAACATTACTGTCATTCATTTCATTTATCCATAAATTATAATCATCCATCATATTATTGCTATTAGTACTTAGAACAAGCTATTATCTGTTAGATGAATTAAGAATAAGAAAAAGAAAAGATTTTATTTTTACCTTCTTTATTTCTTCTCTAATGCTCTTGTTTTCCTTATGTAGATCAGAATTTCAAATCATTTTTCTTCTTTTTGAAGAACTTCTTTTAACATTTCTTGCAAGGTAGGTCTAATGGTGACAAATTCTCTCAGTTTTTATTTATCTGAGAAAGTTTTTATTTATTCACTTTTGAAGGATAATTTTGTTACATACAGAATTCTATATTGGTGGTTTTCTTCTTTTAACACTGAAAGAGCGTTATGCTGTTTTAAATATGGAGTGTTTATATTTTAGTATTTGATAAGGGTAGAACCTTCTCATTGCTCTTGAAACATCCTCCCTCTCAATGTTTTCCTGGCTATAATTTATATATATATATATATATGTGAAGATAAGTGAGAATGTCTAATTCCAAACTATACCCCCAAAAAGATTTCTATTTTCAGGGGGATTGCATTACATTTATAAATTAATATAGTAATAATTATAAATTATAAACTAATATAAATTTAAATATAATATAAATATAAATTATAAATAATAATTATAAATTAATAAAGGAAAAATTGTTACCTTTATAATGTTGAGTCTTCCTGTCCAATAAGATGATGTTTCAATTTATTCAAGTATTATTTTGTATCTCTCAGCTCTGTTTTAAAGTTTTCTTCTTATTCGGTGTCACTTTTTGTTAGTTAATTTACCTCCAACTAGTTTACTTAGGTTGTGCTAATGTAAATAAGCTGTTTTTTTCCATCATATCTTTTAACTGGTTATTGTTTATTTATATGTTTATACATGCAGACTATTGATTTTTCTATACAAATTTTGAATCCCATTTCTCTAATTAACTATTTTATTTTTGGTATCATTTTTAATAATTTTCTTAGGTTTTCCAGGTATACAAATGCCATCTTCAAAAAGTAATAGGTTTACTTCAATTTTAATTTTCATACACTTTTCTTTCTCTTTTCTAATTGTGTTCTCCAGTACTTCCAATACCGTGTTGAAGAATAGTGCAATGGTAGTGTGTGCTTGTCTTGATGATCACTATAGTGGAAATACTCACTGTTCAGTTGTTCTCAGCTAGTGGCAATGCTAATTCCTTACAGGGATATTTGGAAATGTACAGGGTATATTTTGTTTCCATAATAATTGAGGAAAATTGTTTATGGAATTTGGTGTGTGAGTGACCCATGGACAAAATGCCAATAGAACTCTTGTTGAGCAAAATGACTTTGGTATTTTCCAGTGACCATTGTCTTGAGATGAAATATAGTTTATTTCTATTTTATTGAATGTGTTTGTTAAGAATGATTGAATTTTTTTGAATACCTTTCCAGCATCTTTGGAATGATCATAAGATTTTTATGCTTAGATCTATGTTAATGTGATAGATCATTTTAATAGATTTCTTTGTGTATTTTTGAGGAGGATTAGCCCTGAGCTAACACCTGCCACCAATCCTCCTCTTTTTTGCTGAGGAAGATTTGCCCTGAGGTAACATCTGTGCCCATCTTCCTCTATTTTATATGTGGGATGCTTGCCACAGCATGGCTTGATAAGTGGTATGTAGGTCTGCACCCAGGATCCAAGCTAGTGAACCCTGAGCTGCTGAAGCTGAGCACGCGAACTTAACTGCTACACCACTGGACAAGCCCCTTAACAGATTTCTTCATATTGAAAATTCTTTGTATTCTTGGAATAAACCCAACTTGGTCAGGTATGTTATTTTTTAATATGTTAGATTGTATTTCTTAGTATTTTTTTAAAACCTTGCATCAATATTCGTAAGTGAGATTAGCATATAGTTTTCCTATTTGTTTGCATATGTGTGTGCATGTCTGTAGATGGACATGCTCAATATTTGCCACATTTTTGTTTCATTCTAGGTGGTATTAGAATTATTTGCTTTTTAAGATTGGAGTAATTTCCCTGTGAAATCATCTGGACATGCAGATGTGGGGATGGGGAGGGGAATGTTTATTGCCAAACTAATTTTTATTCTTCTTTGGAAATCAGACAGTTTATACTTTTATATCCTTTTTAGTCTGTTTGGATAAAGTATATTTTACAAGAATATTGTCCACTTTATCTATGTTTTCAAAATTATTGGCATAGATTTGAGAAAAATTCTTTCTTCCTTTGTAATTATTTACCTTTTATAATTTTATTTTTAAAAGTATTTTGTTTTCCCCTTTTTATTGATTAGGTTAGGTAGTTTATCTTTTATTTTAGTTTTAAAATAGCTAGTTTTTGAAAGGTCAAAAGAATATTTATGCTTTTCAGGTGAGAAAGAAAATGATATAAAAAAATACATATATCTCTTCATTTGGGCAAAAGAAATACAGGAAGGGTAACTAATGAGGTTGGTTACCAATTCGCTCAGAAACTAATGAGCTTGGTTACCTATAGGGGTGGGTGGTAATGGGGTGAAAAGGATGAGGGGATGAGAATGGGCTGGGAGGGATGAGTGGGGAGCAATACAACTCCTAGTGTATGTTTTTATATAGCTCTAACGCTTAGGACCATGGTAACATTTTACACACTGAGAAAAAAAAGACTATCTGCCAGAATGCGGATGCAATACAAAATAGAAGATAAAAATCACAAATGAACTTAACTGTAATACGAATGAATAACATAACTTCACTGAGGGGGATGGATGAAGAAAAGAGCTAACCTAAGTAACGTTGGAAACAGTATTCTGACTGTACACTATAAGGCTAAAGAAAAAAAACGACTGTACACAAATATTGTACTCTAGCTACTAAATTTGGTTCTCATAGACATCTGGTGAGCAATTCTGAAGCTATGTGTATACTATAATTGAACAAATTAACAGATGTAGTGTAGATAATGCAAGCAGGTTTCTTACTTTCAGAGAAACTACTTAAAATAAGGAAAGGGAGAAGGCTAGAATGGCCTCTATGGTGTTGGATTAGAATTAGAGATATCAATATGAACTCATAGTTTTTGATATATACACATAGATGCAGAGGTAAATATAGGTGTGTGTATGCATAAGTTAATATACATACATATATCTCCTAGCTGTGTCCACAGAGAGGGGCTAGACACTCCAATAGCAATGAGCACACTTAGCACTCAGGTTGTGGTTTCTAAACATCATTCTCCAACAGCAGAAACCAGGGCTTCTTTAAGAAATAGTGGATTCTGGGGATATGGCAGAGAAAATACAAGATGAGCCTGGAAAATGTTGTGACTCCAGAAATAAGGAACTATTTTTTAAATGATGGTTTGAAATGACACTGGAGACAACTTGGAGAAACTCCCAATGTCCAAAACTGAGACCATTTGGACAAGAAAATTAATAATAATAAATTGCATTATCACCTGTAGAATAAAATAAATCATTCACGGGTCCCTATTGATATAAGTAAGTGACTGAATAAATAAATAAATGAGGGAGAGGACCAGCTCTTCCTTATAGTGGCATTCTATTAATAAATGTAGGAGGAATGATAGAAATAGAAAGTACTATTAGCTAGAGACTGTATAATAATTGTTTTAGTAAAGAACAATCAATGGATATGAAAATTAATCAGTCTCAGAATATTTCCCACGAGATAGTTATTAACTACAAAGGTAAAAAATAGCAACTTTAAGTGCAGAAACATGGCATACATCTCCTTAACCAAGTGATCAAAATTAATACCATCAGTAAAGAGACGTATAGTCATCAGGTATATTCTGATTTGGTGTACTTCTGAGATATTCTTGCCAAAGATGCAAACTTCAATGTATCATGAGAAAATACCAGAGAAACCCAAATTGAGGGACATTGCAGAAAATAACTGACAAGTACTCTTCAGAAATGTCAAGGTCATGAAGTTAAGGAAAGGCTAGGAACTGTCACATATTGGAGGAGACTGAAAAACTAAATGCAATGTGGAATCCTGGAATGAATTATGGACCAGAAAACAGATATTTGTGGGAAAAGGGACCAAATTTGAATTTGCAGATTGGTGAATGGTATTGCCTTCATTTAATTCCTGGTTTCAATAGTTGCACTGTGGTTGAGCAATAAGTTAACATTGGGAAAGCAGAATAAAGGCTATATGGGGATCTCTATGTACTCATTTTGCAATTTTTTCTGCATACCAAAAAGTATTTCAAGATTCACAGTTAAAAAATAACCTACTTTTGAATTTTTTCATTAGTGTTCCTGTTTTTCTGTCATATGACATTATTTTCTGATTTTATTCCACTTAATTCCTTATGCTTCTTTCCTTTGGATTATTGTTCCATTTATAACTTTTAAAATCATATAAAATTCTTTTGCTTCCATTTTTTTACCTTATTGTTAGAAATATTAAAGGCTAAGGAGTTTCCCCGTCAGTAATGTTTTTTACATGTTTTGATAAACAGTGTTTTCTGAAATTCCACAATGTTGATGTGTGTTTCCTATTGGACTCGAGATCCAAGAGTTTCAAAATGTCCAGCAGAAAGAAGCCTTGGGATTTCTGATATAGTGTTGATTTTAAGTTTTATTGCATTGTGGTCAGTGATCCTTATCTGTATAGTTGCTATTTTGGGGGAATTTTTTGAGGGTTTTGGGGGGCTAATAAATGGTCAATTTTTATGAGTGTTCATGGGCGCTTGGGAAAAAGATGGTTTGTCTGGGTCTAGGGCAGAGTTGGATATAATCAATCATCTCTACCTTATTAGTTAGGTTGTTTCGGTTTCTATATCATTATTAATTTTTCTCAATAGTTTAACAAAATTCTCAAATGTTGAGAAAAGCTAAAGGACTTTTACAATAAATATCTCATATTCTCACTATCCGGATTTTATAACTAATGCTTTACTCTGCTTGCTTTATCACATACCTATCCATCACTCTATCCATTCTTCAATGCATCTTATTTTTGATGCATTGAAAAATAGGTAGTAGACATCAGTGCAACCTGCCCCTCAGATACTTTAGCACGCATATTATTAACCAGAGCTCAATATTTGTTTACAGTTATTTTTTTTTCTTTTAAGGAAAAGTTTGCATACAGTGATATCTTATAGATAACACTCACTTTTGCTTGCTGCTGAATATTAAAGTGGAAAAATCTGGGAGCATTTTCCTCCACCTTATATGTAACTTAGTCTTTTTTCCTGACCCCAGAGGATTCTTTCTTTGTCTTTAAAATTCTAGAATTTCCCAGATATTATCATTGTTTATCTTCCCATGTCAATTTTTCCTGGCACATGGTACCATCTTTCAATGAGTAAATTCAAATCATCTTTTTAAAAATAAAGTTTTCCTAAATTATATTTTCTACTATATGTTCTGGTCCACTGTTTTTGTTTTATTTAGCGTGGACTCCAATTTCATGATTGCTGCATCTTGGTATCCTTTCTTCCATACTTGTCTTTAGTCATTTGTCCTTTTAAACTCTTTATTCCATATTTTTTGACTTTCTTATTGCTGTCTATTATTTCTCTTACTGCACACCCTACAGTGTCTATTCTCCCATTTGTTCAGTCAATATTGAAGAGTTTTGATTAAAAAATGTCTTTCTGTGTTTCTTACTGAGGTCTGCCAGCTCATTTTTTCATCTCCTACAGTCTTACCATCCATTACCCGAGATTCTGCATCTCTGCTTTGTAGTATTACTTTAAGAAGGCATGATTGCTTCCCTATGATTTTTAAATTCATGGTATGATGTCTGGTCACTATATTTTTAATCTGCTTTATGGTAACACTTTTCTAGTGACTGTTGTTTATCTATTGGTGAATTTTGCTACTTTTTTCCACATTTTTTCCCCAAAGTATTTTTGCATCAATACTGTGCTTATTCCTATTTTATTTTCCATCATTAAATCATTTGGATTTTTTTCGGCTAGATGTTTGCAGGAGGTTCAGAGTGGGGGTGCTGGACAGTCCTCAAAGTTTGAGACCATGTCTTATACCTGTGTGGATCCCTAAGGATCCACAAATAGGAGCAAACCTGAAACCGTAGTGTTAAAGATGATTAGGTATGAAGGAAAAAAGAAAAAGGTAAATTTCCCCTGAATATGTTTACACAGGGTAGATTTAATAACTGTGTGCTAATTTTGTTGTTGATAATAAATATGTCTTTAGTTAACATAAGGAATAAGGGGAAAGTTTTATTACTTGAAGCTGCCTGGGGTCTTTCTGTGCACACCTAGCACTGTCCTTTGCTCCTAGTGGGTGTGCAGTAATTGTTTACATAATTGAATTCTTGGGTAGAATGGGTTATAATAGAAGAAAGAAAGAAAAAGTAAACCCAAAGCTCTTTCCTTCAACCATGTCGATCCTCCTCATCAGCACGTGAGTGAGCAGCTCTTCTCTGTTAAGGTCCTATGCCAGGCACTTTGTATAATTTAATGAGAAAGACAGAGATCTTGTCCTCCAGCCAGGGACAAAGAGCATGAAATAGCACTGAATTGTTTCTGAGCTTCAGAACTTAGGTTATCTTTTCTACATTTTGGAGTGCCCCTTCATGATCTAGAATCTACTTAGAATGGGCAAGGAATTTACTCTTAGTTCCATAAACTCTTATTGTTGTTTATTATGCATTTTATGATTAGCTGTGTGTTTATGCTAAGGGATACATTTTGCAAACAAATTTAGTTTTTGATTAAAAAATTCAATCGAGGTGAGTAAATTCATGGGGATCTTTTTGCTCTTCCCCTCCCTCCGTTGTTGTTTAGCTCCATAATCATCGTGATGTGTTTCAAAGTCTGATTTGGGATTTTCCTATATGAATTTTTCAATATTGAAGTAAATTTTATTTTTTATTCTCTTTAAAATAAAGGTCTTGGGGCCGGCCTGGTGGCGCTGCAGTTAGGTTCGCATGTTCTACTTCGGTGACCCGGAGTTCACCGGTTTGGATCCTGGGTGCGGACCTACGCACCGCTTGGCAATCCATGCTGTGGCAGGTGTCCCACGTATAAAGTGGAGGAAGATGGGCACGGATGTTAGCTCAGGGCCAGCCTTCCTCAGCAAAAAGAGAGGGATTGGTGGCAGATGTTAGCTCAGGGCTAATCTGCCTCAAAAAAATAAAATAAAAAAATAAAGGTTTTATCTTTGCAGTATATTTTCATTTGCGTTATTCAAGGATAGAGAACACAATAACCAGACATCAGCTATTTTTGACTTTCCCAAGGTTCAAAATCTTATCTGGGGTGTGAAGAAACAGAGCAGTCTCTTGGTCTGTAGATGAGAAGATTACCGAAGTTATCACATGCTGGCACTGTGAGCATCCCCAGTTAGAGTATTTATTAATGCAAAGAATAAAAAGTCATACTGGGAAGATTAGGATGATCAAAACTCTCTCTAGTTCATGGATTAGGGCATGTCGGATATCTCTTTCTTAAGGGAGCTGCTGTCTGTGCTGAGGGAGTGTCCCTTTTTATTTATATGATGGATTTGGGGTTCTGGATGTGTGTGCATTCAATTTTATGATAAGAAGTCATCTGATAAGAAAAAACCTTCTTATTATGTTCAAGGAAACACCTGTTTTGCTGGGGAAGGACAGGATGGCACAGATGGACCATGTGGCTAATTCTGCTAAGTGGCCAAGTCAATGTTCAGTGGCATATTTGAAGACGACCCATTGAAAGTAGAAACTGACTTGTCCATTTAAAAAAGGGGAGGGTAGCGAGAAGAGACATCTTTGGAAATTAAATCTGCTTAATATGGCTTAAAAGCATTAAAGATAATAAAATAACAATGCTGTTTCCACAGACCGGCTCTCTTGCTAAACTGACACCACGCTTCATTCAATTTTCCAGATCGGGGACTAGTTTTTAAAAGATGGATTCATGTTACCCTGGAAAGCTCCCAAACAAAAAATGTCTCTTTATTGGAAGCAAATGAAGAAAAAAGAGGATCTGTGGGGGAGTAGGGGCTACATAATTATATTAAAGCATAAACTCTGCCGTTCAGATGGGGATCCATGAGGGGAATACTTGCCCTGGCTTCGGATGGAGAGAAGCTGCCATCAGAACCCCTGGATGGGATAGCCTTACTAGTGAGTGAGAAGAAGATGGGGAAACGTAGAACCCCAACTCAAGAATTCAATGAGGACTGGGTTTAAACTAGTTTTTCTGCACTCTGGGGACCCAGAAGAACTTGAAGGTTGGTTGTCTGGCAGGGGAGGTAGGGGTGAGACTGGGTGCGATGGGAGAACGTCGTGTTTGACAATTCAGGCTCTCGAGTCCGCAGCCTTGGATAAGAGTTGTGACTCTGCTCTTTAACAGTGGTGTGACTTTAGACAAGCAACCCAACCTCTCTGATTTTGTTTTCTTATCTCTAAATGGACATAAAATCAGTATCTATTTCATAAGAATTTTGTGGAGGTTAAAATGCTAATAGCAGCCGGCCTGGTGGCATAGTGGTTAAGTTCACATGCTCTACTTTGACGGCCCAAGGTTTGTGGGTTTGGATCCTGGGCATGGACCTGCACACCACTCATCAAGCCAAGCTGAGGCAGGCATCCCACATATAAAAAATAGAGGATGATTGGCACAGATGTTAGCTCAGCAACAATCTTCCTCACCAAAAAAAAATTAAAAAAAGCTAATGTGTGAAAAGCATTTAGCAAATTACTGGGCATATAGTTAGGATACATAAATGTAAGCTGCTATGATATTATATTGCTAAAATAATAATAAGCAGCCCAAGATTTAAGTTTCAGAGTAGTCCTTGTTTAAAATGACTAACTCCATTAAGAAATTTTCTCTTGATTATGCACTAATTGTTCCATCAGTCTAGTCTTTGGAATACTTTTCCCACATCTCAATCACCAAATACAACTTGTATTGAAAGCATGCATTTATTCATCTGTCAGTTATTCATTCATTCAACAAATATTTATTGAGAAGCTACTGTGTGCTGCACCCTATTAGGAGTCAGGGATACACGTAATGGTGAAAAAGGCGAATTCTTCTAATCTAGGCATTTACACCCTGATAGGGGATGGACATATGAAGCAGACTAACTGGACCAGGATCTGGGTACTTGAGAGGTGAGTGGGGTTTGGGCAGTGGCTTTCTGGAAGAAGTATCTAAGTTGAAACCCAGAGTGTAAGTTAGGCATTGCTCACTTTAAGGAGAGTCAGGAATGGATAGGAGCAGGGGGAGCTATTCCAGAAAGGAGGAAAAGCATGTGCAAAGGCCATAACGTGGGAAAGAGAACAGGGCACTGTCCAGTGTGACTGGATAAGGGACGTGAAGAGAGAAGGGTCCAGAGCTAAGAGGCAGATTGGAGTTAGATATGAGGGCTTTGTGAAACATTTTCAAGTAGTATTCATTTTACCCTGAGGACAATGAGAATGGAAAAGAGGAAATCCTAACGTTTCGATGAAAACCCTGGTCTATAATTTTTTAATGCCATTTTTGTTTTAATCATTCCATTTCATCCTCACCAGTCTAAGACATGGAGGACGGCAGGCATTTCTCCCCTTCTGCAGGGAAGGACACAGTGTCAGAGTCGTGTCCTCCCACGTCACTGGCAAGTTTCATTTTATAGGGCAGCCTGACAATAAAAAGCGTTGCTTCCCTTGCCTCCCAACACACACTCTTTCTCCAAATTTAATTGATGGGATGTTGACGCTGAGATATCGTTCAAGGAGAACAATTTGGAGAATAAGGCAAGTCTTTTAGGAAGGAAGGTGACCTAGATGGGCCCCTACAGCTCCCAAATCACTTGATTCCGTGGAGCTCGACATGCCTTGGCCTGCCTTCTCCATTTGGAAGCTTGGGCTGGGGCTGCTCTTGAAACTCGCTGAGGAATCTGTGTGAGGTTATCTCCATTTTCCCCTCAAATCTTCCTCCCTTGGCACGAGGAAACTGTTAAAATGAGTGGGAATTTGAAAAAGGTCCAAGTGCAGCAGTGCTTTGATCACAAATGTCAGAGAGGGGCCAAAAGCACAGAGAGCAAGCCATACTCAATCTGAGATGCGTGGGTCTCACAGGCGCAGGTGACCACACATGCACACACACATACATACACACATGCATAAATACATACACACATGAAGACACAAAGGAGCAAAAGCAAACAAACATTAAAAATAGGCCTCTGCCCAGCTTGGAATTTTTCCGGTCAACAGAATATTCTTCATTTTCCTCACCATCTTAATGATTTCTTTCTCCTTTGGTGTCTTATCCTTATGAAGAGCCAATGGAATCATGAACAAGGATAAAATCCTGACAACCAGACAGAGAGAGAATGAATGGGAAGTAATTATTATGGCAGGCAGCTTCCTTTTTTCTTTAAATGACAAGCTTTTGGTATGGAGGATGCTATACCAGTTATCTGGAAGCAGAGAATAAGAACTTTCAGACATAGTAGATAACTAGGGTAAGCATATATGCTGTTGTTTACTTTTGAAACATTCTTTTTATTTTGAAATAATTTTAGACTTACAAAAGATCTGCAAAAACAGTACCTATAAGCCTTCACGCAGTGTACACTTATGCTAACAGCTTATGTAACCAAGAAATTAATTTTGGTACAAGGCTATTAACCAAAGTTCAGAACTTATTCAGATTGTACTAGTTTTTCCACTAACGTCCTTTTCCTGTCCCAGGATCCCATATTGCATTTAGTTTTATGTTTCCTTAGTCACTTCCAATCTGTGACAGTTCCTCTGTCTATCCTAGTCTTTCACGACCTTGACACATTTGAAGAGTACTTGCCAATTATTTTGTAGCATGTTCTGCAATTGGAATTTGTCTAAAGTTTTCTCTTGATCATATTGAGGTTATACATTGTTACGAAGAATACAATAGAGGTGATGTGTGTCCTTCTCTGGGCACATATTAGGGGGTACATGCTGTCGATACGCGTTACTGGTGATGTTAACCTTCACAACTTGGCTAACATCCATCACCTGGCTGGCTGCCTGGATTTTCCACTGTAAACTTACCATTTTCCCTTTTGGAATTACTAAATATTTTTGAGGAGATGCTTTGGGATTATGCAGATATTCTGTTTCTGCTTAAACTCTCACTCACCAATTTAAGCATCCATTGGCGGACCTGGCCTGCGGCAATTGTTACTGTGATGTTCTAATGGTGATATTCTATTTTTCTCATTCTTTTACATGCATTAGTTGGAATTCTGCTCTAAGGAACAGTTGTCACTTCTCCATTTATGTATTTATTCAGTATTGACTTGTGGACTTTTTTGTTCTTTGGATTATAGTCCAATATTATAGTTATTTATTTTGTGACTTGATTCTTCGAATTTTGGCCATTAAGAGCATTACCAGATTGGCTCCTGTGTTATTTCCATGTGCTGTCATTTGTTTTGTTTTGTTTTGTTGGGGTTTTTTTGAGCACTTACTTTCTGGCATCACAAGATACTCCAGGCTCGTTGTGCGTATTTCTCTGCTCCAGCCTGGAAATCAACCAGTTCTTCAAGGAGACTGATTCCTTTTATTGGAGTATTTAACTAAGAAACCAAGGTCAGGGTGCTAGGTGTGATTATTGCTATGGAAGTCTCATGTTTCTACATCCTCTTAGTGGATAGAATTAGAAAATATATGTACATATACTAACTCATGCATACATACAGATCTGTATTTGTCTATCCATCTCTCTCTCTCTCTCTCTCTCTCCCTGTCCCTGGCTATCATCTGTCTATTCTATATTGATACCTCTGACTTCAATCCAGCACCACAGGGTTCTTTCTAGTCTTCTCTCTTTCCTTATTTTTAACTACTTTATCTGATGGTCAGAAACTTGACTCTCATTATGTACGTAGCATATATACTTATTTGTTCAACCTTATACAAAAATATAGTGATTTCAGAATTCCTAACCCATACTCCAGTGCTAACCAAATTTACCAACCAGAGTGTAGTATATGTGTATAGTTATTTCTGTCTTTAAACTAATAGTATCCTCTCAAAACATTGTTTTCCAAAGTTATTTAGGCCAGCTACATTCTTCTCCAACCCCTTCAGTGTGATTATGTGATGTATCTGTAATTTAGTTAAATTTGTTTGCCACAGGCTGTGTTCCATCTTTCCTGCCAATCTTGGTTTATTTTTTTCACATTTACGTAAAGAATAGTAGTTTTCTGTTTAATGTTATAAGAAAACTCCAAACTTTCTGAAGTGACTTTCCCATTTTACATTTCCAGCAGCAATAATTGAGAGTTCTAGTTGCTCCACACTGTTGCCTGAACTTGGTATTGTGTTTGTCATTGTTGTTGTTTGTTTGTTTTAGCCATTCTGATAGGCATATAGTGATATCTCATTGTGGTTTTAATTTGCACTTCCTTAGTGTTTAGTACTGTTGGGCTTATTGACTATCTATATATCTCCTTTGTTGAAGTGTCTGCCCAGATCTATTGTACATATTTTAAATTAGGTTGGTTGTTTTTTGTTGTTGAGTTTTGACAGTTTTTTACATATTCTGGGTACAAGTCTTCTGTGAGAAATGTGATTTGCAGTCAAGCCTAGTCTGTGGCTTGTCTTTTATTCTCTAGACGGTGTTTTTCACATAGCAAGAGTTTTTAATTTTAGTAAGGTCCAACTTATTTTTTCTTTTATTGATCATGCTTTTGTTGCTGTATCTAAAGACTTTTGCCTAACCCAAGGTCACACATACTTTCTTCTATTTTTTTTAAAGAAGTTTTATAGTTTTACATTTTAGATTTAAGTTCAAGACCCATTTTGAGTAATTTTTGTATAAGATCTGAAGCGTAGATCAAAGCTCGCTTTTCGTATATGGGCATCCAATTATTTAAGCACTACTTGTTGAAAAGACTATCCTTACTCCATTTAATTGCTTCTGCACCTTTGTCAAAAGTCACCTGACTCTCCATGTGTGAGTTTATTTCTGGGCTTTCTCTTCTGTTCATGATCTGTGTGTCTATCATTTTACCAATAATGCATGGTCTTGATTTTCAGCAGCTCCATGTCCTAAACATGGGTAATGTGAGTCCTCCAACTTTATTCTTATTTTTCAAAAATATTTTGTCTATTCTAGTTCATTTGCTTCTTACATACATTTTAGAATTTTAGAATAAGCTATTATGATTTTTTAGATATTTCTAAAAAAATCTGCTTGGATTTTGTTAGGGATTGAAATGAATCTATAGGTTAAATTGGAGAGAATTAACATCAAAACAATATTCTCTTTGGCCAGTCAGTTAACATTTTATATTATTTCTTTCTTATGTGTTTGATAAAAATTACCAGTGCAATGATCCGGGCCAGGAGTTTTCTTTTTTCTTTTTGGAAGGTTTTAAACTATGAATTAAATTTCTTTAATAAATATAGGACTTTTCAGGTTATTTCTTTCTTACTGGGTGAATTTTGGTAATTTATGTCTCTCAAGGGATTGAGGCATTTGAAATTTATGGATATGAGTTGTTTGTAGTATTCTTTTGTTATTTTTTAAATGTCTGTGGGTTATATTGTGATAATCCCTCTCTTGTTCTTGATATTGATAATCTATGTTTTCTTTTGGTAGCTAGAGATTTATGAATTTTTATTAATCTTTTCAAAGAACCAGCTTTTGGTTATATTGATTTCCCCTATTTTTCTGTTTTTCAATTTCATTGACTTTTGCTTTTATATTTTTTTCCTTCTTTTGGTGTACTTTGTGTTTAGTTTGCTTTTCTTTTTCTAGTTTCTTAAGATGAGGGCTTAGATTAGTGATTTGAGATTCTTTTTCTTATATAAGCATTAAATGCTATTAATTGACCTTTAGGCACTGCTTTAGCTGCATCCCACAAATTTTGATATGTTGTTTTGTGCTTTGATACAGTTCAAAATATTTTAAGAGTTTCTTTGAGACTTCCACTTTGATCCATGGGTTATTTAGAAGTGTATTGTTTAACTTCTAAAAATTTGGGTATTTTTCAGACATCTTTTTGTTAATGATTTTTGGTTTAATTCTGTTATAATCTGAGAACATAAATAGTATGATTTCTATTTTTAAATTTGTTGATGTTTCTTTTATGGTTCCAAATATGATCTGTTAGTGAATGTTCTAGATGCACCTGAAAATGAAGTGCATTCTCCTTCTTTTGGGTGGAGTATTCTATAAAAATGTCAATTAAGTCTAGTTGATAAATAGTGTTGTTCAGGTTGTATATACTCTTACCAATTTTTGTCTACTTGTTCTGTCAATTATTGAGAGAGGAGTGTTGAGGTCTCTAACTATAACTTCGGATTTGTCTATTCTTCTTTCAGTTCTATCAATTTTTGCCTCATGTACTTTGAAGTTCTTCAATTCAATTTGAAGTTAGGATTGTTTTATCTTCTTAGAATATTGACGTTTTTATCTTTACATATTCTCCCATTTTTATCCTTGATAATCTTTCTAAATTCTAAATCGTCTGATATTAATATAGCTACTCCAACTTCTTTTCTGTAGTATTTGTATGGTGTATCTTTCTCCGTTCCTCTTTTTTTTTTTTTTTTTTTTTGGTGAGGAAGATTGGTCCTGAGCTAACATCTGTGCCAATCTTCCTCTATTTTGCATGTGGGATACTGCCACAGCATGGCTTGATGAGCGGTGTGTAGGTCTGAGCCTGGGATCCCAACCTGTGAACTCCCAGCCACCAAAGTGGAGTGAGTGAACTTAATTACTGCACTACGAGGCTGGCCCTGGGGTCTCGTTTTTTAATCCAATATGGTAATATGTGTCTTTTAATTGTTGCCTTTAAACTATGCACATTTAATGTTATTATATGTTTGTCTGGGTTAAAATCTATCATTTTGCTAGTTGTTTTCTATTCTTTCCTTCAGTTCTTTGTTTCCACCCTCCTTTTTAATGCCTTTTCTCTTGTTGATTAAGCATCTTTTGATGATTTTATTTTATCTCCTCTATTACTCATTTATAATGTGTTCTCTTAAAATAATTGTAGTGTATGCCCTAGGGTCTAAAAATATACATCTTTACTTAGAATCTAGCTTCAAATAATATATCACTTCATGTGTAGTGTAAGGGCCTTATAACAATATATTTCCAGTATTTCTCCCTCCCACCATTTGTGCTTTCAGTTTTACATATGCTGCACATACACAATGCATTGCTACTATTTTTGCTTTAATCAGGTATCTTTCAGAGCAATTAAAGGAAAAAAAATGAATTCAATTTTACTTTCCTTTATTCCATTTCCAGCATTCATCATTTTTTGGTGTAGGTCCAAGTTTCAGTCTGATATACTTTTTCTACCTAAAGAATGTATTTTTTCTTTCAGCTTTATTAAGGTATAATTGACAGTCAAAAATTGTATATATATATTTGAAATTTCACGAGGTGAGACATAAGGAAGATGTCAGACTAGGAAGTTCAAACACTTGTCTCTCTCACTAAAATGACTAAAACAGCAGATAACTGCAAACCAACAAAAGTAGCTCTGGGAGAGCTCTGGACTACAGTTACATAGCAGCAGACACCCTGGGGAGTTTGAAAACTGAGGATGGCACCATAGAGAAGTGTAGAAAACATTTTACCTGCATCACCCCAACCCTCAGTCTGGAGTGGCTTGGTGCCAAGAGGGATCCCTTCAGAGGGATTTCATCCCATGGAAAAGGAGAACACAAGGACCTCAGAAATCTTTGTCACTTTTGTGGCATCTGCAGCCATTGCTAGTGAGGACCCCTACAGTTTTCACTGATGCTGAACTCAACCAATGGAGCTACCCAGATTTCCTGAGACTACATCTCTTCCCTTGGGCTAGAGCTGTTGCTGCGTTTAGACTTGCTCCCAGGGGCCCAAGTTGCTGTGCCTGCTCTCCCTGATTGGGATACCACAGTGCCTTGCCATTTATGGGGTTGGAGCTGCCACTGCACTTCCCCCTGCCTCCTGGGTCCTAAGTCATGCCTTTGATACTCCATCACTGGGGCTGTGCAGCTCGTGCTCGGTACTCTCCCCCACGGATCTTGAATTATAGATATAACTTGCCATCACCAGGGCTGTACTGCTGCTGCTCTGCACCCTGCCTGATGGGGTCTGAGTTGGGACTTCGGCCCTCCATCCCTCAAGGTTACACTGCTGTGACACACCCCCTGGGCCCAGGCTAGTGGTACACCCTGTCATCTTTGTGCCCATACCGTTGCTGTGTCCTGCTCCCCATCTGAAGTCAGCACAGTAAGTCTCAGAGACCAAGACTTCAGTTCTATGGATGATCAGCACATGGCTACACCTTAGACACCACTGTCACTGCTGCAGTAATGCAGCTGTACCTCAGGCCCCAGGTGCAATAGTAATTCCATGTGCCCTTGAGTCCTGGAGCCTCGCTTGCTGCTAGGCACTTCATTTTTTAAAGTTTATCTCAATCTCCCTACCCATTCACCCTACACACATATACACATACCTAATGCTTGGCTAAGAGAACTTCCTCAGGTAGGTCCTTAGTCTAACCCCAGGTAGCAGTACTAGGGAAATGATCTCTCACTCTCTTTCTGGATTTCTCTGCTTGAGTCTCACACAGGTGGCCTGACTCTTCCAGAAATGAAGTAATCCCATTGTTTTATCCCTTGCAACACCCTCGGAGGGAACCAAAGGTGCCAGCCTACCATTCTAGTGTCATAAGTTGCAGAGACTCAGCCTTAGCAACATGACCAATTAGTTGTGCCCTCAAACAGCTCAATTTGGATCTGAGACTGGAACAGCTCTGCTCTGTGCTATTGTTCCCCTGTCCTTTAGAATCACAGGATCATTGTGTCTCAGGCTTGGAGGAAATCTTAAAGACCAAGCATGCAATTGTTCTCAACTTTCACTCTGTCTCAACAAAAGGAAGAATAATGTAGACAAGGATAAGAATCTCCCATTGAGGTAGGTCAGTCAAGTTTACTTGCTACAAAGATAATTTGGTTTGTGGGTATGTGCAATTCTTTTCTTTCAATTCTCTTAGCTATGTCATATCTGTCCAATAGTTTCTATTAATTGTAATCAAGAAACTGATACAGAGACATTTTAATTTATATATTTAAAAAATCAATGACAAATATTGTTCTATATCGGTAGTAACAAATTACCTGTAATGTACAACATTGTGGCCACAACAATGAATCAGAAAGCAAAGTTGAAAACTTCTGAACTAGTATAACTCTTCACTTCATTTTTAAGACTCCTTTACATTTCTGCCAAGTAGTTATTTGTCCTCTGCTTGCATACCTCCAGTGACAGGGGATCTCACTTCTTCCTGAGAGAACTGCAATTATTAATAAGCTCAGTCCAGATGGAGCTGAAATCTGTTCCTCTGAAATTTTTCCCTATTGGTTTCATTGTAAATTCATAGGCCATGTAGAAAGTATCTGTGAAGAGGCCATGGCACATGATAAACTTTCGGCTTATTCCCTTGGTCTTGGCCCAACCTCTGAATGATACTCCTGGACTTGGTCTACTCTTTTTTTTCTTTTAACAGAGAATTTTGCTTGATGATTTGGGCTGATTAGTATTCTAGAAGCAGAGATGAAAGAGAGCATTTTAGAGTACATCCAACCAAGAGAAGCATTTAGAGCTGGCCCACTGGGAGAACTTAGAGGTGAGGAAAGCACAGAGAAGATGCCCTTTGCCCTCTCTAAACATCACTGAATTCCAGTCTTACCCAGAGGAGCAGTAGAGTCTAAGAAAGGAAATTCATCTCTATGGAAATACATCCTGATCCACAGCGTGAGGGCAAACAAAATTATTTTCTGGACATGGCAGAAGGTTATAGATGGAATAATAGAGTGCTCAAGAATCCAGGTTTTAGAAAGAGACTGCCTGGGATTGAATCAAAGCTCTGTCACTTAGTAATCATGTGATTTTGGACAAATTCTTTAATCTGTCTAAACATTAGCTTCTTCATGTGTACATTGGGAATAATAGTATGTAATAGGGTTATCATGAGAATTAAATGTGATAAGATATATAAAGGATCATTAAAGAGCATTATTATTTATATTAAACATTTTACATTCAAGTTAAAAAAGATAATATGGATAAAAATTTCATGGATAAAATAATCCATATAGTTTTCAAAATTTATTCAAATAGACAATCAAACTCATTTAAATGGCCTCCTCCTTCTCTTTTTGTTCCCCTGTTGACTGGTGTTTAGGAGCAAAAGATAGCTTTGCCAATCTAATCTGGGAGGTATTTTCAAAGAATATTGGTAACTGTGGAAATACTGCACTTAAATCTAAGGGCTTAATGATAATACCCTCATGAGACAGCTGGTTGTACCTTTCTCTACATAGGGATTCAGATACCTGGGACTTTTCTTCTCTGATATAGGATGTCCAAAATATTTTGAGTCAACTATTTGGAATAGGAATTCTGTGCAGACATAGCCAACATTGTTGGTGGAGGGGAAATTTGAAGAGGCCACACTGAGAAAAAGCACAGCCTGGTGAAAACGAAGAATAAAAGGAAGAAAACAATTGTACTGTTTATGAAGAGCATTGAGACTAACATTTGAGCTACCTACAATGTTTATTACGATCTAGGGCCAACAAAATATATGTTCCATGATAGTGTCTTGCAAATGTTAACTGATAGGCCAAAATGATGTCTTATTACTTGCTTTAACTGAAGTTGAGCATTTTTTCATATACTTATAAAGCAAAGTATTTATTTTATTGTGAACTTTTTGTTCATGTCTTCTGCCCATTTTCTGTTGGGTTGCGTGTTAGCATTATTTATATTAGTTTGCTTTATTGTTATTCTTGTTGTGTTGTTTATTGACCTAATTCTTACTGGTTTGTAAAAACTCTTTACACATCAAGGAAATGATCCCTTTTACATGAAGAAATTTTTATATAGTCAAAATAATGGCATTAACAGTGTCCAAAACCTGAGTCAGGGAAATATCAACATGTCTTTAATTTCTGGAAAATGACTGTATACATGCATCTTCATTTTATGTACTTTATTTGCAATATGAGCATAAAATATCCCCCAAATTAGTACTTATTCCTAGTTAAAGAAAGCAAAGAAAAAAAACAAAAGTTCATTTTTATTGCTGGTTTTTTTTTTTTCAAAAAAGCATCCCTTTCTTATGAACCTCTATTAACAAAGGTGCTTGACACATGTGAAACACTTTTATTTTGAGGCTCTCTAAGGATATTATTCATACATTTTAGTCTGAAATACATGTCAACTTTGGGTAAGAATTTAGTTAAGAATACCAAAGTTTTTATTTTCTCTGTTTTTCCTTCTAGCTACAGCATTAAGCAACAATCGTATTTTCTTGAAGGAAGCTCACTGCATGCAGTTGTTCCCAAGGTACTGTCTTATGTCCTTACACTATTGGGATGTATCTGAGAGTAATTTCTTGTTTCTCTTATTTTTACGAATAATGCCAACATCTAGCACTGTTTTAGACATTGGGTATTCAATAATGCTTAGTAACTAGTTAAATTGACAGGCCAATTCCTGTGCTTTAAATATTCATCTTAGTAGCAATAACAATGGCGGTAGTAGTTAGAGTTGTTGTTTCTAGCATTTCTTCTGTAGGATATAAGAAAAGAGGAAGAAATGATCAGTTTCCTAATCTGTTAAATAGAGACACTATTAGCATTTTCCTTATGATTCTTTTTTAGGTTTGATTGGATTAATACACGTAAAGCACGCAGACCCATGCCTAACACAAATCAACCTCTCAAAAGCTAGCTTTTATTATTATCAACCAAAATTAAACCCTAATTCAAGGAACATCATTTCCATTTCAATTTCTCTCAGCCACTGAGTTACAATAATTCTTTCTTTTTCTAGAGGTAATTCTTCTCCTAGAGGTAAGTGCTAGGACTTGAGAGAAGCCCATAGAAATTGGGTGGTTATTTTAGCGTCAAATTCGTCCATGAAAAGGGTGTCCTTTCTCCACTTCCAAAAAAACATACAGTGCACAACAGTACTCAAATCACCCCCCAAATCTGCTAAATTAAGTCCTTTTCTAGGAAAATTGCCTGAGCGAAGCGAGGAAAACAACAGCAAGCCATCCAATATTGTGTGCAGACTGAGGACTTGAGTACAAAGAATTTGGTCCTGTGCTTGACCAAGAGAGAAATGCGATTCTTTCTAATGAGTTGAGCACATGGGCATCTGGAGATGTTCATTGTCAAGAGCGCTTCAGGAAGAGTTTCCCCTCCATTGTCGTGGTTCATTATTGGATTATATGATTTTCATTTTTTCCATCCTCAGACTTACCACTTTAAATGCTCCCTCCTTTGCAATGTAATGCAATTCTCAGGCTTCATTCAGAAGCAACAATAGTGGTGTTCTATGGAATGGAAAAAGAAAAAGAGGGGAAAAAATAGGGAAGAGATCTAATTTACCAGAACACATCTCAAGAAATTAGAAGAAGATAAACCTGCCCCTGGGAACTCACATGCTCCAGCACGGGGCCCAGTGTGGGTTCACAGGGGTTTGGGTTTTACGGGCAGATTTTTGGGAAATCAGGTTGTGTTGGAATGAGGAGTCATAGAGCCACGGACCTGTTGCAAAAATGTTTTGGGACTCTGTCTACATAACAGCCACTAAAGCACTTGCAAGGATAGGAAATGCTAAAAATAATATGAACAAATATAACCAAGCTCCCTGTGTTGGGAGCAAGCTTTGGAAGTGTGAAGGTGGTATAGGACTAAGCCCCATACAGAAAAAATCACTTTCGTCTATAAAGCCTGGTTTGCTACAACCACCTCTTGGTTCCTGTCCCTGGCCATGCAGAGGGGAGAGCACTTGGTCCAGAGTCTGAAGATCCAGGAGCTATAACCACACCACAACCTCAGTTATCATCTCTATGCATCCACAGGCTTGAGGGTCCTCTGATGATAAGCAGCCCCACAGCATGGGCAGGGGCTGAGATCATGGGGTTAAATGTAAGCAGATCCTTTCTGAGCAAGTTAGGCTGTTTTGATGGATACGTTTTCATGTGAAGTCCTGGACTTTTGACCACAAAAATCATTAACCTTATCATTCTCCCAGCTGCCTCCACCTCCCACCACCCACCCATTTCCCAGGCATTTTCAGATTGTTTTAAAACCAGCCTGAGACACATTGACACGGAAGTATAAAACATAAGATTGTTAGACTGAGTCTTGCATCTTAGGGTTTTAGTGTTGATTAGGCCCTCAGAGATTTTCAGGTCCAATTTCCTTATTTTAGAAAAGAGCTGCAAAATGACTTCTACCCAAAGATCAGTTACTGTCACTGCCCTGCCCGTAACCCCCAGGCCCTACCATTTCGGTGCAGTTGGTCTGACTGCCACCCCGGCATCTGCATCTCTTTGCCTGAGGGCTTTCCCTGGACTTTGAATCCTGCTCTGTCCACACATATGGCAGGCCAGAAATGCCTGGGGAATTACTGTCCTGTACTCCAGCAGCCTTTTCCAGTGGTACACAGGAATTCATATACGAGTACCACAGTTTCCTTACCATCAGCCCCACGTTTGCCTGTCAAATGATTCTAAGGCGTATGTTCTACACTGGCTCCCAGAGTTCCCAGCACATTAAGTTCTACTTGCTCCAAGTGGTAATTTGGGTAGTTACCACTATAGTATATAATATATATTATTATGTAATGATATATGTGATAACTATAATATAGTGTTTCTTACAGGTGGTAATTATAGATAATATTATATATTATATATAATATGTTATATATTATAGATGGTAACTATAATATGTATATTATTTATTATAAGCCATAATTATATGTATAATTATAGTATAATATTCCCCCCTATACTGGCATCCTTCCCTTCCCTGACTCACTTCCCCATTACTCTACTTGGGATTCCTAGATTGCCTTCCAAATATCCATCACTTGTGCTCAAATCCAATTCTCAGGTTCTGCTTCTAGGGGAATTCAAAGATACTTCTGCACCTCGCACATACTTCTACTATTTTTTTCTAGCACAAGGTGTCCTAACAATTTGTTTTTGTAGCTGTGGCCCCTGCCAGTTGGTAGATTTGTTGATCATTGTCAATAGCTTTGCAACTTTGCTTTCTTAGGTGTTAGCACAGTCCTAACGTAGTAAGATACGTACATGTTTATCGCAATGAATTAAATTGAATTTACAAGACTTCCTTGCTGGTTACTCCAGAGCTGGAACGAAGTGCCCAGGACTCCTGACTCCTGAGGTTCTCTTCATGCAACAGCATCACCCATGGCTTCTGTGATGTACCTCTTCTGCTTGTGCCCACCCAGCATGCACTTCACCTTGGCCAATCTCAGTCCTGGTGGGTAGGGTTGGCCTTCCAATCCATGTAGTTCTTACCTCTGACCATAGTGATTTATTCAGAGACCCAAACTGATGGAACTGCTGGAAAAAAGAAGCTTGTTCTTTCCTTCTCCTTCCTTTTTTTTCTCCTTCCTTCCTTCCCTCCCTCCCTTCTTTGTTTCTTCCTTCCTTCCTTCCTTCCTTCTTTCCTTCCTTCTCTCCCTCTCTTCTTCTTTCCTTCCTTCCTTCTTTCTTCTCTCTTTCCTTCTTACTAGAGTTACTGAGCTTGTAGGAATGTAAGCCTAGAGCTTCCTGGTGAACAGCTGACTACCAACAGAAGAGAATCTGCTTAAAATAAAACCAATAGAAAGAAAGGCAGAAGGAGTAAGAGGGAGAGAGAGAGAGAGATGAATCCTAAATACATTGTTTTAGTTCTTGCATACAGAGATACCTAAAGATCTTGAACTTTTCAACTGTATAAGTCAATATATTGCCATTTTTTCTTAAGTCAGTTGAATCGAGTTTCTTAAAATCAAGTTCAAACTTTTGTTAAATTACCTACTTTGTACTAGACCTTGGCCAGATACTGGAGATCCAGGGATACACATGCTATCACTCTCCATGGAGAATTTGCATATTAATGGGTGATTTGAGGAGTAATATTACAACACTGTGCTTTTAATCTTCCTGGCTACCGTTTTTGGAGCCATCATGTTTCTTCTTTTCTTGACTTTCAGAAAAGACAAAGAAGCCGGGTGATTTTCCTTTCAATTTCCCCGGTCACACACAACTCCTTTCTAGTACTCTTTTTAAGAGGCCAACATATCCTGGTTGTTTGTTCCATATGATGAATGTCACCATTGCTTATTAACCTCCAAAATAGGCAGCCCCCACCATTAGGGCTTATGGTCTGTAGGAGACAACATAAAAACAAGACACATTCTCCCCCATGCACATTTCAAATGAAATGTAATGGAAGAGAAATAAATAAGAATGGAAAAAATACCTTAAATGGTTTATGTTGGAAAATGTTATATGGGCAATAATGGTGCTTATATGGGCTTTGGGCAGAGACTTTGATAATGAAGGTTAAATGAGGGAATGTTACAAAAAATGTTCACTCTTCATAAAAATAAATCTCTGGTATGAAGCAGAATGAAATAAACAGAGTTGCAGGCACCGGGAGCAGCTGGGGTGACCTCAGCCTCAGGTTGGTAATAGCCAGACTCGCTGGAACCACACACTCTCGCCTCAGCAGGATTCACTTAGCTCTCCAACACAGGATGCTGAGGTCCACGGGCCTCCAGGGTGGCTCTTCAGCTGTCTCACTGAAAAACAAAGGCCTTGTCATTTCTGGCATTTTTCCTCCTTGGGTACTGGAGGGGTTTCCAGGGACCCTGTCTTTCTAGGTTAAGTATCAGTTCAGGGGTTTGAAATCTAAAAGTCCATGAGGGCAACAAGTCATGAAGGAGTGAAAGGGACTCGGAGGGGATAATGGCAAATTGGAGAAAACATGTCCCATCTGAAAGGGTCACCACTATTCAGCTCCAGCTGACAGTGGGAATGCCAGCTTGGTGGGGTCGGATCTTTCCATTTTTCAAGGGAAGCTGGAAATCTGAATTTTATATACATTTTTCTGATTTTTAAACGTTGGAAACCAATTTCTGTTAAATAGACATATACGTATACATATAGATATATATATGTATATTTATTGTGGAAGGGGGCAAAAGAATACATGTCTATGGGACAGAATTGGCCTAGCAGCAGCCAGTTTACAATCTCTTGCTAAGTGAATGCTGAGATCATAATGCTCAGTGTTTGATTTCACTGATCATTGCTGTAGACCTCTCAGATAAAGGGCCTCCATAGTGCACAGTCCTGGAGGTAAGAGCTTGTATTACAAATGGCCTTTTATAGCATGCACTATGTGCTGGGCATTTTGCAATGAGCTTTACATGGATTATTTCATTATATCCTCCCTACATTCCTAAAAGGGAAGCACTTGTGTTAGCCCATTTTGTAGAAGGGGAAACTGAGGTTTCCAGAAATGAAGTATTTGACCGCAGTCATTGTATAGGATACCCTTTGTACACCACCTCACATCTTGCTCTTGCCACTAAAGCCAGGCAAGGCTACCACATCACCTTATGTGCTTCTCTCTGGCTTCCTTTGGCCGCATGGGGACGTTAATACATCATGGGGCAACCTTCTGCCAATGGGGGCAGTGGCCGATGGAGAAAGGCTTTTGTCCCTGGCTGACAGTTCTGACACACATTCCATAAGACTCTTCAGAAGGCTCTGTGTGAAGTAACCACTCACCTGCAGCAGTTAGTACTTCCTGGTATTGGTGTTTTCTCCTTTCCTGTTTACTTCCCCGCCCCTTATTTGGGAGATCACATTTCCCAATAAACTACCTACACACACCCCTTCATCTCAAGCTCTGCTTTAGGGAAACCCAAGCTGAGACCATGAGTGGTAAAGCTGGAATTGAAATCTAAGTTTGGCTGGTCCCCAAGTGAGTACTCTATCAACCAGCCACCAAATTCTCCATGTGATTCCTTTACCAGGTCCTTTCCAGTCGGACTGGTCCTGAATAAAGCTTTAGAGCAGAAAGGCTGTAACAGAATTCTTAAACTAAGAAGGGAGGATGGTGGTGTGGGGCAGCTGGTACACAGAAATCAATTGGGGAGGGTAAAAGGGCACAATATAATTTTACTTCATAATGCATTTCATTTTTCGGTGCCTACTATATGCCTGGCACTGTGCCAAGTATGAAGGAAGGCACCCAGAATGATGGGAATGAAAACTATGGGGGTAAAAACCAATTTCCAAAGGTCTTCAGTGACTTCAGGCAAGGATGTCATTTTCAAATGCCCACAGGGCCAGGTGAGAACCTCAAGTTAAACCAGCTTGGGTTGGTTTGCATATCAAGCGCAAGTGCCTAGTCCTCACTCTTACTCAGAATCAGGCTTTAGATTTTCTCCCACTCTTCTTCCAATACGTGGCTGTCCCAGTCTGCCACTCATTTTCCCACTTTAGATACAGACGTGGGTACAAAAAATATTTCGCTTTCCTTTCTTTTTAAATTGATTAATTGAGATATAATCGACATATAACATTGTATAAGTATAGGGTGTACAATGTGTTGGTTTGATACATTTATATATTACAATATTATTACAATAGTAGCATTAGTTAACACCTCTATCATGTCACATAATTGTCATTTCTTTTTTGTGGTGAGAACAGTTAAGATCTAGTCTCTTAGCAACTTTGAAGTTTATAATACAGGATTGTTGACTGTAATCGCTATGCTGTGCGTTCGATCTGCAGAACTTATTTATCTACTACTTGCAAGTTTGTACCCTTAGACATTGTCTCCCCTATTCTGCCATCCCCCAGCCCCTGGTAACCACCATTCTACTCTCTGTTTTTACAGATTCAGCCTTTTTAGGTTCCACATATAAGTGATATCATACAGTATTTAACTTCTCTGTTTGACTTATTTCACTTAACATGATACCCTCAAGATCCATCCACGTCATTGCAAATGGCCAGGATTTCCTTCTCTGTCATGGCCGAATAATATTCCATTGTATGTATATATACCACGTCTTCCTTATCCATTGATAGACACTTAGGTTGTTTCCATAAGTTGTCTATTATTAATAATGCTATAATGAACATGGGTGTATTTCAGTTCCTTCAGATACATACGCAGGAGTGGGATTGCTGGCTCATCTGTTAGTTCAATTTTTAATTTTTTGAGGAACTACCATACTGCTTTCCATAATGGCTGTGACATTTTACATTGTCACTAATAGTGTATGAGGGCTCCCTTTTCTTCGCATCCTTGCCAACACTTGTTATCTCTTGTCTTTTTGATAATAGCCATTCTAACAGGTGTGAAGTGATATCTCATTGTGGTTTTGATTGATTTTCCCTGATCACTAATGATGTTGAGCATCTTTTCACATATGTATTGTCCATTTGTATGCCTTCTTTGGTAAAAGATCTATGCAGGTCCTTTGCCCATCTTAAAATTTTAAATTAAAAGGATTATTTTCTTTTTTGCTATTGAATTTTATGAGTTCTTTATGTATTTTGGATATTAATCCTTTATCAGATATATGATTTGTGAATATGTTCTCCCATTCATAGGTTGTCTTTTCAATTTATTGTTTCCTTTGCTGTACAGAAGCTCTTTAATTTAATGTAGTCACATTTGCTTATTTTAGTTTTTCTTGCCTTTGCTATTGGTATCTTATGCAAGAAAGCATTGACAAGACCAGTGTCAAGGATCTTTTTCCCTATGTTTTGTTCTTGGAGTTTTACAGATTCAGGTCTTACATTTAAGTCTTTGGTCCATTTTGAGTTAACTTTTGTCAGTGGTGTAACATAGTGGTCCATTTTCATTCTTTTGCATGTGGATATCCAGTTTACCCAGCACCAGTTATTGAAGAGACTGTTATTTCCCCGTTGTGTTTATTGGCACCCTTGTCAATAATTAGTTGACCATATATGCATGGGTTTATGTCTGGGCTCTATATTCTGTTCCACTGGTCTGTGTGCCTGTGCTTTCCTTTCAACTGTAAGGAAAATAGCCACTCAAGGGTAATGACAAATGGCAACTTATTGTGTCTTCCTGTCAGGGAAACATGATGGGGGCTGGGAACTGGGGGGACTGGCTCCTCTATGAGCTATGACTTGGCTCCAGCTGGCTGTCATTGTGCAGGAATGCAGGCCCTGTCATGCCAGATCTCCTAATTGTTCAAGAGAAGTCAGGAACCCAGAAATATTTGTGAAATCTTGAAATTTTTAATGTTAACAATGAATTAAAATTTCTTAAAAACAGTAGGCACGCCAACACTGGCAGAACAAACAGAACACATCTGCAAGTTGCATTTTACAGATAGGCCACTGGTTTGTTCCCTGTCTTCTATGCTCAGCCCTTTTTCACTCCAAAGTCCTTGAACTACACCATGTTTTTCTGGGAGAGACGCAAGACTTAGAGAAGTGGCATAGTACACAGGATGCCATTCAATTTGTCCCTTAGGATTCTCCTCACTTTCTACTTCTAGGAGAAGCAGGCTAAGACCTGTTTATGCATTTGTGTGTGTGCCTGTTTGCTAAGGGTTCAGAAATAGATCTAATTTAAGAAAAACAAACAAACAAATACACACATTGACTTTCTTCGGAATCTATGAAGAGGCCAAGGAGAAACAAATTAATTATACAAATAGGTGCCTTTCGCTGATGAATGGCAGTACTTGAACATGTTAGGTAGAGTTTAAAAAAATGATTCTTAAATCAGCAAGAAGGGAGTATATGACTTTCCTTTTTTACTTTGTGTAAAATTATCATGTCCCCTGACCAGATTTCTATTGGCCTTGGTGATTAGTTGGCTATTTTAGTAGTTCATTGTCTCAGCCTTTAGGAAGAGCTCCTCCTAAATGGGACTCACTCTGTCATAACTGTATAAAATATTCATTAAGATAGTGCTTTTAATGGATTTGTTTGGAATGAACTCACGCGGAGGGAGCCATCGCTGATTTGTGGAGTGGTAGGGCTGCTTCAGGGCTGTGTCTGTCCCACGTCGCGCCTCGTTCAACAAACCCCTCCACTCTGCCTGCAGGCTCCAGTCTGAGAGGGGGCCCGGAGACCATACTGATGGGATTTTTCAGGACTAGAAGTTCTATTCCTCTTACATGAGAATGTTCCAACTTGGTGTTTTTCATATCGTGTTCAGTGGAGGTGTGCTACAGCTTGTTTGAATTGCACTGGAGTGCTTTTGCCATATAGAATTAATTCCTAGTGTGTGAGTGCTTGAGCTCCAGAATTAGACAAATTTAGCTTTGGATCCTCCTTCTGCCAACTACCGGTCCTGTGACTCTCAGGCAAGAATCTTTACTTCTCTGAGTCTTAGCTTCCTCATCTTCCAATCTAGAGCAGTGCTAGCACTTACTTCATACAGTATTTGAATACTGAATGGGGATAATTTGCAAAGTACAATAGCCTAGTGCCTGGCACATATTAGAAACTTACTAACATTAGCCATTATTCTCTAAGTGGTAGGCCATCCAACTGCTACCACATAGCTGGGTCCATTTGAAGTTTGTATGGGGCTCTTTGCTAGATAGATGCCATTTGGCTCTTATCTTATATCAACCTTGACAATAGAGCAGGGATAACTGAGCTCCTTTATATGAATGAAAGAATTGTGGACGAGAAGGTTAAGTGAAATGATCAGGATTGCTCTGCAAGTTGGTGATGGGACCTGGGGCTAGAATTGAATATTTGGACTCCTTTCTCAGCATTAATTTCAGTCCTTTATATCAGCTTAAGACCTTTTCTTTTCTCTTTATTTTTTGTAACCAGAGTACATCTGAATCTGAAATCACGCCATTATGACCTTTACTATTTAATTTCTATCTGTGTACCTCTGTACTTTTCAGTCCTGAGCAGTCACCTTCTTTCCAACCTTTTGAAATATACTGACATGAAATAAATAGTAATAAAGAATCTTCCCTATCTTAATACCACCAACCTCAAAGCCTGGAGTCTTGAGACCCAGCCCCAGTGTCCAGACATCATGCTCTCATTTCAGCTCACCCTATTCCATTCCCTCCTGGTTCTGAACACTGTGCATCTGTTAGGGACCTGTAATCCATCTGGAGAGTGACCTTGGGCAAATTACTTCACTTTTTGGGTCTTTGTTTCTTCCTCCTTAAAGTGGAAAAGATGATTAATTTATTAATAAGGGAATAATACTTCCCTACAAAGATATGGAAGACATTTAACAATAATCAACTTTGTTACTCTAGGGCTGGGTGGGGTTAGGGTTTTATTTTCATAACCTTCAAATTGAAGTCACAAACACTTATCATAAGATAACTGGAACAACGAAACAGCTGTTTCTCAAGGCAGGGTCCGGTGAAGTGACAGGGATGGGGCCACCACATGGGAATGGGCCCGAGGCTGCCTCAAATAGACTCTTCCTTGGTGTCTCAGTCCTGGGAGGGAAAATATGCTCATCAAGATCCTGATTAAGCAGGGATTGCCAACGGCACTCTTTGTAACCAGGCAAACAAGAGCTTCCCCCAGCTCTTTCACTCTTAATATAAAAATCTATCAAGATTTAATCACATCGCTTTATCTCCAGGACCTAACCTCTGAGTGTTCATGAGAACATTTTGCTTTGTCTCCAGGCCCTAAAGCATGTTCCTCGATGGGAGCTGTAGTCCCTTTAGGGTTTTTACTTGAGTAGAAGTAGCAAAGATTGCTTTTTGTTCCCCTTTGACTCTCTTCTGAATTAACATGAAATTGAAGACTGTAGTTAGGGGGAAAAAGAGAGAGAGAGAGAGAACAATGAAGATGGGAGCAAGGGAAGAAGGCTGGGAAAGCCAGTGCGAAGAGTGTGTCTTGGAGCCCAAGGGAAGCTCTGTGTTCATCAAGCTGATAGTTCCCTTCCAGGCCATCAGCAAAATGAAAATGCCGCACCCAACCACATTTCAATCCTTTCATCGAGGTCTCTAAAACCCTTCTCTGGGGAGTGCCTTTGGAGTGTGAATTCCTCCAAGTTGATTATCTCAGTGTAAGTGCAGATGCCACCCGCCACCCACCTGCGGTCCTCCTTCCGTTGTAATGGCCCTTTCTGGGCTCCGTGACCAAAATGATGCCAGTACCAAGGTGGCTGCTTCTGAATGTGTAATTGAGAAAGAACATGGACACTGATGTCTCTGTATTAATTAATGGAATTTTATGTTTATTGCTGTCATGTCAACCGATCACTTTTTTCAGAAAATTAATTAAACCATGGGTAGGGGTTTGGAAGCTCCTACACAAGGCCAACAAGGCTGATCGGGAGCCTTTGGGACTGGGGAAGGGAACCACATCTATGGTTTCTGCTGTGCGTGAGCTTTGTCTAAAACCAGACTTAGATTCCAACACTGAGAGGATGGAGAGGAACGTGGGGAGGAGGTCCTTGCTGTCTTTCACCCTTAATCACTCCTCACTTTTGCCATTAAATTATTCTTCTCAGCTCCTTCCACTGACTGTCTCTGCTCTGTGTAGGGCAAATCCACTCATTTGTCTGCTAAGATGAAGCATGGAATCAACAGTGGCAAAAGAACGCCATGAGAAAAATCTTGGTAGGGCTTGTTCAGCTGAGCTCACCAGATGGCTTGTATTAGGTAGAAAGACCTGAATTTCCACATCCTGTACTTCTAAAATGTCCCTTATTTTTGCATCGTTCCTTCTTTTCCTCTTCCTTCCTCTGTCTCTTTTCTTTACTCTTCTCTCTTTCCTGGTTTAAAAGAAGTCATATTTATTTCAATTTTTTTGAATAGGATTATTTTTCTGATTATGAATTGAAATGATATATATTCATTAAAAGAAAATCAATTAAAAAGCAGAAAAGAGTGCCAACGGAGGAGTAATAGTTACTCTTGGAGTATTTACTAGGTAACAAGCTCTATGCTAAGTGCTTTACATATATGACCTCATTTAATCCTTTTAACAATCACATGAGGAAGGTACTGTTATTATCCGTGTTTTGTAAATGAGAAAACTGAAACAGAGAGGTTAAGTAACTTGCCCAAAGTCACACAGCTAGTGAGCAGTACCATAGACCTTGAACCCAGATGGTCTGACTCCAGAGTCTTTACTTTCTTATCCAATATTGCTCTACTACCTTGCACTGGGCTGTGCCAACTACATTCTAGGAACATACATGAAGAAAGAATGTACCAACTGGGGAGGTCTCCAATCACTCAGACTAGTTCTCCTGGGGGAACATCTAGTCTGGGGAACTCACCACCCTCCATACTCAGGCTTTCGGCCCTCCATAGACTCAGAAACCTGTTTTTTAGAGGGATGAATTAACATTAACTAGGGTCACAGAAACAGCTGTGGTACTCAGAATCTTAAGCTTGTTAACTTACAAAAGAGCAAAGCCACAGTCTAGAAGGACTCGCATATCCCCATAAGTGCATCCTCATCTTGCAGCAAAGTGCATGGGAAGCTAACCAACAACTGTTTTCTTGGACTGGGTACCTGGAATCAGTGCGTGAGGAGTCATTCAGGTAACTCGTAGCTGAGTTATCTTTTTAGCACCAACCTTCTCTCCCTTCACCTCCCACATGACAGGAGTAAGGGAAAGCCTAATACACCAATACTCTAAGCCGAGGCCATCCCCCTCTAGCTACAGTCCCACGACTGAGCACTCTCCATTCTGATAACACATTCCTTCTGTAGCTTTCTTACTACTTTCATCAGGGTGAGTCAAGTCTTGTTGGTCTGGGAGTCATTCTGTCTTCTGCTTTTGTATATCTCTGCTCAGGTCTGCTAACTGCTGATTTAAGGCTCAATTCTTAAAGCGCAATTTCTAAAAACTTTATTGACGTGTAAGTTACCCATTTTAAATGTGCAATTCAGTGATTTTTTAGGAAGTTTACCAGATTGTGCAACCATCGTCATAACACTTTCATCACCTCAATAAGATCCATCATGCCCATTAACAGTTAATCTCTATTCCCATCCCCGTTTCATAGAAGTGAAATCCTACAATATGTGGTCTTTTGTGTCTGGCTTCTTTCAATTAGAATAATGTTTTGGAAATTCATCCATGTTGTGGCATGTATCATTATGCATTCCTTTTTATTATGGAAGAGTGTTCCATTGTACGGATATGCCATATTTTATATATCTCTTCATTTGTTGATGAACATTTGAGTTGTTGCCATTTTTTAGCTATTATGAATAATGCTGCTATGAACATTCATGTGCAAGTCTTTGTGTGGTCATATCTTTTCATTTCTCTTGAGCAGATACTTATGAGGGGAACTTCTGGGTCATATGGTAAATTTATGTTTAACTTTTTAAGAAACGTCCAAAACATTTTGCAAAGTGGCTACATCAAAGGACAGTTTTATTGCCTAATATCCAAGCTGTTGTGGTATCCATCATGCTAGTTCCCCAGGACTTATAATAAAAGGAATAAAACTGACCCATAATCTCATCCTTACTATTACCATTTTATTGATACATATAAAATTATTATTTTGTGTATAGCATTATGTAAATATAAGTGAATGAAATTTTATTTGGTGTAGAATAGAATAAAATATATTTATATATATATCTGTATTTCATGTCAATAAAACTATATATCTATATACAGATATATATATAAATGTTATATAAGAAGATATACATATACATATATACACACACATAGACACTTGGGAATACACTATATTAAAAATTGAACTTTTTAAAACTTATAACTGAATCATGGCCATATATCTGTGTCATTAAATATGAGATATGATTTTCAATATCTTCATAATAATCTCCTCATGGATATACCATAATTTTTTCAAACATTGTCCTATTTTAGACTTTTGGATTGTGTTGTAAATACTTTTAAGTTATAAATTTAAATATGTATACTTTTAATTTTCAGTTAAATTTTTATCTGGGCCCCTTCTCATGCTTTTCTAGAATACTTGCCCCATTGACTTCTCGTGGCCATATGTTCACACTTCACCAGGTTTTCCCTCTCCGTTGTCTCTTGGTACATGTGAAGTCTGATCCCTTCACCAGAGGAATAATTTAGAAAGCAAACTTCTGTTTAAAGTGTATCTGTTTCTAATAATGTCCAAGCTCATGGTCAATGCAATTGAAAAACAATCACAAGCGGGATGGTGGTTTTGTGAGTGTAGCTAGGTTGGCTGAAATATTTCACTCTGTAGTAGGGTGTTATAGAGACCTTGTCTGAGGAGGGGGAACGCGAGGTCACTTTTTAAGGTTTTCACAGAGAATGTGGACATATTAAGAAGAGTATCTTAATTTAAAACACTGAAGACAGGATAACGCCTTCAGTGACCTTTTAACACATTGCCACCTGTAAGCCAATCTCCTGGCCAGGCTCCCTACTTTTAGAATAAATTTTAAGTGCAAGTCTGATCACGTGGCTGTTCAGTTGTCTCTACATGGTCATTCAAGATCCATCGTGGTCTCCCAACCTACTGTATACTTTACAGAAACTGAGAAATTGTCTGTTCCATAAGAAGAGACTCTCAACTTCCCAACTCTTTTTCTTTTTTAAATAACACTTTTATTGAGATACACAGATACCAAAAATCACCCTTTTCAAGTATATACCTCAGTGGTTTTTAGTACATTCATAGAGTTGTGCAACCGTCATCACTATCTAATTTTAGAACATTTTCATCACCTCGAAAAGTAATTCAGTCACTCCCTGTTTCCTCCTCTTCCTGGCTCCTGGCAGCCACTAATCTCCTGTCTGTATAGATTTGCCTATTCTGGACATTTATATAAATGGAATCATACCATATGTGGTCTTTTGTTTCTGGCTTCCTTCACTTAGCATGTTTTCAAAGTTCATCCATGTTGTAGCATGTATCCTTCATTCCTTTTCTAGGCCAAATTATATTTCATTATATGGATATACCACCTTTGTTTTATCCATTCATCATTTGGTGATTCTACTTTTGGGCTATTTATGTAATGCTGCTATGAATATTCAAATACAAGGTTTTGGTTGACATATATTTTTATTTTTCTTGAGTATATCATCTAGGACTGGTGTGCTAGATGATATAATAACTCTGTTGAACATTTTGAGGATCTGCTGAACTGTTTTCTGGCCTCATTGAATTGTTTGGACACCCTTGTCGAAAATCAATTGACCATAAATGCGAAGGTGTATTTCTGGACTCTCAGGTCTATTCCACTGATCTGTTTATCTATCCTTATGCTAATACCACACTGTTTTTATTACTGTAGTTTTGTAGTAAGTTTTTAAATTTGGAAGTATGAATCCTCCAACGTTGTTCTTCTTTTTAAAGATTTTTTGGAGCTATTGTGGGACTCTTGCATTTCCATATGAATTTTAGAATCAGCCAATTTTGTCCATTTCTGCAAAAAGCCAACTGGGATGTTGACAGGGCTTGCATTTAATCTGTAGATCAATTTGGGGAGTATTGCCGTGTTAATAACATTAAGTCTTCCAATCTATAAACAGGATAGCTTTCCATTTATTTAGGTCTTCTGTAATTTCTTTCAACAGTAGTTTGTATTTTTCAGTGTACAAGTCTTGCACTTCTTTTGTTGCATTTATTTATACGTATTTTATTCTTTTTGATCCTATGTAAGTAGAATTGTTTTATTAATTTCATTTTTGGATTGTTTGTTGCTAGTGTATAGAAACACAATTGATTTTTGTATATTGATCTTGTATCCTGCAACCTTGCTGACCTCATTTATTAGTTCTAATAGTATTTTTAATGGACTCCTTAGGATTTTCTATGCTCAAGACCACATCATATGCAAAGAGATATAGTTTTACTTCTTCCTGTCCATTCTGTATGACTTTTCTTTTTCTTGATCAATTTCTATAGCCTGAACCTCCAGTATAATGTTGAATAAAAGTGGTAAGAGTGGACATCCTTGTCTTGTTCCTGATCTTAAGAGGAAAATACTCTATCTTACACTATTAAGTATGATTTTAGTTGTTGTTTCCTCACCTTTTCTTATGCTATACTTTTACCTGGAATATTTTTTATATCTCCATATCTCTGTTTTTAAAAATAATATCCGTCAGTTAAGACCAAACACGCAACGAGATAGCACCCTCCCACCCTGCAATCTCTTTGTCAATTTGTTTATGCGTCTTACAGAGCGCCTGTGCAATTCCACCCTTTACTGTAGCTGTTTATGTGGTTATTCTGGTAAGCCATCTCACGTTCATCTGATTATAGGATGCAGCAAGTGCTTTGCATCATATAGCACAGGTTGAGTGGACACTTGTCATTCTGGAAAATAGCAAATTCATAAAGTAAAGGAGGAGTAGAACTGGAATTAGGTTAAATGTTTCAAAAGGATAAGTTGCCTCTGACTTCTCATTTTTCTTCTGAAAGCAGTTCATCCCCTTGAAACCTTTCTATATCAATGTGTACAAGGTAAGAATTACTAACTCCAATAAGAGCCTTCTAGTGCTCAAAAATCTTCTGGAGTGCAAACAATATCAACAACAAAAATATAAAGAGAAAAATTCTTGGAATCAGGAAAGAAGTGTGGCAAGATTACTAATCTGTTAAAACTGGTTTGCCCTACTGCTCTGTTGCTGATCCCCCAGGGCATACTACTTTTTCTTATCTTGCCACAACTGACCAGTGCTGGAAAGGAAAGAGGGTGGTGAGGAGAGAGCTCACCTCTCTAAGAGCGACTAGCTGACTACATTCAGCATTAACATACAGGACTAAGTGAGGCTAACTCTCAACTATGTTGGCGGTGTCTTACCCATCAAATTTTCAAGTCTAAATACTATGAGATAAAAGTCAGAAGAAGAAAACTGCTCAGTAATACTCAAGTATAAAACTGGAGCCTCAAGCAAAGCCTTTTCCCACTCACCTCCTCCTCTAGATATCTTCAGGAGTTCCCCTTGCTCTAAAATGATGGTTCTCAAACTTGACATACATCAGAATAACCCGGAGAGCTTGTTAATACACTGATTACTAGATCCCTCCCCAAACTTTCTGATTCAGTAGATTTCTAACAAAGTTCTAGGTAATTCTAATGCTGTTGGTACAGGAAGCATACTGTGAGAACTCCTACTCTAAAATTACCATTTTAATCTCAGCTCCATTCCATAAAATTTCCTTTTACCTCAATGTTGGTTTTATTTAGCTGTGTAGATAGCAATCTGATTAAACAAGTCTCTTTGAAAGCTGACTGTGTTTGCTTATTTTTGAATTCATAGTCCTTAAGACAAAGAGTTGTAAATAGTAGGTGCTTATATCTTTTGAGCGCTTGGATAACTAATTTATACTGAGATTCAGTGATCTGTAGAAGCTTAATGTGTTGCCTTTCTGGGATATTTAAATTGTAAAGGAGTATCAACTTAAGATGAATTAATCTCTAAATTATAAGAATATCACAACTAAACAACCTAATTTTTTAAAATGTGCACAAGATTTGAAAGACACTTCACCAGAGAGATATATGGGTGGTCAATAAGCATACGAGAAGATAGTCAACATTAGTTATCAGAGAATTGCATTAAAACCATTATGAGATATCACTACATACCTATTAAAAATAGCTAAAAACAAATCAATAAACGAAAAACACTGATGATATCAAGTGCTGACAAGGATGTGGAACAATTGGAACTCTCATCTGTTGCTGGTAGAAATGAAAAATGTTACAGTCACTTTGGAAAATAGTTTGGTAGTTTCTCATAAAGTTAAACATAAATTTGCTATATGGTCCAGCAATTCTATTCCTAGGTATTCGCATAAGTGAAATAAAAATCTATGTTCACAAAAACCCCATACACAAAGGTTTATAGCAACTTTATTCATAGTCATCAAAAACTGGAAACATTTCAAATTTCTCTCAACTTGTAAATGAATTAAAAATCTATGGAACATCCATTCAATGGAATATTACTCATCAATAAAAAAGTGGATTACTGATACAAACAAAAATGTGGGTGAATTTGAAATGCAGTATGCTGGATTAAAGAAGTCAGACTTAAAGAGGTATACAAAAGATTGCATTTTATACAGTATTATGGTAAAAAGTAAATTAGTAGGGACAGAATAATCAGTGGTTGGCAGAACTTAGAAGTTAGGGGTGGGTGACAACAAAGGGATAGCATGAGAGAATTTGGGGTGTGTGTGCGGAAGTGCTCTAATCTTTATTGCGGTGGTGGTTACACAATTGTATGCATTTGTTAAAACTCATAGAACTACACACTACAAAGAGTGTATTTTATCACATGCAAATTAAAAATAATTATTCAAAGATATCTCTAAGGATCTTTTTGGAGAGAGATGGAGTATGAAGCCTGAAGCTTCATGGATTATAGGATAGATGACCTGGGGTAGGTGTGGCTCTCTGGCTAAGTAGTTGCAATAAATGGTATGCTGCCAGCAGCGAGAGCTGGTGAACTAACTTTTTAGGACATCAAGGAGAGCTTGGAGTGCTAGGAAGAGAAGTGACTGATGAAAGGAATAATCCTTCTGAACAGAAGTGAGATCACGGGGTAGGTACTTCAACTGTGACTTGTTTGGGGAGAAAGGAGCCAATAATAGATTGCTCCTTGTGAGGAAGATGTGAAAGGGAAAAATCACATAAAGAATAGGAGGAAAATGTTCCTCCCTGAATGATTATCATTAGCAGCATTATGAACTCCAAAGGGCTCCAAAGGACACTCAGTGGTCCCCACTGAAAATCCAACACCAACCTCCTTGTAGAACGCTTGTTCTATGAAGGAAGCTTTCCAGGGATTTAGCTAAGGGTGTACAAGGGAGTCAGAAAGACCTAGATGTCATCTCTGTCATTTACAAGCCTAGAGCCCTTGTTTTCTGATCTTCAATTTCTCCATCTATAAAACAGGGTTGACAATAGCACATATCTTTGAGTACCGAGAAAATTAAATGAGATAATGCATGTGTATCATTGAGTACAATGTCTGGCAGATAGGAAGTGCTCAATAATTTGTAGTGAGCATTACATCCTTGCTGCCTGATTTCAGGAGCATGCATATACTTATTTTTTTCAAGTTCATACTTCTATTTAAATTTTTTTTTGCCAGCATTTCATCAGTAGGAGATCATCAAGCCTAAGACACATATCTTGCTGCCTAGAGTATAGAAAGAGGGAATTAAGAGAGACATCCCAGAAACACAGAATCTTTTATACTCAATACAAAGAACCTTCAAAAGCAAGAGCTGTGACTTCCTTGCTCCAGAACTGGTTAACCTGTTGGGATATTTTGTAGATGAATTCTGCACCACGCTCTCTCCTTTGCTATGTGCTAGACCAGGAGGCGGCAGCTGCTCTCCATGCTCTTCTTCCAACACAGAAAACCAATCTCCCAGCACCAAGGGAGCCCATAAAAAGGGGAAATGCAAATGTCCAGCAGTGATCAGTTTTCCTAGCTGCTCTTCTTCCTCCAGAATCAACAGATGGGCCACTTTTGCTGCAAAGTCCATTGGATAGACTCAGAGGGGTTTTTAAGAAATGGTATTAAAAAATAAATCATTCTTTCCAGGTCAAACCTGTCAAAAAAGTTGACAAATGGAAAAAGGGCTTAAATAAAGAGAAGAGAGAGATAATAGTCCTCTATTGAACTCTTTCTGAAAATGTGTTTGACCTTGGGAGGAGTCTGGTTCTTTTAAACATGGAATTGCAAACTCAGATGCTTTCAGAAGCCAGGCTAGTTATGTAAAGGAATGAGGAAGAATCTGGGTGTAAGGCAACAGGGAGTGGTGGTGAGTATGGGTCTGATTTTTGGTTTTCTTACTCTTATAAGACATTTGAGTATAAAAACATTTCACTGTTTTCTCAGCTTTGCTAGAGAGGGGAAAATAAGGAATATGTGATGATAAATGACAAGTGACACAACCTCAAAGATGTGGAACAATCTTGGTCCCCCTCTTGTTCATGTGGTGGATTGAGGAGGCCCGTGCCACATCTGAAATGAATAGCTTTTACTCAGCTCTGGCTGACTACTATGGGCAAGAATTAAGATTCTGGCAATTTTAATGCTGAACAAGTCATTCCATTTTGAAAAATAATGGTGTGGACCAAACACATCATGTCTGTATATTAGTTTTAGCCACTAGCTGTCAGACTGGACCTCTGCTTTGGACCTCAGTTTGACAACTGCTCTGGAGTACAGTACTGCTTTTTGATGGATGCAGATCTATGATAGAAACAATGTGAGTTATGTTAGAAATAATGTTATTGAAATTTAAAAGGATTATGAACTAAAATGGTATGAGAAGTATAAAGTCATTTATTAAGCATTATTCCAAAAGCAAAAGATGGAAAATAGACAAAACGTCCACTAATGGGAGATAAGTTACATAAATTATATTACATCCAAACAATACTATGTAGCTATTAAAAATAAGGCAGTTCAGGGGGCTGACCCTGTGGCCGAGTGGTTAGGTTCGCGCTCTCCGCTGCAGGCGGCCCAGTGTTTCGTTGGTTTGGGTCCTGGGCACGGACATGGCACTGCTCGTCAAGCCACACTGGGGCGGCATCCCACATGCCACAACTGGAGGGACCCACAATGAAGAATATACAACTATGTACCGGGGGACTTTGGGGAGAAAAAGGAAAAAAAATAAAATCTTTTAAAAAAATAAATAAATAAGGAAATTCAGGGGCCAGCCCAGTGGCACAGCGGTTTGGTTCACACATTCCACTTCAGTGGCCTGGGGTTCACCAGTTCAGATCCCAGGTGTGGACCAACACACCGCTTGTCAGGCCATGCTGTGACAGGCATCCCGCATATAAAGTAGAGGAAAATGGGCACACATGTTAGCTCAGGGCCAGTCTTCCTCAGCAAAAAGAGGAAGACTGGCTGCAGATGTTAGCTCAGGGCTAATCTTCCTCAAAAAAATAAATAAATAAGTAAGGCAGTTCTATAGCACTAATATGGAACCCATGCTAAGATATATCATTAAGTGAAAAAAGCAAAGTGCAGAAAATGGTGTATAGAATGCTACTGTTGTATTTTTTTAAAGTGAGAAATGTATATATAAAAGATATAATTGTATATAAAGCAGAATCTCTAGAAGGACATGAGAGGCACAGACAACAGTAGTGGCTGTCTCTGGGAAGGGGAGAGAGCCTGGGGAACTAGAGGACAGGGATGGGGGAGACAATGTTTCTTTTTATGTACAATTTAGTAAAATATTGACATTTTTACCACATGAATTTATTCCCCATTCAAAATAAATATAATTACAAAAAACAAACTTTAAAAAATCCTAATCAACAGGAAATAGCCTCTTCCAAAAAGGTAGTGGCAGGGTAGGGATGGGCTGTCATAACAATAGAGATGATGGGCATTTGTTGAGGAAACGTCACGGCTAGTACGTACTTCGTCTTTCCTCCACCACCTGCTTCTGAGAGACAGTGATATTGGCTTCAACGGATGGTCATAAACTCCAATATGAAACAGAATATAATCACAGAAATTATTAATTTTCTTATCAACTCAACAGGATCCTACTCACCAAGGCCCAAGTGGAAACTGTGGCAGTTCAAGTACGTGAACTTGTTAGCAGCTGGATTTTTCTACCGCATTCTCATCCTTTCTTATCTGCATCATCTTCCTTGAGATATACTCATATCCTCAGAAATGTTCCTCATCTACCTGTTGGCTGCCCACTTTCTTGTCTTGGTCCTGAGTTTGGCTCATTTATGAACATGATTAGTGTCAGCTCTTGGCTTAACTGACTGATTTAGTGTTTTCTAGAATATACTTGGATTTGCCTGAGATTATCTGGGCTCTGTTGTGAATATGCCCCTTTTATGAGGAAAGGAATGAGACAATGAATGGACTTTCTTCATTTTATTTCCCTCAACCTTTATATATAGCTGGATATATATGGATATGGATATAAATATGAATAAAGACACAGATATACATATGTATGAAAGAATATAACAGAAACTGACAATGGTGACTGCCTCTGGGGAGAAAGCCTGATAAGTGTTCTTTTTATGCCCAATAAACTGACTGTGGAATTAACAAACTGCGTTTCCAGTATTACAGATGCTGTGCTTGAGATGAGGAAAGAAGGAGAAATGACCTAGTTTGAAATATTTAAACTATATCTGTCTGAGGAAAACAGAAACAAGTAGAATTTCTAATAAGTTAGGAGAAAGTTAGATAATTTAATAAGTGATATTAAGACCTTTGGCTAACCATCTAAAAAAATTTATATCCCTACCTCATTCCTTTCACAAAAATGAGTTTGTGGAGGACAGACTTTAGAGTGGTCCTCAGCACCCCACCTCCTGGTATTCAGGACTTTGTGGAATCTCTTTGAGTGTGGGAAGGATCGGTGACTTTCTTCTAACCATTAGAATGTGACAAAGGTGATGGGTTGTATGTGATCACGTGTGTGTGATTACATGATAGTATAATGCCCGTCTCACTAGAGTCTCTCTCTCTCTGGCTTCCATGAGGCGGGATATCATGAATCCTGTAGCATCAGGAAACAAATCTGAACAACAGTCTGAGGGAGCTTGGAAGTAGGTCCTTCCCTGGTTGAGTTTCTGCTGTGAACATGTTTCTGGCCAAGACCTTGATCACAGCCTGTGAAATTCTAAGCAAAGGAACCAGGTAAGTGATGCTCAGTTCCTGATCCTCAGAAACTCTGAGATAATAAATGTGTATTGTTTTAAGCTGCTAAGTTTGTGGTAATTTGCTATGCAGCAATGGAAAACTAACACCGTTCCATATGGATTAATGAATTAATTGTAAAAAAAAAAAAAAAAAGGAAAGAAGGAAACCATGCAAACCACTAAAAGAAAATGTAGTGGAATGCTTTTGTAATCGTGAGTACAAAAGATATTTCTAAAGGAGAAATGAATCCGAAAAAACCACCCCACAAAAAAAGACTGACAACTTTGACTATGTAAAATGTTTAAAATTCTACATGGAAAAAAAACTATATTATAATTTTTCTTAATTCTTCAGTATCTGCAAATAAAGAAACAAAATAAATAACTGAAAGAGAAATGAGCTGAGGATATTAACAATAGATTCAAAGAAAAACAAACATAAATGTCTTGAGCATTCAATAAAATGCTCAGCCTTACTCACAATTAAAGAAATACAAGTTTTCAAAAATGAGAGTTCATTTCTCACTCAACAGATTCACAAAGATAAAAAAATTGAGGTAATACTGGGGAAACAGAGGTTCATATGCTGTTGCTTGGGATGTCAGTTGATGTAGCCTTTTGGGCAATAGAAATCAAGATTGACAGCATATCTACTCGCCAGTACTCTTGTGTGAAGTCATTCAACAGTCATGCCCACACACGTGTGAAGTGACTTTTAAACAGGAAAAATTAGAAATAACCAAAATAGTCCTTGGTCAAAGAACTGTTAGATAAACTTAAGGGGAGCTTACTATGAAAAAGCACGCGTTCTGTCTATAAGTCAATTTAAAGAATGATTTACAAGCTCTATTAAGTTAAAAAAAATTCACACAATGTATGCAGATAATTTGCTCCAACTTTTTACAACTGTAATAGGAAAAGTGTGTGTGCATGTGTGTGTGTGTGTATAGATTGGAAAAGAAGAGTGCGCCTGAATTTGGCCTCAGCCTGGAACACTGGTCAACATGGGGATGGAGAGCCAGACATGCGTGCTTTTACAATCACGTATTCTAGGAAGCAGTCGCCAAGACGAAGGATTCAGAAACTTCTTATGGTCACAAGAAGGGAGGTCTGGGAGCAGGAGACCAGCAAGAGGGGGAAGAGTAATGAGATCCTGGAGGTCAGGCAGTCAGGGAATCAGTGTATCCTGGTGGTTCATGGCTCTGGCAAGCAGAGAATCTCCAAATGTGCCTGATTCTGGAGCATAAGCTGTTTGTTTTCTGTGAAATCAGCAAATAGATACTGTGCTAGGCACTGGGGTGGGGGTATGGAGAAGTACCAAAAAGAATAAGAACTGGTCCTTGTAGTCTAGCAGAAAATTTAAAAATATTAAGTTAAAGAAATATTAAATATCAGAATACTATATAATAATATCTATGTATCCATCAAATTCAAACATCTTGTGATAATCTATTCCCTGGAGTCTAAGTTTGTCATCAAGATCTAGGTAGTAATTTTCACTTATATAGTCTCATTTGATCCTCATAGCCAGCTTTGAAGGGAGTCTCATTACTCCTATTTTGCAGGTGGGATTCAGAGAGGTGAAGCTCTCCTTTCTAAAGATCTTAGAAAGTGGTCTCAGGATCTGAGAGGAAATATGGGTATGAGGGAGAAGCACGGGTGTAGAAGATTAAAGAAAAGTTGAGTCTAGCTATGGAGACTGATTTTTAGATATCTCAACCAGTGCCAAAGAGAATTCATCCTCTTGCCTCAAACATGCCCATTTCCTGTATCCTCCATCTGAACAAATATTTTTTAGCACCTCCTATGAGCTCAGATCATGGTTCTGGGAAATGGGGACAGGATGGTGAACTAGATAGACATGTTTGTCTTCTCTCATGGAGCATTCTAGAAGGGAAGCTAGAGATAAGAGAGTAACATTCTAAAAGGGAAGATAGAGAATAAGAGTGACAAATATACAAGCAACGTAATTTAAGCCTTTGATAAGTATTTAAAAAAGAATAAAGCAAGATAAGAGGATTAATGACAGCAAGTAGGGATGGGGAGGGGTTCTTTTAGTGTCCTCAGATAAAGCCTCTCTGAAGGGGAGTCATTTGAGTGCAGATCTAAACAAAATGAGAGAGAATCATGGGAAGATGTGAGAGAAAAAAGTACTAAGCAGTAGAAAGGTCAAGGGTAAAGGTGATGCGATGGCCATGAGCTTGCCTTGTTGAAGGAGCAGCAAGAGCCCCAGCGTGGCCAGGGCAAGGTGAGCAGGGGAGAAGCGCAAGGAGATGAGGTTGGCAGTGGGCAGAGGCCAGGGCACAGAGGCCCTTGTGGGGAATGATGAGGAGCTTGGATTTTGTCCATCTGGAAGCCGCTGGAAGTTTGAAGCAGAAAAGAGATGGGTTCCAATTTTTGTTTAGAAAAGATGGCTCTGCAGTGGGGAGAACAGATGCAAGAGTGGAAGGAGGGAGCTGTTAGGGGGTCATCCCAGGTGAGAGGTGATGGGGGCTAGGAGAGTGGAGGCGGGAGAGGTGCAGACAAGTGGCTGCGTGTTGGAGGTAGAATCTACAGGATGGTCTAATGGATTGGATATGCAGGGAAAGACAAGTGCTGAGTAAGTGTAAGATTGACTCGGGTTTTTAGCCTGAGCAACTGAGTGGTGCCAATCAGGGAGGTGGAGAAGACCAAACCATTGTACTTCTCTTCTTAAGCCCTTGCTGATTCCACATCACCTGCAGACTCCTTAGCATGGCCTCTGAGCCCCTTTCATAATCTCGCCTGACCTATCTTTCCAGGTTCAACTCCAGCTCCCCTGTTCTCTTTCCGGCATTCTCTAGCAACCCCCTAGCTCTCTGCACACCATGCTTCTTCTTGTCTCTGTGCCTCGCTCATGCTCACTGCTCACTACAGACTTCTGAGGCTCATCATCATGCCTCAGCTGGGGTGGCACCTCCTCCAGGAGGCAGTTTCTGGTTGCCCAAGTGCAGATTAAGTCTTATCTCCAATTACGCCTCTTGGATGGGCTGTGCTCTCCTTCAGGGCAGGGACCATATGTCATTCATCTTTGTGTCCTTTGGGCCTAGCACAGTGCCTGTCACCTAACAGAAGGGTGCAAATAGTGCTTGATGAACAAATGCATGAATGCATACTGGTACAAGCATAGAGCTGAGTAGTGTCTGGGGTTAAACATTAAATGCGAGTACATTTTAAAAAAGTATTTAGGCGTGTAAAGGATGAAAGCAGGAGTCAACTCGAGACTCTAAGGCATTCTGTGATGCCTCTGATTCCTGATCTTTTGCATGCTGAGACCATGTCTGGAACCACCCAGGAAACTAAATGATCTCTGTCAAGGCTTTAGTAGAGTGGGTTTTGGGGCTCCAGGGAGGAGGAATTTAGTTATAAAAATGAGAAGAGTAACTGCAGGCGATGTGTCGCCTGACCCTCTTTTTTGTGCTTCATTGAAAACGCCCTGCCCCGAAGGTCATTCTCCAGCCATCTCCTAGTCTCCCTGCCCCTTTAATTCAGCTCATAGTCCAGACCATGCTCTCAGGAACATGATTAACGGCCCTCCCAACACCCTCTCCCCACTGCCTTTGAATACAGCCACACTACCACTCACCTAACCCCGATGGAAAAAAATACAGCCCTGTCACAATCTTGTGGCAAGCTAGAGCTTCCAGCATTAAATCACCATTAAGGGCCGCTGTGAGTTGATAGCAGCTTAGGTTGTTTTTTTCTTTATCTCCCATTTAGAACTCAGCTAAAGCTTTCCTGTTAACAGAGGGGGAATGCTCTAAGGATAAACCATCTACCACCCCATCCTCCACAGGTGCACTCACGCCCTAATCCATCTGCGCGAAGAGCAGAGCAGAGGACTTCCTAGCAAAGCCCCTTTCAGGCAGAGCAGCCTCTGCTTGTTGAGCTATTGGCAGAGGTGGAGAATGTGATGTTGGCATCTGCATAGCCTTTTGTGAAACGCTTTCACATCAGGTATCTCATTGGATCCTAACAGGAATCTCGTGAAAAGATGTACTTCTTAGTGGCCGGCCTGGCAGCATAGCAGTTAAGTTTGCACGGTCTGCTTCAGTGGCCTGGGGTTCCATCCTGGGCATGGACATACACCGCTTATCAAGCCATGCTGTGGCAGGCATTCCGCATATAACATACAGGAAGATGGGCATAGATGTTAGCTCAGGGCTAATCTTACTCAAAAAAAAAGAAAAAAAAGCCATCCCACATAGCCCAACCAAAAGGACCTACAACTAGAATATACAACTATAGACTGGGGGGCTTTGGGAAGAAGAAGAAGAAGGAAAAAAAAAAAGAAGATTGGCAACAGATGTTAACTCAGGTGTCAATCTTGTTTTTCAAAAAAGAAGTATTTATTATACCCATTTGAAAGATAGGGAAACCAAGGTCCCGAGACATGAACTAGTTCATTGAGACCCCGGGATTAACACCAGACCTCTGACTGGAGATCCTGAGGAATTTTGGATATTTGCCAGGCGATTTGTTCTCTCTCAGGTGTTCCCCATGCCCGTCAGGCTCTGAAGGTAGACATACAAGGTTCAAATCTTGACTCTGTCATTTACTAGCTAGATGACCTTGAAGAAGCTACTTATTTGTCCCTCTGTCAGCCTTCTAGTGCCACAATAATGTTGCTTAACAAGCAACTACAGACCTTCAGTGGCATACAATAATAAACATTTAAAATAAATGCTCAGGAGTCCAGAGACTGGCTGGGTGGTTCTGCTGATCAGGGTGCACTTGGTGATCCTGGCTGGGCTCACATATACATCGGCAGCCAGCTCGTGGCCGGCCAGTCAGCTAACATAACTCAGCTCTGTCTCACGTGCTTTGCATCATACAGCAGGCTTACTCTGGTTTTTCACAGGCAGTAGCAAGGTTTGAAGAGAGAGACCACTGAAGCGTGCACGCCCAGCCTCAAAGCCAGCACATCCTCACTTCTTTGAAATTATTTGGGCCAAAGCAAGTCACAAGATCAGCTTAGATCCAAGCGATGGAGAAATAAAGTTCATCCTTTGATAAGAGGAACCACAAAGTCACCCGACACAGGGGTGTGCATACAGGGAGACTGTTAAACGGTATCGTTAGTGTCATTGATCTCCTAAAATCCCTGAGCTCTTTGGTTTTTGCGTTTTAGAAATAGAGGTTAAAATAATATCCTTTGCATGGGGACATTGTGGGGATAAAATGAGGCAATGCATGTAAAGTGCTTAGCATAGTACCTGATACATAGCACATGTGACAAGTACTCAGAGTGTTAACTCTTAGATTTGTTATTTTGGATTGCCTTTCCAGAATGGGGATTCCTTTTCCGGCTCCTGTTATGGAGGACTTTTTTCAACCCCATCTTACTTCTCCTTTAAAACTCTCTTGTCCAGAGGGTAATGTTGGGACATTGGCTTCTTCCCCCAGCACTCTTGGTCATATACTGGAATTTTGTATAAACATTTATGTGGATGACATTTCAGGGTCTGTAGTCCCTGATAGACAGCACGTGCTTAGTTATGAAGAAGTTCCACATGCGAGGTGACCTGGAGGCGTGGGCAGTGTGGAGGGAAGCTCTGGCATACACTAGAGGACATTCGTATGCTGGCCTCCATGACATTCAGCCAGCAGCACAACCTGTCCATGTGCTTCCTAAGTTGGATCATGCCCAAATCCAACCAGTCCATACATTTCCACATGTGTTGGATCATTCCCCTTCTTGGATGTCTATGGTGTGTGCTTTCTGTCTAAATTCTTCTCTTTTCCAAGGACTGGAGCTCGGTGCTTTGCACTTAGGTGCTTCCCTAATGCACTTTCTCTGGAGGAAGGATGAGCTCATTTCTGTTTCAGTTTGGAATTTAAAAGAAAATAAATAGTGTTTGAGCAATAGCCTTCTTTCCTTCTTTTTTCTTTCTCTTCTTCCAATAGAGAACACCTACCATACCCGAAATGTATGTTAGAAGATGGAGGAGAATAAGAGCTCGACCTGCCCTCAGGGAGCCCTTGACCAAGTAGGACACCTGGCATGCATTCACACAGGTAACTAGGATACAAAGGCAAATGTTATTAAAAAAAAGAGGGGTGGGACAAACAGGATTTAGGGAGAACTCACAGGAGAGAGACTGGGTTTCTACCGGGTTGATAAAGGAAGCATCCATGAAGTAGGTGGCCTTCAAACTATCTTAATGGATAAATTCTCATTTTTGCCAATAACTTTTTTTCTTACATGAAATTACTACAGGTCTTATAGAAAGATTAGGAAAATTTAAGTAAAAGAAGAAAGTGAGAATCCTGTTTTGTGTTATATGCTGTTGGTTGATTATCCAATATCCTTTCTTCTTTCTTAATAACTCAGCCTTGATTACATTCAGGGCAGCAATGTGTCCTCCTAAAAGACTACACTACCCAGCATCCTTTATGGCAGTTACATTATCCATGAAACTAACTTCTGGCCAATGAGATGTAAGTGAAAATTCAAGTGTGGGACTTTCAGGAAGCCTCCTTAAGAGAGATAACATCACTGAGAGCTTTGGCCCTTTTGCCCTTCCCCATTTTTCTTTCCTGACACCTGGAACATGAAGGTGATGGCTAAATCTCTAGCAGCTCAGTAGACCAGGAAGTGACTTTGAGGATGCCACTATGTATTAGGATAGACTAGGTTATGTTACCATAACAGCAATCCCCAAATCTCAGTGGTTTTCTGTTTCTTCCTCACCTAAATGTCCAATAGAGTTCAGCAAAGACCCTGTGCTAACTAGGGTTACTCCGCCGCCCAGGCTGATAGAGGCTTTCTCTTGATCTGCACTTTCAAATTCACAGTAAAAGGTGGAAGGACATATATAATGAATTGTGCACTGGCTCTTAAAGCTTCTGCTCAGAAGTGACACATGTCAATTCCTCTCACAGTTCATTTGTCAAAGCAAGATACATGCCACACCAATATTCAAAGGAGAGGGAAAGTGCAGTCGTATTGTGTGCTTGATTGAAAGGAGAGAAGAAAAGAATATTGCTGAGCATAAATAATGACTTCTGTATTGTGTGCTAGAACGAGAAGCAGAAAGTTAGAATGCTCCTGAATTCCTAATGACCTTACGAGTCGCCATACCAGCCCTGAACTGCCCACCTCCGGACTTCTTCCATTTGAGAGAATAAACCCTCATGTGTTTAAGTAATTTTGGGTTTTCTGTCACATGGAACCAAATCCAGTGCTAACTGTCTTATTTCTTCCCCACCATTCAGGCATAATAACAGATATTATTTGATGAATTTACTGAGGAGGAGACGAATCTTTAAGTGCCTGCCATGCTTTCAGTGACTTCTGAGAAGAGCAGCCACAGAAGTTCCTGACGTGTACATTTCCAGGTTTGTGTCATATGCTCATGTCACCCTGCACGTGAGTAATTAGATCAAGGCCAAAGGCAACTGTCTATAGGCTGAGCAAACCACTGGCCGTGAATTGGCCTGGCCTGTGAGCTCTGCCCAGTGCAGAGGCTCCATATTGGGGGATGACAAAATGACTGAGTCAGATCCTCTCATTCAGGTTTCAAATTTGAGACACACAGAGGGCAGTAAAAACAAGCTGAGAGAGCAGCAAAGGCTGAGAGAAGCTGCATGATGTGCATGTGAACCTCTGGAGTATCTGACTAACTCTCGAGGAGCAATATTGCATTTTTCAGCAGTGAGCAGGGGGTTCAGTTCTCCTTGAGTTCTGGCTGTGTGGGTCCTGGGACCTTTCCTGCTTTTCCCTTCTTCTTTGTGTGGCTGTGCAATAAACTCCCCACGATGTAATAGAAAATTAGAGCCTAACCGTCAGTGTGTGTCTTCCTCTTATTTGTATTGTATAATTTATCTATAGATTATTTTTTAAATAGCACTTTTTCTCTTTAATTTAACAGTTAACAGATCATGACTATCTTTCCATGCCATTAAATGTTCTTTTACACAACATATGAACTGGTGTATAGTATTCTATTGTATAACTGTATTTGTATAATCAATCCCCTAATGATAGATACTTAGGTCATGAACTGTGTTTCTGTTTTGGTGTTTGTTTTGCTTTCATATACAGCATCAGACTTAACATCTTTGAAGTTACATATTTGCATATGTCCATGATATTTTTTTTGAGGAAGATTAGCCCTGAGCTAACATCTGCCGCCAATCCTCCTCTTTTTTCCTGAGCCAACACCCGTGCCCATCTTCCTCTACCTTATATGTGGATGCCTGGCTTGACAAGCAGTGCTAGGTTCACACCCAGGATCCAAACCAGCGAACTTCAGGCCGCCAAAGTGGAACGTGCGAACTTAACCACTGCGCCACCAGGCCAGCCCATCCATGATATTTTTATAGGTAGAAGCTTGATAGGAGGGTGTTGGGTAAGACGAGAGAAATTTTAGGACAAGGATATGGCATGAAATAAGTGCAAAGTTGTGAAGTAGAAAAACACAAGGTATGTCATCAAATAATTAAATTATACTAGTGTTGGCTATGTGTAAGGAGACAGTGGCCAAATTATTGATAGACTTGAATGCTAAGTTCGCAGAGTGAATCTCTGTCCTCTGCAAGGCTAGTGATAGTGTTAAAGAGAGGGTTGGCAGAGGTTAATTGGACCCATTTCAGTAACAAACAAAAAATATCCTTTTGTACTGTGTATTGTGCTTTGTTAAAAAAATAAAATACTATGCTTTGGGGCCTGCCCAGTGGCCTAGTGGTTAAGTTCACAAGCTGTGCTTCAGTGGCCCAGGGTTTTGCAGGTTCAGATCCTGGGCACAGACCTAGCACTGCTCATCAGGCCGTGTTGAGGCGGCGTCTCATGTAACACAACTAGAAGGACCTGCAACTAGAATATACAACTATGTACTGGTGGGCTTTGGGGAGAAGAAGAAGAAGAAAAAAAGATTTGCAACAGATGTTAGCTCAGGTGCCAATCTAAAAAAAAATAAGATAAATAAAATGAAATACTATGCTTTTAAGAGGATTTTTATCAGTGTAGAAATAGTCTTGTGATAAATAATGTCCTACAAAGATAAATCTATTATGGATTAATACTACAACTTCATATTTGTGTCAATGTTTTGAAAAGTCTTTTTCAAAATACAGTGTTTCACTGGATCCCTAAAATAGCATAACCGAAATGAAAGATAACCTGCCCACTTTACAGATGAAGGAACTGAGGTTAGGTGTTTTAAAGAAGGAGAGTGCCAGAGCTTGACTTTTCAAGGTCACCTGAGTCTATCTCTGCATTTTTTGGTGGCGACAATGAGGCTCGGCTCGGCTACTGGCCATCACCACACAGCTCTTAGGTGAAGGAGGCAGGCCTGCACCCTCTTCTGATTTCACACTGCATTTTCTTTCTCCTCACCGTGAGGTCGTCCCGCCAGTAGCATCCAGTAGCAGAGTCTGGATGAAAGGCCAGGTAGATTGACTTCCAGTTCAGTGCTTTTGCCAATAAACGGGGAAATACTCTTGTCACACTACCATTCCTCAAGGAACTCTTAAATTTTCATGTGTGCAAAAATCACCCAGGGGAGGGGCCAGCCCAGTGGTGTAGTGGTTGGGTTTGTGCACTCTGCTACGGCGTCCTGGGGTTCACAGGTTCACATCCTGGGCATGGACCTGCACACCAGTCATCAAGCCATGCCGTGGCAGCATCCCACATACAAAAAAAAAATGGAGGGGGGTTGGCACAGATGTTAGCTTGGGGACAATCTTCCTCAAGCAAAAAGAGGAAGATTGGCAACAGATGTTAGCTCATGGCCAATCTTCTTTCCCCCCGCCTAAAAAAGAATCACTGAGGTGTTTGTTAAACATGGAGGTTCCCTAGACCCCACCCACAGATGCTCTGTTTCAGCAGGCCTGGGGTTAGACCCAGATGTGCATATTTTTAAATCCTCAGGTGATTATGAGAAAGGTGGTACGCAGAGCAACCCTTAAGAAACACTGTCTGTCCAATTTCAAGCTGAGATCTGCTTTGTCTCCTCTTCAAGCATGCCTGCTCCTAGAAAAGTGATTCCAGCTCCGCCTTGTTGTAACCCCTTATCAGTTCTATGTGTTTTGCAAATTGCATTTGCTCTTCATTTATGGACAAACCAGGTCAGCACTGCCAGGCCAATAAGAGCTGGATTTTCCCTGGCCTCATGCATCAGTGACATATTTGCCAACATCAGCCCAGTTCCGACATCCCTGCAATCGGCAATGGTTGATGATGATGCAGGATACATCATGACTCGATTTGCAGAGAGCCGGCTAAGCTTCCAGGGAAGTCAATAAGAAAAATCTCATTTTGATCTGCAGATTGGGCTCATTTGATTTGGGAGTCACTGGTGGCAAAAGAAATATGGGGCCCAGAGATGTCTCTTCAAGCCCCTCTCTGGCTGTAATCACCCCTAAGAAGCATTTTCTCCATCTGCCTCCTCCACCCCTCCTCTATCCATAGATTCAATGTGTCAGCAATGGAGGGGAAAAAAGGCAACAACCACTCTCAGACTTTCTGGATGATTCTTCTGTCTTACTCTGTACAGAGGAGAAAGGGTCAAAACAGCACCACAAACCATTCACCCAAACCATTCACTTCATGGCTCCTAGGAAACCCATATGGCCTTTGCGACTGCTCGCACAGGTCTATGACATTCAGTCTGAAGAGGTCAGAAAGGGAAAAATAAATGCATCGTTATACCCTGTGAAGTAGCTCTTGGGTCTGTGTGCTCCACGGGCTCATGTGCACGTCAAAATGGTTAAGTTTACCTCCTAATTATCTCTTGACTCTGTTGTGATCTATTTATTCTCTCTGCCATTACCTTAAGGTCTCCTGTAGATTCTACAAGAGCCTCCTTTCTGGTTTCCCTGTGTCCCATCTTTTCCCATCACATCCATCATCCACGGAGCAGCCTGGGTGATCATCCTCCTTTCATTCCAGCCCCTTGATGGCTTTGCATTACCCTAAAGATAAAGTCTAAACCTGCGCTGTTCAGTGCAGTAACCACATGTGGCCGTTGAGCAGTTGAGGTGTGATGAGTCCGAATTAAGACGAGCTATAAATGTAAACATCGGATTTCAAAGATTTAGTAGAAAAATATGTGAAATAGCTTACTAATAATTTTATATTGATTACATGTTGAAATAATATTTTAGATATATTGGGTTAACTAAAAGATGTTATTAAATTTAACTTCAGCTGTTTCTTTTTTACTCTTTAAAATGTAGCTCCTAGGAGATTTAAAATTACATACATGGCTCACGTTATATATCTTAGACTGTGCTGGTCTAAACTCTTGAATGTGACTTGTCCTCATCTTGCTCCACTCCGTTCTCTCACCCTCTATTTTGGCCATATGACTTTCCTTTAATCTCTTGAATTAATCACTCATCCTTTTGTTTCCGGGATTTTGGCAGGCTATTGTTTCCTTCCACAAGGTTGGGAGGAAGTCGGGTAAGGGGAGAAGGGCCAAGCATGGAGGTCTGGGCTATATATGGGTGGGACAGATGTATAAGACACGTTGAGTCAGGGCTTTGATGTGCTGACAGAAATTGTCCACCTGGATTACAAACCAGAGGTCGTTTCTTGAGATGTGGGCACAACCATTCCTCATGTCAACACGTTTCTGAACAGAACAAAACATGAAGAGCGATTTTTAGTCACAAAGCCTCCAGGGTTCTGGTATCATCCTTTGGCATACTGCGCCTGGGAGAAATCCTTTCTGGTCCTAGCAATACAGAGCTTCGTGCATTTTCAAAATGTTTCATGTCATCGTTGTTTTGGAAACAGTGATATAAGGAGAAATCTATCTGTTTTCTGTAGGATTTTCTACTGTAATTGAGTCAAACTCTTTTCTTCCTAATTATATAACATAGGTTCAGTGTAGGAAAGTTGGCAAACATATTAGCACAAAGGATTTCCCCCATAATTCCATCACCAAAAACAATGCCACTACTTATACTTCCTGTAAGTCTTTTTAATATTCTTCATGTTTACTCACTTATGTAATTTTTAAAAAATAGGATACTGTGAATACCATTTAATAGTACTTTTCCTCTTAGATATACATCATGAACAATTTCCTATGTCAATAAGTACTTTTTATAATATGATTTTTATTGTCTACTTAATATTCCAGTATATTTAAACCCTCCCAACAATCTTCTATTATGGAACATTTAAATGGTTTCTAATTTTTCAGTATTATAAATCACTCTACAGGAATTCTTTTATGCACATGTCTCTGATTTTTCCAGAGGATAAATTTGTAAAAGTGGAATTGCTTACAAAAAGACAATGCACATTTTTAAGGATTTTGGTATTTATTTTTAATTAGCCTCCTAAAAGTTTTAGCATAGATTGTTTTTCAAAGTTCCCAAGTATTTTCTGCACACAAGTCCTTTCAGGGTTGGAAGTTGCACCATCTAGTATCACGAAACTTATTTCCCGTTAGGTTGACGATACACACTAAAGAGAAGGAATTCCAAAAAAAGTCATAATTAAATCAATTCTAGACTCCAAATCATATTGATGCTTATCTAATTATGTCTGCTTTCCTCTACATCCTTAAAAGTGGCATTTCCCAAAATACTCTGGGAGAAAAGAGTTCTGTGGTCAGGTAGGTTTGGGCAAAGTTGCATCCTCCATCTCTATGCAGATCTTGAAAAATCCTGCAGTAAATCTGAGCAGGTTCAACTCTGTTTACATAGTTTTCTTTCCTAAGGTTATTTGGCCACCGAACTAATTAAAAAAAACCCCAAACCTACAAATATTCCATGGTATACACTCAGGGAACCACGGGCCCAGAGTAAGCTCCGGTGGTGCATTGTGGGGGCTGTTTATATGGTTTTCTTTTAAGCCTAAGTACTTGACCATAGTGGTAAGGCCAGAGCAGTCTGAATTCCTGTGTCCGTGGTCACATGACAAAGCCAAAGGATGATCTGATATCAGGCCTTAGCCAACACCACTTTCAGATGAGCAAAGATTAGATTTATGGTTTTACCCTGAAAGCTCTATTCTGTTCCCCATCCCCTCCCCTAAAACAGGTTTGCTTATGACTGTGTGACTGCAAGTGGAAGGTTCCTCCATGTCTCATCTTTATGTGGGTGAGTTGAAGTCAATATTGTTACCTGTTTAGTTTCTGCTCCAAACTATTGTAAGACTCAAACAGAGAATAAGTTAAAAGCATACCTGTGAAAAACCTCTCTTAGGCTAATTTTCTTAGAACCAGAGAGGTTAATTCAACATGAAAATCAAACAAATTTTTTGGTGCCCAGTGTGTCTGTTTCTCAAATAGAGTTTTGCATACTACCATCATATTTTCTTGTTGTATTATTTATTCAGTATTTTTCCTTAAAGTGACTCAAAGTTGTCCTTATATATCTTCTTTAGCTTGTCCTTAACAGCAAAAAATCTGAAAAAATACAGACTTGGCGGTTTTATGAATTTCCAATGCATGTTAAGATAAACGTATAACTATTAAAATAAAACTGTTTACCTGTGGACATCTAAAATTATCTCAGGTCTTGAGTTGGCAAACTTTTTCTGTAAAGGGTCCGTAGTAAATATTTTAGAGTCTGATAGTCATGCAGGCTGTGCCACAATTACTCAACTTCGTTGCTGAAATGCAAAAGCAGCCCTAGACAACAAGTCAACCAATGGGTGTGGCTCTGCTCCAATAAAACTTATTTACAAAGACAGGCGGAGTCCCTGGTTCACTGGCTGTAGTCAGCCAACCTCTCCTCCAGATGAAACAAAGAACCTTTTGAAACTTTTACCAAGTGACTATATTCGTTCATTTTGGGCACAATCTAAATGCGTTAACCTGGGCAATAAGGGAACAGCAAGGCCTCTTATTTGCATTCTACCTCTGTTTTCTGAGACAGTCCCAGCTTCAAGCCGTGTGTCTCAAATTTTGGGATCAGATGCATCACCCTGAATCTCATAAGACCAGTATTAAAATAAAAATCAGGAGCCAGCTTTTGCAACAAAAGAACGGACATCCTGAGACAGACTAACCTCCCTTCACCTTCCTAATGAACTTCACAGGAATGCCCCGCTCAGTGATTTTACTCTTGCAAAATTATTCTTCATAAGAGGAAGGAAAAAGCCCACAACCCAAGCAAACTTGGCTCCTAAATTATTGACACATTAAAATTTAAAATGTTCATTAACAAGGGCTGTTATCTGAGAGAGGCAAGTTTGTCATTAGTTCCCGACTTCATTGAATCTAGACTCCCGTACATCTTTTGTTTGACTGAGCTGGTCCAAGGTTTACCTGAGTGGCCTCAAGATTTACAAGAGGGAAACTTCCTAAACACTACAGAAAGCGCGGCTCACCTCCTCCAGGCTCATGCACTGGGCCACATTATTGACCTTTGCAGACAGGAAGATTGTATGTTCTTGTGTAAATATAAGCCCGTCTCTGCTCAGTGCTCACTGTTTTCTGTCCCAAATGTTCACAAATAATAATACATCTGAATAGCATTTTTCATGTTTGCAAAGCTTTTCCAAATCTGTGGTCCCATTAAAGTTGCTCAATAGTTCCAGGAGCTGGGAATTATTATCCTCATTTTACACGTGAGAATCCTCAAGTTAATCCTGCAGCTGACTGCCTTCCACACTGTAGGGGAAACTCCGGAGCCATGCTAGCCAGTTCCCACCTACTAGTCTGGGATTGCCAAGTGCTCCCCAAGGCGATTCTTTTGCCCACTCTCCTCTGCCACACTCTGCTCATCTCTGCCATCCTAGGTCATACCTCTAACCCAGCCCTCTATCTACCATGGTGGTCCCAATAAAACCCATTCAAGGGTGCCTGGCTGGGTCAAAGTGCACTCGTCTCCAGAAATGAAACACAACTCCAAGCTAACTTAGCAACTAGTAACATCAACTGTCATCCCTAATTGAACTCATATCTCCTAATTCTATGTCCAGTGTTTTCCCATACATTGTAACTGCTTCTGAGATATAGAGGAACTTAACTAAATTGTCATTGGAAGAAATGCTAATTCAGCTTTCAGTTTCAAAAGATAATTAAAGAATGAGAACGGGAAACTGTAAAACATCATGCATTGATGGGTCCATTTTTTTTTACTTGCAAATAATTTGAAAAGGTTCATCCAGAATCCAAGAATATTATCACTTAAAGGCACCTAAAATATCACCTAATGCAACTCTTGTATTTCATATTTAATGAAACATGAGAGAAATTTGCCCAAGATAATGGTTAATAATGATAAATAAGAATAGTCGTCATTTCTTTAATATTTACCGTGGGCCAGGCGCTATTTGAAATGCTGTAAATGCATAGGGCAGATGGATTATTACTTCACTTTACAGATAAAGCATCTGAGACTTGGGAAAAATGGACTTGACTGAGATCAGGTGTGAGTAGGTGGTGGGGCCAGGGTGCGAGGTCAGGCCATCTGACTCCAGAGCTGTCATTACAACACGGTTCTTCTCAAAGGCAAACTCAGAGATGTGCTGAGAATGGCACTATCCTGTGATGAGAAGAGTACTTCCCCTCTGCGGTCTTCCTCTTCCAACCCATAACCAACCGTAGTCCAACCACGAGAAAAATATCAGACAAACCCCAATTGAGGGATATTATACAAAGTACCTGGCTAGCACACTGCCCCAAGAATGCGGTGCCCTGGATCCACTTCCATGGATGCAAATTCAGCTAGTCTTGAGTGGGGCAAGGTGCTGGCAGGTTTTAAAGCTCCCAAGTGATTAAAACGTGTAGCCAAGATGGAAATACCACTGGAATGCATTTTGCCCAGAAAGAGAGAGTTACTGACCGCACTAGGAGGGAAAAGGAGCAAGAGGATTAGGGCTGGATGAAGTATTTCGTCTGGAAAAGGGGTCCTCGCTGCCCTGGGTGGGCAAATTCTTTTCACTCCAGGAAACAACCAGGAAAGAGGACACAGGAGCTGGAATTGGGATGCTTGGAGGCTGCCAATCTCACCTTTGCTAAGCAAGAGACTGTTTCAGAACAGCGGGTGGGGATTGCTTTGGCTCCAGTGATCGCCACATCCTTTGCTCAGCAAATTGTTGGCTTCCTCTGCCTTCTCTCCCTTGAATGTTTCGGAAGACTTGATAAGAGTCCGCCCCACACCTAAGTGGACACTTGTCAGTTATGCACCTGAAAGGTGTGTGAACAACCAGCCTTGTCAGCTAAAAAGGAGGCTGACTTCTTGCATTTAAAATGAATATTGACTGCAAAAGAAGGGGGCAGGGGGAGGAAAAAAATCAAAACTGAGAAAAATGGCTGACTCAGGCCAAACTCAATGCATATGATGGGAAATAACCTCATTAAGAGAGTTTGGCCAGAGGTTGGAATTATGCAAGAGTCTCTTTCAGCAAATCTAAGATGTTTGGGAAAATTGCTCTGGAAACTTTTGTGTTAAAAGGTGAGGAAGAACACCCAAGAAGGTCCATATAATATTTCAGAATGCTTCAAATAGAGGGTCTCATTACTATAAGGAGATGAATGTCGATTTTTCCTAGACTTCAGTGAACTGATAACCTCCATACTTTTGAGCTTGACAGATCTGAGTTCAAACCCTAGCTCCACTACTAGTAAGTTACTTAATTTCTTTGAACCTCACTTTACTGAATCTGTAAAATGGGATTAACCATGCTTGCCTCATGGAGAGGTTAAGAGAATTAAATGAGATAATTTGGCTCACATAAATTAGTGACTTTGGCCCAAACTAATGTAAATTAGAAGTGACAAGGACAAGTTTCAAACTCTGACCCTTAGTCCCATGCATATCTATTTTAGCTCTATCCTACTTCCTGGCAAGGATGCAGATGTGATGGATAATCCAGTCACCATAATGTGCACTATGCTCGTGACTAAGGAAACTGCACGGACAATTCCAGAAGGGACATTGAAAGGCTCCCCCCTTTTCCCAGTTCCATGGGAAGATTCTCTGGAGGAATCTTAACATTCTTTAGTGAGAGGAAAGGATAGGGAACCTCCACACTTATGCAACTTGAGAAGAGCCTGAGTGAAAAGCGAAATCTTACATGTGATTGACACTTAATAATTATCAACATGTTTTCTCCCATGTTATGTCCCGAGGAAAATTTGGGAATCGTTTTCAATTCCTGCCTTGCCTTTGCCTCCCTGAACCCAACCTGTCACCAAGTCTTATCAGTTCAGCCTTAGTGAAGTCCCTTTCCAAATTCGTCTTCCTCTAGTACGTCTCTGACTGTGTGACTTCCTCTGCTTGCAGTGTTCCTAAAGGCTATGTCTCTCTGGGAGGGACTTCGCTGATATTCACATCTTTGTCTCCTACTCCCGCCCTTCCCCCATCCACTTCTGCAGCCAATCATAACTTCCCAGAGTTCCTTGAAGCCAGCTGCAGCCCCCTGTTTTGTGTGTATACAAACTGGTCCTGCCAGTTGTACTGTAACTTGCTTCCCAAGTACCTGAAAGCAGGAAATCCATAGGAGTTAGGAACACAGGCTTTGGATTCAAATCCTGACTCAAGCCTTACAAGATATGAGTTCTTGGGAAAGTTACTTAACCTCTCTTAGCCTTGTGAATACAATGGGGGATGATAATAATACCTAATTCATGGGGTTGATTAAATGAGATTAATACTATCTAATTCATGGGGTTGAGTAAATGAGATAAGTAAGTCATCTGCTTATACAGAATCTACGAGTGTTAGCTGCTATTATGATTGCTGATTTCTTCTTATTTTTACTATTGCCTGCTTAAACAAACCCATAGTTAAATATCACCTCCTTCAAGAAGGCTTCCTGATAACATCCACGCCCCTAGAGAAATAATCTCTCCATGTTTTATGCCCCCATAACACTTTGTAGATCTCTCATGAACTCACCACTCAGCATATTTTTTTATTTCTTTGTCTTAGTGTTTCCTTTAGAATATAAACTAATTGATTGTGGGATGTTATCTTGGTAATCTTTGTATCCGCAAAAGCCCTTATCACAGAGTAATGACCAAATATTTGTGGAATTTAAATAACTTGGACAAATAATAATAGATATCGTTGAATGTGATAATCTAAGATGCTCTTAGCACAGCACTTGATTCATAGAAAATGCTCTATAAATGTTCGCTGTTATTACCATTTGTTGTTTACTGTGATATTTCATGCACTATCTAATTTGTTTCTTATAACAGCTCTATCATCAAGTTCTATTTATGCTCCCATTTCACAGTTGAGGATTAAGGCACAAAGAAGGTGAAGTAATTTGCCCAAGATTATGTAACTAGTGAGGAGCAAAGCCAGGATAAGGACTTCTGGGTCCCACTATATTCAAAGGCCTTGATCTTAAGCAGTGAGTGGGGAGCATCAGATTTTGCGTCCAAGTATCAGATGAGAAAACTGACCAGCTGAGAATCGATACAGGATTGACCAGTCCTGTGGGTTATGCACAGAGAGGAGAGGAGGCCCAAAGGTAAAAGAAATCTTAAGCTTTAACGTGTGTTAAACACAAGTGAAAAATCAGTTAGATTTCATCAAACCACTGATCAAAGAGCCAAAAATGGTTTAATTTTTTAAAAGCACATGTAACTACTTTTAATCTGCTTGACTAGTCAAGCCAGTAAAAACAGTAAAAGCAGTTTATTCAGTGAAAAACACCCACACTCTCACTGTGGTTGGGCCAAGTTGGCCAGCCAAGCAGACAGTTAAAATGGTCAACCAGGTGTGGATAGAGTCTCAGAGGGAAATGCTGAAAGAAGCCATTAGCAAAATGCTTTAATGTCTGTGGAGAACATTTAGCGTGTGCATTGAGGTACCTGGCCAAAGAAACTATGGCTAAGCAGGCGCAAAGGAGGAGGGGGGGCATTTGCACAGGAGCCTGGGGACCTTCGGAGGGAATCAGGACTGAGCCCCTCCACCTTTTTTCTAAAATTGTAAGCTGTCTGAAACTGTTAGAGCAGCCTGAGTGGCTTTGACTGAGTCACTTGGTGGAAGAGAGGCCTCAAGTTTCCTGAAATAAATAACTCTGAGCGTTGAAATACGTGGATCTAGGACTTTAGCCCCTTGTTACTAGGGTAAAGGGGATGGCTGTTCTGGGCCCAAGAGGCAGAGGACCCTGGAACATGCTCTGATTCAGATCTTCCACGTGCCACATTGAGCCTTGGGTATCAGCTTTTTCAATGAATTAAAACACACACACACAGAAACTATAACTCAGGAGCCCAGGGCAGTTTTTCCATGAAACAAACCAAATGTAGCATTGAAGACCTATTGGATCTTCAGTAGGAATCTGCATTGGCAAGGATGGAGCACCTGGAGCCCCACGGCCTGTAGGTTATTCTGGAACAACTATCACTTTGCTGTTGTAGAGGAGGTCTCTAGGTTTAGGAAGGCACATCAGAGTTCTGGTTCCAGTGAGCAAGAAAGACCAAGCATGACTTCATCTTAGAATGGTCAGGAAATGGAGGGGCTGGGCTCCTGCTAACCCAGGCAAGTCATTCCATGCATATGGTACTTGGGCAGGGGAGACACTACTTGAGGGAAGGAACATTATTCATACCGAAGTTTGTAAAGCCAGACATCCAGCTACTGGTGACTTTTCCAAATCCATTAGCCCTAATAGAGAGACTAGATACATAGATAGATGGATGGATAGATAGATGCTAAGGGTAGGATAAAGGCCTATTTAGGAATGAGAGCAGGCCTGGAGGAAGAAAGCAATTAGAAAAGCTACACAATTGAGGCTACTTCTAAACCTATCTTTAATGAGAGAAATGAAAATAAATTTGGTCAATTAGAAAGTAATGTAGACCTTGCAAAAATAACTATTGACAAAAGGCTGGCCAGGGATTTCTCAAGTAATTTGAGCATAACACACATTGTACGAATCAGCAGGTCAGGAGGAGTTGCCTCTTAGGAGCTTAAAGGAGTTGGTATCATGCCTACTCAATTTTTGGCAGTGATTTCTTTATTTAGCAAGCAGAATTGTGATCCGAAATGAGCCCAGAAGCCAAATGGAGTTCCAAACTTCAAAACCAGGAAGAGGTCACACGGTGGTGACTATCACTGCAGGTATGGCTGGTGCGTATCAAGAGGACCGGGCCCGAAGGAAATATGTCCTAAAACAAAAGCACGAAAAGGAATTCAAAGGGCAGGCCATGGTCTATTAAGGTAAGCTTATGGTGTATTAGCCAGCTTTATAATCAGATTATCGAAAAATAGCATAAATCATTCCAGATAAATAGTTCCTTCTGTAGGTTAACAGAAGGGGAGGCAGTGTACAATCTTCTTATAGTGAAGGACGAGAACATCATTTCTTTTTTTGTGTGTATCCATCAGGGAAAAAAGATAAAGAGCTGAACCCCTGTAGGAGTGGATTCCATATAGGTTCACTTCCAAAGCAAAATGTGTATGCGTGCATGTGTGTGTGCATGCTCATGCATGCACATTTAGTGGAGGATGGGACTTGGAAAAAGCCTCGATGGTCCCTTCCTGCATCCAGACAGATGCAGACTAATGAATGTATGGTTGGTGAGGTATTACAGGTGCAGGTCCAAGACTTAGTGTGATTGTGAGCCTATAAGAACGCAGCAAAATATTAACCAGACCATTAAGAAAGAGGCTGTGGAATGTTAGAGCCGAAAGACTCTTCGTCACCTAGTCCTGCTCATCTTCTTAACCACTTACTGGTCAGAGATGGTAACTCCTTTTCTGAAGCCACGCTATATGTCCATGTCACAACCTGAACGAAAACTTTCCTGGGGAGAATGGTCTTCATTTCACATCATTCCACTTGCTGATGATGCCAGTTCACAGCATCTGTTGCTAACTACCAGGCTAAATAAATAACTCCAGAGTTTGAAAATAATAAGAGGAAATTCCATTGGAAAAGAAAGTGAAAGATTAGTTCTCTCTTTGGATTAAAAATAATCCAAAATAGCCAGTCTCTACTGGTGGGCAAATGGCCTACAAGGAAGCATGCTGGATGAGTCTAAAGGGTAGTTTAGTGCTTTGTTGAATCATCTGGCAAGGGGAAAGGGCTCACTTGGACTGATGGCGAAGCAACATCACAAAAGAGGAAGGGGAGTTTTGTCAGACTATGTTGGCATCCTATGCTTAAATTTTGGAAACACTTCTAGGTAAGGAAAAAAATATCCTAGACATTGGAGTGATTCCAGAGAAAAATAGTACATAATTAAGGGAATGGAATAGAGGAACTGATTTATAGAAGGAATTAAAGCAATACCTTTTTAATGGCTCTGTCACAAATAAGGGCACGTCTTTGACATATATCAAGGATTTTAATTGGGATAATGAGTTAATCCAGGGAGAGATGATTTAGGCGTGATATCAGAGGACAGAGTAACATGATGGGATTGGGGAATTACCTGTTGAAATGATGAAATTGTCAACTTTTAAATGAAAGTAAGACAAAAACAGAACAATTAGGAAGATGGTGCTTAATAGTAATTTTATATAAAGAGATTTGATTTTTGTCTTCTGACAAAACTATAAGCCAGTAGAATCACGCCTTCCATGTTTCCTCAATTCTTAGAGAAACTTGAACTTAAGATGCATCATCAGTTTAATAGCAGCTATTATGTGGAAGGGAAAAAAATACTGTATTAAATATACAGATTGATTGCAAGCTCCATCTCAATTTGAAAAATGTTAAAATGTGAAAAATATATTCATTTTAGAATTGGAAAACTACAGCAATTATTTAAGTATTATACATATACAACCCCATGACAGCATGTATATTTTCTCTGGGTTCAATTCTTGACTATTCACAGGCTAATCATATAGCTTGTATGATTGTGGACGTTCTAGTCAATTTACTTGCTGTCTTCATCCTCTTCTCAGAGAATCTGTTCCCGCCCCGGTGATTGGGAAGCTGACAATTCTTCTGGCCACTACTGATGGGACCAGGGATAAATTTGTGACCCCAACTAGGTCAATAGATTCCCTTTATTAAAAAAAAAAGTGAACCCAAAGAGAAAGAGGCAGTTAGATGGGAGGTCATGTAAAGTTAGGGCCAGTGTTGGGCCGTGGCATCCAATGCTGCAAATCTAAATTAGTAAGGGGCAGCAAAGCCATCAATAAAATGGAAAGAGTTTGCATGGATTAAGAAAAACAGAGCAGATGTCCAGTGAGCACCAGAGAAAATAGGTGAGTAAAGAAAATGTGCTCTATTCACTTATAGCCCCTTTTCCCAAAAGGATCACATGTGACTCCATGAGAGGCAGAGGAAGGAGCTTTCACGCCTCACTTTCCAATATAGATTCCTAAGTGTTCTAACTGAACTCGGTTTCCAGTCTTTAGATGACCTTGACTTTCCCTTCAGTAAAGATCCACTTTTATCTAAGCCAACCTGAATGGTATCTGTTCCTCGCAACTTTGATCCCCTTCTCTCTACTCCTACTCATTTCATTAATGCCTCACAGTTATAACACATTAAGGAAAAGCTTTTCAGAGCAAACTCACAGTGCGGACACAGACTGGATTGTGACATGAGCTGTGGTAATCCTCCAGAATGAATAGACTGACATGATTTCTGATGCCTAAATAACTGGCTGCTAAATCAGTGTCTCAGCTATTGGTGTGGATGTGGGGCACACTGGGTTGACCAGAAGCCAGATCCTAACTCAGCGTGTCTTTTCTGGATCTTCTTACCTTTCACAGATCCCACGGCAGCCCATTCTAACGAATTGTTCAACTGTGAGACTCCTTAGACCACAGCCAGCCCCCACCCCCCAAACATTCTTTATCCAGGACACTGGGACCAACATTTACATTCTTAGAATTTATAAGTCCTTTCTTCCCAGCAGCCCACGTGGTAGTCATTTTGATAACAGGCCATTCTGGTTTCAAGAAAACCTCATTTTCTGTTCTGAATTGCAGTGCCTTCTCCTGCAGTAGTTCCCAAAGCAAACGTATGGGCTGTTTGCTGTGCTTTCAACTCTCATGCATTTTTAATGATTTACAAGGAAAAGATTTTTTTCCCTCCTCATTTTTTTTTATAATAAATTTAATGGCTTAATACACATCAATTGGAATTGTTGGTTTGTGGTGACGGTTTTATAATTCCAAGTTCAAGAGGTTTTTTTCTATTTAATTATGCACAATAACTCTCATGGAATATAATGCAATAACAAAAACATGCACCAATGTTGGCATAAGAGCCTGTTGTTTATTAGTATTGGTTCTGTGCTTTATGTTTGAAATAAAATATTTGGAACTAATGTTGGCCATGTTTCCTCCAAACTAGATAAAAAAAAAAAAAACTTTCTCTCTGAAAATACTATGTTCCAATCTTTGGCGATAAAAGCCAGCAGCTCTTGAGATAGCAAATTAAATTTTATTTGTAGAAAGCACGGTGCTGTGTTTTGTTGCTTGCTCAGAGTTATTTTTTAATACTAATAATTTAATAAAGTGGAAGACCGATACATTGACCTGTGTTCTCCAAGGCACCAGAGTATTTCCCGGGGTTAAAAGGCACAGCTTGCTGAAAGGTTGTTTGTTTTACATTCTAACCTATTAGTTATTTCTTTTGCTTTCTTGCCAGATCTAGCCTTAGCTTTTAGAACCATTTTTGAATTTTGGAAAACATAAAGTGGTTGAATTTTCAGAATCTGCAAGTTGGACTTTTAAAACTCTGTTAGAAAAGGACTGCTTTTCCTAAGATCGAACACATTCGAATTTTGTATCAGTTAATAGTAAAATTATCTCCATCCTATGGCTTAAAAAAATAGAATATCTTGGTAGCTAATAAGTAGATGTCTAGTCTCATCAAATGAATCTAGCGAGAAGAGTTATATAGCATTTCCACATTGGACGGAATAGGTTTCAGTTACCAGGTGAGAGGAATTATCCCAAGTCCCCTCCAGGGTTCTAGATTAAGGGGAGGGTTCTGGAGCCTGGATATTTTGCATTGGTGGAGCAGGACTAGCTTGGAAGCTTCAGATGGTTCAGCCAAGTCAGAGCTAAAAGACAATATCTAAACATAAAACCAAAGGCAAAAGGCAAGCAGAAATTCTAAATGAAGCATCCATGTGAAGGAGCTGCGTAGGAAGGCTGGGACCAGGAACAAGGTGATAGCATAGAAACTGGAAGCTTCAGAAGAAGGCAAGGGTGGAGGACAGGGACAGTGCCTGCAGAGATTGTCGGAGGTCCTAGAGAGACCCAAGAGATTCCTTAGAGAGTGCCGGTGGCCTTGCTGTGGGAGAGAAATAATGAAGCAATTAAAGGTACAAACTCTAGAGAAATGTGGACGTGGGTTCAAGTTGCAACTCTACTGCTCAACAGTGCCATGACCTTGGGCAAGTCGGGTTACTCTCCAATACTCAATGTGAAATGGGGCAAAGAAAACAAGCTACTTTATAAAGGTTGTCCTAAAATTTAAACAAGATAATGTTACTGTTAGTTATTATTAGTGCTGAGTCAGACAGGGAAAGCTGCTAAGTCAGATTCTTTTAATGTAAAAATACTGCTTTTAATTGCACACATACACATATTTGTATCAATAGAAATACACAGATTTCTGTGTTTTATATGCATAAGTGGCATGTATCATTAGGTAACTATATTTTTATGTTTTAAATATTCATTTAAACATTTTTTCCTTTTTACATAAACGTTTTTTATTGAGGCATAATAATCATATAGTGAAGTGAAATGTACACTTAGGTGTGCGATTCGATCAGGTTTAATAAATGCATTCACTGATGTAAGCATACTCTCACCAAGACAGAGAATGCGTCCCTCACTCCAGAAAGATGTGTTGCGCTTCATCCAAGTGAAACCCTCCCACCATCCCACTACCCCAGACGCACTTTCTCTTCTGAGTTACCACCATAGATTAGCTTTGCCTGTTCTAGAACTTCATTTAAATGGAACCAATCTATGTATATCCTTTTGTATCTGAATTCTTTTGCTCATAGAAGTGTTTTGGAGAGTTGTCCCTGTTGTTCTGGGTAACAGTGGTTCATTCCTTTAAATCGCGAGCAGTACTCCATTTTATAATTACATCACATTTTTTGCATTCTCCTGTCGGTGGAAATTTGGGTTGTCTTCATTCTAGGACTATTATAAGTAAGGCTGCTATGAGTATTCTTATATATATCTTTTTGAAGCATATGTTTTCATTTCTCTTGGTTATATATCTATGGATAAATCGCTGGGTCATAAGTGACTGTAAGTTTAACTTTATGAGAAAGTACTGGACTGATTTCCAAAGTAGTTATACCATTTCACATTCCCATCAGCAATGCCTAAGAATTCTAGGTGTTTTATATCCTCACGAATATTTGATGTTGTCAGTCTTTTAAATTTCAACCATTCTAGTGGGAATGGATGATTTTGCATTATGATTACAACATCATCTTAACAAATTAAACTTTTAAAAATTATTTCAACTAGCAATTCCTCTAATTGCTCAGGCAAGAAACCTTGATGTCATCCTTGACTCTTTACCTTCTCTCACATCTGTCTTCTGATGCGTCAACAAATTTTGGTTAATTTTACCTTCAAAATACTCTATCGTTCATCTACTTCTTATCACCCCCACTGCCACCCAAGATCCAAGCCGTCATCAAAGCTCATCATCATTAGCCTTCTACCTGGTCTCCTGCTTCAGTCCTTGTCCCTGCAGTCTGTTCTAACACAGGAGACACACCTAAGATCATGTAAGTCCTCAACTCAAGACCCTCCATTTGTCTCTTCCAACTCATATAACGAAAGTCCAAGTCTTTTCTATCATCTTCAAGGTCCTGCATGATGTGGATCCATGGCTACTTTCTGCAAGTATTTTCACATGGACTGATAGCAAATGTCACCTTTTTCCTGACCACACTCTACATAAATCTTATACTTCTTCCATAATTCTATCTTTTTTACCCTGACTTATCGTTTCTTTATAGATCTTTCTACTACCTGAAATTATCTATTTGCTTGTTTATTATCTGTCTGTCTCACTACAATAAAAGCTCTAAATTGGCGCTAGAACATGCCTAGTAAATAAATAAATAATTTGTAAATATTTGTTGAACGTATTCCTTTTTGTCATCTTTGGTAATTTTTCAAACCTATTTGTTTATTTCTTTGTGTATGTGTATATATAATATGTATTTTAATTAACAAATCTCATCTCTTCATCTAAAGGCTTTTGGATGACTGTGATCTGACTTAAACAACCTTTACTTTTTTTCATTTATCAGTTTAAATTTCTTTCATTTTTTAACATTATTTTATTGGGGTCATATTGGCTTACAATGTTGTGTAAATTTCAGGAGTACATCACTATAGTTCAGTTTCTGTATAGACTGCATCATGTTCACCATCACAGTCCAGTTTTTATCCATCGTCATACACATGTGCCCCTTTATCCCTTTCGCCCCCACAAGCCCCTTCTCCTCTGGTAACCACTAATCTATTCTCCTTATTTACGTGTTTGTTTGTGACTTAAACATCTTTTATTTTCAAGATGTACGGTAGACTTCCCTCAAAGGATATGTGCTTAGGCAATATTTCCTGATCAATTGATTGACGGTAGAAGAAAAGGAGTGGATGCTTTTCAACCTATTTCTTTGCTTGTTTATATATGTATGTTTGTGTGTGTGTATGTATTTATGTATGTGTGCATTTTAACTAACAAAAATCACCTCTTCGTCTATAGAGTTTTGGAGGATAGCGATCTGACTTAAATATCTTTTATTTTCAACACATAGTGTAGAATTCCCCCAGACTGTTTTTGTATATGTGATTTTTGAAAAACACAGAAGACCCAGAGTCTAATTCTGAAAGAATCTACAGTCATGTGAATGACAGATTTGGGGTATGACTGGGGACTGGAATGGACACAGAGCTCTTTTAATTCTGTCTAACAAAGCCACAGACTAATGTTAAGGAATGTTTGTGTGATCTCTCCAGTGAGGAATCAGTTACCCAAACACAGGAGTCTTTACAGAGATCCAAAATAATCATAAAACCATTATAACCACAAGACCTCTTCAGAGTTATCCCCTCAATAGTGAATGCTGCCTTTTTAAGCCAACTCTTATATTCAGAGAAGGATTGCAATATCTCCAGCCTGGAAGAAATCCCTATTCCTGTGGTTCATTTACTTCATCTCTGTGGTTCTTGGAAGGAAGGATGGAGTGAAAGCCACCCTGAGGCTGTTGACTGTGAATTCAAGTCTTGAGCAATGTACGGAGAGCTTCAATAAACTTTGGCCATTTCACCGGCCTTCATTCCATGGGAAATACTGTCCAGCTATCTCCACGCCCCAGTAAATCGTTTGCCATGGGACAACCCTCTGATTTCTGGTCCTAGGTATTCGTAGGTTTCCAGTCAGAGAAGGGAAAGACATGACCACCATGTGGGAACTATGAAGGGAAAGCCTGCCCTTGGATCATCAGGTGCTACGAGAAGGCCACCAGTGACCATAGTTCCTCTCTCACTGTGTATCTTGCTTACGTCAACATTTCCTGCTCTAACACTGCGCTGGGCAGTAGGAGGCACTGCATAAGTAAATATTACATGGGAGGAAGAATGAAGTAAAGTAGGAGAAAGAATGAAATGAAGGGAGGAAGTGAAAAGCAAGGAGCTCGTTCTTATTGGATGTTGGCTGTCTGATGGGGAGGAGGGACAAGAATTCAGTTGGTATTAAGTTATAAAGGAAGGTTAGAACTTTCACTTTGCTGTGAATTCACATACTTGTAATTTTTTACTTAACGTTAACATTTACATTCTCTACTAGACTTCAACTCCATGAGGGTAGAAACTGTCTTTCTTTAAAAATATCAGTATTGTCTCTTTGACCTCCATAAACAGCCTTACATCTGAAACCATATTGGGCAAGAAACTAAGTGGGACTCTGCTATAAGCCGATCTAAGCATATTTCATGATTGTATTCCCCACATGATCTAGACTGACGCTTGGTACAACATGAATGTTTAGGCAGTGTTTCATGAATGAACACCTGACTGAAAAAATATAAAAATGCCTGATAACAATGGATCTTTGTTATCTTACAATTCATTGGAAAAACAACTTTGCTGAATATGAAATAGATGCACCAAGGGTTTTCCCATGTTCAGTTAACTTTCTCTTACCAATATGGTGAGTGGTGCCAGCAGAGAGTCTGTCAGACGTGATACTGGGATTTCAACCCATTACACAATAGGGAGAATTTTTCAGAATTCTCAAACTCCTTTGAAAACATTTCCACACAGGTCACATCATGATCTGTTTGCCATTTGTAAAGTAAAGCACCATCATGAAAAAGAATATTTAATACCATAAAGAAAAACCCTACCTTTACCAGCTAATAAATGTCAGATTCCCCCTTCCAGCTTCACGGCAAGAAAGGAATCATAAAGTCAGATCATAGCCTCCTGTGAGTTTTGAATCAAAATGGAAATTAAGAAATGGAGGTTTAATAATCCTTAACGTTTGCTCTTTGGGGAGTCTGCTATTTGTTGAGAGCGGGGCTGGCATACGTTACGGGGTGGGCAGTTGAGATGAGGCTCCTTTTCATCACCCCATCCTTGTAGTATTCATTTACGTGAACTTTCTTACTCCAGGGTTGTGCAAATACCGTGTCTCCCCAATGGCTTCAGAGTGCGAGGCAAGGCAAAGCTGAGGAGATGCTGACCCCATCATTCCGAGCCCTGTTTAAGATGAGAGCTAGAGCACCAAAGATAGCCAAGTGCCTGGCACTGTCCATCTGCCACTACTTGTTTCGGCCCATGGCTTTTGATGGCCATCTTTAACCTAGTACAGATAGAAAGGCCTCTTCTTCAAATCTTCCAGTGAAAGAAGAATCAATGTTCCCTTGGTTACTTATATCAGGGTAGAGTGTTTAGCATTCATAGATATTTTGGTAGTATCTACAGGGTGGCCACCCTGTCTGAAAACATTTTGCTACATTTGATACATGTGATAAATTTGGACTTTTATTACGTATATTAACACATATCAAATGGTCTATTGATATGATGATATAATTTATATAACAATATTATTTGTGTTTCCAAACTTTTAGCCGCCATGTTTTACAATCTTAATGTACATATTCTATAAGCCACACCTCCAGTTCTCATTATCTGCTTGGACATGTGCTCAGAGAGGTACAAATAAGGATGTGTATTACAGCAATGATTGCACTGGAAAAAATTGGTAAAATTCCAAATGTTCATTAATATAGTTCTAGTTAAATAAATGCTATGTATATAAGGATGAGATATTAAGATATAAGAATGAGAAAATAAGATAATGAATAATATACAATGATGTATGAGTGACCATCTCACCCATGACTATAAACTGTGGACAAAATACAAGAACACTTATTTAAGGGCTCTAGATTGAACAACAGTTGGCAAATTTTTTAAAGAAGTCAAAACTTTAAGAAAGTTTCTGATTTTTGTGGTATTACCTTACGGTAAGCAGCAGTTTTGTCACAGAGCAAGGTAGTTAAAGCTCTAAAAAAGAAAAGCTCCCTATCTTTCTTGTCTAAGGGACCAGAGACAGGGCCTGGTGCAAACACCGGTATTAATTTGGTATGTCTTCTTTTGTTTGCTGAGGAAGATTAGCCCTGAGCTAACGTCTGTGCCAATCTTCCTCTGTTTTGTATGTAGGTCACTGCCACAGCATGGCTGATCAGTGGTATAGGTCTGTGCCTGGGAACTGCTTCTGGGCTGCTGAAGTGGAGTGCGTCGAACTTAACCACTAGGGCATGGGGCCAGTGTAGGGCCATTTTAAAC